>NC_143549.1:42707500-43355000 GCF_054136105.1 Typopeltis vanoorti | reverse complement strand
TACAACTTTCGTGGGTGGTAGTCAATTTTTTTTTTTTTTTTAATTACAGAGACGTGGTTAGACATTAGTTTTCTGAAAGTATTAGCATTATTAAAGGAAGATTTGACTTATAGACTAGTACATTCAGAAATAATGTTATAATGAGGGATCGCCGGACATTGTCTTTTATTCGTTTGCACACGAAAATTTGTCGAACATTTTGCCTGTTTTTTTTTTTTTCTCATGTGTATTAAATTATCCTACCCATGTATGGATATGATAATTGCCATAGATATTAGAGAACCAAAGATATTCAATAATTACTATCATTAATTAGTTTGTGACATGGCGAGTAGTGCCGCCATTAAATAAGCACCTACTGGGTTTACCGCCCCTGACATTGGGAAGCAGCATTGTCAGTACTGACACAAGGTTGAAGCCAAATGATGACGGAAAAGCTTGTGATCAGAGATTTGCAGATGGCAATATGATTATATTGTGTACGTCTGTAATACTGCGGAGCAGAAAGCAAATGGAGAAACTACTGCTCTACCTTATCTCCAGAACAACCACCATGGCGAGCAAACCCTTACAATTGGCCCCAAGTTCCCGGCGTCCCTTAAATGGGACAGGGGTGCGAAGAATCTCCGGGCTCAAAATGGTGTCCACTTTTAAAATAGCAACTTGGAATGTCAGAACTCTGTATGAAGCTGGCAAATTAAGAAATGCCACAAGAGAAATGAAGAGGCTGGGCATCCGGATTTTGGGAATTTGCGAGACAAGATGGCCAGGATCTGGAAAGTGTCAACAAGATAATATGACAATGTATTACTCTGGGAATGATGAGAATAAACATCGACATGGTGTAGCTGTAATAGTAGATGAAGAAATCAATAAATCAGTAATAAATTGGATTCCATTTTCTGAAAGGATAATGCTGTTACAACTTAAGGGAAACCCCGTTAACATAAATATCATCCAAGCTTATGCACCCACAGCTGACAAAAGTGAAGAAGATGTTGAAGAGTTTTATGAACACCTAAAAGAGATTAAAAACCTAACAAAGAAACATGATATAAACATAGTGATGGGTGACTTCAATGCAAAAGTGGGAAGAGGGGGTGATGGAGAAATTGTTGGCGAACATGGCTTAGGCACCAGAAATGACAGAGGAGATCGCCTAGTCCAATTCTGTCAGGAAGAAGATCTAACAATAGCAAATACCTGGTTTAAACTTCCACCCAGAAGACTGTACACTTGGAAATCACCTCAAGATAACCAACATAATATTGTCAGAAATCAAATTGATTATATACTGATAAATAAAAGATTCCGCAGTAGTATAAAGAGTGCAAAGACTTATCCTGGAGCAGACATCTCATCAGACCACAATCCCATAGTTGCAGAAATACGTCTTAGATTAAAATCAGCTAAAAAATCACAAAAGAAGAAAAAGAAAATTGATGTAGAAAAACTGAAAGACCCGAACATAAATAAAAACGCCAAGTCACAGCTTAACCTACGATTACAACAGATTAACATAGAAGAAAATAAAAGTGTGGAATCTCTTTGGAATAGCTTAAAGAATGCCATCGTAACAACAAGTATTGAAGAAGTAGGTTATGTGAATAATATAAAACAACAGGAATGGATGACAGATGAGATTCTTTCTCTTATTGATACAAGAAGAATGTATAAAAACAAAGACCTAGCCAGGTATACAGAAACACATAACATCATCAAGAAAAAAATAAAAGAAGCCAAGGAAAATTGGATGAAAAATTTATGTACTGAAATTGAACTGCTTCAGAAACAACATGATAATTTCAATCTGTATAAGAAAATCAACGAAATTTCCGGAAAACTGAGGAAAAAGCAAATAGTGTCTCTAAGAGACGAAAATGGAAAAATAGTTCTAGAAGAAGAGAATAAAGCACGGATTTGGATAAAATATGTAACAGAACTTTTCAATGATACTAGACAGAAGCCTATAAATATAAAAGATAACATTCAAGGACCAGCAATCATGAAATGCGAAATAGAGAATGCTATACAAACAAGTAAAACAGGAAAAGCCAGTGGACCAGATGGTGTGCAAACAGAATTTTTAAAATTAATTGAACCAGATAACATCAAACTTCTTGAAAAACTATTTAATAAAATATATGAAAGTGATGAATTTCCATCAGATTGGCTCAAATCTACATTTATCACTATCCCAAAGAAACCCAAAGCGAATTCCTGTGGTGACTTCAGACTTATTAGTCTAATGAGCCAAACATTAAAAATATTTTTGAAAGTAATTCAGAATCGCATTTATAGAAAAAGTGAAGAAACTCTAAGTGAAACACAATTCGGCTTTCGGAATGGTTTTGGTACTAGAGAGGCCCTTTTCTGTACCCAAATATTGATACAAAAATGCATAGAAAAACAGAAATCTGTCTTTATGTGTTTCATAGATTTTGAAAAAGCATTCGACAAAGTCAGACACACCAACTTAATAGAAATCCTTCAACAAATAAGGCTAGACGAACAAGACATAAGACTAATAACAAATCTGTATTGGAATCAGTCAGCTACCGTTCAATTAGACAACATTACCACCAGTGATATTAACATCAAAAGAGGAGTGAGACAAGGATGTGTGCTCTCACCACTCCTGTTCAACATATATGCAGAGGTAATCTTTAAAAAAGCATTGGAAGAATGTACAGAGGGAATCACAATAAATGGAAAAATTGTTAACAACCTACGATATGCAGATGACACCGTGCTAATTGCAGATAACATTATGGATCTCCAAAAACTCGTTGACAGAGTATACATAGAAAGCCAAAGAATGGGAATAAATATAAACATCAACAAGACAAAATACATGATCATCAGCAAACATCCAGTCTCATCAATGAAACTGACACTCAATGGGAAAAATATAGATCAAGTGTCAAGATATAAATATCTTGGTTGCTGGCATAACGAACGGTGGGATCCAGAAATAGATATAAAGACAAGGATTGAAGTTGCACGGCAGTCCTTCATGAAAATGAGAACACTATTCTGCAATAAAGACCTAAACATGGAAGTCAGATGCCGAATGCTGAAATGCTACGTGTGGTCTATTCTGCTCTATGGAGTTGAAACATGGACATTGAAGGCGACAACCATCAAGAAAATCGAAGCCTTTGAGATGTGGCTATACAGAAGAATGCTAAAGATATCATGGACAGAAAAAATTACCAATGAAGATGTCTTAAAATCCATTGGCAAAGCTAAACATCTTTTACAAATAATCAAGAAACGAAAAACATCATATCTTGGACACATCATGAGAAACAGCAAATACCAACTTCTACAAACTATTTTGGTAGGAAGAATTGATGGCAAAGGAACTAGAGGAAGAAAAAGAATATCATGGTTTGACAACATCAAGACGTGGACAGGAAAGAGCAGTGCACAACTGCTCAGATTAACACAAGATCGCAGTTTGTTCGCCAAGATGGTCGCTGACCTTCGATAGAAGATAGCACAATAAGAAGAAGAATTAGTTTGTAAACCCATTTCGTAAAAACTAAAACTGACTCGTTATAAATTATAACATGGAAGAATATAAGAATGTGGTTCTTTGCATACTATTAATTATAATGGAAGAAAATTATGGTACAATTTCTTGTATTGTGTAATATATTGTTCGACTTAGTTTATTAAAAAACAATAAATTACTCTATAATATTTCCATACTTAAATAGTTCTGAAAGATATAAAAAAAAATTTCACTTTTTCCTTATATTTCGGAGTTTTATTTAAATGTACTACCACACCTTTTTATTTTCTACACATAAAATAGTAATAAAAGGAATCTGTATGCACTTTTTTTTTTTTTTCCAAATGAACTTGTCAGAAGATTATTTTAATAGGTAGAAATGGAAATATTTTGTCTTTTTGTATATTTTTGTTTCAAAAAATTAAAGAATAAATAAAATAAAGATTCATCCATATGGGGAGAACTTTTAATCAGATTTTTATTAACTTTTATTTAACTGTTTTCGATTTGCAATAAAGTGTAGTATGTAATGTATTTTATTGCTAGCCCACTGTCACACAAAGACGATGTTTCACCACTTTTTTTTTTTTTTTGCATACAAATAATAATCCCCTACAGATCTTAAAGCGGATAACCTGGTCAGATTAGCCTTCGTAACCATAATTGTAGGTGGTTAATCATATATAATATTAATTAAATAATATAATATAATATAATATAACAGAGAAAACAAATGTTTGATTCGTTTTCTCTGTTATATTATATTATATTATTATATTAAATTACTCAATATGATTTTATCCTTAAAATCAGTTGATAACTGTTTGTGAATATTATTCACGATTGTTATTTACTGACAAACTCCACTGCCTAAACAGTTCCTGGAATAATTAGCTTTTTATTCTTAATAAGTCGACTGCATTTATTTGAATAAAATTCGAAATAATACATTGGTACAACATCCGTTTGGAATAACAGTTGTTTCTCGTAATAATCTGATATTGCACTTCCTGTACGCAACACTATTTGAACTTCGAGGAATATGTTTTCTCTCGCTCTTTCGTTATATTTTCATATATGCTGAAATACTAATTATACTGATGTAATAGATATATCGGTATAATTAGTTTTTTTACGTTTTTAGTTCAGAGTGAACTTTTGCTTTTGATATCATTCGCTATTTAAGATTTCTCGGACTCATATTGGATCATTTTGACTAACGTTAATAGGTGAGTGTATATATATATATATAAACTGCACTCAGATGATAACTTTTAAATTTAAATAGAAAAAAAAAGTAACTTAATAATGTGATAAAACAAAAAAATCATAAGCCATAATCATTAAACAAATATAAAATCAGAGTAGAACAGTATACTTGACAAACGTAAAAATATTGTTACGCGTTTTGAATTATTATTTTATTTATTTATTTGTGTGTGTGTGTGTGTGTGTGTGTGTGTGTGTGTGAGAGAGAGAGAGAGAGAGAGAGAGAGAGATTAAAGATTCATTATTGCTTATAATTAGATTGGATATTTCTATTTACGAGCATTATTTTGTAATTAAATGAGTAAAAATGAAAAGCGAAATCTGTAAAAATAAGAACAGTTCGATCATATTTCTGAATATCTCAAATGCAAACTTTCATCAGCAGAGTAACGTTATATGTAACGACCAAACGAACAGAATGATCCTAAAATACAAAGTTATACTAAAATCCATAGATTATGAAATATAATGTATAACGACAAGACGTTTTCGAACAGCAATAGTGTTATGTTAGCTGAACACACTGCAGATGTCAAAAAAAAAAAAAAAGAAGTTATATTTTTTGGACGGCGTATCGAACCTTTTATAATAATATCTTTCTTATGATTTTTGTTCTTAATTTATACATTATCATAGATTAAGATTATAAGGTAATGCCAATTTTTATTCGTTACATATTAATTTTTTATTGCTTCATTGCATGTAATCACAGAAATATATCATAGATAATTTAATTGGTCGACTAAATCGCCGGTATCCGTGGCGCACCATAAGAAATTGACCAGATTGGTTCTCTGTATTCCTCAGAAGACAAGTTACAGTTATCAACCTCGTTATTCAGATTGAACCCGTAAGCAACCACCATCACATATTATGATGAATATTTTCATGTTATTTACGGAGCCTCCATACTGTAGAAAACTTACATGGCTTAATACTTACATGTCCTTAAGACCTACGACAGGACATGTCGTTGGCCTTAAGTTCATGTTAGTATAGCACGCACGCGCGTGCGCGCGTGTGTGTGTGTGTGCGCGCGCGCGTGTGCGAATTTCTCAATCATAGATTTTGTAGATTCCCAACACAGCAAGAAAAAAAAACAATAAATAATAGCTAACTGGTGTCATCCTCAGATAAGCTTACATATAAGCTTCGAGAATGAAAGCAGAGAAATTAGTTCTCATCCAAGATGTATCATATGTAACCAAGTGCATGTAATGTACGTATCACATGTAAACCAATGCATGTAATGTATGTATTATATGTAAACAAATGTATGTAATGTATCATATGTAAACAAATGTATGTAATGTATCATATGTAAACAAATGTATGTAATAACTGTAACAAAAGTATGCAATATAGAGTGATTTATATCCATTGATATTGTATATATAGAGTGTAAAATTGCAAAGAAACATCTGTAGTAATCATCATTATGAATATAATAATAATATATGTTGTAAACAGTTATTGTTATTATTATTATTTTAAAAAAAACTTTATGTAAGAGAAAGTATTTGTTATGCATAATTGTCTTCATATAATGTATGCAATTTACCTGAGAAATAATTTAAAAAAAATTATTATTATTATTATTAAAAATCCAGTGCGAGTATTAAATATCGTGAAACGACTGATAAATCAGTGTAGAGGCGTACCTCTTCTTACGCAAATGATTAGTCATTAAAATCCACTCCTTCACCACCACTACATATATTAACCTTTATAAATTTCATGAAAATGTATAACATGTGCAAAAGCTGCTGTCATTAATGTTTTATATTTATCTTAATGTTGTGAAATAATCTTTTGCTCTCGCATTCTCCGTATTGCTAAATTATATCCATCTATCTCTACCAAGTATTAATTATATCTGCGTTTCTCAAAGTATGGGTCCGCAGGCAGCTTAGTTTGCCTGCTGGACAAGTATAGACTTTAATCAGTGAATAAATAAATATATATTCTTGAAATTCTAGTATGTGGATTTTCAGATACATTTAAAAAATAACATTATATTCCTATATATTTAGTATAACAATATGTGATTCCTAAAAGTAAATACAATATACTAATGCTTCATGAAGAGGACACATTTTTCGCGTAAACATTGCATCACATTCATGGTAATAGCCCTGGTGGGGCTATTAACGTGAATACATACACCTTTGAGCCCTTAAAAAACGTAAACTTTTTAGCGTTCTAGTAATTTTAAACCGCTCAAAAAGCAAGCCAGGGTGAGCTTTGAGACAATAGCCCCAAGAGGCTGTGATTGGTTACTGAGTGAACCAGTCCAATTGAACGTGGTCATTTCTCATACATTACTGTTTTTGTTTTTTGAGTTTCGTCTGTTTTGCCTGCCTGAAGTGTGAACTGACGTGGTGGCAAGTTTTTATACATAATATAGAAAAGTTTTTAATATATAATTTTCGATACACTTATAACTTTCTTGCCCATATTCAAAATGGGAAACAGTATTGTAGTCGAAGGAGGTAAGAGTCATCATCCTCTTCCAAATTTTACACCTTTGAGTGATTCAAATATACCAACCATATATGTATAGAATGCCTTCCTAAGCAGATTAGAAGCGAATGGATGATTAATACCCTTGGAAGGTAATGGATGGCAATGCTGTAGCCAATGAAGTTCTAACTGAGGCTGGGCTGATGTTACCCTCCTGCCATGATCAGAGCTTTAATAGCTCAATAACACCTTATTCCTACACTGTCCTCTACAGATAACGGGGAAGATGAAAAGCATTCTTGAGTCACCCCTTCCAACCAGTCCCTATAAGTAAATATAAGGACTGGTTTGAAGGGTTAAATATTATAAATCTTTAACGATCAGAAAAGACATATGCATAAAATATAAAATAAAGAGCTATTCTAGTTAAAGAAAGAATTAATATAAAAATTATATTTTTCAAAAAAAAAGTCGATGCTGCTTTCATTGCACTTGCAATTCTTACTATCAATTGACTTCTTCTTGGAAAAATTCTCGCATAAAAAAACTGTTGTCGAAACAAAGATGGCAAAGCTCTTTCTCCAAGGATCTCGGTTCTTTCTCACAAATATACACACAATTGAGTATGACTAACTACCGTATCGTAAAATTATGGTTATTGAAAGTCAAACAGGGTGGGTTGAAGGCCATAAGAGCCTGTAAATTCAGCATATTTATTATTATTATTATTATTATTATTATTATTATTATTATTATTATTATTATTATTATTATTATTATTATTAAAATCCAGTACAACCGATAAATATCGTATAATCGTAATATAGTACTACCAATCAGTTTATGGAACTGCTATGACTTATTCAGACAAATCATTAAAAAATAGGGGTGGGGTCTTGGGTGAGTACATTATCTTTTAATTTTATTTGTTTATTTATTTTTTTTTTTTCATATCGAGTAGGATTTTGCATAACTTGTCGAGCCCATATATTGACAATTGACATTAATGGCTTTAGGGATGAAACAAGATGCTTTTCATATTCCCCGCTATCTGTTATGGTTACAGTGAGGAAAATTTTTATGAGCAGTTTGCTCGCCCTGAATAGACATGAAGATTATCCATCTCTACAGGAAGTTAAAACGACTTTTCGTCTTTTATGTTAGGATATATCCGTTGCATCCTACGCTACAGCTTGCTGAACTAGATCGTTGGGGAGTATGGACGTTTTTAAGAAAAACTTTGTTGCTAAAGATTGTAGGAAAGAGAAGATAGGAATATTTGTATCTCAATGAAGTTGATTGTTTCTGACGAACCATGGGGCGTTTAGAATCATTTGCAAGCACTTGTTTTGTACACGTTGTAGTTTGAGAATGTTAGTGTTGGAGATATGGCTCCAGGATGGAGATGCGTAAGTGACTATGGGACGAATCGTCAGATGGTATAAAAGCAATTTGATTCTGATGTTTAGCTTGCTGTTCCTGTTAAATAGGGGTAGAATAGGGCGATGGCTTTAGATGCCTTTGTACACGTAGTCTTGATGTGCTGGTTAAAAGTTAATTTTTTGGTCGAGTCGAGTACGACCCCAAGGTGTTTTGATTCTGTCTGCCAGGGAATTTTAGTATTGAATAGGAAGACGTCTCCTGTAGGAGATATCGATCTTTTTGTAAAGAGAATGGGTGAGCTGTTTGAGGATTTACTTGTAGTCTCCATTTGGAGAACCATTTCTTTAACTTCAGAAGGTTTTCTTGAAGCTTTTTAGTAATGAGTTGAGGCCAAAGAGATCTAAACATATAGATCCTTATAAGGACTAGCTTAAAGGGGCGAAGCAAGAATGCTTTTCATCTTCCCCGTTATCTGTAATGGACAGTGTATGGATAAGGTGTTATTGAGCTATTAAAGCTCTGATCATAGCAGGAGGGTAACAGCAATAGCCGCGCCTCAGTTAGAACTTCATTGGCTACAGCATTGCCATATGTAAAGGTAAAGTCGTCTGTAAAAATTCGGACGATCCCTAGGCCACTCAATCGTGGGCGAAAGACCATCCATCTCAGTGTTGGCTCCACCCAGTGATGGCCTTCCACCCACCACCACCACCACCGAGCAAAACCGCTCATATTCCGAAGAAAAGCATTCACCGACAAAGCCCCTCACCGGAGAACACTTTCCCCGGTGACTCAAATTTCTCCCTTAAGGCAAAAACCTTAAGAGAGCGAACTCAAACTCTTGAATCTCTGCGCCCTAGAGGGTAACAGCAACAGCCGAGCCACAGTTAAACTTCATTGGTACTTGACATTTATGTCTTTATGGGTGAAGCAAGATGCTTTTCATATTCCCCGCTATCTGTTGTAGTTACAGTGAGGGTAAAATTTATGAGGAATTTGCTCGCCCTGAATGGGCATGGAGATTATGCATCGCTATAGGAGGATAATATAGCTTTTGGTCTTCTATATTTGAATATGTCCATCGGATCATATGCTGCAGCTTGCTGAACCAAATCGTTGGGATGTGTTGACGTCTTGAGGAAAAACTTGGATGCGAAGGATTGTAGAAAAAAGAAAATATAGGGAATATTTTTGTCTCTGTGGAGTTGATTGTTTCTAACATACCACGGGGCGTTCAGAATCATTCTCAAGCACTTGTTCTGCACTCGCTGTATTTTGATAATGTTAGCATTAGAGGTGTGGCTCCAGGCCGGAGAGGCATAGGTGATTATAGGAGGAATCGTCATCTGGTATAGTTGCAATTTGATTCTGTTTCGGAGCTTTCTATTTCTATTAATTAGTGGATAGATCTGAGCTATGGCTTTAGATGCCTTTGCGCATGCAGACTTGATGTGTTGGTTAAAAGATAGCTTTTTGTCGAGAATTACACCCAGGTAATTTGTCTCTGTGTGCCAGGGAATTTTAGTATTGAATAGTAACACATCTCCTGCAGGAGACATTGGCCTTTTTGAGAAAAGAACGGCTGAACTTTTCAGGGGGTTGACTTCCAGTCTCCACTTGGAGAACCAGCCCTCCAGCTTTAGAAGATTTTCTTGAAGCTTTCTGTTAATGAAATGGGATCTGAGAGATCTAGTTAGTATTGCCGTATCGTCCGCATACAGGGCCAAAATGGAAGTCATCGGATTGTGCGGGATTTCTGACATGTATATAAAGAACAGCAATGGAGCCAGTAGAGATCCCTGCGGCACTCCAGCAAAGATATGGCGCTGGGACGATGTAGAACCGTTGATTTTCATTTGCATTGATCTATACTGAAGATATGAATGTCTCAGATGAACCATTTTAGTGATGTACCTGCTGAGATAAGTTTGTGCAGGAGACCAAAATGCCAGATTTTGTCCAATGCTTCGGATAGGTCTAGGAAAAAAGCTCCTCTATACTGGCGCCAGTTGTAGCTGGTGGCGAAGTATTCGACAATTCTGTGGATTTGATGGGTAGTACTATGGTGTTGCCGAAAAAAAACTGTTCTTTAGGGAGGATGTTTAGGTCATTTACTGAGGTTTGGAGTCATCAGAGGGTGACCTTCTCTGCAACCGTACCTAGATTAAAGATAAGACTGATTGGACGATAATTTTGCTTTAGGTGTGGGTCATTGCCTAGCCCTGAATAGGAATTATATCAGCCAGTTTCCAGGTGGAAGGAAAATAGTGAAATCTTAAGATTGCATTTATTATACTGGTCATGCGCACTACAGCTTTCCGAGGCAGCAGCTTGATCACCCTTTGTGAGATGCCATCTGGTTTAGGAGCTTTATTGTTCTTAAATTATTTAGTAATATAATATAATTCAACAGGTGATGTGAGTGCAATATGGTCAGCGCTGGTATCTGGGAGATTTAAAGCGTGTCTGACTTGCCTGTGGATTTTGTACAAGTCATTGAAATTTAGTTGTTATAAGAGGGTTTGCACTGCTCTTCAGAGTCTTTAGTATGGCTTTTTCCTTATCTACATCTGTGAACTAAGCCTTGGTTTGAGATTATGGGGGGAGAGGGAACTGTTTTTATTTCTGATGTTTAAAACTCATAGAAACCCAAACTTGGTTTCTATGAGTTTTAAGTCCATCTCTAACTGCCCCATTTATCCCGTTTAGAGTTGTTTTATCTTGTGGTGCACGCGTGTTACGGAATCTTTTTCTAGCTCTGTTTTTGTCTCTGATCAAGTTCATGATCTCTTCAGGCAAATGATCTGGCTTACGGGCAGATTTGTAGGCGATAGCTACCTTTATAGCAGAATTAATTTGTTGTGTGAGATTTGTAACTGTAGTTTCTACTTCTTCTTTTGTGCGTATGTGAGGAACAGGTCCAATATAAACCTTGAGTGTTGCTGACAGTCTTTCCCATGCAATGTAGGAGTGAGAAGGAGGACACAGGTATTCTTGATTTCCCAGCTGTAGTAGAATTGGATTGTGATCGGATGATAGTTCATCCATAGATATGATGCTGTATTGAAGTTTAATATCCAGCAGGATAGCTATATCCAGGATGTCAGCAGTGCCGAACGTACTGAGATGAGTTGGTTCGGTGGAGCCTACCACAACAGCGTTGCTTGATCCTAAGTAATTGGAAAAGATGCAACCATTCTTGTTTGTGGTTGTACAATTCCACTCAGGATGCTTGGAATTCAGATCGCCGGCAATAATGGTGGGCTCTCTGATGCATAAGATGGGATTTAGGTCGGTGTGAGGTAGAGATTTTTGGGGAGGGTTGTATGTTGAGTAGATTTTCAGTTTTCCAGTGGAGCTGGTGACTACTTCCACGCCTGTGATCTCAAAGTTAGTGGTTGAAGACTGCTCACAGAGTGGTCCTTAATTTATTTTTTAATGCAGATGGCAGTGACTCCGCCTCTGTGGAGTAGTCTGTCATTTCTGTATAGGTGATAGCCCCTTATTTTAGGATTGTCTGAGGGTCTTAAATGAGTTTCACTGATTAAAATAACATCTGGTTGATAGCTATATGTGAAATCTCGGAGTTTCAGAATTTTGTTTTTGAGGCCATTTGCGTTCCAAGCAACTATCTGAAGAGATGCTGGGATGAGTTTGTTACTATTCATTTATGAGAGCTGTGAGGATGACCTGCGTTTCACGAAGAAATCTTTTAGTGTAGGTTTCAGTAGGGTTTGATAGGCTGAAATTTTGTAGCATGTTTGCTAGTGACGCCGTAATAACAGCTGTTAGATTTTTAGGTGCTGTTGGTTGATTTTGTTCCGGTATTGGTCTATTTGTGCGGGTCACATCGGCATAACTTCTTGTTTGCTTTTGGGTGTCTATATTTTTAGAGGTCTCCGACTGTGGTCGCTGAGTCTCCGTTTTTGATGCCTGGGCCTCTGTTGTTCTGATACTGTAGGAGGAGGGCTGATTGATTGCCTACATCCGTCTGTTCTTTGGGTGCTGAGTACCTCCTTTGTAGTTCGCAGGGTGAGGGCCACCGCAGTTGGCACATTTGGCCGAGGTGGTCCTCGACTTTGTGCAGGTATTGGTTGGGTGGCTGTCCCCACATTTCAAACATCAATATTCTGCTCTACAAAGATTCTGGGCATGGCCAAACTTCTGGCACCTGTGGCACTGCCCAGTAGATGATCTTTTCCGAAGTGATTCTGGTGTGACGATGAGTCCACAAAGTGTTTTTAAGTTGTAGATATCCTTGCATATTTTATGAATCTCAAAAAGGACTAATGGAATGGGAGTCTTGTCTGCTTTGTACATTCTGCTGACCTTAACTGGAGGCAGATCCTGAAAATTCAGGTCAGCAGCTATTTTCTGCTGTGTCAATGTATTCACAGACACCACGAAGGACCACTTTTTAAGTTTTTTTCATCCATGTTTTTGGCCTTAATGAAACCATTGTGCAGATTGGACATTGTGGATCTTAAAGCTGCCCACTTCTGCTTTTCTCTAAGGATGATCGGAGGCACCTTTTCTTTAGGAGAAATAGCGGCGTCCGAACCCTGAGAATCCTGTTCCATTTCATTATTGTCATTATGTGGTTCTTCGCTTTTTGCGTGCTCGCACTTCTACAAAAGTCTGAAGGAGTAGAAGGCACTAATCTGACTGACCTTCTGCAATAACGTCTGTGACACTATCCGGGGAAAACGTGTCGTACAGTTTCACTTTTCCTGGCCAATTGTTATTAAGTAGTTCACCTAGTCTTATAAATTCTTTATATACCTCATCGAATATTGTCTCATTTAGCTGCTTTTTCATGACTATCAATGTGAAGTATCTATCTTAAAAAAAAAAAATCATGCTTACCGTGCAGTTGTAGTCTTACCGGCACCGCTACAGGATTCTGTACTGTTTTGGCAAGAGCACTGAATCTAAAATTGCATGATATTCAAGACACATAATATAATATAATAAAAACACCACAATTCCAAAACTGACAGAACGGTGGACATCACTATCGCGCCAAACTATACCTTTTTGGCTACCGACTAACTATCAATTCAAAAGCAAAATCGTATGTATATATATATATATATATATATATATATATATATATATATATATATATATATATATATATATATATATATATATATATATATATATATATATATATATATATATATATATATATATATATATATATATATAGTTCTTAAAAGAACTGGGCGATGGCCTGAGTCCTTGACTCTTTATCCCGTCATCTGATTGAAGAAAATCTGTGTGGATGGAGTGTTATTGAGCTAAAAAAAAGCTCTAGTCTTGGCTGGGTAACGGCAATAAAACTTCTTATAGTTCTTTTAAGAACTGGGCGATGGACTGAGTCCTTGACTCTTTATCCCGTCATCTGAATGAAGAAAATCTGTGTGGGTGGAGTGTTATTGAGCTAAAAAAGCACTAGTCATGGCTGGGTAACAGCAATAGCCGGGCCTCAGTTAGAACTTCATTGGCTACAGCATTGCCATTCGTTACCCTGGAAGTCCTAAAAAAGATTTTCTTTCGTATCCTGTTAAAACCTCATTTCATGCTCAATTTTAAGAAACATATATATTAGAAATAAAATCGTGCAGCACCGTATTCTATACAAAGTAATTTAAAAACCGCTTTGTTTATTTTATATTTATATACTGCATATACAAAGCAAAATTGTATAGCAGGTAGTTTTAATTAAATGCTAATTTCACATTTTTTTTAAATTTAATTTAATTTTTTTTAACGAAAGAGCTGAAATAATTGTTTATGTACTTATAAAATTTGATTAAAATTAATACTTATTAAATATGTAAGATATAATTAATACTTATTAAATATGACATCCTGTACTTATTAAATAATAAGTAAATGATGTTATATTCAGGCAATGATGATCCAGCAAATAGAGCAGATCGATCGCAGTTAATACTAAACATGAAGATAAACTTCTTGATTGGGAAGCAGTTTCAAGTAGAGTTATGGAGCGGGGTGACTTTAAAATGGGGAAATGAACAATGAATCTTATTTCTACCATTTCTCTAAGGAAGAAATGGAGGAATTTTTCGAGTGATAAGGATAGATTGCTGACATAAAGAAAATGTAAAAAGTGGTCCTTTTTTGTAGATCTCAACAGCAGAATAGGAAATGGATCCCACCAAGTATATAGCAACATTTTGAGAAAGAAAAATTGGAAAAAAAGGGTATATATAATAATAATTGTAAGTATTTACTTGATTTCTGTTCAGGACATGGACTAATCATTACTAACGCAATGTTTCAATATAAAAATGTGCACAAGTCCACGAGGAGGAAAGATACAAGAAATAACCTCACTGATTATGTTATTGCTGATAGTGATATTTTCATGCTCGTTCAGGATACAAGAGTGTAGAGAAATTGTAAGTGGTCACTGCTTAGTACTAAGCAGGATAAGAATGGATATCACATTGAAAAGAAGAGTATGTAAGAAAGTTTAAAAAAAATTAAAGTTGAGCAGCTTTTATAAGTAAATTGTAAACTCGACCATTTTTTTCCAATAATGGTGGAACCATTATTGGAAAAAAATGAAAGAAATTGAAAACAAAAACCAAGCCTTGAAGTCCCTATGGAAACCTGAAGAAAACATTGGTTGATTCAGCTAGGGTCGTATGTGGTGAAGTTATACCATGATATGCATTTGTGGTTTAAGTCAATAGTGAGTACAGTTTGATCGGCTTAGTCCCAAATTCGCAGTCCGTCCTCGGTCGTTCGCGAAAATAAGAATTGGGCATTAAATTGAAAGCTCCATTGGTTCTCCGCATTCCTTAAAAGTAATGTGGAGTTCTCCTTCCAGTTATTTGGCTTTGATCCTTAAGCGATCCCTAATGTTTCTTAAATAAAATTAAAATGGGATTGTGAAAGCTCAGCAAATAAAAAAGAATGATGACGAGAGGGAGGAGGTAATTACTTCGCTTCCCTGGAAAGTACTGCCTGCCGAATCAATCAGTGCTTTTGGAAATAGGTGATGTTGCACTGGGATATCCTAAGAGGACAATGGATTCATAAATATTCTTACACGCACCTCTTGCTTTTTAGAAATTTTAGGTTATGTTCATTAGTTTAATTCAAGGATACTTCAACATATATCAGATGAATATTTACATATAGTTTTCAATATTTTTTATTCATTTCCAATATTCTCCAAGAAGGTGGCGTTGTTGTCTTGCAATTATGTTTCAGGAACCCTGTAAATAAAAAATAATGCTTTAATCTTCTGGCAGATTACCGCATAAAAAAGTTATATTTTGAATATAATAAGATAAATTCTTTGTATTTCACACTGATTTCCATTGACATCTACAGTGTGTGTGTGTGTGTGTGTGTGTGTGTGTGTGTAGTACTTCAGAACGCAAACGGACACACACACACACACACACACACACACACACACACACACACACACACACACCTATCTGGTTGGTTGCCTAACCGATATCAGATATACATCACGTACAAAAAGATGTCTGTCTGCATGCATGTTTACATAATCAACCGTGAAATTTACGCTAAAAAGCGTCTCAGCTATGTCAAGTTTGTTAAAGCTGATTTACGCAATCATTAATTTCAAAACTATTCATTACAGTCTGCCGAAATTTAACTTACCAGAAAGCTATAATTATGCATCTTTCCACATGTCTGATTTTGACACTTTCTGTACTGTATTGCATGCAAAAGTGAGAGAGAGAGAGAATTTGTATAAGCGCAGATTAAAACTGATCTATCTTTATACTAGATTTATCATTCTGTCGTTCATTTTTTCATACACTCTGACCGAACCACTTTTCGAAACTAGATCTGTCCTGAAAGCATAGTTAGCCTTTATTTCGGTAGTCTTTTCTTTGTTAACTGAGGGTATTCTCTGATCTGTCTTGAAGATGAAAAGCCTTTTCAGGTAAGGAAAAATTCATTTAAAAAAAAATTTCCCTCATTTTAGACGGAATTGGAAAGCATATCTTTCCAGACAAAAGGCATCGTCTTCTGCAGTTTGAAGTCTATAGTTTGCATCTTAAACTAACTTTTACTGTAACACTGTATTCGCGCTTACATTTATAATGATTAGGAGAGTCTTATATGCCAGGGGTGACCAGCTTTTTTGCAGCAAGAGCCGTAGTTACCTACCAGAAATTGTTAAGAGCCACATCCCAAAGGACAGTCATATACGTCCACATATAAATACAATATTATTTATGAGGAATAAGGAGAAAAATGTTTTTGAAACATTATATTTAATATTACATTTTTTTATATGTATTTACATTTTTTAATTTACTCTTTACTAGTAGAAGGTTTACGGATTTCTAAGTTAGCAACTAATTTTTGATAATTGGATTTGTAATTAGTAATTGAACTTCTTATTAATTCTTTCAAATGTTGGTTTGCTAATTGAGAACGATACTTGAATTTTACAAATTTCATCGTTGAGTACAGTGATTCAACATCATACGTCGATCCAAAAAATTATAATAAACGATATTCTGCATTTTTTAAATGGCTGTACTTTATGGTAGTACACATTTCCAAAACTCATTGATTGAATTTACTGATTTATGTAACATTTTAAGACCTTCGTCTTCTTGCATTTCTATTAACTCCATTTCTCCTGGTGCCGTTCCAGGAAGTAAGCTTTTTAAAAGCGCGAAACCGTTGTTAATTACATGAATTTCAGATGGATTTAATAGAAATGCGATAGATGGTTTAAATTCTTGTAAGTCTACAAATTGTTCTTCAAGATCGTCCAACAGGTTGTTTAATTTTGCTCGATAGTTACTGATGGATGTAGGAAGAATATCACATCCTGAAGTCGCTTTTTTCAAACGTGGAAAGTGATTGAATGTTTTTTCACTCATATTTTTATGAAAAAGTTGTACTTTTTTTTTAAAACTAAAAATGCTTTGACTCAATTCTGAAATATTCTTGTCCTTGCCTTGCAGCGACACATTGAAATTTTGTAAATGTTCCATTATATCGGTAAAAAAAACATTAAGTCCTGGATCCATTCATTGTTTTTTAATTGTAGGAATTCGATAATAGGTTCCAATAAAGCTACAAATTTGTTCAATACATCGTACGTAGATAACCATCTCACTATGCAGTACAACGATAAATCATTTATTTGTTCATTCAAATCAAGTTCATCAATAAAATTTCGAAGTTGACGGTGGTTTTTTTTTTTTTTTTTTTTTTTTTTTTTTGTCCGAATGAAATTTACAATTTTTATGAGTGGTGTAAACACACGTTCAAAATTAAAGTGTTTTGCAACAAGATGTTCTCGATGCAGAATACAATGAATTGGCATGAAATCGGGAATGCTTTCATCTTTTTTTAAAAGTCCAATTAATCCTACATTCTTACCCACCATTGCCTGCTCCATCAGTAGCCACACTTACTAATTTACTTTTTGGAACATTTTTAAGGGCAACAGCGAAAGCTTCCTTAATATCAACGCCCCGAGTACTATCTTTTAATGCTATTAAATCTAATAATTCTTCTCGCGTCACTCCGTCCTCAAGAACGAAACGAACAAAAATTGCTAATTGTGGTTCGACTGTAATGTCAGTTGATTCGTCAAGCTCCGAACTAAATGCTACACAGTCTTTTACATCGTTTTCTAATTTGGATAATAAATCCACGTTTATTTCTGAAATTCGACGTTCAATCGTATGTCGTGAGGTAGGAATATCGGTAATAATTTAAAAATGTTGAATTATTACGGTCCAGGGACTCAATTGTATCAAGAATGTTTTGCTTAATAAATTCCGCTTCGGTATAAGGCCGTATTGCACGTGCGATGTTCCATGATATTTTAAAACTAGCCTCTATTACAGTTTTAGATTCTTCAGTAAATTTTGCATTAAGTTAATTTGGCTATTAACTAAAGATTTCAATGATTTAAGCTTTTTAATTCGTATTTCAGACTTTTCTCGATATTGAGATGAAAACTTGTGTTGCAATATTTCATAATGACGTTTAAAATTCCCTACTTTGAAATTGCTCACTGTTGAACTACACATGAGGAAAAAAGCTTTACCATTTTTCTCAATTAAAGCACAGTCTTCTTCCCATTCTTCCTTAAAATTTTTATGTTCTTCGATATACCTCCGCTTCTGTTTATATTCAAGTGTCATGCTGCAAAATATTCTATAATAAAATATTAAAAATAAAATATTAATATTTAAATCATTTGGAATTTAAATTATTACCTTTTTATTAATATAAGAAGTACGAAATTCAGTAATGCATCTTTTTAAATTTTCTGACAAGGTAATATAAATATAACTACACTGCCGAACAGCATATGAACAGCAAATTTCATCAAGCCACTCAAAAAATTGACCAATCGAGCAACAAAATACAGCTTATTAGGATGGCAAACAAACATCGATGATTTTTAGAGAAAAACATCGCTTTTTTCCCTTTTTTTTTTTTTTTGGCTTTTCCTCGAGTTTACTTAAATTATTATCATCATTCAGAAAAGCTTTATTAGATGATTGTCCCATGTCTGCTAGAAAATTAAGAAAAATTATACATATTTTTTATTTGTTAGTTGAGCAGCAATAAAACTTAAGAGGAGCCACATGCGGCCACGGTGGCCGCATGTGGCTGTTATTTCTGTTATTTCTGTTATATGCTATTATTTCTGTTATTAAATTAATAATAATTAAAAGCAAGTAGTGATTTAATTCTAAAATAAGAATTAAAATCAATCAAAAATTTTTTCATTGAAAGTCACTCAAGTCACAACAGTTTCCCATTGTTATTATACTTGAACACAGACAACTTCTATCCAGGAGATAGTCTATAACCAATTTATAGTCGGTGCTTGCTACTATTGATTTTATTTAACGTGGAAATACCGCTTGCTATTGAAGAGTACAAATAATAGCAAGCACCGAAAAAAACCCTAGTCCAATCTTTATTTCTTCAAATTACATTTTATTTTTACATTATGTACCTGTATAGCTAGGGGGAAAAAAGGAAGCAAAAGTGAAAGACACGTCACAAACTTGTTCAGTATTTTTTGTGTGACATTATCTTGTAACAGCGCAACATGACAGTTTCTGGTATTTGAGAGAAATTATCCTAGATTTCATCAGACGTAACAGCTGGAACTTTTTCCTTAATTACTAAAATTCTACAATTTAACCAAATGAGGCCGTCAGACTCCCAAAAAACCTTATCAAGAATTACATTAGTAGTACAGATGGCATAATAAGAACTACTGTATTCGCATGTGGTTCACAGGTTGCTCTCAATGACACAGTTAGCAGGCCTGAGCGAACAACATGCATCGGTTTTATGACCTTTTACTATCGAATTCCTATTGAAATATGATATTCTGAATGTAGATGTGTGTACGTGTGTGTGCATAGGATGCTTTTTTTGCACCGGTACTTAACAGTACGCAGTACCAGCACCTTTACAATGAAGTGTTACATACATGCAGCATAGTTAGAACTTTATAATATTTTAAACGTTTACCTAGTATACAAATAAACTTAAATTTACTTCTTTCCACATCTACTGCTACGAAGAAGGCTACTTAAGAAAATCATCTCCTTATTTCATGAACGGGAAACCAGCTGACAATAGCACCAACGCTGATAGACCAAAAACTATAAACATGGAAAAAAATAGGGAGGGATACACAATGCTAGGAAACGCAAACCGCTGAAGTGCAAAACATTCTGCCAAATACTGAGGATTCATTTTAAATAATCAGATAATTTCTCTGCATGCTTTCGCCATATCAATATATCTCTAATCACGAGCTGAGTAATCTCATTACCACTGCTAATATTTTAAGATTTTAAGCAACAAAAATAACTGAAAAAACTTTCCTTTCGTATATCATGAAAATGTGGGTAAATTCATTTCGTTAGATGTGACTTTATAATAATTGGATAGCACTTAAAAGGGAGAACAGTTTGAACGTATTCACATTCATATTTTCATTCTTTTATCCTTATTAAGGAACTTTAAAATACAATATATCTTGTTCATGTTTTTTTCTGAAGAAATTCTCCATTTTGTAACTTTTTCCCTGAATATTATTCCTTTGGTTCATCTCTCACCAATTTTATTTATTTTTCCGCACATTTATATACAGACATATGACACTACTGACGTGCTGAGCGCTATCATATCATCACACACAATTATAATGAGCTTATCGTTCAGCATTATAACTATGCAATTCTGCTTGAAATTTATGTAAATTCACAGCTTCTATAATAATTCGGTAATGAAGTCCGGATTATGTCATACTCTCTGTGATTTTAACGTCAATAATATAGTCATTCTAATTTTGTGTTCTTTACTACTTTTTTATTTTTTCTTCGGGAAAAGCTTGATTCCGCCAAAGGCGCCATCTATTTTTTTACAGATGAACTAACTTATAAACTTTATGAATCACAAATTACCTTTACGTTCACTATTAGAAAAAATTCCTCATGTTGCAATTAACCACCCGATTCTTATAACAATTGTACAGTCCCTCTACACGCTCAGTCAATCTTCTCCGAATTTTGACATCCCTTAAAACTCATGGGAAGTAAAGCTAAGTTTAAGGGATGTCAAAATTTTATCTAATATTGGTCTCGCCAGACAGTTACTACCGATATCATAACTTCCTTGTCTGTAGAAGTGAATCTTAGTTTAATTATCCTTCCTATTTTATTAAACTCATTAAATTAAATTTATTTCATATTATTTTCTAATGAAATAAAATATCATTTGTTAGAAAATTAATATAAACTGGGTTTTATTGGCCGAAGGATTTTAATTGATGCTAAGTAAGAAATACCAACAAGTTTCGCCAACTTAGCTGTTTGGCTTCTTCGGGGTGAATAAAAGAGATATAAAACAACTTAAACACTTAAACTGTTCATGAAAGAATTAATAGTTTAAGTGTTTAAGTTGTTTTGTATCTCTTTTATTCACCTAGAAGAAGCCAAACAGCTAAATTGGCGAAACGTATTTCTTACTTAGTATCAATTAAAATTGATGCTAACTAAGAATGGTCGAAAATTTTAAGATGCTAACTAAGAATGGTCGAAAATAAAATAGAATCACCGTATAATTTGTTAGTTTTAATTTTTAAAAAATAGTTAGAGATTTTTAATTATTTTAAAATCATGAGCGCTTTTTGTTCCTGTAGAGGTAGGATTAGTAAAATAGACTTACCCATTTAAGACTACAGTATTTTATCGCATTATAGCGAACGCTGAACGAATTATAACTTTATAACTTTATAACTTTTTATAACTATAATTATAACTTTATATATATATATATATATATATATATATATATATATATATATATATATATATATATATATATATATATATTCTGTCATATATATATATATATATATGACAGAATGATCATTGACTCGGTTAACATACATAGTTTTATGAAAAAAAAATTGAATGACTAGAACCGAGATTTAATTAAAAAGGTTTTAATATAAACACACTACTAGTTTCGGCCTGTAACAGCCTTCTTCAGGTGACATTATAAAAGAAAAAACACTAAACATTGAGGGTTAAAAGACTATGAACATCATAGACAGTCTTTATACATAATTAGCATTAAAATGTTGTAGTTGTATTTGAAGCTGTTCTTTCATTTGTTGCATTGTTGGGAGATATATATATATATAGTTTTATGGAATAAAAATTGAATGACTAGAACCGAGATTTAATTAAAAAGGTTTTAATATAAACACACTACTAGTTTCGGCCTGTAACAGCCTTCTTCAAGTGACATTATAAAAGAAAAAACACTAAACATTGAGGGTTAAAAGACTATGAACAACATAGACAGTCTTTATACATAATATAATATACTACGTCATAGTCTTTTAACCCTCAATGTTTAGTGTTTTTTCTTTTATAATGTCACCTGAAGAAGGCTGATACAGGCCGAAACTAGTAGTGTGTTTATATTAAAACCTTTTTAATTAAATCTCGGTTCTAGTCATTGAATTTTTTTCCCCATAAAACTATGTATGTTCCATAAAACTATATATATATATATATATATATATATATATATATATATAATCTTCTTCTTCTGCGGTGATTATGACTTTGAATTTGATTGGATGATGACCCTTGGAGGGTAATGGATGGCAATGCTATGGCCAATGAAATTCTAACTGAAGCCCGGCTATTGCTGCTACCCTCCTGCCATGATCAGAGCTTTAATAGCTCAATAACCTTATCCCTGCACTGTCCTCTACAGATAACGGAGAAGATAAAAAGCATTCTTGCTTCGCCCCTTCAAGCCAGTCCTTATAAGGACTATTCTTCTGCGGGTTTTTTTTTTTTTTGGCTGCTATCCACTTTGCAACAAATATAATCCAAGGCGTCTTCTCTCACTTCCTCCGTCACCACCCGCCTCCGTCACAAAACTAAACAGTAACGGACTTAATGCTAACCCTTGATGCAAGCCAACTGTCACTGGAAAACTATCTCTCTCTCTCTCTCTCTCTCTCTCTCTCTCTCTCTCTCAGGCAGGTCTGAACTCTTGTCTTCACATTTCTGTACATCTCCTGCACCAGCCTGACATATATCTCCGGTACCTTCTTCTTCCTCAGACACCTCCACACTTCTTGCCTTGGCACACTATCATACGCTTTCTCCAGATCAATAAAAACCAGGTGTAGCTCCCGTTGCTTCTCTCGAAACTTTTTCATCATCTGTCGTAACTCAAAGATAGTATCTATCGTCGATCGACTAGGCATGAAGCCAAATTGCTCCTTTGCAATCTCCATCTCCTTCCTCAGTCTTTAATCAAGAACCTTCACTAGAATTTTCATTGTGTGGGATATCTTTATTACTCTGTAATTCTTACAGTCTTGTGCATCCCCTTTTCTCTTGTAGATGGGGACAAGAGTTCTTTCCCTCCATTCCTCGGGTATATTTTCCTGTTGACAAACTTTTATTAACAGTTCTCACAGCTGGTCAATTTCCTCTTCCCCCCGTGCCTTCTATTCCTCCACTGGGATCCTATCAGGGCCTACCGATTTTCCATTCTTCATCCTCTTTTTGGCTTCCTTCATTTTCACTCTACTAATGTTCTGCACCATCCCCTCATTAGGCTCCCTGTCTCCTTTGTGAGTCCTTGCATTTTCTTCATTCAAAAGCCCTGCAAAGTATATTCTCCATCTGTTTCTTATATCCACATCCCTCCTTAATACCCTTCCTCCAGAGTCTTTTATCTGCTTCACATGTACGATATCCTTTGATGCTTTATTTCTACATTTTGCCAATCGATAAAGCTTTCTCTGTCCTTCCTTTGTTCCTAATTGATCATAAAAGTCTTGATACGCCATGGCCTTCGCCTGTGCAATAACTCTTTTGGCTTCTCGCTTTTTCTCTCTGTATTCCTCTCTGTTCTCTTCCACTCTTGACTCATCCCACTTCTGCTTTGCCTTTCTCTCAGCCGTCACTGCATCTTGTACATTATCATTCCACCACCAACCCTCCTTCCTCTCTCTAATCTTTCGGGATGTTTCACCAAGCACCTCAATTGCACAGTTTAGAATTACGTTTGAATTATGTCTCCACCAAGTGTATATTATACAATACTATATAAAAATTATTTTTCTATTTTAATTGTAAACATTAGAAGAAAGTTAATACAAGAATAAATATACTACTTGTGAAGTTACTTTAGAAGGTTTAAACTTGGGTATACTCGTAGGATTAAAACTGGAACAATATCTAATCAAAATATAATATTCATATACCCACATATACTTCCCACTCACTGTGTATGTGCGTCCACTTTAACACGAATGCCCTGTGAAGATATTTGAGCAGTGAAACGACTTTCCTCACGCGATGTGAGACAGCATCCTACTTAGCGGATGCCTGAATCTCATGAAAAAAAAAAAAAAACAGGTTATAGCTGCATCTAAATCGCAATTCCTCCTTTGTTACTTGAATATTCGATTCATTTTTAACACGTGAAAATTTTCAGATACTTTACATACAAAAACAGACGTACTCTTATTCGCTTCAGAAGTACTTTATTTCCTATGAGAAAAGTATTGCAGATGAACGTATATGTATTATGCCACAGTGTGAGTACTCATCGCGCGTATGTGGGGATGAGTGGGAAACCAGTCCCGCGCGACGGATAGAGGCTTAAATCCTCTACTCATCTGTTTTTCTTTTTCGTATAGTTAGAATTTTTATTACAGCTTTTGGTCAGTTTTAAAAATATTTAGATTTTAAATAGGCTTCAACTTTGTAGATACTAAATCGTTGTGATTTCCCTTTTCAGGTGTAAGATCAAATTTAAAAAAGATTAAAAGTTCTCCAAAAATGGTAAAATTATATTATATTAATAGAGATAAATGTAAGTAATGAGTGTGTATTCAGTTATCTTAGTGTATAAAGTGTCCGCATACTTAGTCTGGTGAAAATTAAGGGATCGAATTTTTCAAGAATTCTTAATCTCATTTGAAATTAATTGAAGAAATCCAATCAAAGGCTAACAAATTCAATTAAAATAATGACATCGATTGCATTTATAGAATTCTGAAATATAAAATAATTATATTTCAATATGAAATATAATTATTTTAATGAAAAAAAGTTGCAGACAACATAATCAAACAAACGCTGAGAGTTAATTAACATACAACAGAAAGGATCTGTTCATTAAAATGACGGAAGTGTGCTCTGAAATTCCTCAGTGCTTCACCATTCTTGGTTGATATACGTTTGAATAGCGATTAATACACACTAATACGCAAACAAGCACGGGATGAAAGCGCATACCCAAATGCCAAAGGAGCAAATCTCCTTGGAAGATGCTTAAATTTAAGACATTTATCTTTCTTTATTAGAGGTGATTCTTCGTTCTTGCCTTCCATTCTTCCTTAAATATGTCGTCGCCATTCCATTTCAGATTGAGACCTGATTCTAAAATTTTCGTAATCCTACAAGAGAAAAAGAAAATTTGCAGGAATTCAATATCGGTAGAATAAAAAATAATGCATGAAATGGTAATATAGAGACAATTTAAAATCCATTTTGTTTTCTTCTAATCAATGTTAAGTTAATAACTTGGTTTTAATCTTCAAATTAAATTTGCTTAGAAATTTAGCTGAGTTGCCGTTACGAAATTGGTTTTAGTGCAAAGGAAAACAGAATTTAGTAGACGTCCATGTCCTGGATAAAATTTGAACTTTTTTAAAAAAAAAAAAATAATAATAGTAAAAGTCGGACTGAAAAATTGATTGAGATTGTATTTATTTATTATAAATAAAATTAAAAATTCTAATATTTTTATCAAAATAATCAATTATTTTTAAAATTTAATTTTTTTTTACTAAATACTGTTAATTTACTTCCAACACCTAACAAATATTTCCATCAAATAATAGAAATATGCGAAACGTAGATATTCGCCGTTAAATCGACCGTGAGATGCGGTGATTAATTCATTCAATCCAATACGCTTGGAGTGTAATGGATGGCAATGCTGTAGCCAGTGAAGTTCTAACTGAGGCTCGGCTATTGCTGTTACCCTCCTGCCATGATCAGAGCTTTAATTGCTCAATAACACCTTATCCCTATACTGTCCTCTACAGATAACGGGGAATATGAAAAGCATTCTTGCTTCGCCCCTTTAAGCCAGTCCTTATAACGATTCGCTGTTACATTCCCGTGTGGTACCCAGGATAAGAATATCTCCACTGCAGCCCATGCATGTCGTACGAGGCGACTAAAATGGGTAATCAGGGCGGTAATGGATGGAGATACTGTAGCCAATGAGGTTTTAACTGACGCTCGGGTATTGCTGTTACCCTCCTGCCATGATCAGAACTTATATAGCTCAATATAGGGGGAGTAGATAACTGGATAAAGAGTCAGGGACTCAGTCTATCTACTCCCCCCCAAAAAAAAAACATTGTTCATTTGTTCTTGTGGTTTTAAATTTTTAGTGATGTTATTTAAAATTGTGTAACGTAACCTTACCAACGGAGCTTCCGTAGCTCAGTCGGTATAAACGAAGCCCTTTGACTTGGGTTCGATTCCCATCAGTGACGTGAGGAACCAGATCAAAGTTCCTCACATGATTGAACCTCAGTGACGTGAGGAATCCTTATGATCTCGTTCGACTAAACGTCAATTGGCTGGTCTCATAAGAAGGTGGAGTTTTTTTTTCTTTTTTACATGGAAACTCAGGTTTACTTTGCCTGTTCTGGGGGGATGGAAAGGCAAACTGGCCTCGTGAACACACGCATCTAGAGACATAGGACACACCCAGAGGCATAGGGCAAACCACCTTATCCTCGAGTTACGGTTGCGAAGTTCAAAAATACTTAGAAAGTCTTATCTAAAGGTAAAGCCGTCTCTAAAAATTCGGACGATCCCTAGGCCACTCAATCGTGGACGAAAGACCGTCCATCTCAGCGGTGGCTCCACTCAGTGATGGCCTTCCACCCACCACCACCGCTCATATTCCGAAGAAAAGCATTCACCGACAAAGCCCCTCACCAGAGAACACTTTCCCCGGAGACTCAAATTGCTCCCTTAAGGCAAAAACCTTAAGAGAGCGTACTCATATTACCAAAGCATCAGCGACTTCGTGAAGCGTCTCTAGAAAGGTCGTGGACGCTTAAACCTGTTAGGACCACTGATAGGATGATAGATATGAACCCTACTAACTTTCTTTAATAAAAAAACAACCTGCGGAATGTTTTTCTGAAATTGTAAATAATTTTGTTTTGTCTTTATTTACTTATTTTTGGATGATGAACAAAACCTAAAAGTACTTTTGTCAATTGATGTTATTACTTACAGTATATTTTAATACTTTTTTTCATTGAACAGAGATTTAAAAGTTATTCATATTAAACTCTAAGGCAAAATGTTACTTTATTTATAAGTGTGTTGTATTCCAAGATGCAAATGAAAAAAGATCTGAAAAAAAAAAAACGTTTTGAACAACTATATTTTGTAATTTTAAGATCCACACGCTCACATTTGCACCAAAGACCAACATATGCATGTGGAAATGTTATTTAAAATATTATTAAAATAGTGTTCTTAATAACATAATAATGATAATATTGGAAATCAACATTCTTTTCTAAATTTTGTGTCGAAACATTCGATTTTTAAAATTAAATAATTTTATAAATCGAATGGGTGTCCGATGAAAAAAAAAAGTGAATAATTTTTGGCATTTTATAATTTAGATGATTCAAGAGCTCCGTCGCGAAGTGTTTTTCGACGAAGGCTTTGGTTGGAAATACCTTGGTACGAATGCAGTCTACGCGAAGAGAAGTTAGTTGGTGTTTTACAAGAGTGGTAGGGATCCATAAGTGTTACCTAAATCCTGTATATTGAGGAAAAATAACAGAAATATCAGTATGTTTGAATAAAATAGCTTAAATAGGATGCTAATAGTGGATTTACGACATCATAAAATAATTTACTTTATCTGGAACTATAATTAATATCAATAATCTGAAATGTTAAAATATAAAATGGAATAGCCCTTGCACTTAACCAGCACACCCAGAGGGGAATCAAGGGGGGCCCTGGCACCAAGAAAATTTCCCAAATATCTTTTCCTAATTAATTTTTTTTTTTTTTTAATGTTGTGTCGTGTCTTCTGTTTCTATACTACTTATGAATTAGCGGTCGCATAAGGTGGGAATACCCTATAACTCTCGGCAATCACGGCCGCTGTGAACGCAAGGCGAACGAAGTAGTGCTCGGGAGGACTACTTCGCTACTTCGTTTGCCTGAGCCGGGCCAGAGGAGATCACGGATATCATGTATTGGCGATCACTGCAGATGCTTGGTCACAGGTCGTATGCGATGCGTAGTGTGTATTCTCAAATCGTTCACTCAACTCGCTCCCCTAAGATTAAATCCTGAGTGCGCCACTGCACTCAACTACTGTTAGCTATCAGTCACAAAAACATGTGATCCGTATTAATATCATTTTGGGAGGAATACGGATTACAAGAAATCTCCATATAAAACCATTTTAACCTTTTCTAAATGGAATATCCATTCACAGAGCCGCTTCCCAGGTCAGTACAGCATGATCACTGTAAAAAAAAAAAAAAAAAAAAAAAAAAATACATTTATGATTCAAGGACGTGTTAACTAGACAGCTGCATTCTTTTAGGTTTTACTATTGTACTTTCGGAGTGTTTCGTGATTCTTGCATTGCACTGGCTCCAATCCAGCTTAAATTCCTGCTGCCCCCCCCCCTTCTGCACGAAATTTGTATGAGGTCAATGGCCCCACCGAAAAAAGAGGACCAGTGGTGAATATTAGGTTTTTAGCGAGGTAGGCAATTTGTGCTAAAGCCAAGTAAGATCACGACATCATTCCCCCCCGACACACACACAACACCTCTAGATTTCTGGTAGTTGACTTCTCCAGTCAACAGGCGTGTGCTGGCAAGTCAGTCCTTGGACATGCGGGATCATACTTGTAGGCTCATAGGCCTGTTTCATTGTGAAGTCTTCCACACTCTTCACAGCCCGTAAACAGCTCCAACCGGCAAGAGACGCTACATCAGTATCGAAAGCAATAAGGAGAAGATCCTGAACGTAAACAAGCAGCAGGCGCTAGACGGTTTTTTTTTTTTGGCCAGATGGACGAAGCAAGGATGCTTTTTATATTTCCCGTTATCTGTAGAATAAAATGTATGGATGGGGTAATAATATAGGGCTATAAGCTCTGATCATGGCAGGAGGGTAACAGCAATAGCTGAGTCTCAATTAAAACTTCTTTGGCTACAGCATTGCCATCCATTACCCTCCCTGGGTACCCATTTTAGTCGCCACGTATGACATGCATGGGCTATTATCGGAAGTTATGGATTGTAAATATTCTCAGTATGAGAAATTAAAAATAAAATGGTAGATTTTTGATCAGCCTTCTTATTTAAATCATTATTAGCTATTTAACCTAATATTTATTTATTTTTATGTAACTTTAATATTTAATTATAATAATAAAATTATATTTCATTTATCTTCAGTAATAATTTAATGTCTCATCTAAAAAATCTGTGACTAATTCCATCATATTTATTATTCTAGAGGGGAAGATATCGCAATATGAAAAAAATATTACTGACTCAGTTGATGACTGTTAAAAAATAAGCATATTTGTTATGATACATTTACAATGCAAGTTTACAATTGTCTCAGTCAATTTACTCAGTCCTTGTTTATAACGTATTTCAGGGGGAGATGAGAAAGTTTGTATCTTATAATTTGCATATTGTTCGGTTTCAGTAAATACAAAGTAAATACAAACCTAAGCGTTTGATATATCTTAAACCTGTTGCATTTAAATTAAAAAAAAAAAAACCTCATTGAAATACAAATAGTTTTGGTGAAAGACCTGTCCTGTTTACGAACAGCCATTTAATGCAATATTCTTGAAAAAGAAAATCGTAAACAGAGCAAATACGACAAATAGAAGTCTGTGCGTTCAGAATACATCATTACAGATTATTAATGTCTTGCGAACTCATTACAACGCTCAGTGCTAATTCTTAACTCACAAGCTTATTTTATTTTTATATGATAAAATTTTCAAAAATTTTCAATAAATCGCAGTTAAAATGTATTTCGAATATATGACGTAATCCTACCAGCATTTCTTGAATACAAATAGACAAGGGCAAATGAAAATGCATGCATGTTTCATTGAATCTGAATAGCTACGTCCATTACTGCAAAACATTTCCAACAAACCATTTGTTCATCGTTCGTATGTAGCCAACTAACTCACATTTAGTTGAAAAGTCCGTATAAATTTTCGCATGTCGTAGGTAGGTTTCGAATCCAGGTTATGCTAGTATCAACTGTCCTAAACTCGTATTTAATTCCTATATATATATATTATATATTTAATTCTATATATATGAATATGATATATATATATATATTAGGATAACCAAGTTATTTATAAACTTGGTTATTTTAACTCCTAATCTCCTAATTAATGACATATATATATATATATATATATATATATATATATATATATATATATATATATATATGTGTGTGTGTGTGTGTGTGTGTGTGTGTGTGTGTGTCATTAATATATATATATATATATATATATATATATGTCGTTAATACATAAGTAAGCAAGAGATCATATATGTATGTATATATATATATATATATGTAAAGCTTTAAGCTATATATATATATATTTATGTGTGTGGGGGGGTGGGGGGGGGTAGGTGTCCTTAATACATAAGTAAGCAAGAGATCATATATGTATGTATGACATTTATATATATAAAGCTTTATTTATATATGTATATGTAGTAAGCAAGAGAAATATATATTTATATATATGTATACATGTCATTTATATAAATATATGTATAAATATATGTCATTAATACATAAGTATATATAAATATATATATGTATACATGTCATTTATATATAAATATATGTCATTAATACATAAGTATATATAAATATATATATGTATACATGTCATTTATATATAAATATATGTCATTAATACATAAGTATATATAAAATATATTTTTTTTTCACACGTCATTTATATAAATATATGTATAAATATATAAATATATGTCATTAATACATAAGTATATATAAAATATATATATGCAACGTCATTTATATAAATATATGTATAAATTATGTCATTAAAACATATATATGTATACGTCATTTATTTATATAAATATATGTCATTAAAACATATGCATACGTCATTTATATATATAAATATATGTATAAATAAATATATGTCATTAAAATACAAGTAAGCATACGAAATATAAGCTGATTCACACACACACCACAGCTTACTAACGTTGATCGTCCTTATAAGGACTGGCTTAAAGGGGCGAAGCAAGAATGCTTTTCATCTTCCCCGTTATCTGTAGAGGACAGTGTAGGGATAAGGTGTTATTGAGCTATTAAAGCTCTGATCATGGCAGGAAGGTAACAGCAATAGCCGAGCCTCAGTTAGAACTTCATTGGCTACAGCATTGACATCCATTACCCTCCAAGGGTATTGGATGACTAAGTTCAACGTTGATCGTTCTTAAAAGAACTGGGCGATGGACTGAGTCCTTGACTCTTTATCCCGTCATCTGAATGAACATAATCTGTGTGGATGGGATGTTATTGAGCTAAAAAGCTGTAGTCATGGCTGGGTAACGGCAATAGCCGAGCCTCAGTTAAAACTTCATTGGCTACAGCATTGCCATTTATTACCCTGGTTAGTAAGTAAAGGGTAAAATCTCAAAAAATCGGACGATCTCTAGGCCACTCCATAGTGGGCGAAAGACCGTCCATATCTCAGCGTTGGTTCCACTCAGTGACGGGCTCCCCGACCACTGAGCAGAACCGCTCAAATTCCGAGGAAAATAATTCACCGACAAAGCCCCTCAGCGGGCCGTGCCGGAGAACACTCTCCCCGGAGACTCAAAGTGCTCCCTTAAGGGAGCGAACTCAAAAACTCATCACCCAGGATAACAGCAACAGCCGAACCTCAGTTAACTTCCTCGGTTCAGCATTGCCATTTGTTACCGTGGAAGTCCTAAAAAGGACTTTTTCAGTCTTCAACGTTGATCGTCCTTATCCTTATAAGGACTGGCTTAAAGGGGCGAAGCAAGAATTCTTTTCATCTTCCCCGTTATCTCTAGAGGACAGTATAGGGATAGGTTGTTATTGAGCTATTAAAGCTCTGATCATGGCAGGAGGGTAACAGCAATAGCCGAGCCTCAGTTAGAACTTCATTGGCTACAGCATTGTAGCAACACCATTAATAAAAAATAATTAATAATTTGTGAGTTCAACGTATCTCATCACCCTCCAGGGGTATTGGATTGAATGAATGAAACAATCAAGCCCACCCAACGTTGATCGTCTCTTAAAAGAACTGGGCGATGGACTGAGTCCTTGACTCTTTATCCCGTCATCTGAATGAAGATAATCTGTGTGGATGGGGTGTTATTGAGCTAAAAAGCTGTAGTCATGGCTGGGTAACGGCAATAGCCGAGCCTCAGTTAAAACTTCATTGGCTACAGCATTGCCATTTATTACCCTGGAAGTCCTAAAAAGGACTTTTTCAGTCTTGTTTTTTCTCCAACGTTGATCGTCCTTAAGTCCTTATAAGGACTGGCTTAAAGGGGCGAAGCAATAATGCTTTTCATCTTCCCCGTTATCTGTAGAAGACAATGTATGGAAAAGGTGTTGATCGTCCTTATAAGGACTGGCTTAAAGGGGCGAAGCAAGAATGCTTTTCATCTTCCCCGTTATCTGTAGAGGACAGTGTAGGGATAAGGTGTTATTGAGCTATTAAAGCTCTGATCATGGCAGGAGGGTAACAGCAATAGCGGAGCCTCAGTTAGAACTTCATTGGCTACAGCATTGCCATCCGTTACCCTCCAAGGGTATTGGATTGAATGAATCAATCACCGCATTTCACGGTCGATTGATTCACGTTAGGTGTTGATCGTATAATATATACCAAAATTTTAATTTTTGTTATCCGAATAAAAGTATGGTGCGAACAATTTCTTTTCATTTTTAAAGCATTATTAGAGTCAATAATATTATTAAAAGTTTATTTATAAGGTTAATTAATAATATATATAAATGTTTAGAAATTAAAGTATAATATATGTTTTTAGTATCTTTTAATTTAAGAAAGACATGTAAATATACATAACTATTCCGTTCAAAATGGTTATTGTAGGTTGCTGACACGTGGTTCCATCTATCCTTAACGTATGAAACTATAATTAATATATAAAGATAGAGCTCTAAATCAGAAAAATACACATAATCTAACTTTTGGAATTTCTGTTAAGATATTAATTCCGAATTATATATATAAATTAAGACATAAGGTGTTTTTCGATGATTGATGATATTTAGCAGTATTCAGCAGTATGCATACGAATGAGATGGTTTAGTTCGTTGTGACGAAATTGTAACTGAAACTAAACAAAAAATTAAAAACAAAACATTTTGCGTAAATTTTACGAAAACAAAATTATGATATATAACATTTTATTATCATCCATTTTGGAAAGCATAGATCTAAAGGTTAGATCAAATCAAAATATAAAGAAATGTAAGCAATTCACTACACATATTCATGGCTTAAATCGAACCACAGCCTGGCACAACCAGAATCAAGTACTGTTATCAAGCAAAGCCTTCGCTCCTCGAGGCGGCAAACAAACCTCTAGAGGCTTACTTAAGAGTGCAAAAAACTTTATGCCAATATCAGTCGTCCTTGTAAGGACTGGCTTAAAGAGGCGAGGCAAGAATGCTCTTCATCTTCCCCGTTATCGGCAGAGGACAGTGTAGGGATAAGGTGTTATTGAGCTATATATAAAGCTCTGATCATGGCAGGAGAGTAATAGCAATAGCCGATCCTCAGTTAGAACTTCATTGGCTACAAGATTGCCATCCATTACCCTCCCTGGCATCCATTTTAGTTGCCTCGTACGACATGCATGAGCTACGTTGGGGTTGATACGTAAGTAAAGCCCTGTATAAAAATTAGAACGATCCCTAGACCACTCTATAGTGCCGAAAGATCGTCCAACTCAACGTTGGCTCCACTCAGTGACGGTCAACTTAGAGGATATGTATGATAAAAAATAAGTCTTTGGCTCTCTATTTCAGTAATAGATGATGTTTTATTTATTTGCAGTTACAATCTAGAAATTATTGAACAAAGAATAAAATAAAAAAAACTAAACTATACTATACTGACATCGGAAGTCGCGGTATCTCTCAGATACAGTTTACTGTCAATCACAAACCTTTACATAATATGTGTTAAACTAAACTGACAGCAAAAAAAAAAGTGAGGAATATCACTCGTAACATATGAATGCACAGCTACTCATGACCTTCGACCTATACAATAGATAGGTTAAAGAATATTCATGTTACCAATTAGCATGTATGTGTCAGATCAGATGCGACCTCCCGAGTGTTAAAAGTTAATCAAAATTGTTAGATTATAAAGTGGCTTTTAAATAGAAATATTTTATTAACTGGAAAGTATAGAGATGCAGAAGAAATCACCAGAATCAATGTTCTTCGTCTACCATGGATAACTAACATCGTTTCAACCGTCTCTTAAAAAACACTAGTAAAAGAAATTCTCTCCCATTAAACTCAAAGTTGAGTAGTTTCATCAAAAGACTAAACATACACAGGGGACTCGTATTAACGTATAACGATCAGGTGCTCTTTCTAAATAAAACTCGTTTAGCAGGTTAAAAAAAAAAAAAGTGCAAAGTCTTTCAAGTCCTACTCACTCATTATGTTGAAAGTTAGAAATTGTACAAACCCAGAAATATATCGACTTGCAATGGAAATTACTGGCTGTTGATTGCAGCAAAATCTGGATATTTAAATATTTTTATGAACATGTGAGCATGAAACAAGCGTTCCAAACACGGAAAACAAGAAGAGCATCTCTGCATAATGTTGACATCCCTGTCTTAATGATAACTGATAGACGTGGTAAAAGGTGTGCTCTTTTCCACAACACCTCCGAGGTTGAGTATTAGGCGCACTTTATGTAACGTGGTATTGCCAGTAGGCCTACTGCACGAATTGATAAATTAAAAAAATTATCAATGGGACAAGGACTGATCCCTAATCCCATGCTGAATCCTAGTCTATCTCAACCATGACATTATTATGAAAAGTGAGCAAATTACTCAAACGTGACCTTCCCTTCATTGCAGAGAATAGAATATGCGATAACCCGTTTCTGAACGAGATTTCTTACCAACACTTTCAAAATCTTCACCACCACTCCAGAGACAATGATATGTAGATTTGTTACTACAATAGGATTATCCAACATTCTTTCATTGCACCCTTATATAATGGGACTATTATATATTCTTTGAGAATTTTTCCATGTCCTTAGATTCAAATTATACAGCCAAGTCGCAAAAGAGCCAGTTCCGCTGAACCATCATTTAGTATCCCTGCTCATATCCTTTCCATCTGCATTGCCAAGTTCGTATTCCATTTATGCCACTGCTCAATACCTCCTTCTCATACACCTGAGTTACCTCCTCCACAGTAGAGGTAGCTCTGAGGTCAATGTGACATACACCAGATTGATACTCTTTATTTTATTTTATTTTATCAAAATGACATTCGTTTGTTGAGCAATGAGTTTTTTTTTTACCCCATAATCTCTTCCATAATAAGATGGCCGATCCATTTCAATCTCGCCATGTTCATTCATCGATCTCTAGGGACACATTCCAATATTGCATCAGTGATGCGCTTTTAAAAATACTTTCCATGCACTGCAGTTATCTTTCTCATCTACCAACTGATACCGTAAGAAAGAGCGTAGTATTTTTCTCAGCTGACCATAATTTCCTGTTCTGAGTTAATCCTGTAATCTTTTTTTATAATTGGAATATCCATCCACTTTGCTATTTCCCATGTTAGTACAGCATGACTATAATCAGGTCAAATATTCTTCGACATCGAGTTCCTTCCGTCACAGACTGCTTGAGAAGTTGTCACGCAACAGCTCATTAAAGTCGGCTTAATTATGTTCACGAGCTTTCACCGCTACCAGGTCAAAGTTCGGAAAATAAAGTGATTCAAGTGAAATGCGATGTATATTAAATGTCTAAAATAGCAATTCAGATTATAATGGGACACAAACGGGAATTCTTGCATTTTTATCATTAAACCAAATGATTCCTTTTCATACATGGATACACGTCTATAGTATGGTAACTTATCATTATAATTATTATAATTATCACATCTTATAAGTTATACTAACAGAAATGCTGATGCAGTTTTCCGAAAGGATTAAGAACTATTAAGATCCTTGTTTAGGACTTGTTGTACATGATCTTGAGCTCGAAATGAATAAGCCGTGCAAGATTTCTCTCTCCAGTAAAACTGAAACTGTGAATAGTGTTGGAGGTCAGTGAGAAAATGAGAAGAACGGAGGTGAAGTAAGAATCCTGATGAACATCTGTGTTAACAGGAATGTAAAAGCCTTCCGTCATTACAGGAAGTGAACAGTCTGAGAATTACAAACTGATTTTTCATTATTTATTCAATGGAGACTTCCTCCTTAAGAATCATTTCCTAAATATTAATATCACATATTAATAATTACAAAATTATTTTCGGATCAATTCGAATCATTTCTCGTCAGTTTCCAAATAATGAGAAATGTTTAAAGTGATAATTTCCCACCAAATTGGAGAAAAAAAAAAAAAGCTGAAAGAGCTCTACACAACGTTCCTAGAAATTCTCTCTGATGGGGGGGGGGGGGTTCTGTTTTCAGGATACACACCAGTCTGAGACCAAAACGTTTATAACATTTTTCTCATTCATTTAACAAACTCATTTAACAACCTTGAATTTTTTTAATTATGGAGAGTCTATTGGTACAAAGTTTTCTTTTTGAACTAACAAATATAAGTTCTGCATATCGACATTACATGTGGGAAAGAGAAACGACGCCAACATTTATTCTAATAAAATTGACCAATTCGAATTTCAGTGCCGCAATCAACAAAAATACATGATTTACAAACGAAATAATGTGATATTTGCAAATATTTTTTAAAATTTTTCTATAAATATCTGGGAAATTATTTATATTATTAAAATTAAGAAATATTTTTTATATTTTTTAAATTGTTACATAAAACAAATAAAATTTTAAACTTACCATTTTTATTTTCACATATATTTTCTTAAAAGTGCCAAAAGAAGGAGGAGGCAATATTCTGTATTCTCTAATGATTAAGAATTGCAAATGATTACGCAATAAATATATCCAGCTACCTGAGCTAGTCTATCTCAGGTTGATTAATATCAAGAATATTCTATCTCAGGTTATCGACATCAAGAATATACAAGTATAATTTCCCTAAAAATTATTTTGTAGAAATGTATCGGGTATACCCGGACGTGTTCCCTTTCTAGACTGCAACTGAACAAAATCAGCACAGGTGTCTAATTCAGATAAAGCAGTGCTTTCTTGCCTAAAGGAGCATCGCAATTCGGCAATAAACATCCTGGCTTCTTGGTTAGTCACTCCCTCATGTTCAGGTGTGTCATCCTGATTACTTTTCTTGTCTTCAGGGGTCTTTAGGTGTTTTGCTTCAATTTGTTCAGCAATTGACATTGACAAATAATCTTCAATCTTCATTTTCAGTGTAATATTGAACATTGTTGTCAATGCATAAAACCTCTTCGTAGTTTCTGACGTGTTGCAGTTCCAAAAAGATTTAATTTTCCTTTTCAGTCACATCTGGTAATTCCAGGTCAGAGTTCTTAAAAACCACAACGAACAAAGCAGTTTTGAATTATTTTGCTGCTTATTTATCGCCACCTATCTGCAACAAATTGTGCTGCCTGTAAAATGATAACCTTTGCGCTGATTTCTTTGACAGTCCAAGATGACGTTAGTAGATTTTTTCTTCAGTTGTTTCAAGGATGTAGCATAAAACCTTCGGCGATACAATGTCGTCAGATGTTTTGATTCCCATGTTCAGTGGCTGTACAGGATCGTGGCGTTAGCAGGAAGAAATTCAACCTGAATGTTTTTAAAACAATCTAATTGAAGGCGTGCCGAAGAGTTGTCCAGAATTCCCAACTCATCGGCCATTTCTGAAACATAACAGCAATCATCCGTGCATTCTTGTTGGTGTAATACAGCACTGGCAAACTGTCCATTCTAAACCTTTTAAAGCATCGAGGCTTGACACTTTTCGCAATAACGAACAGTTTCCGTTTGTCACTTTCCGACCTATAGCTGCACAACACGGTAACGTAATCCATTGCTTTTATTGAACCTCACAGCGCTGCAGGTTTAAGCTAAGGGAACGGTCTGTTGTGGTACGGTAAAACAGACCTGCTTCTCAGCATCATAAATTTCAACAGGACAAAACTTCTGCAGCAATTTCGTTAGTTTAGATGATTTCCGCTATTCAGCGCGCGCAGTACCAGCACCGTGCTTCTCAACGTGCGCCTTCTTAAATTTTATTTCATGTCAGGTTTTCTATCTCGATAACCAACCATCTGTAAGTTTAAAGCTCCATTCGTCCAGCTTTCTAACTAAATCTTCCAATTTGGTTTTTAACATTGGACCATTAACACGCACGCCTCGTCCAGTTTCAATAGAGAACCATTAATTCGGGGCTTTCTCAACGTCTGGATCCTTGACTTCTCGTATCCGTTTTTTTATTCTTTTTTTTTTTTTTTCTTTCTTCTTCCTGTTGTCCATCGCGCGATGCCCTTTCTTCTCGCAATTTGTCCTGCTAGCTTAACAAACGTGTACATTTTGGAAAACACCATGTTATCTCTGTTAGCTGACGACGACAAGTGTTAGCCAGCTGACTTTTTATTTTGTCAAGTAAGGCGATTTTATCTATTAACGTTAGACCTTTCTTTGTCATCTTAACAGATGCCTTTTAAAAACAAAATAAAAAAAATTAAATCGCTACACCGTTTGTTATACTTTTTGGTAAAAAAAAAATGAACATCATTTCTTTTTACTCAAAGTACGCTCCTAGCAGTCACTGTAAGTAGAATCGTTACACTCAAAATACGCGTCCTCTCTGTTCTGTATCCCGTCTTTATTAGGCGTAACTGAACAGTTCAATAGTAGTTTTATATTTAATATGGTAAACGAGGTGCATGTCTGCCATCTCAGCGTTCGTAAAACGACGCATGTTCTTCGTACGACGTCGAAAGCTTGAATGAGGAAGCCCCAATTGCTCGCCTGGAGCTCTGGGGAACAGCGCCACCTATCACTTTCGGGTGGTGCTTCCGCTCATGCTTTCCTAAGTGAATATGGTTGAGTTTGATGTTCTCTACCTCCCCTCAAAGTTTTTATGTGGAATTTTGAACAACCCTGTATATATGTTGAAAGTCTTTTACCTAGCAAAGATGCCATATATGACTTCTGATTACTTCATCCTTAGTATCTCTCTTGGTACACACGAGGCATATATTCATTTAGATATTTTTTCTTAAGTAATGTTTAAAATAATCTAAAATTAATAATTTGCAATAATCATAACAGAAAAGTTACTTGAAGCTATTTGTCTACTTCGGACAAACAGGCAGGTCAGCATCCATCCGGTTAGAACAACACATTTCTTACATCTGCAAACACCATTATGGTCAATCTGGCCTTGCAGACCATGTTTTGGATACATCCCGCAGGATCTCCTGAAAAAAACTACGATGCTCCACCATAGTAAATTCAAAAAAGAAAGATTATTCTTTGAATCTGACCATCTGCACTCAGGATTCAACCTAATTTAAACAAATACGGTTGCATTAAACTTCCCAAAATTTGGGAAACTTTAATTATCAGAGATCGCTCTTTACATCCCAGGCCATCTGCAAATGCCCATAGAGGGCGCACCACCTAAATAGGACTTTGGTTTCACTTTGTATTGTATTTGTATGTGTGTTGTTACAAAAAGTTTTTGTAATCCCCGAAGATGTCTCTGTGACGGAGACGAAATATTGGAAGTATTAAAATTAGTTTTAATGCTTTCACAGTGCTGTTAATATTCCATTAAACCTCTAACATGAACGAACCGTATCATCCTCAGATAAGCTTATAAACAGCTTTGAGGATGCAAGCTGAGACATTACATATCAACAGAAAGAAAATAAATCCCTTTATTATAACTACAGCACTTAAATACATTAAAGCAAAAATTGTAAATATAATAATTTATTGTTATTGTATTAATACTGTAAAAATAACTGCAACTATAATTATACATTATACAGTTTAAAATAAACATACACACGTAACCACAGTAATAATATCATAGTAAAAATTATTATAGGACATCTTCAGTACAGTTATTTCGAAGAATTCTAGGAATTACATACGGTTATTGCGTATGCTTATAATGGAATCACTCTTTGCGTGCAGTAGCGTGTTATAGAATATAGAATATTATTATAGAATATTTTCTTTTTAATCGGGTCTTCTCTTCGTGTGAATTTTCGCGCATTTTGCGTTGCAACTTGGTGTTAGTAATGAATAATACATGTCTTGAACAGAAATCCGGCAGGAACTTTCCGGTATTATTAAATCGCTTTATTCTTTATTCCAAAATTTCCCAACACATTTGTAATATTTCGTAATCATTTCCTACTTTTCTGTCTAAATGTTCACCAAGGAATTACTTTTCGGTTTTTATTTTGTGCCAGCTACCTTCCTTAATGAAATTTTCTTCATTATGATAAGCAAAATCTTCACCATATAAACTTCGTCTTCTAATATGGAAGAACTTTCGCAACAAGGTGCCAACCGAATAAACTACACACGGGGTTAAAAGCACACAGCAAAATGTTTGATATCTCTAATGCTTTCTATGTATTCTCTGTTTAACAAGGTTAAATTGAATTCTAATATTTGCCGTTGAATTTTAAACTACTACTAATTATTGAATTAATTATTGATATTTTTAATCATGTGCAGTATCATTAATTCAATGATATGATTAGGAAATATGTAATTAAAAGTCTCCATAGTTTGCATTAGAAACTGCAGTATCGTCAATGTATATTGGGATTTCATGATGCAATTGATTAAATTACGACTAATCAGGATATAACAACTCCAATTTGGATTTGCACATGTTCAATCTCCGTAAAAATGGAATGTGGATTATATATTTAGTACAATTTCTATCTACAGTACCATTCGATATGATCTACGTTAATTATTATATAACCGATATAATTTGGGGGATTTCAAAATAATCACTCGTGTAATTTCTATCGATAACTAGTCTAAAAGATGAGATATTAGTATCAGGAAATAGTCGAGAGTATTTTTAAAAACAATCACTCGGAAATGAACGAAGAAGGTTCACACAGGCTACATATTTAAGTAATTTTACTAATGAAATGAAATTTCAGAAGTATTATATAAAAAAATAAATGGTGTATAACTATAAGTCTAAACTATTCGAAAAATGTTAAGCAAAAAAAAACATTTCTACTTTATTTGATTAATAATTAAAGTTTAATCAAATTTGTTGGATTATAAAGTGGTTTTTAACGAAAACTGTTTTATTATGTGGAAATTTCAGAGTTGAAGAACAAGTCGCCTGGGTTAACTTTCTTAGACCATGAATAGCTAACATCGTTTCAAGCATCTCATAAGAAACAGTAGTCCAAAACATTCCATCATTACACTCAACGTTAAGGCAGTTTCATCAAAAAATCTAAGCAACATCGCATATGGAGACTCATGTGATTGTATAATAATCACGTGTTCTTTCTAAACTCAACCAGACTGCTACCAAGTACTTCGCCCAGGCATCACTCCATCCCAACCAACTCATTCGTGATTCATCAAATTATGGAGATGGAGACACAAACGCCCGAAGGCAGCTCTGATCATCGTTTTAAACGATTCTACACAGCCCGAATTCGGGCCAGCCAGGCGCTCAAAATTTTTTCTCTAATAATAACCACAATGTAGCGACGAAGGAATAAAAATCCAAGGGATTGACGTCCATCTCGCCACAAAAGTCACCAACAGTGTGTATTTTAAATGTTTTAAATATATTTAATCAAAAGACTTCAATAATTGAATCATTGTGTATTTTCAATATATTTAATTAAAATTCTTCAGTTGTGAATCAGCAATCAAATTTCTCAAAAAATATCTGATCAATTCTTGCTCGTGTGTGTGTGTGTGTGTGTGTGTGTGTGTGTGTGTGTGTGTGTGTGTGTGTGTGTGTGTGTGTGTGTGTGTGTGTGTGTGTGTGTGTGTGTGTGTGTGTGTGTGTGTGTGTGTGTGTGTGTGTGTGTGTGTGTTTTAAATATGTTTAATTAAAAAACACTTCAGTAGTTGAATCAGTGCTGTAATTGCAGACATTGGCAATCAACTTTCTCAATAAATATGTGATCAATTCAGTCTAGCTTGATGTGGGTCTGCCACCATCAACCTAGACTGCAGGTGGCCAGTAACTCCCCCCCCTCAGTTAAATAGAAACTCACTAAAAAAAAAAAACTCATGACAATTCAAAAAGGACGGACCCTACTGGAAATGGCTCAGAATGGATACGATTGAGACACGGATTCAAAAACGGAGAAAGAAGACACCTAATATTTGGAATCTAGCCATATGAAACGTTAGAAGTATACCCCATAAAATACAAGAATTAGACCAAACCTTGGAAAAACAAAACAATAATGATAGCTACCATTACAGAAACCAAAAAAAAAAAAAAATGAACAGATGAAACCGAGCATTATACCTATTTTTATAGATGTAATGCTCGGTTTGGGAGAGGAGCAAAACGGATTCCGTATGGGAAGATTATGCATAGGCTGAGCTTTTATCTTAAAAATAATTATATATGAATAGAGAAAATAATATTGAAAGACACAGCTTTCATTGATTATATAAAAGCACGTGACACACTTTTGAGAAAGAAACTATAGGAAACTCTAAAGGAAAATCACATTCCCAACCAACTATACAATGCTCTGTTGAATATTTACCATAATAATGAAATAGCAGTAAAACAAAATTATACCGTATCCACTGGGAAACTAATAAATAGAGTGGTCCTTCAAAGGGTCCGCTGTCCTTTATCACCCATATTATTTAACATATTTATGGACAATATTATCAAAAACTGGAGAGATGTAAATACATGTGACTTCCAAATTAAGCGCTATACAAAAATAGACACACTGCTCTTTGCTGATGATCAGATCATCTTTGGAAAGACTGAAGACGAACAGCAGAAAGCAATCTATAACTTAAATAATATTGTACGACAATATGGCCTGGAAATATCAACGGAGAAAACTAAAGTCATGGCTTTTTATGGAAATAACCGTGTCAGAAGTAAAATAGTAATAAATAATAAAATAATTGAACAAGTTAATAATTTCAAGTACTTAGGCTGTAAACTATCTTACATAAATGAAATAGATATTGATTTTATGATGATAAACTTTATAAAAATTACTGGAGTATTTAACAGAACAGTTATACCTAACCACGAGGGTGGGCTGAAAAGTTCTCACCCTAACAATGAAAAAACGAATTTATAATTTCAAAATTATTTGTATTTTTCAACATAATCTCCCTTAGGACTAACACATTTATTCCAGCGATGCTCCAGCGCCAATATCCTGTCTCTGTAGTGGTTATCGGTAGCATCTGCAAAATACCCCTCTGCCGCTGCAGACACCTCTTGATTCGAAGAAAAACCCTAACCAGCTAGGAAGAGTTTTAATTTGAGAAGAGTCAGAAGTCAGAGGAAGCCAAATCTGGGAAATAGAGCGTATGTTCCACCTAGTGCAGATCCCTTAATTTTCCCATTGCCCTGCTCAAACCGTTGTGAGCAGGTGCATTGTCCTGATGAAAGATGATTGTTTTCTTCTGCAAAGCGGGTCTTTTCTCACGACCTTTTTCATCTAATCTGATTAAAAGAGATCGGAATAACATTCCCCGCTTATTGTTTTACCCTTTTCAAGATAATTAATAAACACAATGCATTCCAAAACACCGATGCCATGACCTTTCCTGCTGATGGAACTGACTTTGTCTTCTTTGGCGCTGAACAACCGGCTTCTGTCCACTGTTTTGACTGCTGTTTGGATTCTGGTGTGTAATGGTGAATTCAAATCTCATCCATAGTAATAAATCGACGCACAAAATCAGTTTTATTCTTGTTAAAACGCTCCAAGCACTGTTTAGAGATTTTCGTGCTAGTGCCTTTTTTGATCTACTGTGAGCAAGCGCGGCGCCCATCTTGAGCAAAGCGTTTTCATATGAAATTCTTTATGCAAACGATATCCTACACGTTCTTTTGAAATGTCTATAGTCAGAGTAATTACACGCAATTTGACTTGTCTGTCATTCAATAACATATCGTGCACTTGATCAATGATTTCTGCTGTTGCCACACTTTTTGGACGTCCTTCACGTGGATCATCTTCAAGGCACAGCCAGGTTTAAACTCGGCAGCCATTTCGTAGTTGTCGAAAACCAAGGAGATGAGTGCCCATAAACTTTTATGAACTTCGAATTAATTTCTTTTGGCGTTAAATCTTCTTTTAAAAAGAATTTTTTAACCGTAAGATAAACGTTTGATTCAGGCAGCTGTATAAAACAAACTACTTGATGGTATGACTTGCACTTCCACATGGTTGTTTATGATATATGTACTCACTTAAAAAATCTTGCCGATAGTGTTACCATCTATGGCCGAGGCCGATAACTTTTGAGACCACCGCGTACGTTCACAAACATACAAGTTTGGAGTCTACAAAATAATAGTGAAACCTACACTATTACATAGAAGTGAGATATTGACCTTATGAGAAAGAGATGTACAAAGATTTAGGAAGCAGAAATGAAATTCCTTAGAAAAACAGAAAAACTATCCCCATTAGATAAAAAAAGTAATGGTGAAAAAATTAATTCCTTAACAGACTCAATGATTAAATATAGGAAAAACTGGCTAGACCATGCTAGCAAGAATGCAGAGAGAAAGATTACCAAAAAAGATCTTAACATATCAGCTTTGAGGAACAAGAAATGTCTGGAACAAGCCACTTGGCCTAGAATCTGGATAGAAAGAAAAAGAAGAAGAACTCAGTAGTTCAATCACTGCCGTAGTTGTACACACTGGCAATCAAATTTCTCTAAGAGCAATTCTTGATCGGATTATATTTTCAACAAAATAAATGTTTTACTCTGTGTGTGTGTATGGGAGGGGTTTCAATACGGATTGTCCATTGCTCGAAATTGTTCTTTTTTTATATCGGTATGTATTTTTTAAATCAAGAAAAACAACGTCTGTCTACCAATAATAATAATAATAATAAACACTGCATATCGGCACAAAAGATTAATATAAAATAAATGTAACGTGTATTTCCTAATGTTTCTTAAAATGTTCTATAGAATTCTTATTAACTTATTTACTGGATTGATATTTATTTAGTATTTAGATATTTCTTTAATTGTAAAAAACAATACGTTCTTAAAATACTTCAGTAGTAGAATCAGTGGGATGCTTGTCGACTATTTGATCAATTCTTGGTCTTATTATATTTTCAACAAGATAAATGTTTTAATGTGTGTGTGTGTGTGTGTGTGTGTGTGTGTGTGTGTGTGTGTGTGTGTGTGTGTGTGTGTGTGTGTGTGTGTGTGTGTGTGTGTGTGTGTGTGTGTGTGTGTGTGTGTGTGTGTGTGTGTGTGTAGTGAGAGTTGCAGCTGTGGGAAACAGTCGAGGTGTTGCTTCATAATATCACCCTCTGAACAGTTTTCATTTTTAAGTTTAAATATTAAATGAGATTTACATTTGCTGCTCTGAGTAGTGCAGTTGGTTTGTTTGTGCGATAAATAAAATGAATTTGTTGCTTTAGAGTAATTCTGTGTAACGAGAGCTTCATTAAAATCTTTCCTCTCCACAAGATTGACATAAACAGTGTTGGTTGTGTACGTCTGTGTTACATTGTCCTAGTTTTACATTTCTAGATGAATGAAGAATAATTTGCTTACTTCTCATAAATCTTACTCTGCTCACAGACCTGAAAAGAAATATACAAATCATGGCTAAAATGATCAATACCACTGCAGCCAACTACCAGCCACACGAACATATTTGGCTTGTTGCATTCAGAACCTACGGTATTGCGCCTCTACTAGATTATAATACACTAACTTTAAAAAAAAAAGTGAAATAAGGTAGTTAAATAGAAGTACATCAAATTTCTTATATCAGTACTCGTTTTGTAGAATTATAATTCACTGCGCATACTCCATACGCCACTAATAACAATAAATAAATAAATAAATAAATAATTAGCACTGACTACTAGGAAATCGGTTGACATCCTTTCTACTTATATTTAATTAGAAAACGTTTTACGAGTCAAACGTTCTTTAAGAACAGGAATTTATCGTGTCCACACAATTTTTCGCCTGAAGATCGAAATAATATTGTAATGCTACGCATATATGAAAAACGAATGCAAAAAATAAATAAATAAAGGAAGGAAATAAATATTTTCGAAAATATGTTTTTTTTCTATATTATTTATTTAGTTAGATTTTATTACGCGTTAAAATATGTGAAATACACCTTCAAATGTCACCCCCCTGCAACAAAATTAGTGGATTCTTCAGAAATGGAAGGTTCTCAGCTTCAAGTCCGATCTGATCTGATTTTCCTTTTCAATCGTTTCCGGACGTAAGTGACTCTGTAGGCATTGCCCACAAAGTATTCCTGTTGAGATTTTTACAGGGTAGTTCACCATTGCTTTCCCCAACCCCCCCCCCATTTTTTTTCCGGGCTCAGGACCAGCATATGGCTGGAGGTATTCATGACTGTAATCCATTTGTGTTCACAGGGCCGGTTTGCCTGTTCAGCTTCAAGTACTTGGCCTCAATTCTTACGAAGGACAGCACCATCGATGCAATATGAATCACGACTGGATGAAATGGAGAAACGACGTCCTGAGTATTACGTGACCGAAGGATGTCAGTACTAGTAAAGGGCAGGATATATAAAGCAACAGTACGACCCACCATTATATACGACGTGGAATGTTGGCCTCTTAAAAACAACAAGAACAAAATCTACGCGGCTCTAAGCTGAAGATGATAATGGTGAGTCGGAGGCGCTCCCTTGCAGGGAGCTTTTAATACATGCGTGGGAGGTTCAAAGTTTTGCTGATGAAATAACTGAGTCCCAGCTTAGATGGTTTCGCCACGTCATGAGACGCCCTTCAGATAACATGACGCAGAAGGTAATGGAAATATGTACAGAACTGATGGGACGTTGTAGACGTTGTTTAGCGTGGATGTACCTAAAAAAATAATAAATAAATAAAACAAAAATACCTCCAAACTGCCCAGTTTGAGATATCGTTACCCAGGACAGAATATCCAAGAAATTATGCACTAGGAGAACCCAACCCAAACGGAATGAAATAATGGCTAAGGCATACAAAAATCTCATTGCTTTCAAACGCATTCTCTCCAAAGCATGTTATGTCAGAAGTCAGAATGAAAAGCAATTTTGGGTCCATTTACATAATCTATTAATCAAACAACAAATCCAAAAACTCACCTTCATTTAGTACGAACGAGACCAAATAAAGGTTTCTCACGTCATGGACGGGAATCGAACCCAGGTCCTATCAAAGGGCTACGTCTATACCGACTGAACTACGAAATCTCCTAGCTAACTACTTTCTCCTTTATCACATGCCAATATATGGCAATGTTTGTGTTATCGTTCTTGTGAATTATTGAAAAAAATGTATTGTTCGGAACATGTTTCACGTATTATTACGGTATAAATAATTATTTTCTTTTTAAACAAAAAGATATCCTGCAAAAAAAGAAGCCAGCAACAAAATATTTACCCATACAAGTACAGCATGTTGGTCTCGTAACATCACTATAAACCTTATCCTTATGAGGACTTACTTAAAGGGGCGAAGCAAGAATGCTTTTCATCTTCCCCGTTATCTGTAGAGGACAGCGTTGGGATAGGGATAACGTGTTATTGAGTTATTAAAGTTCTGATCATGGCAAGAGGGTAACAGCAATAGCCGAGCCTCAGTTAGAACTTCATTGGCTACGCATTGTCATCCATTACCCTCCAAGGTTCTAAATTTCAAGTATTTCTTTTAGAATAAATTATATGAAATACTAAAAGGTGTTTTAATTAAGTTTATATATAAAATAAATTAAAATCAATTTTAATTTTTATTGTGTTACTTAGTTTTATAATTCCTTTAAAGAATAATTATTTTAGACTAAATTTGAAATATTTTATTAATAAGTCTTGAGATTGACTATCATTTTCTCTAACGGTGAATTAGCTCCTTGTAAAAGGATCACCTTATGGAAAATAGTACGATCAAATATTGACGTTATCTTTACTATCAGAAATATCCATATAAATGGAAAATATATAACATTGGCACTCGATAACGAATGATGATGATGATCACATGCAAATCAGGTTTATGTTAGATCACCTGAAAAAAAAAATCTTAAGTAATTATTATTATTATTATTATTATTACATGATACCTCCAAGGAGTGCAAAGACTAATCGAGGGAGGACACCTAATTTACAACTCTCCATCTCCACCACTTAATCCACCAACCACAGCGAACCGCAACTACCGTCATCATCAACACCAACGCTATCTGTCTACAACCACCACTAGCATTTTTGTCTGTAAATTGTGTGCGTTCTCAAGCCAATTTTTCTGTATGCAGAACTGGAATTAAGTAAGTAGAAGGGTCACTTTAAAATTTCTACAATCTTTAATAAAGTATGTTAACCTTTGATTTATTATTCAATGTGCCTTATCACAGCTGCTCAACTTTCGGGTTTTTCGGGAATGTTTTTGTTGATTAGTCAGATTTCTTGAGCAGAAATAAGTTCCTCATATAATGTTAGTTAAGCGTTTCCAACAGACTGGTTCTCTAAACTTAGGAAGCAAACTGAATTCCTGTATAGTTCATAAGAATATAGAAACGAGCGTAGGAAAGAACCCTTTGTCATCTTTAGTCTTCTATATTATCAGATGCCAAGACTGAAATTGTGAACTTCCACAAAAGGTGATCATTTCGCGAAGTACGATGCAGACGGATTTATCATCCATTTACAATTCTTATTTCTGAAAACAAGAACACTGGAAACAGAAAATAATCACAAGACTGCTTTAAACTCGATCACAACCAATCTTGCCTCTTCTTTTTTGTCGATCAATGTGGGCAAGTGTCTAGTCTCAGACTCAATGTGCGCAAATGTAAAATTTCTCATATAAATGTGGGGGGGTGGGGGGGGGGGGGGGTGGGGGGGGGGGGGGGTGGGGGGGGGGGGGGGTGGGGGGGGGGGGGGGTGGGGGGGGGGGGGGGTGGGGGGGGGGGGGGGTGGGGGGGGGGGGGGGTGGGGGGGGGGGGGGGTGGGGGGGGGGGGGGGTGGGGGGGGGGGGGGGTGGGGGGGGGGGGGGGTGGGGGGGGGGGGGGGTGGGGGGGGGGGGGGGTGGGGGGGGGGGGGGGTGGGGGGGGGGGGGGGTGGGGGGGGGGGGGGGTGGGGGGGGGGGGGGGTGGGGGGGGGGGGGGGTGGGGGGGGGGGGGGGTGGGGGGGGGGGGGGGTGGGGGGGGGGGGGGGTGGGGGGGGGGGGGGGTGGGGGGGGGGGGGGGTGGGGGGGGGGGGGGGTGGGGGGGGGGGGGGGTGGGGGGGGGGGGGGGTGGGGGGGGGGGGGGGTGGGGGGGGGGGGGGGTGGGGGGGGGGGGGGGTGGGGGGGGGGGGGGGTGGGGGGGGGGGAGAACATCGCGTAATGAAATTCATAAATATGGTTAGCAGCGCAATCACTTATTCATAAATAATCTTAGGAAGATTATTTCAATGGCGGTCTGACCCGCGAATGGTTTGAAACCCTTTCACTCTATTAGTAACATGGTTCTTCAAGTCTTTCTATATGGTGTGCCTTATGGGAAATGAAAATCATCTGCTACCTAAAGTGATCTGACAGGAAAGAAATAATAAAAAAAGATAAAGAAAAATGGACGTTATTGTTTTACTGCAAGGTGCTCGCTCAAGGCAAGAAACTATGAACATTTTTGCTTTCCTTCAATCCTAGTTTCAATATTTTCACCGAAAACTAGTATTTAAAGAAGGCTAATTACAAATATTTATTGTTGTTTTAAAAAATAATAAAATATTACTTCAATAAAATAAAAAAATTAAATTAAAAGAAATCTTAGTTTTACATTTCAGAATTACTTTTTAACGGAAAAATGTTAAATAATATACCATATATAGAAAGTAAATAGCGAATTTTAAGTAAACTTCGATGCTTGCAATTGAAGTTTTGATATGAATACCCGGAGCAGAAAAGTCCTTTTTAGGACTTCCAGGGTAACAAATGGCAATGTTGTAGCCAATGAAGTTTTTGCTGAGGCTCGGCTGTTGCCGTTACCCAGCCATGACTAGAGCTTTTTAGCTCAATAACATCTCATTCGCACAGATTTACTTCATTCAGATGACGGGATAAAGAGTCAAGGACTCAGCCCATCGCCCAGTTCTTATAAGAACTATAAGAATTGAAGTTTTCGTTAGAGTCCAGAGTGAATCGCATTTGACGTTTGTTGTTTATATGTAAGTGGATACAAATAGGCTTATTAAATGGTTTATTGATGTACGGGCTTTTAAATGAAAAACTGTGGCGAAATGGCCTCCCTTTTATAATTTCGTCACAGCTAATTTTCGAATCAGTCTAATCCAGCTATTTACGTCCTGCCTGAAGGGTTAGATTACACTACTAGTTAAGTTACAGGGTCTTCCACCTTCAGAACTGTCTGTTACAGCAAGCATTCCGTAAGACTCCTTACTATCTATTCTACTCTCTTCTATTTAGGGGGAGGGGGATCGATATCCCTCAAATGAACCAAATCTGTTAATGCAGTTGGAAGTTGCTTGGTCACCAGCGATGCTTTTAGTATTGTTGTGTCGGAAAGCTACGGTAGTCAATTTTAATGGAAGATAGATGGAAATGCTGTTCAAAACGCTCTGTTTTGGTTAAGAGAAGGCGAACATCCCTCGACCGTGCAATGAGAATGTTTGACGTACCTGTTCCATGGTAATCATTAACAAGCGCGACTCGCATCCGTTCGGTCTACTTCAAAACAAGCAAGCAAGAAAATTGGTCATTTTTATTTAATGCACAATCGGCGTAGTCACTTACGCTGTGAGCATGGATGTTTGTGATTCATCTTGTGTATTCATATTTTGCACTGCTCTAACCTTTGATACGGCGCAGTATGACCTTTGCTGCTCTTCTACCATTAAAGACATTCTACCATTAAAGACATAAATCACCACCATGTCAATAACTTATAATCCAAACTTACGATTCCATGTTGCATAGCAAAACTCAAACGTATGATGGTATAGCCATTCACTCCTGTCTATCTCAGTGGTAACATTATATAGAATGTGAGCAAGTTGCTAAAACATGACCTTCCCTTAGTAAATTCATGCTGTCCATTGCAAAGTAGGGATTCTTCGGCAACTCATTTCTGAATGCGAGTCCTAACCAACTTTACCAAAATCTTCACCCCCCCCCGACATACTGATTGCTGGATACATCGGCCTTTGCACCACTCTTGTGCAATGGTATTACCATAGATTATTTTCACTCCGGCTGAATCTTCCCTGTTCTGCTGAACATTCTTTTCACATCCGTGCTGATATTCACCATTGAAATAGAAAAAAAAAACAACTCTCTTCCGTTCCTAGACACACTTGTCACACGTCTTCCTTCAGGCTGTCTCTCCTTCTCAGTTTATTACCGCAAACCTACACACACAGGCCAATACATACACAAAACTTCCTATCACCACCCAACACAAAAACTAGGGGTTATAAGCACCCTTAAACACAGAGCTCAAACCATTTGTTCAACTGAACAAGCTCTTAACCATGAATATAAGACCATCAAACATACCTTTATAAAAATGGATACAGTATAAAAACCATTCACAAGATCCTCCACAAAGATACCACTAATAACAAAAAAGTTTCAAGAATGCTATTGCTATACCATATGTTAGAGGCATTTCAGAAAAAATAGACAGAACACTACACAAATACAACATCAAAACCACCCTCAAACCCCCGACAAAATTAAAGCACCTACTCAATTCTTCCAAGGATCCCCTGCCACACTTAGCCCACCTGGGGGTTTACAAAATAGATTGCACATGTAGCATACCGTACATAGGGGAAACAGGACGAACCATCCCAATCAGAAAGGATGAACACAAACGTCAAATAAAATACCTCCATTTTGGAAAAACCGGCCTTTCTGACCATGCACTCCAAATATACCACAGAATTGACTGGAAAGGTATACCAAGTCCCTACATCGCACCAAAACCTGGTTTGAGCGTAAATTCAAGGAAGCATGTGAAATGCTCAAACATGATCCGAATCGGAATAAAAATGATGGTCTAACAATTCCAAGAATGTGGAGGACCCATCTACAACCCTCATAGCAACCACAAAGAAAAATCTCAATACAAGACCCAGTGAAGTGTTTTTTTTTTTTCCCTTGAACATTCAATAGCAACCTGGACAAATCCAGAAGATAATCGTATTATAACTGTATAATTCCAGAAGAAGTCTAGTACATGAGGACTTTAGCAGAGTTTATTGTAGTTTTTTTTTATTTATTTTTTTTTCCACTAGAGGGCAGGCTAAGGGAAAAAAGATTAGTTAACAACGTAGATGTCATTTACTTGTGTAGTGTGCAACAGCATGTAGCTTGTTCTTATACTTCTGAATGTATCCTTCTGAAAATGACTTCAATACAGGGGTCGAAACGTAAAGTTATTATTTTATTTGTAATCAGTAAAATAATATTTTTAACACGTGTGTTTTGTTTCCCTAATTTAATTAATATGAATACAGACATCATAAGTTACCGCATGCTTTTCTTTTTTGCCTACTCTTGTCTGTGGTCTGCGTGACACAGTTCAAAAACTTGCAGATTTCTGTTCTTATCCTTACTTATGCAGAAACACCGAAACGTTCTCTCTCTCTCTTTCTCTCTCTTTCATTCTTTTTTGCGTTCTCTTTTGCATATGCAGCTATTTGCAATTACAAACATTTGTATATCGGAAATGTGGAGAATACATGTTCATTGGGACCTTTTTATTTCGTTTTTTCCGTACAGGATACGATTGTAAAGCTCGTGATTGAGATGCGCAAGCACCCTCTTTGTTATCAACCTGAGATTTTTGACTGTCCATGAGTTAAAAAGGCAATGAAAAACTGTCAAGTCCTGAATATGTAAGATACCACTAGATTATGTGGAGTTGCTTCGGCTTTGAATTCACTTATTATTTTTATTTCACTTTATTTTGTTTAATCATTTCTCGAGGTTGAAGAAGAAGAAGAATTAATTTTTCAAATTAATTCTTCTTCTTTTTTCTTATTTCATACAACGTAATCCCAGACAGTAATATCCAATTCAAACAATTCATACTGAGACAGACTACTGCAAGTCTTTTTAAGTTACGAATTGCAAAGAATATTAAGTACGGTTGTCTTTTCACAAATGATTCTTTATATTCGTTATTAAAAAGAAAATAAAACGCAAATTTTGCCTACACTTTCATGAGTGAAAAATTATAAAGAAAAACAAATACATTTCTCTATTGAAAATGATGATAAAAGTAAAAAAAAAAAATGTAGGCGTTGGTATGAACTTGGAATCAGAATGTTGTTGTGTCCTAACTTACGTTTTCCGTAATGAAATGTATGTGGCTGTTCGTACAGAATTTTAATTCAGGTGCAACAGTTATCTGGACATAATTTCGTAAACAATAAAAAAAAGAAGGGTAACATAATTTGATGACAGGAAACAATGACACTAATGCTGAATACCAAAACGACATATTCGATTAAGATGAAAAGCCAAACGGCTATTTTTTTCTGGCAAAGTTAATTAAATTAAGGAGATAAAATCTATTATTATTATTATTATTATTATTATTATTATTATTATTATTATTATTATTTTAAGATAGTGAGGGAGCTTGCTCCACCTTTGCTTCGAGTTGCCTTCTTGTTGAACTTCCAGGTGGTCACTTACGCTTGGATTCGTTGATAGTTCTTCGGCATGAAACTCTTAGATCGTAGTTCTCGAACTTAGAGTTTCGTATACTGGCTGTAAAATAATAAGGGATTTTTATCCCTTAATTTAACATATTCGATTGTTAATACCTCATTTACACAAAGAATTAGCTTTTGTTCATGTGATTCATTGTAAAGTATTTGATTCACCTGCTAGGATAATCCTACTAAGCTCCCATAAAATAAAGCGTTATTGATAAAAACTAAAGTTAAGAAGATTTCATAGATGGTCAAGATGAGGATGAAGTTTATATGCAGTAAGTGCTTTAACTTCTATTCTAGGCGATTTCGAATTGCAATTGAATTCCCGAATAATTGAAGATTGGCTTGAAACGGTGATGACTGCTCGCCATCGTATCACAATTGCATGTTATTGCTTGTTATATCTAATGTTATTATTTATGATTATTTCATTCTCTTATTTCCAACCCTTTCCATAAATATGCGAACTCCACAGTGTACCTATACGTAAATTAGAGAGTGTTTCAAAATATCACCGGAATGTATGGAACTTACGTACTTCGCATTAAAATGCGATGTTAATCAATATTACGCCTTTGCCAGCTGACAAAGTGCTCGTAAAACATGAGTTCAGATTACTATTATGTGCACGGTCTTCACGCCTCAATCTTCCGTTATGGATACCAGTTTAATAAGATTACATAAATCCCAATTTAGTTATTGGTAAATTTAGAAGAAATAGCAAAGCTAACTGAAAGGCCAGAAGCTTTCTGTTGACACTGAAGTCGTAGGTGGAAGAACATCTTCGCACTCACCGGAAGTGTGAATGGACAACTGGATTCTGAGAACAGAACTGAAAATAAGTTTTCATTTATTTATTGCGCAGTTTTTAGTGATGAAGACAATTAGAGTTGGAAACGGGCAACAAAATAAGAAATGTTCTTGGGAAGGGAAGCCAACTGAATAAATCTATACGTAATAAGAGAGGAATGAGAGAAAACACTAAACCAGCAGCGTGAAAAATGTACAAACCAGTTCTAAGTTGTGTTGGGTTAGAAATAAAGCCCTGGAAGAAAGATTGAGAAGAATAACTGTGAGGGCTAAGAAAAATTGGATTAAACAGATAAATTCAATGGCCGAATCATCTTAAAAACGAAGATACTAGAAAGGATCTTGACATTGGTAGCATTCAAGAATGTGTCAGCAGAGCTAATTTGTGGTGGGATGGCCACTGAAATAGAACGAGAGAGGAAAGGTTAGGAAAAGAGGCGTTTGATGCCAAGAGGGCAGGAAAGAGACATACCCAGAGCAAGATATACGTGGATGGGAAGTGTCGTAGAAGATCGAAATATTAAAATCGACAATATCCAATGTGTCGTCTGTGTGTGTGTGTGTGTGTGTGTGTGTGTGTGTGTGTGTGTGTGTGTGTGTGTGTGTGTGTGTGTGTGTGTGTGCGCGCGTGCGTGCGTGCGTGTGTGTGTGTGTGCGTGCGTGGGTGCGTGCATTGGCGCATCCAGGGCCAAATGCCCCCCCCCCAAAAAAAAATAAAAAAACACTAGAAAAATTTCCAAAAATATTTTCCTAATTAAAATTATTATTATTTTTATTTTATTTATGTTGTGTCTTCTATTTCTATGCTACTTATGAATTAGCGATCACATAAGGTGGGAATACCCTATAGCATTCAGGAATCCTGGCCGCTGTAAACGCAAAGAGAATGAAGTAGTGCTCGAGCGCTAATTCGTTTGCCCGAGCCGCGCCAGAGGAGATCACAGGTATCATGTATTGGCTATGACTGTCTTAGCTTAGTCATAGCTCGTCATTGTCATATTAGTCATAGCTCGTATGCAATGCGTAGTGTGTATTCTCAAATCGTCTATTCAACTCCTCCCCCCCCCCCACGATTAAATCTTGATTGCTCGGCCCCGTTCAAGATTAAATCCTGAGTGCGCCACTGTGTGTGTGTGTGTGTGTGTGTGTGTGTGGATGAATTTCTTATCTCATGGCTGTGGTCAATATCAGATCTATCAAGCGTCAGTCTACTTCCAACACAGCAATCAAACCAATGAACAATAGCTAATCGAGGTCATCCTCACATAAACTTAATAAAAGCTTCGAGGATTCAAGCGCAGATATTACGGTTCAACTGGGAGCAATATTAAAAAAAAATCATTTTATTACTCCTTCAGTATTTAAATGCATTAAAATAAATTAAGAAACACTTGAATGCAAAATTTGTAAAACTATGTTTATACCTAATGTATGCATATGCGTTTTTAAAGGAATTATTATTATTATTGTTATTGCATAAATATTGTAAAATTAATTTTATTCAACTGCAAGTATAAATTACTGAGTACTGTTTAAATTATTAATCTTTATATATATATATATATATGTGTGTGTGTGTGTGTGTGTGTGTGTGTGTGTGTGTGTGTGTTATCGACACAAGGTTTTTTTTTGTTTGTTTGTTTTCTAAGTTGGTACATCTGTGTGAAATTGCAAGTCATGCTATCGAGTAGTTTGTTTTATACAGCTGTCTGAAGCAAAATTGTTGCCTGTATCCATTGAAATGGATAAAATTGAGTATCGTGCGGTTATAAAATTCTTTGTAAAAGAAGGTTTAACCCCAAAAGAAATTCATTCGATGTTCATAAAAGTTTATGGGCACTTTTCTCCTTCGTTTTCGACAATTAAGAAATGGGCTGCCATTTCTTAATGGTATCAAGTGCATGATATGATATTGGATGACTAGCGAGTCAAAGTGCGTGAAATTGCTGAGACATTTCAAAAGAATGTGGAGGATATATTTTGGATGAAGAATTGCAAATGAAAAAGCTTTGCGAAAGAGCAGTTTGTGGCACACTGGGAAGAGCAGCACATTGAACAATGCAGCCCGTGCATGCATAACGGAAGTGAATAAAAATGTGTTATTTATGCTTGTGTCACATACAAAAAATTACAACCTCCATATTCGGTATATCATACAACGCCACTTGGTGATGAATTTTGGTACTACTTTTCCCCCTCAGATATCGCATCTGCATGACGTATTCCTGCAAAATTTCACAGCATTTTGATAACTGAGTAGCGCGGATACTTTAATTTTGATTACGTTGTACATGTAGATCATCATCATAATCAGCAGACATTGTCGATCGACTGCTGGATGAAGGCCTTTCCAAGATTATTCCAAAACTCTCTGTCCATGGCTCACCTTTTCCATGTCACTCCTGCAAATCTGATGATATCATCACTCCACGGCGATTTAGGTCGGCGTCTCTTGTGAAATCGAATCCAGTACTTCTTTTGTCCATTGCTGATCTTGTCTTGGAGCAATATGCCCAGCCCATTGCCACTTCATATGTTTCAGTCTTCCTATGATGTTAGAGACTTTGGTTTGATTTCTTATCTTAATGTTATGATATCATATGTTTTCAATACATGTTATATATATATATATATATAACATGTATTGAAATATATATATATATATATATATATATATATAAGTTTGATAAGCCAACTTCGTCAGGTGTCAAAGTACAAAGATCGTAAGCTTCGACGTAGTTTCGCTTTTCACCAATGTAACAACTCAGGAAGTTCTCACTCTTCTCAAGAACATATTATCAAAGAAGCGTTTCGCTTTACTTACCCATTGTGTCAACTCAGGCTACTTCAGATTAGAAGACAAGATCTACAAACAAAATACCAGTCTAGCCATGGATAGTCCGCTTTCCCCGGTGTTAGCAAACATATTTCTCGAAGACTTGGAAGCAAAAGCAATTTGTTCGGCCACACTGAAACCTAAAATCTGGCTCCGTTATATTGGAGATGTTTTTCTTATATGGGAACACGGCCCAGACAGCCTCAAAGTTTTCTTAGATCATCTAAATAACTTTCATCACAACATCAAATTCACCTCTGAGCTAGAAGTTAACAATTGTCTTTCTTTTTTAGGTATAAAGCTAAGCAGGAGTACTGATAATATTAAACTTTCAATCTTCAGGAAACCAACACATACAGATAGATATCTTCACGCATCCTCTCACCACTATCCTCCACAGAAATATGGCATTATATCCAGTGGTGAGCTATGGAAATGTTAACAAAGGGCTCGCATCATCGAGTAAAAAAAAACCGTATTTCACACAAAAACGTATTAATATAGCTTGTGTACAAATGACAATCAAAAAGTATGGGGGGGGATAGTCAACCTGTAAAGGCTATCATTTTTAAACATGATCTAAACATGAAATATTTGCACACAATCATCTGTGTTAATTTATCTTACATAAGAAAAACATTATTTAACTATCAAAATATAATAAGAATAAAATCTTTTATAATCGCACACATGAAATAATCCGCAATTTTTATAAACAAAATAAATTTGTTTTGTTTGCGATAGAAGTTTTTATGACAAACAATCTATAAAGAATAATAAATATTATCTAAACACAATAATATTGAAGTCCTGTTATATTTCTCTTTTGTTTTTATACTTCAAGTGATAATCAACGGTACCAATCAAGGGATATTATTTTATAGTCCTGTTTATTTATATGTGATTACCAAAAGTGAATTCTTATTTGTAAAATGGTAGTAACAGTAACTATAATATTTTATTTAATAAAATCACTTTGTTAGGTTACCGTATGAGTTTGTCGCTTAATATATTAAAAAAAAAAAAACAGTTTTTTTTTTGTTGTTGTTTTGAAAAAATAAAAAAGTAAAGAAGAGGTTCGCAAATTTGAGAAAAATTTAACAAAGGGCTCGGGAGAACCCCTTATAGCTCACCACTGATTACATCTACTCTTGCACATCGGGCAATTATCAGACGAGGAAAAGTAAGAGTTTCAAAATGAACTTAATTTCCTCAAAAGGTCATTTGTCAATAATGGTTTCGCGACAAAAAGTATTGAGAAACTTCTTTTTCACCCTTCGTCAACAAACTAATGATGATTCTACTACCCCCAGGGCTTACATCTCCTCGCCTTACATTAGTTCCCTCTCCCCAAACTGGCTAGAATTTTTAAAAAGTTCGTCATCAAAACGTGCTTCTCTGCTTTACCTAAACTCCGATCTGTCCTTAGTCAGCCAAAAGAAAAACATCACCATCTTCAGTTCCAAGAAGTATAGAGAATTATGTGTAGTTGTGGTAAACCTTACTACGGAAAAACTGAAAAATCAATCTTTCTCCCTCTTGAAGAGCACAAAAGAGACATCTTATAATAGAATCCGAGCCAGTGCCCACGCCAGTCACGTCTTGTTCTCTGTAAACTCTGATGAAGGCCGCCAACACCAAATAGACTGGAATCAAACCTCTAATATTCACAAATGTTACGATGAACTTGAAAGACGTATCCTGGAGTCAAAAGAAATCGTCCTCGATTCTACCCACATAAATAACAACCTTAGCTACAATTTGCCAGATTCGCATAGCTCTGCTGTTCATTGCTGGCGTTCTCGCGAGATCACACGCACGCGTATAAATGTAGCTAGAACTGAAGCGCTGACTCCAATTTGAGCTTAACTGTGGTTTTTTTTTTTTTTTTAATAGCTCTGTTGTTGTTAGTGTGTAATGTTTTCGGTATTTTTTGTATATATCTTTGTACTTTGACACCTGGAGAAGTTGGCTTACCAAAGAAACTAGTTGTGTCCGTATTAATCGTTTATTCTTAATAATTATCTCGGTGGTTTAAGTCATTAAAATTATTGAATATATATATATAATACATATCCTTGGGATAGGTTAGCCAAGGTTCTTCCAGATTATATTGGTCCAGTACCCAATATCAGTAAACAGGAAGAGATTAACACAGCAGTAAATAACTTATCCATACAAATTCACTGTCTTCCACCCAACCAACCGTATCCCAGAAGAAATCAAGAAGTCTTTTTCTGACTTCTCTTTTAGCTATGGCTCTTATTCTTTCCATTCCATTTATTTTCCTGAACAGGATTACTGACAAATATTTGAAAAAGTTCTCGATGCAAGAGGAGTATTATACAGAATCGCATTAATTGTAGTTACCGCACTTAATGCGATATCGTATTAATTAATGTATACTGCCGTGGCTCTAATATAAACAAAACAAACTTTTTTTTTTCTCACAGTATCTGACTACAAGGACCACATTTCAAAATTCCTGTTAAACTGAATTCTCCGGAGGTACTCTAGAGAATTGATCTCACCACTGTAGCCAATTGCCACGGAAGTATTTATCAACTAATTATGAACATATTCAAAGTTCCTTGCATTTCTGCGACATCGCCTTCCTTAGCGGAAAGTATAACATGCCTTTCCTAAAATGACACACGTGAACAATTTTGCCTTTCGTAAGCAAATCGCATTCATAAATTTAAATTATTTCAATAAAATTTTAATTTTTATATAAAACATAATACTAACTATTATGATATTTGAAATTTTTATTACATATTTTAAATAGTTTAAAAATTACTTAAAATGTTTAACACAGCACGGAAGACAGAATGCATAACCATCTGGCGAAATTGTAGAGGAGGCACGGAGACAGACACGGATCTTGTGCTGAGGTATTAAGTAATTTGAAATTCTGGACCCATCTTGTAAGAGCGGTGTGTGGAACACGGAGCATTGCTGCAGTGCTCCGTGTTACGCGCACACCCCAATGCAATCGACCAGAGGAGATAAGGCTTCATAATATTAGCAATGTGAATTGTTTATGAAGACAGATTGAGGCGTGTAATTTGCACACATGTAAATTCAAATTACTTCAAAACAACTTAACTATCTGACTCCAGTTACACTTTAGTCGACAAGATTGAGAAAGTTAAGCTGTTTGAAGTATCTACCTCATGGACACCGGAAGAAGTGAGTTCTTTGCATGGAGAGTGGTGCATGGAAAGGAATACCAAAAATACGACGTGCAAATGAGTTGAAGTGAAGCGACAGACTTGAAGGCGTCTCACGAGATTCTCAGCGATTAATCTTGTTGACTCGTCGGAAGTCTTGAATATCCCGCATAAATAATAACGAAAACCCGACCAATCTATCGGATAGTGTTTTATGCGCTTTTGGTTAATGTGATGTTTACTTTTTTAATGGAACTTAGTAATTTGGAAAACGGTGTGTTAAAATTTATATAAATAAAATTTAATCTAGGAAAAATAGATGTAAAAATGTTTAGAAATATTTTAATAATAAAATAAATTCTGATTGATTTTAAGCTGCTCAAACACCAACTGATTTGACGTGGTTCCTGCTGTAATAATAAGAATGATGCTCTTATATCTGCCCCATAGGCCTCAGTGAGCTAAGTGAAGTAAGAAAAATCTAAATTAACGTCTTCAACATGTACTCGACTGACTTATAAAGGTTATTTAAGTCAGCTTTCCGTTTCTTATTGAATAAATTCTTCAGATTACAATAAACGAATTTATACTTTTAAATTTCTTCATATAATTCCTTCGCACATTTAGTTAGTCTTCTAGAGTTAGGAGCACTCTCGATTTTCTTGAAATCCCTCATTTTTTACATCCTGTAATTAGTTTAAAATATAACAAATAATTAGAAATCGGTTTACTTATCTTTAAGTTCAATTTTTTTTAATAAACCACAAGCATTGTTTACGATGAAAGCGAGGATTGGACACAATTAACAGCAAACCGAAATATCTAGTAATTTTAATTTTTGAATTGATAAATAAAATATCTTTGTAAAAGTTAAAATAACATTTTACAATGACCAGGAATCGAACCCCGATCAATTGCTTGAAGAAACTGTACCACCATACCACGCCTCCGTTTTTAGAACTTTCAAATTATAACATTACTGACCTACTTCAAAATCATGGCGTAACTAGGGCCGACAAGTAATTAAAGTGTTATCTCATCCGTAGTATACTAGTATTGTTCTACGAATTCAGTTTGGTGTCACTGAACTCACTGTGTAATAATCCAAACAGTAGAGAGAGAGAGAGAGACTTTTAAACCTTTCTTCCGCGCAATCGCAGACATGATTTTTTTTTAATTCGTATAGCGAATTACATGTAGGAAACATAAGCAAGGTTCGTTATCAATTAAAACAGTTCAACATGTAGAGAACAGATTTATTTTTCGAAATTTACATAAACGATAAGAAACAGATTCTCATTTTTTGTAGCCACTAAAATGTTGTCGATATTCTGAAACTGCTAATGTGCGCTGGAACTTCCACGTTTCGTCAAGAAAAGAAAGCCGACCACATTTGGCCAATTGATCAGCACATTCTCTCTCCAAAATACAAAAATTTATATCGAAAAGCATCTTCACCTTCCGTTTCAGCCACCTCAAACGAATTGTAATTTGAAAACATAAACCACTCTTCCTACAGTAATCTGAACTTGCTGCTTTAGAGTATAATGTTAAGAAACAGAGAAAGAAGAGTGTAGTCCATATACCCTATAAGGGGTAGTCAAGTACATGGACAACAATAAACCGCTAAGTCCTGTGAATCCCACTCCCCTCCATTTGATGAAGGCATGAAATGGAAAAAAAAATTCCGTAGTTGTTCAACAGGCAGGACAGAGTTTCTGGATGATGTAACTCTTTATCCCCCCCCCCCAGCGCACTGTACTAACATTAATATCTTTCATTGGTAGAATTCCCATGATGATGAGGTGATGAACAGCCTATTTTTCTACCCATTGCAGGGTGATGGCCTCTCCTATTGAGGGAGGTTTTGGATCTACTACGCCCATGGTGACCCAGTCCATATTGGGAGAGTGTATTGGGAGTATTCCCATAAAATATATCAAATCTCATTAAGTTCCATCTAGCCAGTGCAATGATAACATTCGAGATCATTTTTTGCTTTTTGTCAAGATCATTTTTTAATAAATAGGATTAGATTAACAGCAAAACTGAACTTGTTGGTCTGATTAGCAAATCCTCTCTCGAACTAACAAGCTGCGGATGCAATCCCACCGTGAGCATGGAAGTTTGTGAGTATCTTTAGGTGGAAATTAATTTCGCATTGCTTATTGGAGGCCTGCAATATCTTAAAAAATGTTCACGTTTGGCATTTACAGCAAGGTTTGTCGATTATGTTAATCAACCCACTGTATAAATCTATAAGTCAATAGTAGTGGGTGGGAGTTACATTAAAGAATAAAAACATAGGACTATATGGTAACTGTCGTTAAGTTTTTAACACGTTACGAAACAATCTTTGCTAGGAGTTTTGCCTTGTTCGTTCACAACTTTAAAGAATGATGCTAAAGTGTAATAAACATATTTAATGATTAAATTAATATCTTATTGTATGTAATCATGAAACCATATTTTGCATTTTATCTTAATGTGCTTTTAACTTTTACTTACTTTTTAGCTCTGGCAATTACGTTTAATTCTCTCTCTCTTTCTCTGTCTCTCCTTAGATAACTTCCTCTTTTATCATTTTTCTTTTGCTTTCTGTTGCTCGAATAAGATAACACACACACATTATAGTTAGAGAATCTATATAATGTACAAATACAAATTTAGATAAATATCATTAATATAAATAATAACATAACTGGCATATAATATAACAGGGGTGGGTAAACTGCGGCTCCCAAAAAGCTACTCTGTGAGGCTCCCGAGACAATATTGGTTTTCATTGCCATTTCTTTTCTAAATTTTTATATTAATAATCCATAGTAGTATAGTATGTACCAATATTAGAATATTTTATTTCATAAATGCTTTTGTTGGATCCTACTTCGTCTTAATCTATACTCTGGATCCGACACGTTATTTACTACGATGTTCTTAACCTAAAAATAGTTGCTAGTTGGTTTCTAATTCAAATATAGAGAAAATTTATATTTAAAGACTGCGCCACTCTCTATCTGAATTAGTTCAAGAATTGAAGAAAAATCAACCTTCAACTATCTCTCCTTAAAATATATACTGGCCGAGTATATTTGACTTACTTAATTTACCCGCTTTGGTTCGAATATTTTATGAATGGTGCAGTAAAAGAGATTCAGGCAAAATACATCTTTTGATTAACAAAAACAAACATTTAATTTTAAAATCACAAATTTTACACTTAACTTCAAATCAGTAATTAAGATATTACAAACCTTTTAACTCTTCAGGTAAATTCAATCATTCAACTCATACAATGTTAAAACTGTCTTCTCTATAATACAGTCTTCTCACAGTTCTTTAAGTTCCAAATACGACAAAAATTTCAGTAACACCTCTTTACAAACAAACACTTTTAATTTTACACTTCAGTTAATTCTCCCCAATAGTTACTGTTAGTATAGGGAAATTGTAGGATGAAACTCACACACTTCTCTGTACAGTAATATTAAGGTTGGAATGATCTTACCGTTAATCAGTTCTTCTTCATCTACTTATACTTAAACACTTTTTATAACTGTAAACACTTGAACAATAAACGGCACTCATTAAAATAAATCTTCAAAGCCATAACTGAATGAATCATCGGTCACAATACATATAAACAAACGTTGTTGCATAAAGTACTACTGATCACTCATGAAATAAAGCAATACAATAATTCCTTAAATTTAGGTTTTATATGCACAGTTGTTCATTCCTCCGGCATTCAATTAATTCTTTAGGCACTATGATTCCAAACATAGCTAAAGGTAAACTCCAATTTTACAGCCTGTACTATTCTCTAGTAACTTCGTGCTTTGCCTCAAGGTTCCGTGTGTCCTTGAAAGGTCGGCCCTGAAATTAAATCTCAACTGAAATATCGCTAGTCTATTTAGTAGTCACTCAGCTGTCTTCCGTAGCTATAATTGTTATTCTACAACTTATTAGCTAACCGCCTCTCAACTAGTAGAATTTATTTAGCTGCTCGAGTGACTTGCCGACTCGCTATTATCGCACTGTGATTCCCCGAATGCCGAATGCCCGATTCCAACCTAATGCCAATCTCTCTCTCTAATAAATCTCTAATCTCCTAATTAATTAATAATTAACTATTAACTATTAACATTACTGGCTTAACAGGTGAAGCAAAAGCTTTTCGTATTCCCGGCTATCTTAATAGAGACTATGAGTTGAGAGAGTTTATGAGCTAATTGCTCGCCCTGAGTGGGCTAGGAGATTAATCCTCAGTGTTGGGGTGGAGGATGGCTTTAGGCCTTTTGTGCTTAGAATAGTCCATTGCATCATAGTCAGCAGCCAGTTGGATCAGTCTGTTAGGGTGCACAGTTGCTTTTGAGAAGAATTTGGTTGCTATAGTCTGCATGAAATTATAAATATAGGGGATCTCCGTGTCCCGGTGCAGTTGGACAGTTCGGATGAACCATGGAGCTCCCAGGATCATTCTAAGACACTTGTTCTGAATGCGTTGTAATTTGATAATATTCGAGTTTGAAGTATGGCTTCAGGCCGGTGAGGCGTAGGTGAGTATTGGACGAACCATCAGTTTGTATATGAGAAGTTTGATTCTGGTGCTCAGCTTGCTGTTTCTGTTAATTAACGGGTAGAGCTGAGCTATGGTTTTTGATGTGTTTGCACAGAGAAGTCTTGATATGGGAGTTGAAAGTCAGTTTTCGGTCCCGTACTACACCAAGATATTTGATCTCTGTTTTCCACTGAATTTTTGTGTTAAATAGGAGAATATCTTCTTTAGGAAGCACTGATCTTCTAGAGAAGAGGACGGCTACGCTCTTCAGAGGATTCACCAGGAGTCACCATATGGCAAAATATTGTTCAATTTGCAGTAGGTTTTCTTGCAGTTTCTTGATGGCTAGATGAGGCTTTAATGATCTGGCCAATATCGCTGTGTCATCAGCGTAAAGAGCTTTAATTGAAGATAATGGGTTGTGTGGTATATCATGAAAGTATAAGGAGAATAGGATTGGTGCTAGTAAGGACCCTTGTGGAACTCCAGCCAAGATGTGTTTCTGTGTAGAGACTGCTCCACTTAATCTCACTTGCATGCGCCTATCGTAGAGGTATGCCTTGATGAGTTGAATGATTCCGATTGGTACACCGGATGATATTAGTTTATATAGCAAACCATAATGCCAAACCTTGTCAAATGCACTGGCTAAGTCTAGGAAAACAGCCCCAGTGCATTGACGCCAGTTAAAACCTGTGATGATATGCTACACCAATCTGTGTATTTGTTGTGTGGTGCTATGCAACTGTCGGAAGCCAAACTACTCCTCAGGCAGGATATTTAATCGGAGTACTGAATCTTGAAGCCTAGTAAGAATTACCTTCTCGGCAATTTTTCCGAGATTAGAGATAAGACTGATTGGTCTGTAATTTTGAGGCAAAGTGGGATCTTTTCCAGGTTTATGAATTGGTATTATATACGCCAATTTCCAGTAGGAAGGGAAATATTTGTAGTGAAGGATGGAGTTGATTATATTTGCTAGATGAACAATAGCTTTACGTGGTAGAAGTTTTATAACTTTGTTGGAGATACCATCGGGTCCAGGAGCCTTTTTATTCTTGAATTTCTGAATAATAGCATATATTTCAGCAGGTGAAGTGGGTGCAATTTGAGTGGAATGTGTGAGAGCTGAATTGAGTGAATATCTGACGTTAAGGTGGATCTTGTAGATATGACTAATATCAAGGTGGTCGTATGCGAGTTTGCTTTGTTTTTCAAGATGATTTGCTATTGCCTCAGCTTTATCAGCATCAGTGTGGATGAGACCTGAATCTGTTTGAAGAGGGAGAAGAGGTTTATTTCTGTTTTTAATCTTTTGGATATGATTCCAATCAGAGTGATTGTCAGTGGAGATGGAGGTCAGTTTTTCTTCCCAGAGTTGAGTTCTATGAGCTGCGAGTGCATCTCTCACTGCAGAATTGAACCTGTTTAAGATCCGCTTGTCTTGTGGCGCCCTGGTGTTGTGGTATCTTTTTCTAGCCTTATTTTTTTCTCTAATCAGATTCATAATATCTTCAGTCAAGTGGTTGGATTTGTGGGTAGTAACTGCTGCTCAGGCTGCTGTAATCTGTTCTGTTAGATTTTTGACAGCTGTTTCAATTTCCTCTTTTGATTTAATGATGGGAACAGGACCAATATATTTTGGAAGCACCTTGGAGAGCCTTTCCCAAGGAATAAATTATTATCCATAATAAGTATACTAAACAAAAATCTCGAAGTTCGTAAGCCTTTTACAAAACTACACAAGAATTTCTGTTGGTTTAACATCTGATGAAATATAATTATTATAATTATAATGATCATTTCCTACTGTAGGAATGCATTCATTAGTACGAAAATGAATCATCTGTTTAATAATATTAGGTAATGTTAAAAAATTCCTTTGTGTCCTATTATAATCTGAATTCCTATTTTAGACATTTAATATACTTCTTATTTCACTTGAATCACTTTATTTTCCGAACTTTGACCTGGTAGCGGTGAAATCTCGTGAAAAGAAATAAGCCGACTTTATTGTGCTGTTGCGTGACAACTTCTCAAGCAGTCTGTGACGGAAGGAACTCGATGTCAAAGAATATTTGACCTGATTATTGTCATGCTGTACTAACTTGGGAAGTAGCAAAGTGGATGGATATTCCAATCATAAAAATAAAAAAGGTTACAGGATTAACTCAATGCAGGAAATTATGGTCAGCTGAGACAAATACTAGGTTCGTTCTCATGGTGTGAGTTGCAAGATGAGAAGGGATGACGGCCGTGCATAGCAAGTATTTTTAAAAACACATCAATGATGCAATATTGGAATGTGTCCCTAGAGGTCGATGAATGAACATAGCGGGATTGAAATGGATGTGCCATCTTATTATGGAAGAGATTACTGGGCACAAAAGCTCATTCCTCAACAAATGAAATTCATTTTGATAAAAAGTATCAACTTAGTGTGTTCACACTGACTCCAAAGCTACACCTCTGCAGTGGAGGAATAACTCAGGTGTATGAGAAGGAAGTATTGAGGAGTCCCATGAATGGAATATGAACTCGGCAATACGGATGGAAGAGATGCGATCACGGATACTGAAAGAAGGTTCAGATGAACTGGATTTTTTTTACCTGGTTGTATAATTTGAGTCTAAGCAGATGGAGATATTCTCAAAGGATATATGACAATCCCATGATATAAGGGTGGTGCAATGAAAGAATGTATGCTAATCCCATTGCAGAAGGGTCTTGCAAAAATGGATGTGTCTAACAATCGATATATCAATATCTCTGGAGCTGTGATGAAGAGTTTGAAAGAGTTGGTGAGAAATCACGTTCAGAAGAGGGTTGTCAGATATTCTATGCTCTGCAATGAACGGCATGAATTTACTAAGGGAAGGTCATGTTTGAGTAATTTGCTCACATTTCATAATAATATCACGGCTGAGTTAGTTCTACAGGATTCAGCATGGGATCAGGGATCAGTCCTTGGCCCATCGATAAAATTTTAAATGTATCAGTTCGTGAATTAGGCCTACTGAGGATACCACGTTAAAAAAAGCGCGCCTAATGCTCTACCTCTCAGGTGGTGTGGAAAAGAGTACACCTTTTATCACTTCTATCAATTATCATTAAATCAGTGATGTGAACATTATGCAGAAATTCTTTTCTTGTTTCATAAAATTTCTGTACTCTTAAGTTTACCTCTGGAAAAGTCGAGTCGTTGACGGAGGAAAGCGCAGAGATTCCTAAGGGTCCACTTTTTGTAACCACTTGATAATTTGAAGGTTTAGGGATATAGAGAGACGGAGGTTCCGTAGTCAGTGCAATGCTGTTTACTCTCCGTATTTATCTAGCTATCCGGACCGAAATGACGATGTCAATATGGAAATAATGGATGAAACACGAAATGATTATGAAGTGCTGATAAAAATAATTTTGTACATTACATGTTATATTTTCTATCAACCGAACGCGTACCACCTGTGGTACGTGTACCGTACTTTGGAAACCCCTAATATAGAAAAATAAATATAAATGCTTTTTAAGGAGTATTTTACGGAAAATGAACTTATGATGAACTTATGCAAAATGATCGTGGAGTGAAATGAGTCTGGGAAAGCTCCATTTCTCGCACATAATTCCACCCAGATTAATCACAATTTAAGCCATTTGCATCAAGAATTCCCAATACGTTGAAGGTACTAATGCAAACTATGGAACTGATTGTAATTATATATTTTCTAATCATATATACGAAAGTGGTCTGAAAGGTTCTCGGCCTAACAATGAAAAAAAAAAAAATTTATAATTTCAACATTAATTTTTTTCAATATAATCTCCCTTGAGACTAATACATTTATTCCAGCGATACTCCAGCGCCATTATACCGTCCCTGTAGTGGTTCTCAGTAAGATCTGCAAAATACCCCTCTACTCACCAGGGATGAAGAGTTTTAGTTTTGGGAAGAGATAGAATTCAGAGGGAGCTAAATCTGGGGAATAGGGTGGATGTTCCAACAATTCATAGTGCCGATGCCTTAATTTTCTCATTGCCAAAAGACCTTTGTGGGCAGGTGCATTGTCCTGATGAAAGAGGATATTTTTCTTGTGAAAACAGGGTCTTTTCTCACGAACTTTTTCGTCTAGTCTAGTTAAAAGATCGGAATAATATTCCCCAGTTATTGTTTTATCATTTTCAAGATAATTAATAAACAAAATGCCTTTAGCATCTCAAAACACCTATGTCATGACCTTTCCTGCTGATGGAACCGACTTTGTCTATTTTGGAGCTGAACAACCAGCTTCTGTCCACTGTTTTGACTGCTGTTTGGATTCTAGTGTGCAGTGATGAATCCAAGTCTCATCTATAGTAATAAATCGACGCACAAAATGTGTTTTATTTTTGTTAAAATGCTCTAAGCACTGTTCAGAAGTTTCATGCGAGTGCGTTTTTGATCTGGTGTGAGTAAGCGCGGCTCCCATCTTGCGCAAAGCTTTCTCATTTGCAATTCTTCATGCAAAAGATATCCTACACGTTCTTTTGAAATGCCTAAGGTCTCATCAATTTCACGCACTTTCACTCACCGGTCATCCAATACCATATCATGCACTTAATGATTTCTGGTGTTGTTACACTTTTTGGACGTCCTTCACGTGCATCATGTTCAAGGCTGGTACGGCCACATTTAAACTCAGTAACCCATTTCTTAATTGTCAAAAACGAAGGAGAAGAGTGCCCATAAATGTTTAAGAACTTCGATTGGATTTCTTTTGCCATTAAACCTTTTTTTACAAAGAATTTTATAACCGCGCGATACTCAATTTTATCCATTTCGAGGGATACAGACAAAACTTTTGCTTCAGACAGCTGTATAAAACAAACTACTTGATAGAATGACTTGCAATTTCATGGATGTTTATGACAGATGTACCAACTTAAAAAAAGTCTTGCCGGTAGTGTTGCCATCTATGGTCGAGGCCTAGAACTTTTCGGACCACCCTCGTATGACGTACTCAGAATTAACGACACTGAGAAGTGATCACGTATAAAATATCCATAATTTAATTTAACGATGCTTAGTAATTTAAAATTAAAAAGTATTAATAAAATAAAAAACCAAAAGGCTTCAGTCTTGCGATACAAAATTCTATAAGCAAAGTAGATATTAGATCCACTTTGCTTCCATGCTAGTACTTGGGAGAAGGTACAGATATCAACAATGAAGCAATGTTGGCATGCGTTGTGGACTGTCTTCGTGTTTGATAATCCTCCTGACGAAAATGTTGGCAATGATTTCACGGGATTTCATATGTCAAAGAAGAAAGATGATCGTTAGTTGCTTAGTTATGGAAAGATGTTACAGGTTTAGCAAGCATGTCGAATGGGGAACGTCTGGCCGTGTAGATGAGCATTCACTAAGTAACACGTGATATTTATGAGCATGAAATTTATAAATATTGTTCTGCATCCAGATAAAAACATTGACGGAGATGAAACAGCTGATCGACATCATATGTATGATATAAGTATACTAGTAAATAAATAAAAAGATTATATATATTTATTTATTCGTATGGGATTACCCCCCCCTCCCTCTCTCTCTCTATCTCTCTATCCATCCGTCTATCTCTCCTAAAGACAGACGAAAACTGCTCATCTTTTTGAAGACCAGTTTCCATACTATCAGTGAAGGCTGAAGGAAGATGGAAAGCGGCTTACCTTCAAACGCTTACCTTTACCTTTAGACCAAAATAAGCTTCTCATGCTTCGTTTAGGACGCAATAAGCGTTAAAGTGTGTGTGTGTGTGTGAGAGAGAGAGAGAGAGAGAGAGAGAGAGAGAGAGAGAGAGAGAGAGAGAGAGAGAGAGAGAGTGTGTGTGTGTGTGTGTGAGAGAGAGAGAGAGAGAGAGAGAGAGAGAGAGAGAGAGAGGGGGGGGGTATTTTGTGGCAGAAGTTACATCGTTGCGTCCTTTCATGTTGTTGAGAGTGTTGAGAGTTGGAAGTACAGCTTCTGAAACACTACTTTATCCTCTAGTGCCTGTAATGGGTTAAGGTTTGGCTTTCTTCTTGAAGATACAGACATAGAATGGAGCAATAAAGTCACTTAATTTTATTCCTAAATGAACAGTATCGTATTTGTTGATAAAGTGCGCCATCTTTGAATAATATAGAGTAGTCATGCGTATGTGTGAGAAGCATCTTCAAGAACCAGCAAACCGAAAAAATGATTGCATTTGACTGGAAAACGTAAGATGAATGTTGTGTTGAAGCTAGAAAATGCCTGCTGCTATTTGTTCGTAATTATTAGTGTTGCTATACTTTCCTAGTACTTGCTTTGAGTGATGATTTGGTGCAGGTCTTAAACCTTAATTGTATAGCGATTTTAAAAACAAAATCGTTATGTAATTAAGCGGAAAAGTAAAATTTGTGATCAACCGGGACGGACCTCATTTATTCAAGGGATAAACAGTAAATATTTACCGTATACAAGTACGTAGAGATTTCTTTCTGTACTGGTATTAAACTTACAGAAGAAATGTTTGTGTCTTTTCGTTTAGTGAAGATTAAAACACAAAAAATGCAGATACATTGTCTAGAAAATGACTTTCAATTTCACCACAACGAGCATGAGTATTAGAACCAAACAAAAAATAATAAAAAAAAGGTTTGTATATTTCTAGAAGTCTTTGCTCCGTTTCTAAAACGGAAGGTTGGAACACCCATACATTGTTCAGTATTTCATTGAATAATATATAGTTGTCATGCGTAAGTGTGGGAAGTATCTTCAAGAACCAGCAAACCGAAAAATTGGTTACATTTGACTATAAAACGTCAGATGGATGTTGTTGAATGCAATCGCTGTATTTTTTAGAAAATATATTTTCAGCAAAAAAAAAAAAAAATCAGTTTAAGTAATAACAGTTGAAAAATGTGTCAGAAAATACGAAACACCCACACCCACACATACACACAATTGTTCAGGTATATTAGATATTTAGAAAAAAAAAATCTCGTTGCACTTTACTATTAGTATAGCAGTGTCCTAGAGCGCAGCGGCACCCAATTAGGGAACCTTGTAAAGGGAACTAGAAAGTGAAGAACCTTGGCTTATGCCTCCATAGTTATGTAACGAAGGTTCTTTATCATCGTGCAGACGTCAGCGTTAGACTGTAACATCCTTGAATGATTCCGGAGACAAAACGGTACGCTTTCTGGCAGCTGGAATGCATGCAGCTGTTCAAAGCAGTCGAATGCTTGTTTTAATCTAGTGTTAGGAAATCCACGCTTCTCCACAATTCTGGTTAGGGATATTTATCAAAACCTTAATGAGTGTTATCGTAGTAGATGGTGTTCCTGGCTTTGATATCTGTCCATTATGGATCCAAGATGGAGTTCAAATCATCTGCCAGTATGAAGTGGTCCTCGTTAGCAAGGCAATGTGGTGTTGAAGAAATTCCAATACATGCATCGTGCGTTGTTCGTCCTGTGGCATATGCATTTTCTTTCTGGGGCAGAATGTCCCATTAAAATGCCGCATCCATCTAGGTGACCATCAGTTGCACAACACGGAAAGGTAGCAAGCAATGGATTTGAAGATTTTTGTGCGCATTTCTGGCAGGTACCAATTGCGACTCCTGATCCATGCAATTGTGTGTCAGGAAAGTGATGCACAGTGAATGGCCAGTGCTTCAAGCGGCTGGAAGATTCTTATATGTACAGATGTTAGTTTATCGCAGCATAGCTGTTTCTGGGGAGTGGCCAGTAATATGCTGCTGGATGAGTTTGTTTCACAGCAGAATGGCCCATCCTGTGGTGTTTAATAATATGATCGTTACTAGAATCTTTAGAATGTACTAGATCATTATAGTCTTTCGACTAAAGGTGAGTTACCCGGTCTCATACGGAGGTAGGGGGGGGGATATTTTCATCCGGGTTTTTCGTCCTCCCAGAACTGACAAACCGGACCTGAACCCCGCATCTATAAGTACTTGCTCTTCAGAGGTCTATCAATATGTGTTTGTCCTTTTTTTTTTAAATTTTAGTTTTATGGTCTGCTAGCATTGGCGGTGTACAGACATAGGACACACCGGGAGACATAAGGATAACAACCTTATCCTCGAAGCGGTCGCGGTTTCAAATCGTAATAGGCCATGCCTAATATAAGCGTAACAGGCCACTAGGCCTAATACACGAATAAGGAGAAGGAGGAGGGGGAGATCTTTATGGATGTCTTGGAATATTTATGGATGGATACACTACCACTGGGATTCAAGCGCTTTGATAAAGTAATATATTCTTTTTTCTGATACTGAGGGTTTTCCTTTTTTTCTGTTGTAAGATTTCTTATTTCTTCTAGCTGAATGATCAGACCATTGATATGTATAATGTAATTATATGCTGCGAGTGGTGTTGTGAAAAGCCTTGGACTTTCTTGAAGAAGATATGAAGTTCTTCAACTCTTAGTAGATTTTCTATATGTGAAGACCTGCATTTTCTTCGTCCTCGTGATCATCCGCAGATTTGGGAAGATCATATTCCCCCTCCCCTCCCGCTGGCTGTTGAGCGATCCAGCATGATCGGAGGAAGAGTTTCTTTGGTTCACCTGCGATGTTCATTTTGACCCATTGGGTAATCCCGCGTTTTTTTTAAAATCTAATTTTTCTCTTTATCAAAGTGACTGTGGCTATTTTTCTATTCTCCCCTTCAACTAAAATATCGTTGCATTGATGTGGCCAAGCAGCGGTTCTTGTTTAAAAGTAAATCATTATTAGTACTTGCTCTTCAGAGGTCTCTCAATACGTGATTTGCCTATTTTTTTTTCTTTCTTTTCTTTTTCGGATTTTCATTTTCCGGTCTGTTAGTATTGGCGGTGTTGTTCGCTGGTTTCTTCAGAATATATTGCACATACTCCTTTTTTATGACCATCTTCGTGCAATAGGGACACTGCACAGTTACATTGATGTAAAAGTTGAGCTACTCTATCAATTTTGTTGTTTGTTAACTTTGGTTTGGAGTCCATTCTGCTGTCGCCAAACTGCATCATCCTTGTCTTCTTCTTCTAACACTTTTCATGTAGAGGAATTCAGGCATTGGCGCACCCAGGGAGGAGGGCCAAGGGGTCCCGGCTCTTCCTAAAAGAAAAAGATAAAAAACACTAGAAAAATTTCCAAAAATCTTTTCGTAGAAAGTATTTTACCTTGGGTATAATAAATGTTAAAGATACCAAGCTATTTCAAACATGGTTTTACTCCATTTCCCAAGTAAGCAAACAGACAAGTTTGCTTGTCTGCCAGACAAAACAGACTTTCTACATCTATCTCTCATCTTGAGATTTTTATTTAATAAGGTTAAAACACCTTATGGTAACTTGTTCTGGTAAAATACTTATAAGCTCTGTATTACTAAACTCTTGGTATTTCTAGCCTGGCTCCAACTGATGAGACCTCAATAAAGGTCGAAACCGGTCTGGGTAGTGGCCCCTTGCCTTTAATACAAAGTATCATACATCTCATCCAGGAGATGTGCTTTGCATTAAGGGTAAATATTAAGAATAATGATCAGAGCTTATCCACCTTTACCACGAGTTGCCTTGATTTGCACTACGTGTTGGGTCACCTAGACTTGCAATACTTGCAGGCGCAAACTTGACTTACTTGTGAAATGGAGTAAAACCAGGATTAAAATAGCTTGGTATCTTTAAATCTTTTCCTAATTAAAATTCTTTTTCTTTTTTTTAAATTTATGTTGTATCGTGTCTTCTATTTCTATGCTACTTATGAATTAGAGGTCACATAAGGTGGGAATACCCTATAGCTCTCGGGAATCCTAGCCGCTGTGAGCGCAAAGCGAACGAAGTAGTGTTCGGACGCTACTTCGTTTGTTTGCCCTAGCCGGACCAGAGGAGATCACGGATATCATGTATTGGCGATCACTGCAGATGCTCAGTCATAGCTCGCATGCAATGCGTAGTGTGTATTCTCAAATAGTCTATTCAAACCCCCCCCCCCAAGATTAAACCCTGAGATTAAACACTGAATTTAGGCCTTACTGTACAGGAATTTAGATTCAGCCTGTTTCGATTTAATCAAATTAGAAGAATTTTTGAATTATTTAATGGATGATGATTTAGTGTAAAACGTTTAAAAGAGTTCCTGTTTATGGATGCAAGTGCGATATGATGTTAATATGGTGTGTGCCATGTTAACACTTAAGGCATCAACGTGTGATGCCTTAAGTTCTTGATAGGTAATATATTTATTTTATTTTATTTTCACTGAATGTATTGCGATTCCTCCCCTCTCTATTGCTGTAACGGGGTATTCTCAACTGGTAAAATAACAGTTCCGCTGTTACGGGAAATGCAGTTCTTGTTTAAAAGTAAATCATTTTTAGCACTTGCTCTTAAGAGTTCGTTGCGTGTGCGTTGTTGGCCGAGCGATAACCATATTGATCTATGAAATTTGAAATTTATGGCATGCTATTCACTACTAAATTTGCATAAGGAGGAGAAACTATTGATCTTTGTTCGGTTGCTGTAAATAGGACTACGGCAGGCGTCCAGTTCGTGGGTCAGGGAGTATTGTGACCTTTGACCGATTCCCGCTGAGCCACAGCAGCGGGAATCGGTGCTCAAGCTAAAAGTGAGAAAACACTCCTTGTTATGTTAGTTGTACCCTTTTTTGAGCATAGCTGTGGGCGATTCAAGGACACGTATTGCTTACTGTGTCTACTACTCATAGGGCATATCTTTGCATGTGACAGAGTTTTTTTTTTTTTTAAGCAAATAATTTTTAGTCACTACAAGTATGGTAATGAATAACTATTATCGCTTTGCTAATCAGAAGTGTTCCTGTGTGTGTGGGAGGGGTGATGGGTGGGATGCATTCCTGATGAATATTTTACATTTAGCAGGAAAAACTTATGGTTGTGTTGAAATTATTATAAGTATTATTATATAATAATATTATTAAATAATATTATTAAAATATTAGACAACTTTGTAATATTACTGAACTTGTAAGATTTGTAAGATTACTGAACCACAGGTAATAAAATGTAATATTGTTGTATCAATTGTACAGACTATATGCAAGTGATTACATGTTATTTATATGAGAGATAATGAAGTATGTATTATTAAAAAATATTGGTAGAGATGGATATTTTCAGATTCGGGAGAGACTGAGTGCTTTGGAATACAATTGTACTATAGTTCGCCCACCATTTCTAGACTCTAGAAATCGACTATTCTTGGCTTGGTGCCAAGAATAGTCGATTCATGAAAAGGAGAAAGAAATGAAGGATGTACGAATTAGTCGCCAACATGCGAAATCACGTGCTTTCTTGTCTGTCGCTGTACTAGTACTAGCTTGATCTTTGTTGTTTTCTTTTTGCATTATTTTTTTATTATTAATTTGTATGATGGATCCAGTACAGTTAACAAGTTCTATTGTTACACGTTTCAGTAGCTCTTGCAAAAGAATATTGAATAATGTGCTGACATTCTGAGAAAAAGTATCGTCAGAAAGTCGTCTTCTTGTTCCCCTTTCTCAAGTCACAAAACGTGCAAGTGCAATTGCGGGCGTATCGGGGTCGACTGTTAAAAGACTTCGTAGGGAATCAAAAGGTGAAGGTAAGCCAAAATTTAAATCTCCTAAAAAAAAAAAAGCGCCAGAGAAAGAAAACCATCGAAACCGTAGCTTTGAATGATTTTGATGTAGACGTTATAAGAAAAGCTATTCACGAATTTTACGTGGTCGAGAAAAGAGTGCCAACTGTTCCGAAATTGATTCCTGTGCATAAAGAAAAAATTAATTTTCCTTGGAAAAGAGAAACTTTAAGGAAAATACTTCATGAAATCGGATTTTGTTTTAAAAAGTCCCAGAATAAAAGGAAACTTATCATGGAGCGAAGTGACATTGTTTTATGTAGAACGCAGTATTTGCACGTATTAACACTCTACGTACATTTTTCCAACTGTTATACAAGCAAAATAGTTACACTTTAAAAACAACAATGTTCGTAAAAGAAAAGCTAAATTTTCCGACCTGTAATAATAAACAAACTCAGTTTGTTTATTATTACATCCCAGAAGACAGACTGATTACCCTATTATCGGAATGGATTCTCCTTTTTCTGACATGCGCAGAAGTGTCGAGGGACCTCAAATCGGTGGGCGAACTATAAGACGAACAACGAGTTAATACTCACGATACATGAGCGAGCTCCTTGCAGCTAATGGGAAGTACGAATTTTAACATTTGAATTTTTGATTGCGAATAATTTGCATTTGCGACTGCATTCGACGGATGATTGATATAGGATAAGAAAATTTGAAAATTAAACAACAAGAGTAAAATCAAGTGAGTTTTCATAATCATAACTTAAAAGAGTAAGTGCAAATTCGCAGAAAACTAAGGTTTAGTCAAAGAAAAGTAGATTAAAATTTAATATTATATTTATGGGCGTCTCATATCCGGGGGCGTACAATTGAAGTTTTCCTCTGCATATTAATACGATGTTTTTGTAATCTCTCGTGTGTGTTGGGGGGGGGGGGATTTCCCTGTCGTAAATTTTATGGCAAAAAACACTGAATTGTACATTCGAAGTATGTTTTTTTTTTTTTTTTTAATTATGTTTGAGAATGAATTTTAGCAGCACACTCGAGTAACAAATTCCATCATATCTATCCAGGTTGTTGCATCCACGGCATTCGTAACAATCTGGAATTAAGGACACCTCGGCAATTCACATCTTAAGGTCAATTGCTGGTTTCCTCTTCGGTCATTCACTGCATCTGAAGGATTTTCCCTTTTCAAGGTATACTAATGGAAGCAAAGTATTCTTCAGGGCACTGTAATAACACCCACCCACTTCCTCATATACATAAATGACATCTCTCACTGATCCTTAAAACCGACCCGTAGTTTTGCCACTATTCATTCCTTATTCTCGTGCAACGAACTTTGCCGTGTTCAAACACCCCAAACCATTAGTTCTTAAAATAAAAAAAAATAAAAGAAACACCTATCAACTCCTCTCTCAATCCTTCCTCCCACTCAATTTGCTATAAGTTCGAATGTCGAAAGTGGTACAAAACATATTTAATTGTTCGCACAGCATGATGGTTCCCATTCTAACTAAAGCAGAATTTGTTTCTCATCCGTCCCTCGGGACCGGTTGAGTCCCCTAATGAAGGGTTTAAGACGAATTAAGACTTTATTGCATAAGGGCAAGTATTTATGAGTGCAATCCGTGTGGATTCACGGGACCGGTTTGCCTGTTCTGAGGGACGAAAACTCGAGTTTCCGGGTGAAAAACCTTCTCCCCTCCGTATGAGACCGGTAAACTCACTTTTAGTCGAAAGAGACCAGATAAAGAGACCTTTCCACATCTTGGAAAGGACTCTAACCCAGGTCTTTCCGACCAAAGCAAGGCTCTGATGCAACGTTTACGCGTAGAAAAGTGCCCCCCCCCCCTTCATGAAGCATCAGTCTACCGTGTTTACTTGTTAGCAATCAAGCGAAGTCTGGAAACAATTAGGGGAGTCTTTAACATTGGATTCATTGAAGCTGTTATACTTGAAGTCTGCATTCTGTTATTGTATAGGATTCCTCGTAGATATATTACACTATTGGAAAGAAGTCCACGGATACCACTGTGTAAGGAACAAACATCCATGGTGTCCACCTTAATAAGATGTAAGACCTCCTTTCACTCGCAGCAGCAATTCTATGGGACATACTTTTCACAAGTGCACGATAGCGATCGATGGGAATTTTGGACCATTCTTTCTGTAGACCTGGGATAAGGTCTTGGAGTGTTGTGGGAAGGACCTCCCTTGACCTCACCCGACGCTCCAATTCATCCCACAGATATTCAATAGGATTGATATCAGAGCTCTCTGGAGGCTAATCCGTTGTAATCCGTTGTCCATAATGTTCCTACCTCTCGGAGTTCAACATTCGTGGCACCACAAAAGAGGTCCTAGGTCAAACCAGGAAAAACAGGACCATACTCACACCGCCACCTCCGAATTTCATGGTTGGGGTTACACACTCTGGTAAGAGACGTTCATCTGGCATCCGCGATAACCACATCCATCCATCCGGTCGGTAGAGGGTGTAATGTGATTCGTAATACAGCTTTCCGCGCTCACTATACACTCTCTTTGCACCCGTGAAGATGCTGCATGTTGTTTCGGGTAATGTGGTTCTTGCATATTGCGGTCTCGCCATGCAAACCCATGTTGTGACCCTCGGTTCTGAATGTTTCAGTGCATATTCGTGTTCCAGTTGATGCTCAGAACTCTGCGTTCAACGTGTTGGCAGACGAATGGCAGCTTTTACGTGTTATTTTTATAGCACCCTATGATCAGTTCGGTGAGTTGTACACTTTGACCTGGAATGGCACAATTTTTAATAATTTGCCGAAAACATAGACCTGCAACATGGAATTCTATCACAAGGCCTCTTTTAAACTCCGTCATTTCTCTTCTAGCAGTTATTTCACCTGGAATCAGTTCCACTTAATCGGGCGCATCACATTCCTCCACTTTACACTGCTACATGGGGTGACTCGGACACCCCATAGGCAAGTTACATGCGCACGATGCAACTTGCCTATGGAGTGTCCGTTGACTTCTTTCCTGGCAGTGCATTTATTCTCCGTTAATTTCCTATTCTTTCATTCAATATAACGTGTTGGGACACATTATTTAGCACAGCGGAATAGATTCAGGATCTTGGCATTCGCGTGAAGAATTTGAATGAACCTTAGGAATGGAAATTCGACCTTCCCTGATTATGTTATGGCATCATCACCATGATGATGGTGATGATGGTGATGGCATCATCACCATCATCATGACAGTCTCGTGCACCTCTGGTTAAAGACCACTGACTGAGAATATTTTTATCTCGTGCACCTCTGGTTAAAGACCACTGACTGAGAATATTTTTAAGAACACGAAAGGCAAAGTTAGCCAAAATGATCTAAATCTCCAGCTGCCACCGGACGAAATAAAACACTCTTACACGAGCCTAGGCTGGTTAATTATAAATTGATTTCACTGCTATTGATAACCAGAATAAGATGTTAAATTTTAACCTTAAAATTATGTATTACAAATTATAGTCAGGATATAGAGGGGGGTAAACGGGCTGATTATACTGAAAAAATATCTCCATATCACTTATGGCATAAGGTAGATGGGGATTTCAGACCGTCTTATTAAAGAATGAAATGTCTTCTTCCTGGATGTTCATTCCACTCTTACGACTGTTTATCCAGTTTCGCTGTTTCGTCTTCTTCTTCTTATACTGTAACCTTGGATGTTCCTTTTGAGGCCGTAGACATGTCCATGCGCTAATTAAAATTCAAGCAAAACTTTCAGTCATCTTGTGAGTGGTTGCGCATGCGTATCAGACTTACCAGCCCAGTAGGAGGCGATTCATTTTCACACGCAACAAATGTCTATTAAGACTACTTTTTTTATGTGTACTGCTTTTGATACAATGTATCTTATGTATGAAGTTTTTTTACCTTGGGTTTGTTAAAGATGCCTAGCAATTTTAAACCTGGTTTTACTCCATTTCCCAAGTAAGCAAACAGACAAATAAGTCAAGTTTGCGCCTTCTCGTAATGCAAGTTAAAGTGGCCCGTAAAGTAGTACAAGTATAGGCAACTCGTAGTAAAGGTGGAATAAGCTCTGATCACTAATCATAATATTTACCCTTAACCTTAATGCAAAACCCATCTCCTTTAGGAGATGTATGATGCTATGCATTAAAGGCAAGGGGGGAGCACTACCCAGACCGGTTTCGACCTTTATTGAGGTCACATCAGTGGGAGCCAGGCTTAGAAATACTAAGGTTAAGTAATACAGAGCTTATAAGTATTTTACGAAAACAAGTTACCATAAGGTGCTTTGATCTTATTAAATAAAAATCTCAGGATGAGGCCAATTAACTCTGGTAGTGGTTTTGCTAAGTTTTTCCAGGATGTGAATGAGTGTGAGGGTGGGGGGGGGAGGAGACAGGTTGTGTTGCGTTCCCAGCTGTAATAGCACTGGATCATTGTCTGATGACAGCTCGTTTACTGTTTTTAAATTATATTGAAATTTAACATATTGCAGGGTGGCTATATCCAAGATGTCAGCAGTGCCATTCGGGCTGTGATGAGTAGCTTCAATGGTCCCTGCGATGATCGCGCAATTGAATCCTGTGTAGTTGACGAGGATGCGTCCGTTGTTGTTTGTGGTTCTACAATTCCTTGCCGGTTGTTTGGAGTTTTAAGTCCCCAGCAATAATGATGGGCTCTCTAGCATCTAGGATGGCGTCCAGATCCGTGTGCAGTAGTGTTTTTTGCGGTGGGTTTTATGCTGCATAAATTTTCAGTCTGCCAGCCGAGCCAGTAAGAACCTCCACACCAGTATCCTCGAGGTTAGTGGTTGGGGGAGGGGGGGAGAGGGTTGTTCACTGTATAGTGTTGTATATAATTTTTAATGAAAATTGCAGTGTCACCACCTCTGTAATTTCGCCTGTTAATTCTGTAGAGGTGATATCCCCTAATTTTGGGGCTCTCCAATGGCCTCAGATGTGTCCCATTTATCAAACCAACGTCTGGCCGAAGTCTCTTAGTGAACTCTTGGAGCTCCGTCATCTTGTGTTTGAGGCCATTGGCATTCCATATCACAATCTGTAAAGAGTCTGGAGTTAGTTTATTCCTTTCGTCAATAAGTTCTGAGAGGATTGATCGAGTTTCATATAGAAATCTCTCTTTTTTTTTTTTGCAGCTGGTGAAGGATTGGACCTGCTGAAATCCTGTAGCATATTTGCCAGCGAGGCAGTAATGACAGTTGTCAGGTTTGACTGCGCTTCTGATTGATTCTGATTCTGTTCCTTCGTTGTCGTTTTGTAACGGGCCACGTCTGCATAGGTTCTTGCCTGCCATTGGTTGTTTGTTCTCTTATGAGCCTCAAACTGTGGCAGTGAGACTTCTGTCACATATTGTTCAACACTGTGAGACTGTGATGCCAGAGATGTGGGTATTCGTGAGCTGATAGAGCAGGTCATTGTCTGTTTGATTCGGACCATCTGTTGTTCGGATGTTGAACACATCCTTTATAGTTAGCTTAGCTTGGTGAGGGCCAGCACAGTTTGCACAACTAGTCGGGGTGGTTTTTGGCTTTGTGCAGGTGTTAATGGGGTGGCTCTTGGCACATTTCAGGTATTTGTGCTTTGCCTTGCAGAGTCTCTGGAGCTTGGCGAAATCTTTGACACCTATGGCACTGTCCAGTTGAAGCTTCCTTCCTAGGCTCTGGGGTGATCCGGAGTCCACAGACTGATCTTAGGCCATAAATATTTTTATAAACTTTGTGGATCCCCACTAAAACCAGAGGCATTGGAGTTTTTGTTTGCTCTAGTCATCCTACTGACCTTAATATGTGGCAAGTCCTGGTGGCGGAGGTCGGCCTCTATTTCATCTGTAGTTACACCCTCTGTAACACCTCGGATGACCACCTTCAGATTCCTCTCCGAGCCGAGAGAGAGAACGTGTGGTATTGAATCTAACTCTTTGGTCAGCTTTTTTTTTAATCAAAAAATCATGTTTATTTGTAAGCTTCCTATAACAGTAGCAGGCTGTATTTTGATGCCGTTGTCCATGTTCTTAGCTGAAATATATTGTATTTGTAAGTGTGTCATGGTGGAGATTAAGTGTTTCCATTTTTTCTTTTCCAGGAGGGCGATCGGTGGAACCATCTCTTTGAGTGAAGGCCGAGGGATCGGAACTGGGAGTATCATCTTCCATACCGGAATCCATGGGAGATTCTGCGTCGGTGGTTTAGCGCTTCTTGCTCGCACGGACCTCTTCAAAGTCTGGGGGAGTGGAAATCCCCAAATCCAGCTTCTCCTCTATCTGGGCAGTATCTTCGCCCTCCTCAACTTCTCCTGGCAAGGAGTAGAAATTAAGGATGCCGGGCCACTCGCGTTCAACTTTTCTTAGAATCTTTTTTGAGAATGCTGAGCGCCCACCCTTTGTTGAGCGAGTCAATATAAGCGTCATCTTCCTCTACGCACATGGTTATGATAGCACTACAAAAATTAATAATTTGTTATTCCTAATATATATAAGCCAACAATGGCGATTCTGACGACGGTGTGTAACGGAAGCAAAAATTAGGCCTAACAAATCGCCCTCGTTGTAATTACAGTTTTCTGGTATAAAGTACTTACCTAGAGTAACCAGAACTGCACATCAGATAAAAACACTACCTCAATAATTCTATGCACCACACAAACTCGAGAAAAAAACTGAAATAGGCGAATACTGATCAAATTCACTCACAATAAATAATCGTCGTAATACAATTCACCACTCAAATTCGCCATCTTGAAAAACAATCGATCACCATTTTAACTTTATCTCTTCCGATATATATCTTGTAATCACAATTCCAGATAAAATAAAGAGCTAAATTTTTTTTTTTTTTTTTTTTTTTTTTTTTTTTTTAAATTTAAAGGATTTAATTATTTTCTTTGTCTGGTGGGGATACAGTACTCTATTTTTTGAAGAAATAATGTAGTATCAAAAATTTAATTTACAAATTTTGATGTTATTTTAAGGATTTCATGATTATTTAATACAAAATATACTTTATATAATAAAACTATAATACATAATCATAAATAATAGATAAGTAATATTTCTCGACAAATATAAATAAATACCGTTACAGTATACTAATCAAACCTGTGTATTAAATAAATAAATACATTTCAGGTGTAACTAATCAAAAGAAAAATATTAACCCGTGATCTTTTTATAAATAATGTTTTGTTCACTATCCGCTATTATGGTAATTGCGGTTAGCATTGTTTATTTTAAATTCCATGCCATAATCCATTACTTATTCTTATTCGAGACTGCGATCTGCTTCGCTACAAAATCTGCTAACAACAAAACAGCATTACACCTTTTCTTTATTACCCGGAATCTTGACTAGGGAAGCATTCCGTACATGTTCAGTTCCCAAAATTGCAATTTTGCTCTCGACAATGGGCTGCAAAATATCTAAATAAAATGGGAAGTAGAAAGATGAAAATATGTCGCGTACGCTTTGAACAAGTCTTGCAGAAATAGGCTACAACATTATTTGCTTAACAGGGCGGTTTAATGCGGAATAGAAGCAGCAAGATTGCTTTCTTTAATACCAGCTGAAAGATGTTTTTAATACGGTAAAGATGTCTTCATTTCACGTTTCCATAGCAATAAGTAAAAATCTTGTTTACAAATTAATTAATTAAAAGAAACACACGTATTAAACACAGTGAAAATTATTTACCTCTAAATATTTCATCCTAAGTATCTTAGGACATCATCAGTACAGTAGTTTAAAACAATAATAGGAATAACATACAGTTAGGGCGCATGATTACAATAGAATCTCATTAACATGTTCATTGCCAAACACGCGATATCGCGGGATGCGAGCTCTCACCAAACGGTCGATCACGCGTTATCGCGTGGACGTCGTTAACTAAATAAAAAAATTAAAAAAAGTTGGCCACCACACGAAATTCCAATTTTCAGCTTGGCAATGAAAATGTTAAAACGTTCGTAACGTGTTACAGAAGTATTAAAAAAAAAAAAAAAAAAAAAAAAAACTAATAATAATTATTTTACACAAATTTGTATGACAATTTCCCATACTTTAGGAATAGTAAGAACGTCGTTGCGGTTTAAATTTGGTCTGTGTAGTAGGGCTTCAGAACTTTCTTTATATAAACGTTCATGTTTATATAAAGATCTATGTAAAAGTTTAGACTTTTCCCGGTGGATCCTATGGGTTGGATTTTCAATTCCGTGTTGAGAGAGGCCAGATTTCTGCGGTTTAAAAAGACGAATGTGGTCTCGATGTTCCGAGATGCGTTTCTGAACAGACCTACCTGTCTGTCCAAAGTAAGATAATTTGCATGGGCATGGAATCTCATAAACGTCAGGTAACATCAAAGGTGAGATTTTGTCCTTAGGAGAAGGTAACAAGTTGTAAATTTGGTTGATAGGTTTGTAAGTAGTGGCAAAATTGTATTTCTTCATAATTTTAGAAAGACGGTCGGAGATGCCTTTGACGTAAGGTATGGGAATTCTAGGACATCTTCTTGTCTGGTTTGATGTGTGGGAAAGTGACTGATGATTGTTTGAAGCTGTTTTAGGATTATATCCGTTTAGGATGGCTATATTTTTTATTACTTCCAATTCTTGGTTTAGCGATTCTTCAGAGGAGCAGAATTTGTGTGCTCTGGAAACTAGTGATTTAATAATGCCAGATTTCTGAGATGGATGATGAGCGGAGAGAATTGTGAATATAGCTGTCTGAGAATGTAGGCTTGCGAAAGACAGACGTGGCAATGGAATCGCCTTCTTTTCTTTGAATGTGTAAATCCAAAAAGGAGATACCCTGTGGAGATTCTTTTTCTAACGTAAAGTTGATGTGATGATGAAGAAGGTTAATTTTATCTAGAAACAGTTATAATTCATGTTCGGGATGATCCCAGACTGCAAATACGTCGTCGACATATCTTAACCAAAGTTTTGGTTTGGGTTCAAAAGTGAATATTTTTTCCTCAAGGTATTCAAGAAACAAATTTGCTAGATTTGGTGATAAAGGAGATCTCATTGCTGTTCCTTCTTCTTGCTTGTAAATTTGACCTTTCCAGGTGAAGTAACCTGATGCAATAACAAACTTGAACAATTCAACTATATCAGACGGAAATTTTTGAGTTAGTAATTCTATTGTTTCTTTATGGGGAATGTTCATGAAGAGCGAGACAATGTCGAAGCTGATTAACAAGTCGGTTTTTGACAGTTGAATGTCTTTCATTTTCGTGTGAAACTTTGTAGAATTTTTGATTGAAGAGACTGAGTGGCCTATGTGAGGACGGAGAAGGTTAGATAAGAATCTTGATAACTTGTAAGTTGGACTGCTGATACGACGGGTCTGAGTGGAACATTAGTTTTGTGTAGCTTAGGTAAGCCATAAATTCTAGGAGGTCTGGCATAGTATGTCTTACGTTTTTTGATTGTTTCTTCATCTAAGGAGGAAGTTTCATTAAGTAGCTTATTTAATTTTCTGAGTTGACGTTTTGTAGGATCATAATCCAATTTGGCCTAAGTATTACGATCTCGAAGAAGTAAAGACATTTTTCGGTCATATGAGTTTGTATTAAGAACGACAGTGGTATTTCCTTTATCAGCTCTGGTAATGATTGTTTTTATTACGTTTTAAGGATATAATATTACTGAAAAATTCATATGACCGAAAAATGACTTTACTTGTTCAATAATAATAATAATAATAATAATATTTTTTTTTAAGTTTGAGAAAGAATGATTATACATACAAATTTCTGCATTTGCTTATAAGGATTACTTGTAGATGAATGAGGCAAGTTAATCCCACCTACTTCGAAGCTTGGGTTAGATTTTATGAAGAGAGTGGGATTTAGCCTTCACTATTTGTGTTGTTGCTAATGTTTTTGTACGGGATGTAGGCATTGGATGCTAGTGATTTGTGATGTGTATATTAGTGTTAATGGTTTCTTAACTTTGTTGGTATATTTTCCAGATTTCGTTTTTTAATGTTCTGTAGTTATCTACGTGTTTTAACTTTCTTGGTAGGTTGTTGAGTTGCGTGGGTATCTGATGTGATCTCACAAAAGAACCATATGAGTTATTGAAGGGTGTGGGGATGTAGAGAGTTGTTTGTAGGTCGTGTTATACGATAGGTGTCTCTGTTGTTTCGATAGATGATGTTGAAGTAATTCCTTGTTAATGTCATGTAGTGTTTCAGGTTTTTAATGCTCAGAATTCTATGTATAATATTAATTTAAAATGGAATAATGTCTTTAACTTGGAAAAGTTTTGCTGCGATGATCCGGAGTTTGGTGTGTAGGTATTCTATATCTTTTGCCCATTTTAGGTGGGAATCTATATACAGACCGAGGTATTTTGCGTGTGTTACAGGTTTGATTTCGGAACATTGGCAGGTATTTCTGTTGTTAATGCAGCGGTATGTGTGACAATGTATCGTTAGTGATGCTGGGCGTATGATTTTTGGGTTGTGTATTATCAGCATCTGTGTTTTGGTGCCGTTGATTAGAATTCCTTTTTGGTGGAAGTATGTTGTGATTTTGTTTAGGTCTTGTTGTGCTTTGCAGAGAGATGTGTTAATGTCTGTGTGGATTGCTAGCAGTGCAGTGTCATCTGCGTATTGAAATATTTGACTTCTTATGGATATGTTATGAACATTGTTAATGTATATGTTGAATAGAGTGGGTGATAATATGGCACCTTGAGGTACACCGTGTTTGTACACTGGCATAATAGATTGGACAGAAGAAGATCTGGATAAATTGGACTGTAAAACTAGAAAACTAATGACTATGCATCATGCATTACATCCACGAAGTGATGTTGAACGGTAGTACCTACCAAGGAGAATAGATGGAAGGGGTCTGCTCCAAGTGAGACAGACTGTGCAAGAAGAAGAAATTAGTTGAAAAAGTTACATCGACAATAGCGTTGTGCAAATGTTTTAGATTAAATAACAAAAACAAAATAAAATAAGGTAAGAGATAATAATAATAATAATAACGAAGCAGTATATTATAATATAATGCAATTGCCTACGTGTCCTTTTGGAAACGTTTGAATTCCATAATGCTTAAAATTTAAAATTTCAATCTTTGTCATAATCCTGGTCTCTTTGTATTATATGTTCATAAAATCGACACTCCCAAGGACCACAATGCCGAGATTCCTACTGTTTTGTTAATTTCTATGTGAATCTCAGTTACGAAAAACTTGTAAACCCACGAATTTTAAATTTTTATTATTTTCTTTTGAATTTTTAGTATTTTGGTCAGTGAACTTATTCTGAAGACCAAACACAAAATTTTTCAAGTCACTTCAGGCTTTCCCCAAAAAAGCGGAGTGATGGTAACAACGAGCGATGCCGTTCATTTACCACCTTAAGGACAATTCACAAACATCGATTCCCACGGCCTGTCGGTTGGAGAGCGGATACGCTTACCACACAGCGTGCTGCTTTTGAAATTTAACTTCGTAATGCATGACTGCTGTAAATACAGTTCGTAAACTAAAGAATTTAGTTTACGAACTGTAAGAATGCTTTCCTGTAATTTTAGACAATATTAACAAAGGGATTTATTTGTGCTATTTAAAGAAATGTATACATTTTTAAATGCTATTCCTTTCTGCCAATTTTAATTACAAATAAAGTAGCCCTTTCTTAACGTTGAGTTAAATATAATATAACTTAATGTATAAAAATAATATTAATAATAAGTAAAAAAATTAATAAACTTATTAAATTAAAAGAAGTGTAAACTAAAACACCTTTTTATTATTTTCATATATTAATCCTACATGCTGTCTGATTTTGGTTGCATATATACAGCAGTGACAGATTTTATGATGGAGGATCGACTTGTCAGTTTTGGAATTGTGGTGCGTTTATTACGTTATGTGTCTTGAAGATCATGCAATTTTTGAATCAGTGCTCTTACCAAATCAGTTCAGCGTCATGCAGCAGTGCCGGTAAGATTACAACTGCACGGAAACGGTTATTATTTTTTTTTAATATCAACTTTAGATACTTCACATTGATATTCATGGAAAACCAGCTAAATGAATCAATATTCGAGGAGGTATATAGAGAATTTATAAGACTATGTAAACTACTTAACAACAATTGGCCAGAAAAAGTGAAACTTTACGTCACGTTTCCCCCGGAAAGTGTCACAGACGTTGTCGCAGAAGATCAGTTAGAATCGGTGCCTTCTACTCCTTCAGACTTTGTAGAAGTGCGCGCACGCAAAAAGCGAAGAACAACAGAAGAACCGCACAATGACTACGAAATGGAACAGGATTCTCAGAGTTCGGTCGCCGCTATTTCTCCTAAAGAAAAGGTGCCTCCGATCATCCTTAGAGAAAAGCAGAAGTGGGCTTTAAGATCCACAATGTCCAATCTGCACATTGGATTCATTAAGGCCAAAAACATGGATGAAGGCATAAAGATCCAGCCAGAAACAGTGACAGACTATAGAAGGTTGACCGAAGAACTGGAAGATAGAGGCATCCAGTATCATACCTTTGCGCTCAGCTCGGAAAAAAACTTAAAAGTGGTCCTTCGCGGTATCTGTGAAGACATTGACACAGTAGAAATAGCTGCTGACCTTAATTCTCAGGATCTGCCTCCAGTCAAGGTCAGCAGAATGTACAAAGCAGACAAGACTCCCATGCCATTAGTCCTAGTAGAGATTTATAAAATTTACAAGAATATCTACAACCTAAAAACAGTCTGTGGACTCATCGTCACACCAGAACCACTCCGGAAAAGATCATCTTCTGGGAAGTGCCACAGGTGCCAGAAGTTTGGCCATGCCCAGAATCTATGCAGAGCAGAATATAGATGTTTGAAATGTGGGGACAGCCACCCAACCAATGCCTGCACAAAGCCGAGGACCACCTCGTCCAAATGTGCCAACTGTGGTGGCCCTCATCCTGCGAACTACAAAGGATGTACTCAGCACCCAAACAACAGACGGATGGAGGCAGTCAATCAGTCCTCCTTCTACAGTATAAGAACACCAGAGGCCCAGGCACCAAAACCGGCGACTCAGCGGCCACGGTCAGAGACCTCCAAAAATAGAGACACCCAAAAGCAAACAAGTTATGCCGATGTGACCCGCACAAATAGACCAATGCCAGAACAAAATCAACCAGTAGCACCTAAAAACCTAGCAGCTGTTATTACGGCCTCACTAGCAAACATGCTACAAGATTTCAGCCTGTCAAACCCTACTGCAACCTCCACTAAAAGATTTCTTCGTGAAACACAGGTCATCCTCACAGCTCTCATAAATGAATAGGAACAAACTCATTCCAGCATCACTTCAGATAGTTGCTTGGAACGCAAATGGCCTCAAAAACAAAATTCTGGAACTCTGAAATTTCACATATAGGTATCAACCTGATGTTATATTAATCATTGAAACTCGTTTAAGACCATCAGACAGTCCTACAATAAGGGGCTATCACCTATACAGAAATAATAGACTACTCTACAGAGGCGGCGGCACTGCCATCTTCATTAAAAACTACATTAAGCACCACTCTGTGAGCAATCCTTGAACCACTAACCTTGAGATCACAGGTTTGGAAGTAGTCACCAGCTCCACTGCAAACTAAAAAATTTACTCAGCTTACAACCCTCCCCAAAAAAATCTCTACTTCACTCTGACCTAAATGCCATCTTATGCGTCAGAGAGCCCACCATTATAGCAGGGGATCTCAATTCCAATCACCCTGCGTGGAATTGTACAACCACCAACAAGAATGGTTGCATCCTTTCCAATTACTTAGGATCAAGCAACGCTGTTGTGGCAGGCCCCACCAAACCAACTCATGTCAGTACGTTTGGCACCGCTGACATCCTGGATATAGCTATCCTGCAGGATATCAAACTTCAATACAGTATTATATCTATGGATGAACTATCATCCGATCACAATCCAATTCTACTACAGCTGAGAAATCAAGAATACCTGTGTCCTCCTTCTCACTCCTACACTGCATGGCAAAGACTGTCAACAGCACTCAAGGATTATACTGGACCTGTTCCTCACATAACTCAAAAGAAGTAGAAACTGCAGTTACAAATCTCACACAACAAATTAATTCTGCTACCTCCTACAAATCTTCCCGAGAGCCAGATCGTTTGCCTGAAGGCGTCATGAACGTGATCAGAGATAAAAACAGAGCTAGGAAAAGATTCCGTAACACGCGTGCACCACAAGATAAAACAGCTCTAAACAGGATAAATAGGGCAGTAAGAGATGCACTTAAAACTCATAGAAACCATGTTTGGGATAAAAAGTTATCCTCTATCTCACCTATTGATCACTCTATCTGGGGTTTACTGAGAAACATCAGAAATAAAAACAGTTCCCCCCCCCATAATCTCAAACTAGGGCTTAGTTCACACAGATGTAGATAAGGCAGAAACCATAATAAAGAATCTAGAGGAGCAGCACAAACCCTCTTATAACAACTTAGATTTCAATAACTTGTACAAAATCAACAAAAAGGTCAGACACGCTTTAAATCTCCCAGATACCAGCTCTGACTATATTGCACCCACATCATCTGTTGAATTATATGATATTATTAAAAAACTTAAGAACAATAAAGCTCTTGGACCAGACGGCATCTCAAACAGGGTGATCAAGCTGCTGCCTCGGAAAGCTGTAGTGCACCTGACCAGTATAATAAATGTAATCTTAAGATTTCACTATTTTCTTTCCACCTGGAAACTGGCTGATGTAATTCCTATACATAAGCCAGGCAAACGGCTGAGCTTTTCCGGGGTTGACTTCCAATCTCCATTTGGAGATTGGAAGTCAACCCCGGAAAAGCTCAGCCGTTCGTTTCTCAAAAAAGGCCAATGTCTCCTGCAGGAGATGTGTTACTATTCAATACTAAAATTCCCTGGAAGACAGAAACAAATTACCTGGGTGTAATTCTCGAGAAAAAGCTATCTTTCAACCAACACATCAAGTCTGCGTGCGCAAAAGCATCTAAAGCCATAGCTCAGATCTATCTGCTAATTAATAGAAATAGCAAGCTCAGAAACAGAATCAAATTGCAACTATACCAGATGATGCTTCGTCCTATAATCACCTATGCCTCTCCATCTGGAGCCACATCTCTAATACTAACATTATCAAGATACAACGAGTGCAGAACAAGTGCTTGAGAATGATTCTGAACGCCCCGTGGTATGTTAGAAACAATCAACTGCATAGAGATACAAATATTACTTATATTTTCTCTTTTCTACAATCCTTAGCATCCAAGTTTTTCCTAAAAACGTCCACACATCCCAACGATTTGGTTCATCAAGCTGCAGCATACGAGCCAACGGACATATTCAAACATAGAAGACCAAAAGCTATTTTAACCTCCTGTAGCGATGCATAATCTCCAAGCCCATTCAGGGAGAGCAAATTGCTCATAAATTTTACCCTCACTGTAACCACAACAGATAGCGGGGAATATGAAAAGCATCTTGCTTCAGCCCTAAAGACTAATAAATGTTAATTTTCAAATTGCATAGATACGTTTTATTTAAAGCCACAATGATATATTTTGAAAGTCGATAATTATAATTTTTACGTCTTTATTACAACTTCTGTAGTTATTTTTTTTTAATTATTTCCATTTATTGTTAACATTTTTAAATAATTTTTTTAAATTTAAACTTTGATTAAACAATACTTCTTTTTTATTCCAGTTCGAAAGCAATATCTCTGGACGTATGTTGGATTTTTCTTCTTCTTCGGTATAGGTCTAATGATCAAATGAATCCCATCTACAGGTATGTAATGCAATCCACATATGCAGATTTTTGGATTGCATTCTGTGTAGCGAGGAAATCGGCTCAATGCAAGCACCTTATCACAGTTTAATCATTATAAGGAACTTCTTTCGCTTACTTTGAAACGTGAATACAATAAAAATCTAAATTTCTTGACGTTAAGCAGAATCAATGGCACTTAAACCACGCGCTCGATCGAGGCATTGACTAGTTTTATTACAATAATCATTAGGACCAAAATTCGACTTCATGTAACTTCACTTCTAATTTAATAATATTATCAGTCCACACTTTTACTGAATAGATATATGCAACAGCTCTGGCTGCTAAATGGAAAGTGTTAACTGCATTTAGTTAAAGAATAGCATTTTAAAAATAAAATAACTTTAGCGTTGATTGATTGCAATTACAATTAACACAAATAAGGATGTGAGCCTGTGATATGATTCTGTTATCCGCTTATTCTTCTGTCGAATATTTTTACTTGGCGAAATAAAAAACCGGAGTTTTCCCATCGCAAAATTATATCACCATCTTAGGACAGAGTGCAGTAACTAAAGTTCACTTAAAAAGGAAAGAAAGAACTTCCTTGTCTCCTATACGAAATTCGAATTTAGGCTCTTCCTAACAAAGTGACCAATGTTGCAGAGTCCTCTCGTCTATAACCTCCGTAGCTCGGTCTAGATACTACTACTACTGGCAGTAGTAGTAATATCAGGACCTAATAATGTAAGCACATTAGTTCTTACACGATCGATGCAATTATTTTTGTTAAAAGAATGTGAAACGTGAAAAATTGTTTTGCTTAAAGAAATGTGTAAAATTCGAGAAGCACTAAAAAAAAAGCTGTTAAGAAAATATTGAAACGTCGGTATAAATACTGAAAACAAATTGACTTCAGTTATTCATAGAAATATTTACATTTCTTTTGCCTCTAAATTGCATAACATTTCATTGTTTCGCAAACATCTCACTATACACTCAGAGCGAACCTCAATCATTTAAAAATGCAATAATGACTTAAATATTACCGAAGTGTTTGAGAAAAACTAACAACTACAAGTCGCAATATACATATTCAGTTGTCCTCAAGCGACAGATAGTGTTTCCCATTGAAAAAATATATATATATATTCCGAAGCAATGCAATTGCAAATTCGGTCAGGACAACTGTAATATTTATTTCAGTTAATGAAATGGATATAAACATTTTCTATACGGTTAATTTTGTTACAGACAGCTCTTGCCAGACGTTAAAAATATAAGAAATGTTCCGGACAATTCTTGAAATAAAAATGGAACTCCAATTGAACGATTATTAATTTCAAGTACACTCTTGAATACTTTAATAACTTGTTTATTTCATGTGCGAACTACAGAAAATGTAAGAGCATACATATAAATAATTAAACGCATGAATTAAAAAAAATAGACATTAAAAGCATACATTAAAAGACAAAAATGCCACTTGCATGAAATATTAAGCAAAAACATAAAATGTCAAATTTCACTCATCCAGTGACTAATATACTTTAAAGCTGTTTCATTACACTGCATTAAATCTTCTCGGGTACAAATATTATTAATGTCTATTAAGCAGCATTGCAGAAGATGATCCATGGTTTGTATTTCACCACATGAGCAGCTGTTATTTTCTGTGTAGCCCCATCTGGCCATATTCTGCTTTATCTGCCCATTCCGGAACGAAATCTATTCAATGTCTTCCATCTTTCCCAGTCTAGATGTAAGCCGAATAGAAGAGATTCGTTTAAGCTCAGAGCCTCTGGAGATAGTTCTTGCTAAATTATTGACCTTATAGCTTTTATGGAATCAACCAACAGTTCCGCTCAGTGAATAAATATTTTCTTTGATCTTAGCCTCTTATGTACTGCAACATGTTCATACAAAGGATGCCGTTCATCATCTAGCTGTTGTTTCCGCTCATATCTACTCTGTGTAGTCCTTATGATGTGAGTAGGTGCAATACCAGACAGTGAGTATAGATGGTCGATTTTTGTAGGCTTAAGGTAGCCTGTAATATGGCGACATGTTTCATTAAGAACCTTATCAATACTTTTGACATGTGATGTCAACATGACATCTTTTGACAACAAAAGATGTCATGTTGACATCTTTCCCAAACAGGGCTAGCATATTCGGCTGTCGAAAAGCAGAGTGCTAGTGCAGAGGTACGCAGTACTTGTGGATTTGCGCCCCTCGAGATTATGTTAATCGGCGCAGAATATTATTACGTGTTTGAGTTTTAGCTGCTATTTTCTCTATGTGTCGCTTATAATTTAGGGTCCTGTCTAGTGTAACACCTACGTAAGTTTGATTTCGATAATTGACCAGTTTCACACTATTCCATTCTATATTCAACTGTCTCCTCGCCTCCCTATTATTGAAATGGAAAAGACAAATTTGGATTTTACTAGGATTTGGTTTCAGTTAGTTTTCCTTATAGTAAACTGTAAGGGTTTCTAGCTCTTGTGTAAGATTCTTCTCAATGCCATCAAACCAAAATTTTCAAACCAAGATTTTGCTTGATAAGCTATTGCTCGATCATCTGCATATAAGAAGGTTCTTGACCGTGGTTTTATAGGTTGGTCATTAGTAAATATATTGAAGAGGAGGGAAGATAGCACACTTCCCTGAGGTAGAAGGATATACCATCTGCTCCTTTTCCCTTGAAAATCAACAAACAATCTCCTGCTGAACAGCAGCGACCTAAATATCTCCACTAACTGAAAGCTGCTTGTCATGCTATAAATTTTGACTATAATCTTTTTAAGATTTAGTGTGTTGTCAAATCTATAAATTCAGCTCCTATTGCTAACCCCCTTTCAAAGCTGTCCTCAATAAACTGTGTTATGTTTAATACTTGTACAGTGCATGATCTTCCTGGTCTAAATCCTGCCTGTTCTTTTATCAGCACTTTCTCTATTTCTGGACTTAGTCTGTCGAAGATTAACCTCTCGTATAGCTTCAGTGTTGTGCATAGGACAGCTATAGGCCTGTAGCTCTTTGTATCCTCAGTAGGTTTAGCCAGTTTCAGGATAGGTATTACTTTCGTTTGCCTCCATATGCTGGGTATTTTAGCAAATTTCCAACAAAAGTTGAAAAATTCTAACAACCACTTTGTTGCCTTTTCTCCCAGATTCCTTAGTATCTCGTTTCTGATATCATCTATGCCAACCAGTTTTTCCTGGTTTTAAGGCTTTTATGGCATTTTCTAGTTCCTCTTTAGTAAATGGTGCTTCGAAGCGATTATTTTCTGAATCCCTAACTTTTTTAATATAATCTTTAGGTATTTTTCCTTCGGTACTTGGTTTACTATTCAGAGATAACTGAGTTGCAATTTGATTTGCATTTATATTAATTTCGGTTACTGCTATTGTGGGATCACCAGATAATTTTTTGAGTAAGAGCCAGGCTTTCCAGCTACTGTGCTTCAAATCTAAACTTTTAATTTTCTGTTGACTTCTTTTTTCGCAAAGTGATGCTATATAACTAAATATAGTATATACTTTAATAACTAAAACTAATATAAAGCACTGAAATTGAATTCCGAATCCTTCTCCACTAACACATTTTAATTGTCGAATATATAATTAAAAATTAATCTCAATAAATACAAGGTGTATGAATTTAATATTATTTTAACAAGGAACTTACCAAAATATACAGGTTTTATCAATACAGTAACGTTTACTTCAATGGAATATTTTTAAAATGTAATATAAAAAATAAATACCTTTAAAAATTAAAAAGAAAGTTAAGTCGATTTTATGAACTCTCATATTGCATATCACTCATAATGTCTTACAAATTACTCCAGTGCGATGTCTGGTATTTTAATGCAGTCAGTACAATTTTATAAGCACAAGTGTGTTATTTCTATAAATTGCATATGATCAAAGGCCAGTTTTCTCTCGGAGTAAAAAAAACACCTGCTAGTTCCCTATTATAGGAAGGTAGCAGGTCCCTGAGGGCTTGTCTCACTCCACTTTTTATATCAGCTCTCTTCAATTGTATTCTATTTATAATGTGTCCGGTCATGTCTTAAGATGTTTTTTATAATCAGCCTCCTTTTTTCAGTAGAATTTCTATTATTTATCACGTAGAGTTTTCCTTTCCTTCTAAGAGTGAATAGTCTAACCACCGTTTTAACAACAAGCTTCTAGTCATATACCCAAACTGAGTCCTGTTATTACTATTACACTTTACCTTTTCTTCCCTATTCTCTGATTTTGTTTTAATAAAATAAAATATTGAAAATTGCAGTAGGCGAATGAGGAATTAGTTATGTATAGCAAAAAGTCTTCCGAAAATTACTAAACCTTTCAGATGCTGACTTAACTAAGGTTTTTGAAATCTTAGACAGTGTGAGAACATTTACTAATCGTAATATTCTGCAGGTGTCTTAGTCGAAGTGCTCTAACGTGCTCATCTATTGACCACTGCTCAGTTAAGCGGCTCCCACCAGGTCCTCTATTAATCCCACGTACAAATCGAATCACCAGACCAATTCAGAAATGTGAATGTTCTAGCAATATGCAAAATGTTACTGAGAGGATTAGTGGACAGTTTGTCCCGAAATACAAGAATAAAATACAATGATGTTTTTTAATCTATCGTATGATGTTCTGAAATTGGCTGTAAGTCTGCTGTAAATTGAAAAAAACATGAAACAGAAATACCCCTCTGTTTAAAACAGATACTGGAAATGCCAAAATTTTTTTTATAGCAAAACACAGCTTTTAAGATCTTCAAGGAGAGGACTTGCTCGGTAATGTGCAATGATCGACTTCTAAAGTGGAGTTTGCTACTCATGGAATAGCGGGTCTTTGATCATTGGATCAGAAACTACGATCTTTTGATCTTCTGATCAAAACTAGCAATACCCAATGCGGGGAAGGAAACTGAACACAATTGAATATTTGAATTGAATCGAAATTTTGAATTTAAATTTAAAAATCCCTTAAGTCAACTTGAGATCCTCGCAGAGGAAGTTATTTGGTGATGTTATATCTCTTCTCTGGAACTGATCTCTAACCGAAGATGGTTTTCAAAGTTTCACTCATTCACAATACATCTCCGAACTTCTCTCCAACTTTACAAATTGCTCATTTCTTTTTTTGTTTGTTTGTTTCTTTGCATACTTTTGATATCAGCAGCAGTAGAAGCAATGCTGTTGTTTATTGTTGTGTTGCTGTGAAACATAAAAAGTGGGAATTTAATGATATTTTAAAACCAACATTACATTTTTATTGTAGTAAGTTTCTAATGAAATATTATGTTACATTTAAAAACTAAATAAATATTTTTTAAATATTTTAATTTAGAAAAAAATTTAAGAGACCTCCTAAAGTAAATAAAATACTTTTTAAATATTTTATAATTTTTAATAAATAAAATATTTAATGAATTAATTAATTCTACCCCGTGCGGTGGCTGGGTTAAGAATAGCCTCACTGTAGCCCATGCATGTCGTACGAGGAGACTAAAATGGGTACCCAGGGAGGGTAATGGATGACAATGTTATAGCCAATGAAGTTTAAACTGAGGCCTGGCTATTGCTGTTACCCTCCTTTTATATAATCATTAAATTATAATTTATTTATAATTTAAATAATTATAAATTATAAAATAACATTATAATTTTCATGGAATAAATAGAATACATTAAGATTTTATTAGAATAATTTCATAATGATCAAGTTATGTAACTTAAAGAAGAAATAGTTTCTCTCGGTTATTTTGTGACCTATTTACGGAACTAAACATTGTCTCTTTCACCAAGACAATGCACCGTGTCATAAGGTTGCAGCTGTAACTGCGTGGTTTCTGGACATGAACGTCACCACACTTCATTGACCTCCACATAGACCCGATCTCAACCCTGCTGAACATCTCTAGGATGAACTCGAGCGTCTTGTGGGGGTCTAGAGACTTCAACCTCACAATAGTCCAGTACTTCATTACACGCATGCAGGAAGAATGGTCCAAAATTTCCATTGATCGCTATCATACATTTGTGGAAAGTTATTTATTCCTCGTAGGATTGATGCAGTCATCGCAGCGAAACGAGATCCCGCATCTTATTAAGGTGGGCTTCTTGGCTGTTTGTTCCTCACAGTATATAGTCTCAGTTTACTTCTTTCCAAGCAGTATATAATCTAACAACTTATACGGACTCGTTTTATTGATAACGTTACTAAACTTCAACTTTGAGGGGTGAAGAATGATCATAGATTCCAACTCGTTGTCTTTTAACTACTCTCAATCTGCCTGTATCTTTTCAGTAAGGAAAACTGCCATGGTAACTATGATTCAGAAGATTATCTGGGTTGAAAGAAAACATTGAAAAAAAATATAACCATCTCCTAGACTAGAAGATAGTTATATTTTTAATTATAATTTTTAAAAATATAACCATATTAACAATAATTATAATTTCAGACAGAGATATACAGAACAATATTTATTTCCAACACCTGCAAAACAACGTTCGAAACTGGTCTGGGTCGTGTATCTTTTCTTAATGTACGAGTATAGCAACATACACTTCTGAAAGAGAATCTTGGTTTGCATTATGAAATACCAGTTAATTGATCTGAAGTCAAAAGCCTCTATATACAAGCAGACTAGTTCTGAAGATACTTCACATTAAAACTTCGCTTGCTTACACTTTGGTTAAGGTTGAAATCAAAAATATAATTTTTACCAAGTAATATATACCTCCCACATTGAATATATCCAAAGTACAATATGTAGTTCTTTGGATGTATATAAAAAAGGGAAAGTAAATGTGCAGTAAAAGAAAAGGAGAATGTAGATATCCAGGAACTATGATCTTATTCGGCTTAGTTAGGATTCTATGAGCCAGAATGTCCGTCAGTGGGTAAACAAAGAAAGACAATCGTACGAACGTGGAGCGGAAGACAATGAGTGATGGAACGAAGAATGACAGAATGGCGTAATTTTAAATGGCGTTATTTTGTGTGTGACACCTTCCAGATGGTTTAAGGGTTGTTAAATTATTGACATCTGCTTTACAATATGAAAGAAGACCTAGAGGAAGTGAAAATGCAAAAGGAAGACACAGTAAATTAGTTATTTCATGACTAACGGTGTGATGGATGAGGTAGTAAGAAATCAGATATCTAAGAGATGGATTAAGCTTCTTGAAATATCGTCCAAACAACTAAGCTATGAGATCAGGGTATTTATGTTCGTTAAGCGCATATGTTCTCCAAAATTTGCATATTTTTCGGGAAAGGTTATGTTGCGTTGTTTGAAAAAAGCAATGTAATAAGTCCAGTGTAATATTATGTAGCCTTGAAATGGATGTGATCATGGCTACTATACTTGTTTAGTAGAATGAAAAGCCCGACTTAACGGAGAAGGAATCCTAGCGTTCCCCCTATGAGATTAATTGATTGATCTTCAATTGGCAAGTCTTTATAGGAGTTCCTCATGATAATTTTTCACTGCAGTATAATGGCACTTATATTAAGGCGATAAAGTAGAAAAGCGATAAACCCAACAACAATCAAGAGGTCAAACTTGAAAAGATAATGAAGTTTCCTTTTGATTGCTGTCGCTCTATCCTCATCACAAGCACTCTGATTTCTTTAATTTTCTGATTTTTCCACTCTAAATACCTAAACAATAAGGTCATCTGCATACGGATTTCAACGTTCACAACTCAAGCAACCTTCCCTTCCTCAGTTAAAATGCACAAGATGGAAGTTATGGAGTGTTTGTTGTTAGCAATAGCTTGACATTAGCCGGTTCTTAATATCCATCTCTTTACCAGAATGCTATATAATCCTTACTGTTCTTCCAAGATGCTAAACCTTTTCTTAACAAGTTCTCCTTCCAGAATGGTTATTGTCTTTAATTTCTAGTTATTCTTAGTCCTGTATCCTTTGGCGTGATATTTTATCCAAACCAGATGGTCTCCGTGATTTATTCTTCTTATGGTCTGTTATTGTTTCTATTTTCCTGATCCAAGTATCTTCTCTGATCGAATAACTGAAACAGTTCTGTCTGTAACGAACATAATAAAAGAAATCCAGACTACACTCCAAACCTTGATTTGACAACTGGTTTGTCAATGAAGTCCAAGATAGAAAAAATAAAGCAGATCGCAAGTACCATAAAAACTTCAGAATCACACCAAGCCTAGAGTACTTGCTTCTGCTCAAATGGCTGTCGAAAACTGCTTGCCTTGGTGATAAATTAAAACTTCTGTGCAACTTTTTCTCTTCTGTGTTTTTGATTTCCAGATAGTACTACACAAGTATCACCCAAAATATTATTCGAACTCATTCTTCTTCCTCTAAATCCTTCATAGAACACTAAGACAATCGGTTTACCAAGAAACCTTCATTGCATACCACGTTTGATTTTGTTTTACAAACCTATACAAAAAAAAAAAAACTTAGTATCTACGCCAACTGTGTCGGATATTTTCCTTCATAATTAACACTCATTCAATATTGTTGCAATTGTTCATACTCATATCCGTGCCTATCTTGCATTGAATAAAGTCTATATTCAAACCATCCCGGGAAGAATAAACGGAGTAAAAGTCAACAAGGAAATTACCATAGCTCACATTAGTCGTCTACAAAAAGATGGAGAAAATCAACTGGCAACATCTTCATAACTTAAATCCCCAACAATTAATCGGTGATCTAATCTATTCTTTATTTGTATATACGCTGAAATCGTTTATAGCATTTCGCGCAAGTTTATTCTGAATGAATAAGCTCCTTTAACGTTCTTGATATTTACTCCTATTTTCTTTAGTATTTTCACATTGCTTTCTCGTCTTATGTTTCAATGATTTCAGCTGCGAATTTGCCATGTGGAGCAGAGCTGAAGCTGGCCATTGTTAGACTTTTCCATGGTTGCCAATGAACTAAATGGAATGACGTCATAATTTAGAATTTCAACATTTTTCGTCATTTGCATTGTTGCAGACTCATTGCCAAGACTATAAAATGCTCAGGTTCTCGCTAGGAACTAAGATTGATTGAAAAGTGAAACAGTGGTAGGATGGTTGGGGAAAAGGGATGCGCATTGTTTCTGGTGTGATTTTTTCATATATACCAAGGAAACTCTCTAGCTCCCTTTACCCGACTTGTCGGTCAGGTAAAGCAAGACGGGAGAGTTTCGCTTGGATATTATTCTCTCAATTTTCCAATACTCCGAATCTTCTAACGGTGTGTTGATGGATATCCATTTTTCATGTTTCGAAGATGCTCAGTCTACTACACTAATTGGGATAGTGGAGCATTTTAAAATATGATTGGCTTTCTCTTTTTTTCACTTGGAGAGATAAGCAAGCAGTTAGATTCTAGAATTACCTGCATGAGTGGAAACAGTAGACGACACTCATCATTATTTGCAAAAAATATCACAATTTTTTGCACCGTTTTTCATGTTTTGAAGATGCTCAGTCTACTACACTAATTGGGATAGTGGAGCATTTTAAAATATGATTGGCTTTCTCTTTTCTTCACTTGGAGAGATAAGCAAGTAAGTAGATTCTAGAATCACCTGCATGAGTGCAAACAGTAGACTACACTCATCATTATTTGCATACTTTGCACAATTTTACTGTTATTGTGCAAGAGTAAAATAATGACAAATTGGAGGTATGTAGTAATATAATCCAGTTACTAGAAACGGAAGTAACTGCCAATCATTTAACATTAGCCAAAACCCTAGCCGAAACCCATATATTCAGGACAAAACCCTTGAGTTTTATAAATGTTTGGGAAACATAGTGTGCATTGGCATGGTAGTTCTAAATTATGATGTGTAACTAAACGCTACTCCTATATTTCCCATATTTTTTGAAATTGAAAGGCAATGTTCTTCCCTATATTTTCCCCCTTTTTTTTTCGAAATTGAAAGGCAATGTTTCTTCCCAAAATGGTTGGATATTACCGGGCCGGGATGAGGTTGGTGGAATTGATGTGATCGAATCAAGCGTGCGATCGGGTGGTGGTGGGAGTATTTTTTCTTTACATCCCTCAGATAACTGAGACAAGAATTTTCCAAAGTCTTCTACAAATAAGAGTCTCTGTAGTTCAGACAGTGACAAAACACATTGGTGGGAAAGACCTCGGTTCGGTTCCCGTCAGTGATGTGAGAAACTTTTATCTGGTCTCTTTCGACTAAACGTGAGTTAGCCGGTCTCATAAGGAGATAGGGGGGCTTTTCTACTGGGTAAACTCGAGTTTTTCGTCCCCCAGAACAGACATGGATACGAATTTTCGACCCCTACGTTGTTTGTAGAATCTGGTTTTCCAGATTCTACAAACAAGGTAGGATTTTTAAATTTGGGATTTAGCAAGCCAAATTATTCTCTACTGGCTTAAATCAATCTTTATTTTAAGCCAATAGAAAATATTTTACATTTTGAGAAACTCAAATTTTTTACAAATATAAATTAAATGAAATTTATTTCTTGTTTACAAAATTCGTTATATTTCAAATTTCATGATAAAAAATGAAACATACACATTTTATGAAAAATATTTCAAAATATTAATATTAGATTAATTCGAAATATATTTCCTTCATAAGAATAGCTGTATGACATTGGGATGATTCAGTTTTATAATTTTGATTAATAAAAATATAAACACGATCTTCGACATAATTAAGCCAACACGTTTGCATAGCATGATGTCAGGACACAGACCCACTGTGTGAGGAAGTTGGATCCTTGCATATCGTGATGAATCAATACAGACACTGCCTTTATTATCTGATGGAATAACACCCTGTATATTCCTCTTCAAATAATTATTAAAGCTGATCATCTTTCTGATAATCAGCAGGAGGTTTCGTTCCATTAAGATTTATATCTGATTTAAATAAAAATAAACTGTCAAGAAGCTTGAAGCAGCAAGAACCTAGTCTCCTGTTCATTATTGATTAATACCAATTTTTTTATACTACTTTTACTGGGCAAACTACATAACTGACGCCCGTATTGTTTTGTCATAGCAATGTCTCAACAAATGCAATTTCCTTAGCCTTTTCTGCATGATGGCTCATCAAAAAAGAAGTTAGGTTCTTTAGAATACAATTGAAATCACCACTGTTATGACATGAAAGCGAATCTGATCTACTGAAACAATACAAGACTCTGTGGGCTTGAATGAATCCTAGCAATAAGCATTCAAATGTGTGAGATTATACATAAATATTTTTGAATAACCAGTCGAGTAGTTCAATGTTTAGTTGAAAATATGTAATTCAATAATGAGGTTTGATTTGCATAATTGAGTGGGTTTATAATTTGTACCAAAGGTATAAATAATAAATAAAAGTGTATATAACAGTATTCTGATGCATTCTAAAAAATTTATAAAAATACAATATTTTAAATTTTGAGAAACTCAAATTTTATATAAAAATAAAACTTATTATATAAAATGTTATTTTATTGAAAAAAATTGTTTTATTTCAAATTTTGTGAAAACTAAAACATTCATATTTTATGAAGAATATCATAACACACCATTTCATGAAAAATATATTAAACTGTTAATTTTAAAACTAATCGATGATTGTTTAATGGGAAGGGTGATGACGAAATCCAATACTTTTGGAGGGTAATGGATAGCAATGCTGTAGCCAACGAAGTTCTAACTGAGGCTCGGCTATTGCTGTTACCCTCCTGCCATGATCAGAGCTTTAATAGCTCAATAACACCTTATCCCTACACTGTCCTCTACAGATAACGGGGAAGATGAAAAGCATTCTTGCTTCGCCCCTTTAAGCCAGTCCTTATCCTTATAAGGACTATAAGGATTGTTTAATGGGGATTGAGATACGGGCTATCGTTATCATTGTGATCGGAGGTATTCCTTTAGACTCTGTATAGTTGAATTTTATATAAGGTTGTTCGGGAGACTCGCATTGCACTGGAACTAACATAGTTCGAGGCCCACTATCTTCCCCTCTGTATGAAATATGCAGAGGCCTGATGGCCGGCAGGTCCCACCAGCAATGGGGACCAGTGGCGGATGAATGGTATTTTAGGGAGGTAGGTCTCTGCGCTGTGTCCAAGTAGGTTTCCGAAACTCCTTTTTCCTTGTTTTTAGGATAGTCACCTATAATAAACTAACTTTTTGCTGGTAGACGCTTACTCTAAGCTGTCTACGGGATTAACTAGTAGACTCTCAGTCTACAGGATTACTCGGGAAACCCGAGAAACCGCTATTTCCTTTCAGGCCAAATTATGGACTCTCCATATGATGAGCTCGACTTCAAGCAGCTATTGGCAATCTTCAAACATGTAGGAGGCCTGCTGCAAGGGAAATGGCCAGGAAATGTAGCAATTCACCAAATAGAAGAGGTTGAATCAGAGGACTGCCAATACCCTGACCCTCTTCAAGATTCCTGCAAATATAATGCCATATCAGCTGATATTCACACGCTATAGGATAATGACGACTTTCAAGTAGTCATTAGGAAGAAGCGAAAGAATGAGTCTCTAGAACCTGAAATGCTGCCTCAGACCTCAGAGAGAGAGCAACACTAATGGACACTACAGCATAAACTGAAAGAATAATAGAGACGGATACAGTAACTCAGTCTAAAGAGAGAATTCCACCAGTCATCTTATGACCCAAAGAAAAATGGTCATCAATCACTGAGTTGATGAAAAACAACAACATCAAATTCAATTCAGCAAAGAACACCGATGAAGGAGTCCGGATTCAGCCTGAAGGTGCTCACCAGACATTTAGATGAATTGAAAGTCCCATATCACACTTTTCAACTTAAAAGTGAAAAAACCTCAAGGTGGTCATCAGAGGTTTGATAGAAACCATATCATGTGAAGAAATAGCCACTGAGCTCATATTCTCGTTGATTAATGGGTAATTCGGCCATCACAATAAATTCTATACAGGTTGCATTCTGGAATGCTAATAGACTCAGCAACAACATTCTAGAACTCCAAGAATTTGCTACCCACTACAAAATTGATATCCTGTTAGTTAATGAGACCCATCTGCGGCCCTGTGATAATCCCAAGCTAAGAAATTACTCTTTAATTAGAAATGATAGACCTAGTGCCAGAGGTGGAGCTACTGCAATCTTTATGAAGAAAAACATCCGTTACAATGAGATAAAAAAGATTCCTACAACTAATCTGGAAAAAAACTGGCATAGAAATTTACACCATTAATGCAGGCAACTTAAAAATATATTCTGTTTATAACCCTCTAGGCAGAACTTTGCTATCCTCTGATCTTTCTCAGCTGCTTAGCACTACGGAATCCACAATAGTAGCAGGTGATCTAAACTGAAAACATCCGTTATGGAATAGCAGGTGTGCCAATTACAACGGAATAATCCTTCACAATTTTGCTAAGCTGAGAAATATTATCACCGCAGGCCCGAATCAACCAACATACTATGGAACACACGGCAGGCCCGATGTTTTAGATATAACCATATTCAAAAACACATCTCATCAATTCCAGCTCCAAGTAGTTAACGACCTCAGTTCGGACCACAACCCAGTACTTCTAAAACTGGGAGACGATCCGGAACTTATTCCCAGTCCGTCATTTACTAATTTCAAAAAATTCAAGGTTACAATCAACACTATCATGGATTCAGTGCCGAATATCTCCTCCTGTGAAGAAATTAATGCAGCAGTCAACAACCTGTAAAGCAAAATTCAAACTAGCTTAACTGTAGCCTCTTCTATTTCCACTCCAGCTCAAATAAACCTACTTCCAGAAGAAATCCTTGCTCTAATCAGAAACAAAAATAAACTCAGACGTCACTTTCATAACACGCTATCTCCTCAAGATCACCAAGAGCTGAACAGAGCATCAAATTTACTTCGATATGCACTAAAAGATCACAGAAATCAACAATGGGAAAGAAAACTTTGTTCCCTGAAAACTGAAGAAAACTACCTGTGGAAATTGGCAAAAGCTCTCCGCACGGACCGTTCCAATATCCAGTCCATTCACGGAGAAAGTGGTATAGTTTATAGGGACGATAAAAAGTCAGAAGCCCTCGCTGAAGCTCTTCAACTTCAGTGCAGTCCTAATTATGCGCATGCGGATTTGGTCTTCATAGAGAAAATTCACCGTCTAGTCCGTACTGCGCTCAGGCAGCCTAGCAGCCGTGAAAATATCTGTCCCACCTCGCCTAAAGAGGTCTACTCAATCATTAGGAAGCTTAACAACAAAAAAGCCACTGGCCCAGATGAAATTGACAACAAAACAATCAAGGGCTTTACGCACAAAGCTGTCATGCATTTGGTAGCAATCATAAATGCAATACTCAGACTAAACTATTTTCCAACCCGATGGAAACAAGCTGATATAATTCTCATTCATAAGCCGGGAAAAGCGCCTCAGTTACCGCAAAGTTACAGACCCATCAGTCTCCTTTCATGCTTGGGAAAAATTGCAGAAAATATCATCCTCAGTCGACTTCAAGTTGTGGTGAACAACAACAACACAATACCGAAAGAGCAATTTGGGTTTCGAACCGGGCACAGTACTACACAACGTTCACAGACTGGTTGAATTTATCCCTACTAGATTCAATTGGCGACAGCATACAGGAGCTGTTTTTCTGGATGTAGCAAAAGCCATTGATAAGGTTTGGCACAAAGGCCTCATCTATAAATTATTTATGGACAAAGTTCCGCTTTAACTTATCAAACTTATCGACTCCTTTCTAAAAAACCGGAAATTTCAGTTCAAGTTGAGAGGACTCAAAATCCTCTTTGAAAAGAATCACTGCAGGTGTTCCTCAAGGCTCATCGCTCTCTCCGCTGCTTTGTAACATCTTCGTTGCTGACGCCCCTAACACGACATTAACCACCACAGCTTGCTATGCGGATGACATGGCAATTTTGAGTAGATCTCTCAGGCCGAACTTAGCTACACAGCGCTTACAAACCGCAGCAACAAACCTAGAAAAATAGCTCAGGAAATGGAGAATAGCTGTGAATGCCTACAAAAGTACTGCTATTCTCTTCACAAGACGGAAGGCATCCCACTACGGAGAAGTCAAACTTTTCAACACAACTATTCCATGGAAATCCAGCACCAAATATTTAGGTATTCAACTAGACAACCGCCTCAACTTTAACTCTCACATCTACTATGCCTGCAGCAAGGCAAACTCTGCAATTATGCAACTTGACTCTCTTCTCAACCGAAGAAGCCGTGTCAGCACCTAAAACAAACTACAGATCTATAAAACAATCATTAAACCACATTAAGTTATGGATCACCGGCTTGGGGTCACACCCCTCCTGGCAACATCAAAAAAGCTACAAGTCATCCAGAACAAATGTCTCCGTATGCTATTCAATGCTCCGTGGTTTGTCAGGAATACTCTCCTCCACCGAGACGCTGACATTCCTGATATTCACATGTTTCTCCGTGATACTGCCATTACATGTTTCACCAACGCAGTTAGTCATCCCAATCAACTCATTCGAGAGTCATCTAACTTCGATGAAAACGATAGGTGGAAACACAGCGTCCGAAAGCGGTTCTGCTCATTGGTACAGACGCTCCGACACTGTCCTAAAATGGATGAGCTAGGTGCTCGATAAATTCTCATTAATTTAAACCATTTTTCATAGAGATGAATCCATGGGATTGAGGTCTATCAAGCCACAGAAGTTACCAGTTATCAGATTGTTCCATGGTTATCATTCATTCCTCCATCTCTTTCATTTGTAATTTATTGGTAATTTAATTATAGAAATTCTTTATTAAAATAAAGATTTATCCATCTGTTTCACTTTTGAAAACGATAGGTGGAAACACAGCGTCCGAAAGCGGTTCTGCTCATTGGTACAGACGCTCCGACACTGTCCTGAAATGGATGAGCCAGGTGCTCGATAAATTCTCATTAATTTAAACCATTTTTCATAGAGATGAATCCATGGGATTGAGGTCTATCAAGCCACAGAAGTTACCAGTTATCAGATTGTTCCATGGTTGTCATTCATTCCTCCATCTTTTTCATTTGTAATTTATTGGTAATTTAATTATAGAAATTCTTTATTAAAATAAAGATTTATCCATCTGTTTCACTTTTAATCTCTAGTTTCCTTCCCTCAACAAAGCGTTCATCGTAATATTGAAGACTATGTTATGTCCAATCGGCTTCTACACCCCGTAATTATAAGCTATTATTCTTATTTATTCTTCCTTTTCTGGCGTTTCTCTACGTTATTCATTCTTTCTTGGTATTTCAAATTAAGTCTCCATGTATTCTTAACGATTATATTTTAATCTTTTCCAGTTTATTGTTTTAATAAACTGGAAAAGATTACTTATTACTTATTACTTGTTTACTTATTTTTCATGGTCGTTCGTTTCCATTATGAAATCTATATAACATTTTATCGATATACTGTCAATTAAATGATCAAATTTATGAATTCAGAAGTATGAAGTAATGCAACACACTCTAAATATAATTTCAATGCATGCTTTTCAAGATGCATTATCTTGTTCATTTAATGCAAATTTTAATAATTTTAATTACTAAATCACAGATCTAAGCCAGTAGGTTGGACACTTAGGGTGTTTGTTCATTATAATACGAGTGTATTAATAACGGAATCATATTAATTTAAATGTCTTAAATTGTAAAAGTTCCGCTAAGTTTCATGCCATTGTCAATAAAATTATAGGAAAAAATAAGAAACAATTCAATTGAAAAAATAACTGAATTATAAACTAAAGAATACATGAATTGTCAGTACAAACAAATAATTTGTACGTCAGTACAAATAGTCTGAGTTACCGAAACTGAAAATGATTAAAGCAATCGTTTTTTTTTTTTTCTCAGGTTTGTAGTGCGAATGTTTGCTTTACAGCTTTCTGTGTAATAATACGTGGCTTGCTAAACGGGATTTGTTGGATTCTTGAAGTGAAATGTGTTCCTAATGTTCTAAAAGAATTTATTTAGAACGAGCAGTTTGTCCAAAATAACATACAGTAAGACCCAAGAGCATGGAATTTTGTATACTCCAGGTTAAAGAAGGATATAACATCCTACAATATAAATATCATCCTACAGGAAAGAGGAGGATATTTATATGGAGAGAGAAGGTATCGGGATTGCGAACTACGTTTATCTCTAATGGTTACAATACAAAAGATGTTGGTTCTAATACTAATCCGGGATTAATATTGAGTCCAATTCTGTTTTAATATATGTAAATCATCAATGTATGTAGTTTATTTGCCAAAAGCAACTATTCTGATTAATAATATATAAAGCTGTTGTTACTCAGCCTGTTTTGTAATCAGTTGAGTGTTTTCATTAAGTATTACACGGACAGAACCTTATCAAGCTGCATCATATCTGAGTATAGACTCACTTAGGGATTCGAAGAGAACTTCTTGTATTTGGAGGAAATATCTCTTGTAAGTAGTGCATTTTACACATAATATGCGCAGTTTTTGTGCGTGTTCCATCGCCTATTTTAATCAAATTGCAAACCGAACTATTTTGAAGTGTGTAACTTCTTAGATTGTAGAGCAAAGACAGATTTTTTTTCCTTTGGACAATGTGGGATATGACATTTTAATGACATATGTTAGAAATCTATAGTCATTCGATAATAATAATAATAATAATAACCGGATCCGGACGAGGGGCGGTGGGCCACTAGTGTAGCCCATGTTTGCCGGTTACTCGAGTTTCTCCAGGAAACTCGGATTTTTCATCTCCCATCTGCAAACAAATCAACCAGAGAATACACGCAAAAATACTGATAATGAACAGCAGATAGCAGTTAAGTATACAGCGAAGGGATCTGTATATCTAATGTCTGCTGTGTGAATCGTTGGAGGTACTGTGCTATGTAATAAATAACAGGAAATAGCGAAGAAGAATCTGAAGTATCGTAACTGAAGGTTTAGAAACAGTACAGTTTTTATTTATACTTATGGTATCTCTTCTATGTTTTAACTGTTGTGATTGTTGAAATTGTACTTGGAAAGCTTTTACGTTTTTTTTTTTTTTTTTTAAATTTCGAGTGATAATTTGAGAAAAAATATATAATTGGACGATGATCTGATAGCTGATTTTTATCTCACACTTTGGCGACAGATGGTACTAAAACTTGCTATCATGCTATTTGATAGCCAGGTGACGATAATAAGAGTTTGTTAAGGCAAAAGATTCCTATCTTATTTTGGAGAACAAAGTAGGATTATATCTAGGTTTGGGTACGTTTTTTAGTATCAAAATATTGAATATTTCTCTGATGTCCTTTTGGCAAAAGATCAAGAAGATATAACATGGGCAGTTTAAGGAAGAAGAAATATTCTTCTGTCCTACCATATATTTCTTATATATCCGGGCAAATGTTTGCCACAAGCGCCTTGGAAAAGGTGATGATGGCTTGACTGACATTTGTGTAGCAGGCAAGCTTAATTTATTTAAGATTCCCCCCTACCTTCACTAGCTCCTGCTCCCTTTTTGAAAAGGGAACAGGATGGACAAGTATAACCCTCTAACTCTAGTTTATGAGAATTTATGACAGCATTCATTTTTGCTTCGAAATTACCTTGGCCTGCGCTACTTAAAAAACACGGACTCCCTCCATCACTTCGTGAATTCGCTTTTTATTAGACCTTCTCATTAAGATCACTGACCTTAATGAGATGTATTATATATTACATTATACATAATGTATTATATATAAATACATACATATTTAATATAAATATATATTATTAATAGATAATATATATTTATTAATAATATATATTATTATATATATATATTATATATTATTATTATATATATATTATAAATAAATATATTAATAATACATATAATAATTATAATCTTCTTCTTCTACGCGTTATTCCGCTTCCCATGTAGGGTCCGCGTGTTATTTAGATGCGACTTCTTGTTAGTACTACTCCAAACCGACCCGTCGCCTGGTCTGCCGCTGGGGGGGGGGGGGGGGGGATATATTTTTGACTGTAGAGGCGTATGTTTACGAGGCCGGTTTGTCTGCTTGCGGGATGAAAAACGCCAGATAAACTGGCGGAAAAAACCCTGCTGAACGCGCCCAAGACCGGCTAACTTGGCTATGCCTGAGAAAGATCCCCAAATTCCTCACGTCTACAACGGGAATCGAACCTGGGACACTCCTTCCCCAGGCATATGGTTGCGAAGCGCAAAGCCACTAGGCTAACCGCGCGGTCATTATAATAATTATTATATATTGTTAACAACGATTAACAACGCTCTGTTTCGCGTTGTTAATCGGTTATCGAGTATATTACGGTATCAAAAGCAGTTATAAAATGCGAGTATACAGGTACAGGGGCGAGTCCATATCTTTTAAGTAGTGAGTGCACTCTAAAGCAAATCTGATGCTAAAAGTTTATTCGCATATCTTCTCTGGGTAAATTTTGGAAACTTTTCAGGTTTCACTTTCATTGAGTTATAATGCCTTCAGTACCATAACTACGAAAACTATTCAGTTTGTTGGATTCATCTGAAATTAAACTGGCAGCGATACTGTTCTCAAATACAGCATATTCAATATTTCTTCAAATATATTTCTATTCACGAAATCGACATCATAAAATTCCTGATGTACCTTCACTATGTGTACCAGATAGCAGTATAATACTACATGAAGAGTTGTCATTATTACTAACTTCCTATCAGCTATTTTCTCCTAAATTATCTTGATATCTGTACCATCATTGTCAGAAGACCACTATTATCAGATGCTATATTTTAGTCTTCTAAGAAACTTTTAACTGAATCAGTAAGCCTTCTTGTCATCCTAGATTCACCAATGAAATAAAATATGGCAAATATTTAAGTAAAGCTCTCGTTAAAAATTAGGCGATCCCCAGGACCACTCCCTAGGAGTGACCAAACGATCGTCCAACTCAACTTTGATTCCGCTCAGTTACAAGCCCCACCACCACTGAGCAGAACCGCTCATATTCCAGGGAAAAGCATCCACTGACAGGGTCACACACAGGATACGCCTGAAAACACTTTACCCGGTTACTCAACTTGTTCCCCAAAAACGTACTCTCCCTCAACAGGAGCTAGACTCAGAAGAAACTTTAAGAAAGCAAAAACTCCAGGTAACATTTTTTTTTATTTTTGATACTTATAATATACATAAAAATTCAAAAAAATATAGTTAATTTTTTTAAACAAAATAAAACATATGGCAAGTTAAGCACTAACTTTATCGACCTGCAGCACCAACTTTGTCTATCATATATTTTAAGAAAACTAGCAACTAAGAATATGTCTAGAAGTTACGTTAACTCCAATCTAACAGTGCCGCAGAAAATAATTTTCTGCAAATGCGACATCATTATGTCTCACATTGGACAAATGAAATAAATTAACAATATTAGACTATTTACTCTTGTTGCAAGTGCCGATATGCATTTTCAAAGAACCGTGCGACTTCTAAGTACTTGTTCTCTGGTAGCGGTATTTGGGTAAACAGATGTCTTTGAATTGCTATCTCTTCAAGTGGAACTATTGGACCTGCATAGAAATATCCATCTTTAAAATGTGAGCAGGAAGTCAATAGATATGATCTACATTTATTTATATAATCTGTGATAAATCTAAGTACAACAGATTGTTTTGTATATTATGAGAAACATTGTGAAAATAATGTTCATACTGTACTGCTGTCCACCAGAAAGGCATATGTCCGCAGGGGGAAAAAATCATAAAATGTAGCGTGAAGTCTTTAAGGCACTGCTTTTCAAAATAATATCCCTCCTTTTGAATAAGTCTTCTCTAATACATATCAAGATTTTTAGACTCTCGTCGATAATGTTTTCATGTTTCTTTTTTGTTTTTTTTTTTTGAAAAAAATTCCGTCCTCTGCTATGACTCCCTCCGTTATTTTCAAAATCGAAACCCTTGAGATGTGTCTTTATGAATTAATGGAGAGCCAAAAAAAAAAAAAAGGTTCAAACTCAATCATCCTCAGGAAAGAAAATAAATTTGCGAAGCTATAAAAAAGACCATAAGAAAGTCGAAAGAGTCCTGGAATTATATTCATGTCGAAGAGCATCTGATTAATATGCATCATAACGAGCGAACCGTACACGAGCGGAACAGAACAACGGAATATATTTCACATAACTAGAGGATACGAACAGCTTCTCAAGATGCTGGACTTGCTCTATTTAATTTCCTTTTATTACTTGTATTAAATATACATCTCAAGGTCATCCATTTTGACAATAACAAAGAGAACAAAATGATTCCCAAAGAACCTATTAGAATAGAGTTCTAATTACATGACTTTGAAAATCTTGTTATAAAAAATATAAAAAAATAAAAATAAAAAACATTTTGCTAACGATTCATTTTACCAATCCTATTAGAAACGCCAAGCACTAAATCATCACTCAGGTGCTGATAATGATGTTACCTTCGTGATAAGCAATGAAGTGGAAACCATTCATACAACACACAAAGATGTATGCAAAAGTCTCGCGAAGAAAATGTGGTTCTAGTTCCCTATCAGCAGGGAACCAAAACAAAACCACAGGCTCTCCAATGAAATTAAGCTAGTAAAGTGAATAAAAAATATATCCACTTTGGCAGCACTATCAACCTACAGCCTGCTGAAGTGGACAGAACTACAACCTGTTCACTCAGTAGAGGGGGGGGGGGGTTCTCCGGGATATGACACAGTCTGGAGAAGAGGATAATTTAAAAGTTCTATATATTAAAAGTTCCTGAACAAGAGGCTTTCTGACAGGGTTATTCTGGTCGTGAATTTACCCCATCGCTATTTAATTTGCTTATAGCAGACCTGCCTTAATCGTGCTCTTCGCTGTTTGCCTCTGCCGATGACATTGCAGCATAACACACTCGAGTGGAGGTTTTGGAGAATATCTTGAAGGGGGGTATGGACAGACTGAGCCCGTATTTTTAAAAATAGAAACAAACCGAGCGTGACGAAGACAGAATCATGTTGTTTTCATCTCAAGAACAAGATGACCAATCTGATTTTGATATAAAATAATCATAAAATAAACATCTTACCAAAGATGTTGCGAAACTAAGAACAAGGAATGATATTCTTAGAAAGCTGTCTACATCCTGAAGAGCATATTCATCTACTCTCTTTTCTTCTACACTGGGATTAGTATATTCGTTAACCGAGTATACTAGTCGGCTGTCAAGCCACACAAGTAAAATCGACACAGTTTTAAACTAGACAATATGAATTATAAGTTACTATTAGAAGAACGCCTTTATTTTGGCTTCCAGTTCAAAGACACATCGAAAGACTCCATATAAGTATAAAAAGTAGTCTACTACGAGAGATCAATAAAATATTGGAGGATGCATCTCTTCCTGTTCACCAAGATACGGATACTAGATTCGGTCGATTAAAATCAAGATGCCTTTCGGTTGAATATGATACGAAACTAGCTTATATTAACTATAGTGAGCTAGCTGAATTTCACGCGGAGTGGATTGGCAAAACTTCTGTGGCATGGCAGCCTCTTCTCAGTTGCCAACATCTTAGAATTCAAACTTCCCCGTAACATCTGAGTAATCCTCAATACAGTACGGAGCAGTCATAGTCGATGCGGTTATTCGCTCCATAAATGAGGAATGCAGATTTCTCCATCATGCGATTATGGATCAGAAAACCATAGCATCACATTACTAACGAGTGCCCAGTTACAGAGCATTCAGAGGAATCAATAAAATATTCTTACTGCTTCTCTGAGGCAATGCATTGAATGGAACACGGCAGTCACTCTTTCTATCACACTCTTAAAGTACTCACCCACCTAAGACTTCCACCACCATATTAAATCAACAATTACAGCTTTCTGTAAAACGAAAGAAGGAAATTCCAATTTCCTTCTTTCATTTACAGTGTAGTCAGAGATATTCACTCGAAACCAAGATTATATCACCAGAATCATCTTCCTCCTCAAGGCATTGCAGGAGGATTGGATGTTCAACTGCTCTTGAATATATCTGAAAAAATATCTATCGGAGCTTTACCGTTGTCTACAATAATGAGAATGACCCTTGAGCCATTTATGCAGCTGAAGGCACCGATGGAAAAGCTGAGAACTGCAACTCGTATAGACTTATACATCCCATAATCAGATATTTCACTTCCCTACATAAAACTGAACAGGAATCAGAAGCATTGGAGACATTCTTACAGAGAAACGCTAACTCAGAAAATAATGAAAAAAAACTCTCAACTTTGACAATAAAAAATCCATTAATAAAATTAGTAATATAGTAATAAATAAAATAAAATATTGATAAATACAATATGTGCAATAATAAATGTTTGCATACATCCGCACATACATTGAAATACAGCCAGAAATTTCAATGTATCTAACTTCCAACTCACATCACCCAGTACCTCACAACCTCTGCTAAAAGAGAAAACATATCACTGTCTTATATCACTGCATTTAGCTGTACGTTTGCTTTCTCTTATGGTATACAATTTTCAGTGAGACCTAATGTATGAGAAAGCAAAACCAAACGAGGCTCAGACAGCCAATTAACGATCATTACGTTATACCTTATTGTCTTGCATCACCGTTTCATGTTCTGTGACACATCTGTAATTCTGAACCACACATATCCGACAGGATCTGAAAAAGATGATTAGATGTTATTCCCTGCATGTCACCTTCATCATTTGCAATCAAATACATCCGAGAAGACTGTTGATATCTACTCCACACCGATCAGAAGAGAAACATGCAAAGGACATGGAACTATTTCTTCATCCATACGAAAGCCATCATCTATAGTTTCTACCTAAAATACTCAAGAGAAAATGATCATCCATCAATCTCTGAAAAAGGTCATGTAGAACTTATGGGAATAAATTATAGCAGACAATACCTTGAGAATCGAGTATGTTGCCATCACAGAGAATGAAGAATTATAGCTTGATAGAATTCCTCGTACAGTTAGATTCCATTTTTCATGGGATAAAAAAAAACATTCTTGAGAATTATAAGTTTCCGATAATACAGGTTGCAGATTTATTAAGCATTACGCTGTTTAAACTTAAAAAATAAAATAAAACATTTTACTCAGAATGTTGTATCCAATTATTCTGTTCCTTTTGAGCAAATTCAAAAGCATTTTCGAAATCTTCTCTAGTGATTGATCTCTTATGTCTATGAAATACGTTTTCGGAATACGTTTTCGGAAATAACAGTTCAACGATCAACATGGGAGTTATCAAAAGAAAGCCGACTCTGAAAATGAATAAATAAAATAAAGTTCCATCATTATAGATATAAAAAAATAACTTATATGATTATATAGCAGAATCATAAAATAGAAAATAATTCTTTATGAAGGCACACTACTGGTGCCTAAACATTACTTGCGTAATCTACCATAGTTTTAAATTATCAACATATTGCTACCATTAGACTTAATTCTTGGACTGCTTTTTACTTCTATGTAATATACCTGATGGCGTCTTCTAGAAAGGCAAACTTAATACTGCTTTCAAAAATAAACAGTTATTTTCGATATAATCACTCGGCAATATAGTCATATAAGTTAAGTTATATATACATTTATAAATTAACTTATATAACGTTATACATATATTTCACGAATATAAAACAACACGCTATCTACATTTTACAAAATAAATATAGAAGAGTTCAATGGAAGATTCGATGGCAAGTCCTGAAGGAAACATTGATTGATTCAACCACAGAGGCATGTAATGGAGTAATCCGCAAGGATAGAAAACTCCGAACTCCAAGTTGCCCTAAACAAGTTAAAGGGGTAGTCAAGGACAAGAACAAAGCATATTGAAAATTCCTGACATGTAAGTCAGCTTGTGCTCTTAAAAAATACAAAGAAAAATGCAAGAAAGTGACGATAAAAGTAGCTAAACAAAAGTCGTGGGAATACCAGTAAGAACATAGAAAATAAATATCAGGAAGGTGGTAAAATATTCTGGAGGCTATTGAAAAAACTTAAAATTGGAGGAAAAGTAACGTAAAAGGAATCAGAGATGATAATGTTTACATGAAAAATGAAGATAAAGATATTCTGGATGTCTGGAGTAATTATTTTGAAAGATTGCTAAATGAAACAAGCAGTGTCAATATAGTGCTAGAAAACACTCAACAGGAATGCGATCAGGAACACTCATTCATACTTGACGTAGTAAAAACCATAAAAAGTATTAAATGTAAATAGGCTGCTGGAGTAGATGATATTCGACCAGAAAGGCTCAGATATAGAGGTATAAAATTTTACGGTAGTTGCAGATGCATAATTCAGAAAGCCCAGTCAGATGATCAAATTCCATTTATAAAAAAAGGAAATAAAACTAAATGCATGAATAACAAAGGAAATTCCCTTCTAGGTATTCCTGGTATGATTTTTACAAGAGTACAGTACTTGAGAAACGGCTAATAAAATTGCGGGAGGAAACATTGTTGAAGAATAAGCTAGATTCAGGCCAAGTAGAGGTTGTAAGGATCATGTTTTCACTTTATGAGAGAGAGAGAGAGAGAGAGAGAGAGAGTTCAGATATCAAGCAATACGTAGCCTGTACTTGGGTTGTAAGTCAACAGTTCAAATAGAAGAAAGTACAAGAAGATGGTTTGATGTTAAATCAGGTGTGAAACAAGGATGTACATTATCCCCTCTGTTACGCATCTATTATTTGGATCAAATTATAAAGGAAAGCGGTATTAAACCTGATATCAAAATTGGAGATGTTCATCTTAGTTCTTTATATAATGTAGATGATATTATACTTCTGAATAATCTAGGAAAAATGTGCAGGATTCCCTAAAAAAATAAATCAAACTTAATAAATCCACTAATGCCTTTTTATTCGCTTATAGGGAGAAAATGAGATTTTGGTCCTATAACTTTTCGAGACTGAGAAGACAGTTCAATCTCCATCGGTAACCAACCAGAGATAGCTGACTCTAGAATATCCCGAATTATAAACGGCATCCAGTGAGGAGACGGCTGACAAGTGCCGCTATCTCATGGTCCGTAAACTACGGACTAACACTATATTTATTATCTGAAGTAGAGTGGATTCTACGATCGATTTTCTTCAGTTGACGGGAAGAAAATTCGACTTTCTAGTAAAAAAAAAAAAAAACTCACTTGCCAGAGATCGATTAACTCGGGAACTTAAAACAGGATTAGAAACGTTCTCTAATCGGTAACTAGAATCGAACCTAGGTCATTCTTCGGAAGGCCCTTAAAAATGAATATCAGCTTAAATAAATTTGGCACGAAAAACAGCAATAAAAAGAAAAATTCTATGAAAACAGGCAGAAAAGTTGAAAACATCAACTACATCCTGAATGGAGATCCTGTAGAACAGATAAGCTCAGCTATGTAGGCGCAATTGTTACTGAAGGCCGCAAATTAAATACTAAATATGGATACTTATTTACTAAAATAAAGAGCCGAAAGGCTTCAGTTCGGCGATGCAGAATTATAAAAATCAAGTGGATATTAGATCCATCATTATTTCAAAGCCGAATGTAGAAACTATGAAATTTCGTTAAAATAAGTTGGCTAGAGAGCTTAAGGGAATACGCGCGCCGGTATTTACGAGTCGCTCTAGTGAGGACCACTTTAGAAAACATGCATGCTACTCAGGCGTCCATATATTCGCTTTCTAATTTGGTAGATTTTTTTAAGGTTTCACTGGCCTGACAGCTGGTTCGAACTGGTTTTACAAAACTTTCATAGTTTCTAATGCTAGATCTAATATCACTTGATTTTTATAATTTTGCACCGCTGAAATGAAGCCTTTTGGCTCTTTATTTTAGTAAATACTTTTACACACCGACCAAGAGTTCGCTTACGAAAAAATACACCTCTCTGACGTTTCAAGTTCCTTAATATTGAAAGAGAGATTTTGCTCTCTTAAGGTTTCTGCCTGGGCTCTAACGAGAACCAAGCAGTTTGAAACAACTGTCACGTCAGTGAACCTTAAAAAAATCGACAAAATTAGAAAGAGAAAATGTGGACGCGTGTGCAGCGTGCATGTTTTCTGAATGGTTCGCGCTAGGTCGACTCGTAAATGCCGGCGGGCGTATTCCCGTAAGATCTGGTCAACTTATTTTCACGAAAGAACTTTCATAGTTTTTATATTAGGCTTTGAAATAATGCTGGATCTAATATCCACTTGATTTTTATAATAATGGACACTTATATTTGATTAAAAACAGGATCAGACTTCAGATTTTTAATATTTATGCTAGCATTAAAGATTCAGTAAAATGTGAAATGAGACAGCTTTACTTCATAATACCTCTTTCATTATCAAAACAGGCTGCCTTTCTTTCGCCAGTTATTTAATATAATTCTCTTGCGTGTTTTAGATGACAACCTTAGCAACAATAAAGAGTAAGTTACATAACTGATGCATTTTCTAGCTGTATGAAGTAGATGCCAATAATCTTCATGGTTGCATGCACAATTACAGATCCTAGCGGCGACGCCAGTGGCAGTTATGGTAGTTAAATAGAATAATGTAACAGATGTCAGTTATGGTAGATTAATGTAACAATACATTCTTTGCTCCATAAATGTATCACATAATAATAAAAATAATAATATGAGAGGAAACGAATAAACAAAAAAACAAAATCAATATCAATATCAATATCAATACATATATTTCTGTGCATTATTAAAAGCACACAAAATCGTTATTATTAAAGCAAAGAAATCGTTATTATAATTAATCTCAAAACGTTGTTGCTTCGTTCAGATTTCATTTAATTTTCCATTTCTACTCAGTTCCTTACAATTTACAAGTCTCCGATTGGAGAAAACGTAAAAGATAGATCATTATTTAGAAGAGAGCAATCCAATAAAAAAGTAAGGGATTCACTACAGTAACTTTCTCGTAGGCGCTATGGGAAGTGCCCCGTTGAATTGGCCATTATCAGTGCTTCTCTTTCTTCTAACTATTTATGAACTATAGCATCCACTGGTCATTATCCATACAGTGTTTTCAATTTTTCTGTTCTTTGGAACAATCATCATCCTCCACCACACCGTTAGTGTTTTTCCCAACGAGTACAATTCTCAATTCTTTAATAAGCATATATATTCATACAAGATTATTTCTTACTCCTTAATCATTTAGCCACACACCGCTCTGTTGTGTTATATGTCTTGCGTCGTACGAGTTCGAATCTATTCATCGACTCTGGTTTTAATTCTGCTGACCAAATTAGAATGTCTCGATCATTCCATTAATATTACGATGTTGTTCAATATTACGCAATAGTGACCAAAAAAACAACAGGGTATTGAATAAGGACAAAGAACACACTTCCAATATGCAGATGTAAATATTTCAGGTATAAGAAATACCCGTATTCCTTCGCGTCTGGTTTCAAATTACGTATGGTACGAAGTAGGCTGACGCATAGAATTAAAACAGCGAGAAAGCAGCCAGGTTTGAGTCTGCTGTCTAGTAATGCCCAATTCCATTAAATCTAGAAATAAAGTGCAAATCCCTATCACATTTCATTAAGCGTAAATATAACTGTTCAATATATTTCTGTTGTTTACATTTCTCAGGTGATTCTGTACGCCATTGTTTAAAAAATTGTTTTTTAATCTAAAACAAATTGAAAAAATCTCTATGTTTCTAATATTCCTTTTTAACATTCAGAGTTCTGATAGCAGACATAGTTCCTTCCCTGCTCATTTGGTGAGACTGAAGTAGGGTTGTAACGAAGTGCATTTTTTGAAATTGATGAACTTTACCAGTACAACCGAATACGTGCTTTCCATTCTTTTCAGAGCTTTGCATTAAATTTAATTCGAAAGCACTCAGTAACATAGTCTTAAATGAATTCAACACTAAATACACGAATACTAAAGGAACATTAAGAAAGTTCTAAGAAAGATTTTAGAATTTTCTCAAGATTGCAAATGACAAACTAGATCTGCTTATGATTCACTCATAGAACAGTTAAAATATCGAAATTATTTTAAATATGTTGCGTAGAGCACGGGGCCATTTGAAAACTAAATTCACGTGCAGGCAGTAACGGATTAATGTAATGTAATTAATGTATTTAGAGAATTTTTTTATGATAAAATCATAAAAAAGTCTATAAAGAAATCTTGATAACAGACATGATCGTCCATGATTTTATCATTGAAATGAGTTTGAAATTCCCCCATGACAAATGGTTTGTACTGTGAAGTAAAAAGAAATTTCGTGATATTTCATTCTTCCCCACAGAAAGTCACAAACAGTTTACTGAAGCAGTTCTAAAAGATTTCTGAGTTCTCTGTCTACGGACAGAATGTTATGCAACTGTTCTTTACATCTCAGTATAATTTGCAGATTTTATATACGATATTAAAAACATACTAGGAATGAGCAGAGATAGGAGTGGACCCCATGACCTTTGGATTTTCTTATAACGCACTGGGAACATCGCTACAGGTACGTTCGAAATCGCCATCTCCTCTTATTTATGTCTTTCAGTAAGAAAAGAACGATTTTCATCGATTCCTCCCCTGCAATCACACCATTTCAGAACGGTGTTTACAGTAAATAAACATTTTTGTCCTTATTTTTAAGAAACAAACGCCTTTTGTTTTGTGATACAGAAAACGTTATTGTAGACTTTGCTTGCCTTTTTTTTTTCTTCAGTAAATTTAGTGTCAGGAGAGGAACTGTTAAAAATACAATCTGCTGCTCCGCAAGTGGTCCACGAGTGGACCACTTCGAGCCAACAAATACAAGAAAAATTCATGAAATGATATTACGAGTGGGATATTTAGAAAGTTTATGTTATTCGTTTTGTTTTAATGATATTTTTATTGCTTTAGGAATGGAGTTTGTCATTGGAGAAGCACTTCGTAATCATCTTGTAATAGTTGATAAATCTCAAACCACTCGAGGTAAGATTGTTGTCCTCACCACTGGATTCGTCGACGTATCGAAAGGTTTACTGATAAACCTTTCTTGTATTCGTTTAAAATTCAAGTAATAATAACATTAAAATTTCCAAAAAAATCATTTGTTTAGATATTCGGAGAGGGTGCATGGTGATAATGACCATGATTCGATGCATAAATATCCCTCTCAAAGATATTAAGTTCTTGTTTATGATATCAAGTTCAAGAGTTTGTTTCGAAAATCTTTGAAAAATGCAATAAACAGTTCAAAACGTTTTTTTTTTAATTTTTTTATCAAACCTTTATATCACTGGATAGTGGTTCAAATTAATGCTTGTTTTCCCACCCACTCCACCTCTTACTACAGTCTCTCGTAGATGGCACTATGCGTCATCACGCTATATGTTCCTAATCAATCCACGATAATGGTTACCATACGGCTCAGCTGCAATATTGAACTGCGCAAGGAATCAAAGAGTTCCTATTTCAAAGCAATAGCTTTGAAATAGGAACTGCTGTGAAATAGGAACTCTGCAGATCCAATAAAAATGCGATGGCATCTGATGTTTATGTACACTCTTCAATATTGCAGCTGAGCCGTATGGTAACCATTATCGTGGATTGATTAGGAACATATAGCGTGATGACGCATAGTGCCATCTACGAGAGACTGTAGTAAGAGGTGGAGTGGGTGGGAAAACAAGCATTAATTTGAACCACTATCCAGTGATATAAAGGTTTGATAAAAAAATTAAAAAAAAAAACGTTTTGAACTGTTTATTGCATTTTTCAAAGATTTTCGAAACAAACTCTTGAACTTGATATCATAAACAAGAACTTAATATCTTTGAGAGGGATATTTATGCATCGAATCATGGTCATTATCACCATGCACCCTCTCCGAATATCTAAACAAATGATTTTTTTGGAAATTTTAATGTTATGATCTTCAATCACAGAAAAATACCTTGGCGCCCTTTTGTCGGCATGCTTTTGATGCAGTGATGAGAAGTCATGAAGGTACTTTGGACGTAGTGCCTAATTCCAAGCCTACCTTGTTGAATTATAAATTTCTTCAGTGAGAGATAGTCAAACTCATGAAGACAAAACACCCTCCTTTGTTATTTAACGGTAACGGATGCTACCGTGTTTTCATTTGGTTATAGATTCCTATCCTGAGGCAGCTTCACAAAGAGAAGGTTAACATCTGCTGCTGGATTTTAGCAGACTAATCAGAAATTAAAGAATTTAAGAATTATCTACTACGATATATCCTTAGAGCAGCGATTGTGATGCTTTTTTTTCTCTCAAAACTCCATTAACTTCTTAAAAATTCTTGAAACCTCCATGAGCTTTTTTCTTAAGTGGAATGTATCATCAATGTTTTTCCAATTTGGAAACTGAAACTGAGAAATTTGCAAAATAATTCTTTATTTAATAATAAGTGTAACCAAGGTTTTCATATTAACATAACATATTCTATATTAGTATGTAATTAGCAAGTTAGACAAAGGTGGCTCATGGAATTATTCAGATCATCCAAATTTGTACATTTATAAGAAGAATTGTAGTCGTTCTTATCAATATTGATCTCGTTGGAATAAACTTGAAGTATTGGGAAGCAATCTAGTTCGCAACTATGAATAAAGGTATTCGAAAATTCTGATTTACTGTAGAAACTTCGAATTTTTTCACTTGCAACAAATACAGTTCGTTGCTTTCCTTGAGGTGACAGATTCGCTACGTTCAATTACGAAAAAATGGCAGCCTAATAAATATCCATGACTGAATAACCATATTCTGTCTGTCAGTCTCTCTTTGAAGGAAAAAATTTGTTCCATGAAAAATATAACCATTTCGGTGCGCAATTGAAACGATCAAACAAATGCTTTTCCTCGAGTCAACCATCGTACATCGATAGTTAGGAGATGGGCTTTACTCAAACTATCCATTTCGTCACATAGAATATTAAAAGAGATTGCACTGAGGGGTCGAGACACAGTAATAATAATGATTTTTGCTTCACCAAGCACATTTTAAGTCAAACTGGCATTTTTTTTTTTTAGTGACTGTGAGTGATGGTGGAGAATACAATGACTACTGGTACACTTCGGTAATTAGTAGTCATTCACTATTTATATTTGGTGTTGCATGAATTAAGGCACCTTCGTTAATTCCTGCAACATCGACAGCAGTTTTAAACATCATCTCTTTTGCACCATCGGTGCAAATGTCACCACAACTGTTTCAGGATAAACTGCGAGATCAAACAAAGGAAAAATATTCCGCATAATAATTATTTGAACTCCACTTGAATTTGTTGTCACATATTCATCTAAGTCCGCGCGGTTAGCCTAGTGGCTTTGTATTTGACAACCATATGACTGGGGAAGAAGTGTCCTAGGTACGATTCCCTTCTGGGACGTGAGGAACTGAAGGATATTCCTCCGCCGTAGCCATGTTAGCCAGTCTTGGGCGTGGACAATAGGATTTTTTCCCAAATTTATCCTGGGATTTTTAATCCCGCAAACCGACCTTGAGAACTCAACATTATAGGACCTATGAGTTTCGATGATTAATAAACCCTCGACACCGCAAAATAAAAAAGGGTAAAAGAAAGGTGACATATTCACATAAAGGAAGATCTTCGATTATTAATGTTCCGTATCCCGCACAAATACAAGCAAAACAACAAGCCTTTCAACGTCTGTAGAATCGTGCCACTTCCACTCCTTCGAGGTGTCACGAAAATATTACTGTAAAATAAGATGGAAAAGTGTACTCAGTTTTGTTTTTTTAAACTCCATCACTTTTAACACTGAACAATACTACTTTCTGGAGCGAACTAACACACGAAGAGGATGTTAACAGTGACAAGTACTCATAATTCCTTCGTAGACAGCAATTATCTAGTTGGACGGGTTTCTGGTTTGTACAGAGTTACCAGCAGGTCACAGAGAGAGAGAGAGAGAGATGAAGAACGGTCTTTTGGTAAAAGGGCCAAAACAGTCATTTCAACGATAATGAGGACGCGATATTTAAGATAGATATATACCAAAGAAAAATTGTAAGATAAGGGTTAATTCAAAAACAGAAATATATCTCGTATTCAAAGATCAGGGTATTGTAAAAATTAAGAATGAAAGTAAATTTAAGATTCTTCTTATTACTATTTATTTATTTATTTTATTTTATTAATTTTTTATTAGGACGTACATATACAGCCGTTTGATTTGGAAACTGATTGACAAGATTGTATTATTCATGCGGTAACCATTTTTCATCAGAAATTTGTCTGGGTTTCGAACGACTCTAAACAGCACTCCCATTTCGTCTGCCTCAAGCAGTTATATAAAAATATTTGACCCAATGGAGAATTCGTCAATTTCACACATTTCTCATTATCTCCTAAAATCGTATTCAGCAAAGATTAAGCTTTTTTTTTTCATCCATTTTTTTACAAGGTTATAGGTTACCTACCGTTATACTGCTGAATTTGCCAAATCTTTTGCTCTCCTTACTCTGATAAAAATACTGACCTATGAATTTATTATCTTTGAAAGTTAAATTAGAACCTGTATAATCAACTTATATACAATGTCACAATACCGACTGGCTCAACTTCGAACAAGTTTGAAGAAAATATTTTTTTTTAACCAGTAATGATGTAGCAAATTGCTAGTTGACCAAAATTCCCGATAATCATCATCATACATCTAATACCCTAATCGTGTTCTTAACCAGCGCTCCCTACAAATAGATCGCTGATGTTAGCTTTCCTGAGAGACTCTGACCGTGACCTTTATTGATTGTCTTTCATTTATTTCAGTCCTTCTATTTGCCAAACCTTGATTAGTATCTTAATGCATTACAACGATTCTAACTGGAATGTCGTTTGAGTTTTTTGTACTAATTTTTCATTGTCTAATTGCTGCTTTCGAACTCGAGATCTAAGCATCAGATTGATCTAATAAATAAATTATTCTTCCTGGGGGAAAGGTATGCGTATGCACTCTTTCACATTTAATTCAAAATCTTAAATTGTAATTCATCGCTTTCTTTTCCAACAAACGACCTAAAGCAGTTGTCCTATCTAAAAATCTAGCACAGACGCAATGCCCCAAGTTTGAAACTACTCTCATTCAGTTTACACTTCATCCCCTAACACCTGCAAAAAAAAAAAAAAAAGCAGAACAAATCTAAAGTAGAGTTTCTAAAAACTAAATGAACCAGACTTGCTCTTGCTCCGACAGTTACAGCTTCTAGGCTTTTGTCGAAGCTATTAAACAAAACCTCTCTTCCTGGTGAAAAAATGAGAAAAAAAATAAGAAAAGGTAGAATTCTTAGCTTCAGTCTGTCCACATTTTTGACCACCAAGCCTAATCTCCCACTACTATGATGTAAACAACCTTCGGTACTCCTCTAAGATATCCCTCAAAGTGTACTGAGTTTTTTCAACAGACATAACACCCATCCCATATCGCGATTAGGTATCCTACTCATTTCTCATCTATCCAACAGCATTTATAGAATCTTTAATCCTAATGATAATAAAACGGAGATGAAAGGCAGTGATCAAACTACCGTTGGACTGTTCTCAATTTAATACCTTTAAAAAATGGAGGTCATCAACAAGCACGTTCTTCAATTTTTACAGACCAATATGGAATTCGCCGAGGATTTCCTCGACGATCTTCTCCACGTATAGAAAGACATGGAAAAGATTTAGTTTTTTTTCATATGGTCACTGTTGATATTTCGAAAATATATCACAGAGTCTTGAAACGTGGACATCTTTCCGAGTTGCCATTTTATTGACTCTCCCTTTCAATGTGAATTCTCATTTTTGCTGGCAGATGTGTGCATGAGAAAGATTTTTGCGCAAGTTTCTAGTTACCGTCTTGAGCGGAAGCCCTCTAAAATATGAGTCTGCTACATAGATTTTCATTTGTGAACGAACTGAAGTTAATGTCAGTTCGCCGACCAAGCGCAGGCTAAAATTAATTCGAGTGTTTCAGTGTGGAATGATTTCGATAATATTAGAATATAGACAGTGGAGAAATTACAAAATATAGTGAGTGAAAGTAGCATTAATCATGCAACTCTTTTTCGTATTACTTTCTAAAACGATGCTTATTGAAAAAAGACAATTCTGAAGTTAAAATGGTTGTGCGCAAAGGTTCCCAGCCATGTGCGCGCACACAGCTTAGAGTTAAATTTGCTCCTGGTCCATCTTGTGCAGATTGATATCTCCTCTCTCGACTGTCACTGCATGTTATGGTGAATGTTTTTCTCTTCTGATTTATCGATTAACGCTGGAGCAATCATCCAGCGTTAATCGTTAACCAATGGTCATTAATGTATAGCCTTGTTTATAGCTGTGCTAACGACTGTACATTCCCTTATCTTCATCATTCTCTTCAGCTAGCTTACACATCTGGCCTATTTTTAAATTAGCACATCTCTTTTTCATAAAAAAATAAAAGGCAGGACCGCTTTTAATTATAAATTACACTTTATAAATCCCAAATCTGCTCAAAATAAAATTGTTGTTCTCACAGTTGGAGTCGTCGACGTATCGAAAACCTTTCTCAGATAGTTTGACTGAATCCAGAAGCATTTATTAAGGTATTTAAGATTGTATCGCTTAAATATCCCGACTTCCAGCAAATCTAAGAGATAGTACACGAAATCCTAGCAATTTTCTGATTATTTAAAAACCAGACAGAAATAGAGAATAAAGAAAAGACGCGTAATTTCCGAAATTTAAATTGAAACCTGAACACATTTAGGTGCTGTCAACCTGAAAATCCTCAGGATGGAAGGCGGAAGTGGAAATTTGCTGTTCACCTTCATTGAAAATATAAAGTATGCAATTTCCTCCGTAATTTATTATTATTATTATTATTATTATTATTATTATTATTATTATTATTATTATTATCTGAGACCTCCAGTGAGCCAAGGAAACTAGTTAGATATTAACACACTCTAGTAATGTTATGCCTAATCACTCACCATTCATTCTCAAACCTATATAAGCACTGCACAAAAATTGTTCACGTTATAGGAACAACTGTTATTCAAACATTGAATTCATACATCCGATTTAAAAATTAGTAGAAAATTTAATAAGTATTTTTATATAATTTAATGTATTTAATAAGGATATTCCTGTGTAGTTTCCGCAATCCTTTATGTTTCTTATTTTTAATATGTTTATAATATTGCCGTCTTCCATTATTGTGGGATGTTTCCTTCTTTGCATATTCTGTTGAGGAAATTAGTTAATCGTAACTGAAATGGTTAAGAGCTGTATTTGCATAGTTCTGAATTTATTCCATCTTCTGTAGCTTTTCTACTTTTTTAATTTTTCCAATATTTTCTTTGGCTCATTTAATGTAAATCAATGTAAATCAAATAGTTGCGATTGAGTGCAGCTATTGTACAAGGTGAAGGATTATTTGCCGATTTTCAACAGATAATTAGAAGCGAAAAGGTCTTCGCTTACTCCCTTTTGAAAATAAAGTGGCGTTAGACGATTTACATTTTTAAGATATATTCTTCAGCAAGACAGGAATCGGCACATTATTCTCTAGTCTGTGAACATACGCTGTTCGATCAAGGGACATCCCCAGACAAGATGTCTCGTACCATGTAACGGGTCACATCTTTGTAGCGGGTATGAATTGGAGGAATGCGAAGCTCCCAAGTCAGTACAACTGTGTCTGTCGGAAATGGTTGCGAGGACTGACGAAATTTGGAAGGGGTGCCATGCGGGCCAATTTGTTCACCTAACTTGTTAGTAAGTTGGGCCATCCTAGGTTAGTAATCATTAATACTATATGAATACTAGTAATCATCCTAGGTTAGTAATCATTAATACCATACCAAGATGAAGGGTCAACTGCAAGTGCTACTCGAAAGGGATCACCCACCACGCTCGCTGAATGTGACCGCGGGATGCTATGAAGGATAATATGTAACAACAGCAATTCGTCGGCCCACACGTTGAATGCGGGTCTCGTGACGTTGAGATACTAGAGTGAGTAACTCCAACTGTGAAATTTAGAGATGGCGATTTTATGGTGGTTGAGGTGAAGGGACGTCCGTCCCACAACAGTCCAGGACTTCATTACATGTCTCCATGAAGAATAGTCTGCAATTTCCATTGATCGCTATCAGGTACGCTTGTGGAAAGTGCTGTGCGATCACAGATGCCAGACCCTCGACACTTCTGCGCATGGCAGAAGAAGCGAATCGATTCCCATAATAAGTAATCAATGGGTTTCGTGGAATACGTGTTTATTATTATACGTCGAAAAATTAGCTTTTCTTTTATGAAAATTTTAGTTTTTAAAATGGTAACTATTTTTCTTGTACAACAGTTGGAAAATTTTACGTATAAAACACGTGATTTCGCTCGTTGGCGACGAATTCGTACATCGTTTTATTCCTTTCTCCCCTTCAACATGAATTGACTCTTCTTGGAATATTGCCAGCGACGGCTCTCGCTTCTATGTTTGGACAGTATGTCTCGTAGGATGGATGCAGTCATCGGAGCGAAAGGAGGTCCTACATCTTGTAAATCTGGGCGCCATGGCTGTTTGTATTATATCCGTTGACATTTATTTCAAGTAGTATATGGATATAATAGTGTATATATATATAATATATATATCAGTGGATGAAAAACCAGAATGAAACTGGAAAATAAGATTATTTAGATTTTTAAATGAGATTCAGAAGTGCCACCTCTTATTCATGTTGTTGTTGATTATTTTGCTTTAGTGACTATTAATAAATGAAACGCAAATCTGAAGATTTTTCTTACAATCGAGATTTAAAAGGGTAACGAAAGAAGTTATAATATGAATGTTGTTGCGCCTCTTTCAATTTTTAACAGTACAGTCATTGCTAATGTATTAAATTAAATTTCGTTATTAGTTCAATTTTGCTGCGTGATACATCCTGATTCTATGAGCATCGCATTGGGCAGTAGCTGTATCAGGGTGGCTCGCTGTGTGTTCTCCTGCATGCATTGAAATCTTCGAGTTATTCTTCAGATATTTCTTTCATATATGAATGAAAATGCTGAAAATTTTAGAGAAGTTTGTTGCCTCCTACATTTTCTTTAATTATCAATAAATTCTTACATAATCACTCCTATCTTATGATGCATTTATCGGCTGCACTTTAATTAGTATATACGCTAATGTGTTTTTCAGTCCAATGTGAGTATTTTGAGAAATGAAAACACTCGAATTCGTGACTAAAGCTCTTAAAACCCCCTTATCAGGCCCGCTAACTCATGCTGCCTTCTATTCTGCCTCCGGTTGGTGACAGAGATCAGGCGGTACCCACTTGGGAAGTGATTAAGTTTACAAATGTTCCTTTCAGAAAAGGTTTGCTGAATTACAAAGCAGGAAATTATGACCATCTGAGGAGTACACTGCGATCAATGGAATGAGATCGGTTGCTGGATGGGAAGAATATCGACAGTGCATGGGAAGCATTTAAACAATATTCAAATGATGAGATATCAGAATGAGTCCTTAGGGTTCGAAGAATAAATAGAGCAAGAGTCAAATGGACGTGTAATCTTATTAAACAAGAGATTCCTAAGAAAAGCATTATGTGAAAGGAGTGCAGTGTGCATAAGGATGATGTCCGTTATGAAACTTATAAGCAGCAGGCTAGAATAGTCACAACCGTTGTACGGAAAGCAAAGGATGAGTATGAAAAGAAACCAGCATTGCGTGCTAAAGACAACCCACAATAATTCTATCGACATGCTGCAAGTAAAAGTAAAAGAAAGAATGAACATGAAAGAATAACTCTTCTAAATTCAGATGGCGTGAGGGTTACAGATGCAGAAGAGGGTGTTCAACTAATGAGTGCCCATTTTGTTAAAAGTTATCAATCAGGTGTTCGCCACATTGAGTTCACTGCTACCTCTTCACTGAATGAAGAAACTTAGGTGTATGAAGGCGATGTATAGTGCTGTTGCACATTAGATTTTTCTCTCATTTTATACACACTGATATCCATCAGTGTGTATAAAAAGTATTCAGCTGAATTGACTATTGTTTTGACCAGTCTGTTTAACACGAGTCTCAGAACAGGGAAGATTCCGCAGGAATGGAAAGAATATGGTAATTCCATTGCACAAGGTCGGTGCAAAGAATAATGTATCCAACCATCGACTAATTAGTATCTCAAGAATGGTGGTGAAAATTTTTTGGAAAAATTGGTTAGGACTCCCATTCAGAAAGGGGCTGACAGTGAATCTCTACTTTGGAAGGAGAAACTTAGGGAAGGTCATGTTTTAGCAACTTGCTCACATTCTATAACAATGTTACCATTCAACTACTTAAGGGGAATCGACACACCATGACACTTGTGGATTATGTTAAGGCTTTAATAGAATACAGCATGGTAGACTGTTGCATAAACTGGAGAATATGAGTTTAGATTATAGTATATTAGCGTAAATAAAAGGATGGCTGACTGACAGACATCAAAAGTGGTATATCGGGGAAGTGAGTCTAAAGGTTTTAAGGTAACCAATGGTGTATCACAAGGATCAGTGCTTGGTCCACATGCAGTACTTGTAGAATGATTTGAACAGGCTGGAATTGTTGACATGGGAAAATGGATGGCAGGTGAATGTCAGTAAATGTAAAATCATTCACATCGGAGTGATAAGATCGAATGTCGTATTATATTGGTGAAATTATGCTAGGAGAAACTGATGCGGCTAGAGATCTTGGAGAATTAGTAGATAGGAAGTTGAAGTTCAGGGGTTATGTGGCAAAGATTGCAAATACAATTTGAAAGATAATTGCAATGGTGAAACGAACGTTCACATGTAAAGAGAAGGATGTCATTTTGCCATTCCTGTCACATTGCCACATTCCTGTTCAGCGATATCGCGCCCCATACCTTACTTTCAAATACGTATTGGACAGCTAATCTCCAGTTAATCCCATCGGTAGTATTTTAATTACCAACTAGTTATGTAGGAATCTCTCAAAGGGTTTAGCAAAATCGTAATGTACCATCGTGTATGCATCCCATTTTCCCAATTCACCTGTCTCCTGTTATAATATATAAATAGATTCCTAATGCACGGTTTTCCTTTAGTAAACCCATACTGTTCATCAAAGAGAATATTGCTATCTTCAACCTAATTCTGAACCCTCGTCCTCAATAGCATTGTTATTAAATTAACTACAACCCAAGAAAAACAGTTTGGACTGTAATTCAAAGCTACAGCTTATCGCCCACTTTATGAAAATTAACAATTTTCTTCTCTTTCCACTCCTTGGAATTTGCCAAAAATCTAAGACTCATTTTAAAAACCTAAATTAAAACTGTTGTTAAGTCCATGAAACATTCCCTCAAAACACGCGATGCTATATCAACAAGCCCTAATCCTGATTGACATCCAGTTTACTGAGTTCATGTATATCTCCAACTCACTCACCATCAGTGTTCTTCCCTCACCCACCTAACGTTTTGCTGGATAAAGCATAAAGCAATCAGCTTTATTTTATTTAACTAACTAATTAATTAATAACAGTTAATTTTATTCAGTTACGATTTAATACTGCATCTTCACGTTTGTTTACATTTCTCTCCGCTGCAAATGGCCATGTACGGTCTGTAAGTGTTAATGTGCGTAAGTTTTGATAAATTTAACTTTTTTTATAATAGATTTGTGTATATTTTATGGTAGTATACGTTATAATAGACTAGTATCTACATATGTTTTATGCATTAATGACATGCCTAACTTTTTCTTAATTTTTTTTCGATATTTCTAAACTACGAAATTACGAACTGGGTTCATCTGCGAGTTTTTTCAAATTATCGTGAATCTCCAAAACTTTTCCAATGTATTTATTCAAAAAAAATCCTTGTATAAGTGGACCCACGCAGTTCAAACCACTGTTGTTCAAGGGTCAGCTATATATATATATATTCTTTTTAAAATAAAATTTGGTTACTTTTTAATTATTATCCTTTGACTTAAATAATTTGTATTATTTATAATTATAGTTTGTGTGTGTGTGTGGGTGCGTGCGTGTGCGCGCGCGCGTGGGTGTTTGACTTCATATATCTGACATTATTGTGTTCATCAAACGAGATCAATCGCGAATGTTTTGCAAACATAAGCGGTTAACTGCAAAGGCAGGATAATATAATTAACTGAACAAATACTACAAGAACATGCGCAGTTTATTATTATCATTATTGGTTCTCTTATATTTCAGATCAATAAATTAGTCTGAATGAGACTGGATTACAACAATATTTCACATGTCGCCATCATCCCGATACAGTACTCGCTTTATCTATCTTTCATTCAGCCAACGTGTTGTGAAAGGAAGTGTTTTTCAAAATGTCCTGCTTTGTCCAAGCTAGCGATAGTAAAAAAGACGAAAACGATAGCGAAATGAGAATCGAAATAAAAATAAGAAGATTCAGAACTTGAATATATGAAATGAAGTTCATGTTTTATTATTATTATTATTATTATTATTATTATTATTATTATTATTATTATTTTATATTTTTATTTAAGGATATTCTCACGGGTCGAGCTCTTTACTGTCAGAAATATTTTTACGAACTATACTTATTTTAAACAAGAAAATAGACGTAATTATCCAAAAATATTTTTTTATTGTATTTATTTTTGGAAGATTACATCTATTTTCTTGTTATATTAAATAAGTACAGTTTGCAAAAATATTTCATCTACTTTTTATTTGGAGCAGATTTATTGTACTAACAAGAAGAAAATTAATTCTTCCGATTTTCTATTACAATGTCACCCCCAAGTGTGGTACGCGTACCTCCAGGGGTGAGCGGCATTTTTTTTAAATTTTGATTGCTTTTTTTTTTTTTTTACTTTTTTATTTCTATCCCCGTATTATAGGAGATAAACGAAGGTTTATTTTTATAATTCTTTTTTTTTTTTCAATAACTTCGTTAGTTTCAAAAACAGGAAGTATATGGTTGACGCTTCGCTAATTATTTGCATTAAAAGTTTAAATTCAAATAATTCGAATTCACGAGGTCGGAACTCTTCGTTAAGTTTCGGAATAAATCGTGGTTTAAATTGTAACGGTTCTTAAAGCTTGCTTCACCACTGGTACTATCTTTCTTTCTTGAAGCTATTAACTATAAACATTACGGTACGCGCATCTGCGCATGATGTTTAATGTGTGTGTGTGTGTGTGTGTTGTGTGTGTCACGACTTGTAATGGATGTACAGTTTATAAGCACTTCAGATAATACTCTTACTTTTTATCAGTTGTGTAGTTGATTATTAACTGAATTTAATCTGAAGTCCAATAAGAGTCCATATTAAATATATTTAATTAATATTAATATCTCTTTTTTGTATTTCTTAAATCCTTTAATATGGATCACTGGTTAAAAACGGGATGTTTCAAACGAACAATAAAAGCGAAAGAAATGGATATAATTTGGATATATTTTTAATGAAAGTAATGAGTGCAAGTCAATTAGTTATTATAACAGATGTGTTTAAAATTTTAGGTGGTGAGATTCACATAAAAATGAATCAAGATGGATTAACTGTCCTTAATAATTTGACGCTCAACCGACCTGTATGAAGTGCAACTCACCGGTGAATATGATCTGGCTACTTCCATATGAAACATTCAACACTGAATGGACATTTTGTACTATTCTAGCAGTTAATAAATCTCGTATTTCCCTGAATTTGCTTTGCTTCGACGCACGAAATTCTGAAATCCTGTCATCATATTCAAGTCGTTAAAATTCTCAAACTACTCGAAAACAGTTTTCTGGCTAAAATAACATTCTCAGTAATTTTCCTATTTAACAATAAAGTACAGAAATAAACATACTTCATAGCAGCACTATACAAGACATTTTTCATTGAAAACAATAGAAATATTTTGCATTCATTGAGTAACTTTACATGGCATCTCTGATTTTTTTCCCCGTGTACATTCCTGCATATATACGATTATAAAGATAATATATGCTGATGAATTTCCTACTGGATATTTTCTTACTTGCCGAGTAAAATTTATTCAGCAAATCCAACCTTTCAAATATTATGTTTTAAAAGAGCTGCAATAGAAGATGCACCAATTAGATAAAAAGGAGGAGGAGGAATTTAAATTCCAAGCCCTCAACATATATATACATAAACAAGAATTACAATACCACTTAACCCTTTTCTATCTTCATAGAGCATTCCTATCTCAAAACATTCTTATTTGACAGCAATTTTTTTTTTGACAATTGACATTAATGGCTTTAGGGATGAAGCAAGATGATTTTCATATTCCCCGCTATCTGTTACGGTTACAGTGAGGAAAAATTTTAAGAGCAGTTTGCTCGCCCTGAATGGGCATGGAGATTATGTATCGCTACAGGAAATTAAAATAGCTTTTGGTCTTTTATGTTTAAATATATCCTTTGCATCGTAGGCTATAGCTTGCTGAACTAGACCGTTGGGGTGTATGAACGTTTTTAGAAAAAAACTTTGTTGCTAAAGGATGTAGAAAAGAGAAGATATAAGGAATATTTCTATCTAGATGAATTTGTTTGTTTCTGCCGAACCATGTGGCGTTCAGAATCATTCTCAAGCATTTGTTTTGTACATGTTGCAGTTTGATACTATTTGTAGTGTAGGTATGTCTCCAGGCTGGAGAAGTGTGAGTGACTATGGGACGAATCATCAGCTGGTATAAAAGCAGTTTGATTCTTGTTTAGCTTGCTGTTCCTGTTAATTAGGGGGTAGATCTGGGTGATGGCTTTAGATGCCTTTGCACACGTAGTTTGATGTGATGGTTAAAAGTTGATTTTTTGTCGAGCACGACACCAAGGTATTTTGTTTCTGTCTGCCAGGGGATTTTATTATTGAATAGTAAGATGTCTCCTGCAGGAGATATCGATCTTTTCGTGAAGAGAATGGCTGAGCTCTTTTGGAGATTTATTTCTAGTCTCCATTTGGAGAACCATTTCTCTAACTTTGGAAGGTTTCGTGAAGCTTTTTAGTAATGAGGTGTGGCCGAAAAGATCTAAATGTATATATCAACTCAACTTTATTGGCTTAAAGGGTGATGCAGATGCTTTTCATATTACATGCTGTCTGATGAGGAAAACTGTGAGTGGAAGAATATTAATGAGCCTGTTTGCTCACCCTGAGGAGGCTTGAGAATTAATCATTGAGGTTGCACTTTAAAATAGCTTTTGGTCTTTTGTACTTGGTGTAATCTGTTTCGTCGTAATTTGCAACTAGTTGAATTAGCTTATTAGGATGCACAGATGCAATTGAAAAGAACTTACTTGTATAGTCTGCATGAGGGTATAAATATAGGGGACTTCTGTGTCCCGGTGAAGTTGCACAGTGCGTATGAACCATGGTGCGTTCAGGATTATTCTGAGACATTTATTCTTGACACGTTGTAGTTTGAGGATATTAGCATTAGCAGTATGACTCCAAGCCGGAGAAGCATAGATGAGTATAGGACGAATCATCAATTTATAAGTAGTTTGATTCTGATGCTCAATTTGCTGCTTCTGTTTATTAGAGGATAGAGCTGTGCAATGGTTTTTGATGTCTTTAAACATTGAGACTTGATATAGGAGCTGAAGGTTCTAAATGTATTGATTAACTATTAACTATAAACATTACTGGCTTAACAGGTGAAGCAAAAGCTTTTCATATTCCCGGCTATCTTAATAGAGACTGTGAGTTGAGAGAGTTTATGAGCAAATTGCTCGCCCTGATTGGGCTAGGAGATTAATCCTCAGTGTTGGGGTTGAGGATGGCTTTAGGTCTTTTGTGCTTAGAATAGTCCATTGCATCATAGTCAGCAGCCAGTTGGATCAGTCTGTTAGGGTGCACAGTTGCTTTTGAGAAGAATTTGGTTGCTATAGTCTGCATGAAAGTATAAATATAGGGGATCTCCGTGTCCCGGTGCAGTTGGACAGTTCGGATGAACCATGGGGTGCCCAGGATCATTCTAAGACAATTGTTCTGAATGCGTTGTAATTTGATAATATTCGAGTTTGAAGTATAGCTCCAGGCCGGTGAGGCGTAGGTGAGTATTGGACGAACCATCAGTTTGTATATGAGAAGTTTGATTCTGGTGCTCAGCTTACTGTTTCTGTTAATTAACGGATAGAGCTGGGCTATGGTTTTTGATGTGTTTGCACAGCGAAGTCTTGATATGGGAGTTGAAAGTCAGTTTTCTGTCCAATACTACACCAAGTTATTTGATCTCTGTTTTCTACTGAATTTTTGTATTAAATAGGAGAATATCTTCTTTAGGAAGCACTGTTCTTCTAGAGAATAGGACGGCTACGCTCTTCAGAGGATTCACCAGGAGTCGCCATTTGATAAAATATTGTTCAATTTGCAGTAGGTTTTCTTGCAGTTTCTTGATGGCTAGGTGAGTCTTTAATGATGTGTCATCAGCATAAAGAGCTTTAATTGAAGATAATGGGTTGTGTGGTATATCATGCAAGTATAAGGAGAATAGGATTGGTGCTAGTAAGGACCCTTGTGGAATTCCAGCCGAGATGTGTTTCTGTGTAGCGACTACTCCTCTCAATCTCACTTGCATGCGCCTATCGTAGAGGTATGCCTTGATGAGTTGAATGATTCCGATTGGTACACCAGATGATATTAGTTTGTATAGCAAACCATAATGCCAAACCTTGTCAAATGCACTGGCTAAATCTAGGAAAACAGCCCCAGTGCATTGACGCCAGCTAAAACCTGTGATGATATGCTCCACCAATCTGTGTATTTGTTGTGTGGTGTTATGCAACTGTCGGAAGCCAACTGCTCCTCAGGCAGGATATTTAATCGGAGTACTGAATCTTGAAGCCTAGTAAGAATTACCTTCTCGGCAATTTTTCCGAGATTAGAGATGAAACTGATTGGTCTGTAATTCTGAGGAAAAGTGGGATCTTTTCCAGGTTTATGAATTGGTATTATGTACGCCAATTTCCAGTAGGAAGGGAAATATTTGTAGTGAAGGATGGAGTTGATTATATTGTCAGTGAACAATAGCTTTACGTGGTAGAAGTTTTATAACTTTGTTGGAGATACCATCTGGTCCAGGAGCATTTTTATTCTTGAATTTCTGAATAATAGCATATATTTCAGCAGGTGAGGTGGGTGCAATTTGAGTGGAATGTGTGAGAGCTGAATTGAACGAATATCTGACGTTACGGTGGATCTTGTAGATATGACTAATATCAAGGTGGGCGTATGCGGGTTTGCATTGTTTTTCAAGATGATTTGCTATTGCCTCAGCTTTATCAGCATCAGTGTGGATGAGACCTGAATCTGTTTGAAGAGGGAAAGAGGTTTATTTCTGTTTTTAATCTTTCGGATAAGATTCCATACAGAGTGGTTGTCAGTGGAGATGGAGGTCAATTTTCTTCCCAGAGTTGAGTTCTATGAGCTGTGAGTGCATCTCTCACTGCAGAATCGAACCTGTTTAAGATCCGCTTGTCTTGTGGTGTCCTGGTGTTGTGGTATCTTTTACTAGCCTTATTTTTTCTCTAATCAGATTCATAATATCTTCAGGCAAGTGGTTGGATTTGTGGGTAGTTTCAGGGTTAGTAACTGCTGCACAGGCTGCTGTAATTTGTTGTGTTAGATTTTTGACAGCTGTTTCAATTTCCTCTGATTTTGGTTTTAAATTTTAAGAAACGCGTATATTAGAAATAAAATGGTGTAGCACCGTATTCTATACAAAGTAATTTAAAAATCCCTTTGTTTATGTTATACTTATATACTGCATATACAAAGCAAAATAGTATAGCAGGTAGTTTTAATTAAATGCTAATCTGACATAATTTTTCCCCTCTTTTAATGAAAGAGCTGAAATAATTGTTTATGTGCTACTTATAAAATTTGATTAAAATGAGCAAGACACGTTTTGATTGTGACTTTCATTAAATTAATGAAATTAATTTAATGAAAATTTAATGAAGAAGGCAGCGGAAGATGAAAAAGACTTTGGAATAATGATGAACTCCGATATGAAATAAGAAAAGCGGGGACTTTTACATTAATTTTCATGAACTTTAAATTAGATGCAAAGATTTAATTACTCCGCTATGAAACAATGGTTTGTAATCGAAGAAACGTACACTGGTTTGCTTCCAAAAGCTAAGGAGGAACTACATTTATACCTGTATATAAAACAATTTTTATGACTACAGCCAAATGTGGACACAATGGCAGCATTCAAATAAATCATATTACGCAAAATGTGATATACATTTCAAAAAATTAAATTGCAATTCGTTTTTCGCAAGCGTTACAAATTTCCTAAGGACGTAGTTAAGAAATTAATGTATAGTGCTTACTGAAAATTATGCGGAGAAACATTTCAGTATGGAATATGTTCATCGACGAACTGTGATTCAGCTCTAACAACGTCACACCATGCTTAGCACCAAGTGGGCGAACTGCCCACTCGTACTTCAGAGCAAGAAGATGAGGCCTAGTTTGTTTTCTCGACGGGAATTTCGAGCGGCAAAGCGTCTCCGTATTGCGTCCCCGAGTGTTTTCTTTCTTTTTTGGAGGACGGGGTTGAAATTTCGGAAACATACTGGCCACTCGATTCGATCAATACCCTCGTTCTCCAGAAGTATATCCGCTGCTCGTGTACGATGTGGTGTGCCATTGTCAACCAGAAAATTAAATTTTACGCATACAGAATCACGGAACAATCGAACATAACGTTGAAAAACTTCGTTGCAATATCGTTCACCAGTCATAGTCCCTTTTTCCAGAATTTGTCGCACGGTGCGTCCATTAAGCATAATACGTACCCACACCATGACTCCAGCGCCGCCTATCTATCCCTTTCAAGAATATTCTCGCGATGGTAAGAAGTACAACTTTCACGCCAAATCAAGTGTCGTCTAGAATCAGAGGAAACACTAAAACGACTGTCACCTGTAAAGAGTACATTAGCCCATTTGCTGTATCATCATTGCCTGAATATGACACCCTATACTTATTAAATAATAAGAATATGGATGTCATATTTCAGGCAACGATGATCCAGCAAATGGAGCGATAGCAGTTAATACCAAACATGAAAATAAACTTCTTGGTTGGAAAGCGGTTTCAAGTAGAGTTAAAGGGGGGGAACAACTTTAAAATTGGGAAATGGACAATGAAACTTATTTCTACCATTTCTCTAATGGTAGAAAGAAATGAAGGAATTTTTCGAGTCATCAGGATAGATAGTTGACATAAAGAAAATTGAAAAAGTGCTCCTTTTTTGTAGATCTCAACAGCAGATTAGGAAATGAATCACACCAAGTATATAGCAACATTTTGAGAAAAAAAAATGGAAAAAAGGGGTAAATATAATAATAATTGTAAGTATTTACTTGACTTCTGTTCAGGATATGGACTAGTCATTGCTAACGCCATGGTTCAATATAAAGATGTGCACAAGTGAACCAGGAGAAAAGATACAAGAAATAAAAAAAGCCTCACTGATTCATGCTGGTTCAGGATACAAGAGTGTACAGAAATTGGAAGTGGCATTACTTAGTACTAAGCAGGATAAAAAAGGATATCACATTGAAAAGTCCGCGCGGTTAGCCTAGTGGCTATGCGCTTCGTAACCATATGCCTGGGGACGGAGTGTCCTAGGTTCGATTCCCGTCGGTGACGTGAGGAGCTGAAGGATCTTCCTCAGCCATAGCCAAGTTAGCCGGTCTTGGGCGTGGACAGCACGGTTTTTACCCCAGTTTATTCTGGGGTTTTTCATCCCGCAAAGCAGGCAAACTGGCCTTGAGAACTCAACACTACAGGCCATAGGATACACCAGGGCATAAGGCTGACCACCTTATCCTGTAAACGGAGTGAGGTCCGATGATCAATGAACCCTCGACACCGCAAGGTAAAAGAGGGTATAAGGAAGATGAGATGAGATGAGATCACACTGAAAGGAACTGTATGTAAGAAAGATAATTTAAAAAATAATTAATTGTGTGTGTGTCGCTCTGTTTTTCTAACGTTGGTGGAAAAATAAATGAGCTGAGCTGATAACAGCATTAAATGAGATTCCATTTTACAGCACAAGGTTGTCTGGACAACTACCCTACTTCAGAACGCAAGCGGACACACACACACACACCTATCTGGTTGGTTGCCTAACCGATATCAGATATACATCACGTACACAAACATGCCTGTCTACATAATCATCCGTGAAATTTACACTAAAAACCTTCTCAGCTATGTCAAGTTCGTTAAAACTGATTTATACAATCATTTATCATTAATTTCAAAACTATTCACTACAGTCTACCGAAATTTCACTTATCAGAATGCTATAATTAGCACTTTTCGATATATATGGTAGGATTTTGACTCTTTCTGTACTGTGTATTGTATGCAAAATGAGAGAGAGAGAGAGAGAGAGTTTGTATAAGCGTATATTAAAACTGATCTATCTTTATACTACATTTATCAATCTGTCATTCATTCTTTCATATACTCTGACTGAACCACTTTTCGAAACTAGATCTGTCCTGAAAGCATAGTCAGCCTTTATTTCGGTAGTCCTTTCTCTGTTAGCTGAGTGTATTCTCTGGTCTGTCTTGAAGATGAAAAGCCTTTTTAGGTAAAGAAAAAATCATTTTGAAAAAAAAAAAAAAAAAAAGAGTTTTTTCCTCGCATTTTAGACAGAATTGAAAAGCATATCTTTCCAGACAAAGGGCATCGTCTTCTACAATTTGAAGTCTATAATTTGCAGCTTAAACTAAATTTTCTTATGACACTGAGCGCTTACATTTATAATAATTAGGAGAATCTTCTATGCTGCTATTGTTGTTATTAAATAATAATTAAAAGCAAGTAGTGATTTAATTCTAAAATAAGAATTGAAATCAACCAAAATTTTTTCATCGAAAGTCACTCAGGTCACAACAGTTTCCCATTGTTATTATACTTGAACGCAGACAACTTCTATCCAGGAGATAGTCTATAACCAATTTACAGTCAGTGCTTGCTATTAGGAATTCTATTTAACGTGGAAATTACGCTTGCTATTGAAGAGTACAAATAATTTTAAATATTTATGATTTAGTTTAATCTTTATTTCTTCAAATTACATTTTATTTTTACATTATGTACCTGTATAGCTAGGGCAAAAAAAGGAAGTAAAAGTGAAAGATACATCACAAACTTGTTCAGTATTTTTTGTGTGACATTATCTCGTAACAGCGCAACATGACATTGTTTCTGGTATTTTGGAAAAATTGTCCTTGATTTCATCAGACATAACAGCTGGAACGTTTTCCTTTATTACTAAAATTCTACAATTTAACCAAATAAGGCCGCCAGACTCCCAGAAAACCTTATCAAGAATTACATTAGTAGTGCAGATGGCATAAAGAGAACTACTGTATTCGCATGTGGTTCACAGGTTGCGCTCAATGACACAGTTAGCAAGCCGTGAGCGAACAACATGCCTCGGTTTTATGACCTTTTACTATCGAATTCCTATTAAAATATGATATTCTGATTGTAGATGTGTGTGTGCGTGTGTGTACATAGGATGCTTTTTTTTGTACCGGTACTCAACAGTACGCAGTACCAGCACCTTTACAATGAACTGTTACATAGATGCAGCATAATTAGAACTTTATAATATTTTAAACGTTTATCTAGTATACAAATAAACTGAAATTTACATCTTTCCACATCTACTGCTTGAAGAAGGCTACTTAAGAAAATCATCTCCTTATTTCATGAACGGTAAGCCAGCTGACAATAGCACCAACGCTGATAGACCAGAAAAATAGAAACACGAAAGAAAAAAAAAAAGGGGGGGGGGATACATAATGTCAGGAAACGGCAAACCTCTGAAGTGCAAAACATTCTGCCAAATACTGAGGATTCATTTTAAATAATCAGATAATTTCTCTGCATGCTTTCGCCATATCAACAAACCGCTACATCTCTAATCACGAGCTGAGTAATCGTATTACCATTACTAATATTTTAAGATTTCAAGCAAACAAAAATAACTGAAAAACCTTTCCTTTCGTATTTCATGAAAATGCGGTTAAATTCATTTCGTTAGATGTGACTTTATAATAATTGGATAGCACTTAAAAGGAAGAATAGTTTGAAGCGTATTCACATTCGTATTTTCATTCGTTTATCCTCATTAAGGAACTTTAAAATACAATATATCTTGTTCATGTTTTTTTCTGAAGAAATTCTCCATTTTGTAACTTTTTCCCTGCATGAGTGACGCATAAATTCGCTTCAATATATTGCAAGCACTAAACGCGAGTCCTTGCAATATACTTGGTTGCAACGTCTGCAATCATGGTGTGTGTGTGTGTGACATTACTGCTTATTACAGGCATGAAAAAAGTTCCATGTTTGGTCTAATAGAGCACGGACTAGGTAAAAAAAAAAAAGTTAAAAATCCTCAGTCAAAGCGCTGTACTAATGAACTGAAGATTGATAACCTTTTGTGGGGTGGAGAGATATACGAGTAAAACAGATATTATTTCTTTTGTTCATTTCTCACCGATTTTATTTATTTTTCCATCATACACAAATTATAACTAGCTTATCGTTCAGCATTACAACTATACAATTCTGTTTGAAATTTACGAAAATTCACAGCTTCTATAATAATCCGATGATGAAGCCCGTCTTACTTATTTTCTATTCTAACAATCAAAAATGAACTTGATTTAGTTATTCTAACTTTGTGTTCTTTACTACCTTTTTATTATTTCTTCGATAAAAGCTTGATTCCGCCAGATGCGCCATCTATTTTTTTTTACAGATGAACTAACTTATAAACTTTATGAATCACAAATTACCTTTACGTTCCCTATTAGAAAAAAAAATTCCTCATGTTGCAATTAACCACCCGATTCTTATAACAATTGTACAGTCCCTCTACACACTCAGTCAATCTTCTCCGAATTTTGACATCCCTTAAAACTCATGGGGAGTAACGCTGAGTTTAAGGGATGTCAAAATTCCATCAAATATTGGTCTTGCCAGACAGTTACTACCGATATCATAACTTCATTTTCTGTAGAAGTGAATCTTTGTTTAATTATCCTTCCTATTTTATTAAACTCATTAAATTAAATTTATTTCATATTATTTTCTAATCAAATAAAACATAATTTGTTAGTTTTAAAATTTTAACTCCAAATTCCTGGCTATTCTTTAAAATATCGAAGTTTTTCGTCTACACCATTACATTTTATTATATTGTAATCTCCATAAACTACAATCGAAAATAGACCTCAAGATGGTGTCGTGGGAGATTGCAGAGAATGAGATGATCGACCGTGAGATAATATCCTTGGAAGGTAATGGATGTCAATGCTGTAGCCAATGAAGTTCTAACTGAGGCTCGGCTATTGCTGTTAACCTACTGCCATGATCAGAGCTTTAATAGCTCGATAACACCTTATCCCTACACTGTCCTCTTCAGATAACGGGGAAGATGAAAAGCATTCTTGCTTTGCCCCTTTAAGCCAGTCCTTATGAGGACTATAAGACCGCAAGACGTAGTTACCCCGTGTGGTGGCCGGGATAAGAATAGTTGCAATGTAGCTCTTGCATGCCGTACGAGGCGACTAAAATGGGTACCCAGGAGGGTAATCAGGGCCGGTTCTAATAAGTGTGCAGGGCGTGCGTGCACGCAGGCACCCAAATCTCTAGGGCGGTCGATGGAATAAATTCAATATAGCCTATAGTTAATTTAAAAATATTGGCGATGAAATAGAAACGTAACATTGTTAAAACTTATAGCGGTGCTAACTTCGAAATATCTTCTTTGGGTTTCATTCTCTATCTCTTTAAAAATAAAATAAAAATAAAAATTCCAGAGACATTAAAACAAAACATGCAGATCAGTGCTTGTTCGATCAGATTGATTCTTTCAAGTTCATTTGCTCAATTGTTATATGGAACGATATTCTGTCAAAAATTGATGTCGTAAGCAAAATGTTGCAGTCTCCTGAATCTAATATAATTGAATTTCTTAACGTTTTGGGTGAGCTCGTTAAATTTTTAAGGGGAGCTAGATGCGATGAAGCATTTACTCCTTATATTAAAGACGCAGACGTTTTAGCTAAAAAAGTAAACGTAGTATCCGAATTTCCAGTTGTAAGGAACAGAACTAAAGTTCGCCACTTAGATTATGAAAGTCTAGATGAATTTGATAAAGAAATAAAAAAATTCAAAACAATTGTTCAGAATACAATTTTATCTAGAAATTGTTGATACTGCATTAAATTCCATTAAGGATAGATTTGAAATTCTGAGTGAATGTAAAAAATGTATTTAAATTTCTTTGTGAATTCAGAAAAATGACCGAAGAAAAAATTAAAAAAATCTTGTGTTGATTTAGATGTTTCCCTTCAAATTAATAAAGATGGTGAATATATTAAAAATTCACCATCTTTATTATTTGATATTGATGGTTTTGAGCTCTTCAATGAGCTGATAACATACAGAACTTTTAGCGGTGGCAGTGGCATTACAGAAACTGACCCATTAAAACATTTGACATATATTAAAAAAAATAACTTGATGTCATCATTTCCAAATCTATTCATAGCTTTGAGAATTTTCCTCATATTACTCGTTAGCGTTCGAAAAAAAAAAACACTAGAGTAACCTTACCCTCAAGGGCGGCCAATTATTGCTGGCACGCAGGCGTCTAACATTCTAAAACCGGCCCTTAGGGTAATGGATGGCAATGCTGTAGCCAATGAAGTTCTAACTGAGGATCGGCTATTGCTGTTACCCTCCTGCCATGATCAGAGCTTTATATAGATCAATACACCTTATCCCTACACTGTCCTCTACAGATAACTGGAATATGAAAAACATTCTTGCTTCGTCCTTTTAAGTCAGTCCTTTTAAGGACCGCAAGACGTTTGCCCTTGTTGTGGCTGGGATAAGAATAGCTCCACTGCAGCCCATACATATCGTACAAGGCGACTAAAATGGGTACCCAGGGAGGATAATAAATGCCAATGAAGTTCTAACTGAGGTCCGGCTATTTTGCTGTTACTCTCCTGCCATGATCATAGCTCATAGTTCAATAACACCCTATCCTTGCATTGTCCTCTACAGATAACGGTGAATATGAAAAGCATTCTTGCTTCGCCCATCTAGCCAAAAAAAAAAAAAAAAAAAAACAGCAAGACGAAAGAAGGTATTAGGTATTAATGGTTTTTGTTACGTCCGCGTGAGAAGCGGACGTAACAAAACGGACGTTTCAAGCATAAGTTTTTTACTTATGCTTGAAAACCGCACTCTTTTAGGCTGCACTATACAATTTCCGGAGGTATTCCGTGAATCTTGCATCGCACTGGCCCTAACCTTGCCCGAATTCCTATTATCTCCCCTTATACACGAAATGTGTATGAGGCCAATGGCCGCGTAGGCCCCACCCGCAATTGATAACCAGTGGTGGATGTATGGTTTTAGGGAGGTCGGAAATCCGAGCTGAGCTAAGCAGTTTCACGGTCTTCCCATAACGCCGCTTCTCGATCTTTGCTAGTTGACTGTTCCAGTCAACAGGATTGTGCTGGCAGGTCCTTAGGCCTGCGGGAATATAATTGTAGGCTCACCGTCCTACTTTATTAACAAGCCTTTCACAGTCCTCAAATAACTCCAGGAGACGCCCCATTGGCATGGAGGGCATCAAGGAGCAGATCCGGACTCTAAACAAGGAGGAGTCACTAGATGTGCTAAAGTTCATCATGAAAAAGTTTGAGACTGACTGGCCGGGTTATTTAAACCTGTACGTCCAAACAAACGATCCAGAAGGAGAGGATGAGGAATCTCAATGGGAAGTCACCTAAAATCCCCTGCCATAACAACTCACAAGGGGAGCATTCATACAAACTGCGAAGAACAACAGATGATCTTATGGAGGAGAACTCACCCACACAGGACGCTCTGAAAATTCGGAAAAGGTAAGGTCACTCCAGTCATATTACAGGATAAGGAGAAATGGACTTCTGTCACGTCAGCCTTCAGGGAGCACAACATCACATACTCCTGGGCAAAAGATTCAGATGAGGGAGTCAAAATCCAGCCAGCTACTGTCACTGACTACAGGCAAATGACAATGCTAATCGACAACAAAAATCTTCCCTACCATATCTTTGCTTTACCAAGCGAAAAGACCCTAAAGGTGGTGATACGCGGTGTCATAGAAGGAATCACCTCCGAAGAAATTTCCGCTGATTTAAGCAACCAGAACCTAACCCCAATTAAAGTGAGCAGGATGCTTAGATCCGACAAAACGCCAATGCTTTTAGTACTGGTAGAGATTGATAACACTCAGAATAAGATATATGAATTTACTACTACTTGTGGCCTCAGAATTGCTACGGAACCTTTAAGAAAGAGCGTCAGCTTCCAACTTTGATCAGCATCGAAGTGAAGTCCAAGGTAGCGTGTTGTTTTCACCTGTGTGATGGTTGTGATTTTAAGTTCTGCACTTTGTGTATAGGAGGATGAATGTTTGATAGTGAGATATTTAGTTTCTATGGGCAGGGTTTGGGGGTTTTTGAATATCATTAGCTTTGTTTTTCCAGGGTTTATATATATGCCGTTTTCGGTTAACCAGTTAGTGATTTGATTGATGTCGTGTTGCATATTTTTGTAAGCGATATTTGCATTGTTGTGAATGGATACTATGGCAGTGTCGTCTGCATACTGGAAGATTTTACTTTTTAGGGGGAGTTGGCTTATGTCGTGTGTGTATATGTTAAATACAATGGGAGATAGGACAGCTCCTTGCGGTACTCCACAGGTTACATGTACCTCTTTGCTGTGTGCTGATCCTATACGTGTGATGGTGATGTGCTTTCTGTTTTTCGTGTATGCTTTAAACCACTGGAGTAGACGACCTCCAATTCCGATATGGGTAAGTTTCGTTAACAAGGTTTTATGTGTTAGTGTGTCAAATGCTTTTGTTAGGTCAATGAATACCACTAATGTTATTCTGTTTTTATCCAATGCAGCGTTTATTAGATCTGTGAAATCTTCCAGGAGTGTTGCTGTTCCTTTATTTTTTTGAAAGCCATATTGTGTTTTGGGTATGATTTGAAATTTTTCAACGTATGTGGAGAGTTTCTGATGTACAATGCGCTCCATGATTTGGTTGATTACAGGCAGCGTGGCGATAGGTCTGTAATTACTTATTATGTTTCTTTTTCCCTGTTTGTGTATGGGTGTGATTAATGCAGTCTTCAGTGTTTCAGGTATGTGTCCCGTTTCGAAGATTTTATTTAACAGTTTTTGTATAACTGGAAGTAGGTCGGTCGAGTGTTTCTTGATGTCTTTTGGTCTGATTCCGTCTATCCCCGGTCCTTTGTTAGGATTAATTTGTTGAATTGTCAGTGATAGTTCTTCTTTTGTTACTGTGGGGAACCACATCGACTGGGTTGCTCGTGAACCTTGTGGAGAATGTTCGTTTGTGTGAGGAAAGGTTGTTTCTTGTAGCTTTTGGACAGAGTTCACGAAGTGCTGATTAAAGTTGTTTGCCAACTGTTTGAGGGATTTGGGGTCGCAGGCAAAGCTGTGTTTTATTGTTTCTGTGGCAGTGGTTCTGTGTATATTGTCCAGCATTTCATTAATCAGGTGCCAGGTTTCCTTTATGTCATTCTGTGCTGTTGTTATTTTGTTGCTGTAATAGTTTCTTTTTGCCGTTCGAATCTGGGTTGTTAGGAGATTCCGTTTTCTTTTGTATTCAGCTTTTAAAGCGATATTGTTCGGCGACTTCTTAAGTTGTTTCCATAGGGCATCTTTTCTTTGTATGTCTGTTAGTATGTTGTCTGTTATCCATGGATTTTGTTTCGTTTGGGAGAATATTTTTATTTTTGTTAATGCTTTGTTATATATTTTGTTAGATGCAAGTTTAAAAATTATATACAGCTTCAGCAGAGTCTAAAGATGCTATCTGCATCCAGTCTGTTTTTTTTATTTCATCGTTCACTATTGCTTCGTTTAGAATGCTATGATACTGTTTTGTAGTCTCAGTGATTTTTATGGGTTCTGGTTCAGTGTGTAACTGCAATGCTGTGAAATAATGGTCTGCTAGTTTGCATGTTATGACGGCTGCTGTGTGGCTGTTTGGAGGGGCCCTTATATTTATATGATCAATGCAGGTTGAGGTTGTTGTGTTTCCGACTATCTTTTCTCGTGTATACGACTGTATGGATGGGGTTATGTTATATGCCGATAATAGGTCTAGGTATTGTTCTGTGTTGTTATTTATGTTAATAATGTTTATATTAATGTCTCCTATTATTATCAAGTATTTTGAGGTGCCTACTTTCGTGGCTGAAAGCCATCTGTTTAGTTCTTCTCGGAATTTTGTGGTGCTTAAGTTGGGTGATCTGTATATTGCGTTTAATATCAGGGAGTTTTCTTGTTTGATGTTTTTAATTTCGATGCATATGTTTTCTGCGTATTCTAATTTATAGTTTATTTCTGTTACATCTAGTTTATGTTTTAATTAATATTAAATAAAATTAAATAAATTAAACTGTAAATATTATTATTGTATGTAACTTATACTGAGACATAATAAAATGTTTAAAAAAATTATTATTATTATTATTATTATTATTATTATTATTATTATTATTATTATTATTATGTCCGCGCGGTTAGCCTAGTGGCTATGCCTGGGGAAGGAGTGTCCTAGGTTCGATTCCCGTCCACGACGTGAGGAGCTTAAGGATCTTCCTTAGCCAAGTTAGCCGGTCTTGGGCGTCGGCAGCAGGGATTTTTCCGCCAGTTTATCTGGGGTTTTTCATCCCGCAAGCAGGCAAACCGGCCCCGTGAACACACAGGTTACAGTCATAAATACTTACGGCAAGGAAGGCAACGGGAAACCACCTTGCTCATAATCATCTCTCCCTAGAATGGTAGCATATAGCTACCCTCCCCCGGCCGTATGGCAGATGGGAACCAAAAGATTATTATTATTATTATTGGACACCCCTATGAAGGCGAGGGACTCATCACCAGAGGACACTCTGTACAGCCAGGGGGATCTACCGACGGTGCAACACTTGCATTTGCAGGGGCGACAAGTTTTTTCGGGCTGCAAAATTGACTTAAATTATATGAAAAATAAATCATAAAAAAGTCATTTATTCCTTCTGTGTTGAAACCAGACTTCAGGATGGCGTTAGTTAAATTTTTACATAATAAAACTTTATTGTACTGTATATTTTTTTAAAAATCATAATCTTTTAAAATAATGTAGTATTATGTTGCGTTTAATATCGCACTGTCAGTGTTAATATCAGACGACGTGACAATAGCAGAACATCTATCTTGCATTTATTTCCGATTCCATTGTTATCCGTGAGTTGACCTTGATCTGGGGATAAATCTCGTTTAACCAATGAGACCAAACGTAATAACATAATATGATAATTAGTTAAGAGTAAACCAGTTAAAGAAATAGAATCAAAATGCATAAATGCAGTTGTGCAGTGATTGTTAATAATACTTTTTTTGATGCGGTTAGTAGGATTTGGCTTTTTAAATAATTTTAACAATCCAACACGTCTGATAAAAAAAAATTATTTTTAAATAATTTTAACAATCCAACACGTCTGATAAAAAAAAGAAAAAAATTAAAAAAATTAAAAAATTAAAAAAAAAACTATCGGGCGCAGAATATCGCAAATGAAAATCGGAAAAAGAACGCAATATTCAGAAACAAAGCGGGTCTTTGCATAAATATCTAAAAACTGAAACAGCAAATGTAGTACAAGAGAAAATAAGCGAAAGGACCGAAACCAAAAATTCTGAGCTCATGCCAAGTACTTCTCATTGCGATCCCAGTAATGTCGATATTAGTAACAATGAGGGCAAAAACGAAACTGATTTAACATCTTCCTCTTCAAAAAAATTAAGTGATGCACTTGAAGTGAACATTGATCCAGCAAGATGGAATCCCTCTTTAAACGATGCCGAAAGACTGGAAATCGTCCGCCGATCCAGTCTTTCGGCGAAAGATCTCGCAGATTTCGTTTTTCTGCGCAGCACTAACGATAGGAAATTTTCATTAAATCATTCCATTAGGGAATTAAGCAATGGAGAACATATTAATCGGTCATGGTTAGTGTATTCTAAAGAAAGAGATTCTGTTGTACGTCGTTTTCCGGTAATAAAATTTCACTCACTGCTGACGGATATAACGATTGGGGGCATTTATATCTGCATCTTAATGAACACGAAAAATCTAAAAATCACTTGGAGTCACATAAAATCGTCTCGTCTTCTCGTGATTCATAATCTTGTATTCGCTTGATTTTAATTACCTATGCAGATACACATTTTCAGAGCAAAATTCCATCGTTAAAGGGTTAATTATCTCTCTCTCTCTCTCTCTCTCTCTCTCTCTGTAAAAAATATAGTTTGTGATAATTTTTCATTAACTTATGAATTTTCATTAGCTGATGCTACTATTTAGAATTAATAATCAGACATATTGAAGCCTAGTTTAACATGATCGCTTTTAAAACGTCATTAAAAGAGCTTTTTTAGGCGAAAAGGGGTGGCAAAATATGCTATTTCACGGGGTGACAAAATTCCTAGGGGTCGGCCCTGTGTATAGCACAGTTTGCCGTCTACACACTACTTAACTTAATCTACCATCCACACTAAGCCATCTACTTCCTAAAATTTGCACTACATTTTTTTTTATGTGACTGCTCTAGAAACGTAGTAAACCTATAGTATATTAGAGGTGGACTCAGATTTATTTCTTTGTATTTTTTTTTTAATTTTTCATATATTTTTAAGTAGTCCAGAAAATCAGCTTTACATGCCAAACATGGACGTTTTTGAACAGACTTCAGCTCGCCAGTAAACAGGAAGGCAGTATCACAGGACGATGAAATTCATGTTCCATCTAGTGACAATGACATACATCCATGCTCACGAAAAAATAGGGGCGGAGGAATCCGGCTAATCAATTATCCACGCACACAGACGCATCGTGTGTGTGTGTGTGTGTGTGTGGATAATTGATACTACGTCCTTTACTGCCCACTAAGTAGTTATGTGTCAAAACGATGTAAAACGCTTCATTACATTTTTTTTTTCTATTTCTTTTTTCGCATTTTATCTAACCATCGCAGTTGCAGTGGTAATCAAATTTTAGCATATATGTTCATTCCAGCATCCAGCTGTCTTGACTATACAGGCGAGGGCTATGAATAATATCGCGCGCTTTGTGTTCACGAAGTCACTTTGTGGTAGTTAAAAAGGCAAATAGGAAAAAAAAAAAAAAAAAAACTTTCCATTTCCATATGAGGCAACTAACTCCTCCTCAATTGAACTTATATGAAGAATTCTGGCATCATAATATTCAAATCTGAGCTAAAGACAGAAACTGCTATACTGTCATGAAGAATTACGTATTACTTTTATAAATGCTGCCTCCATATATTTATTTAAAAATTGTTAAGAAAAAATAAAGAATTAAACAATAATATTATGTTCTGTAATTTATAAAATTAATAAGGATTTATCCGAAGCTCTTAATTATTCCTATTTTTTATCCAAAAAATCTATTAATATTTCCATTTTTTATCCAAAAAATCTATTAATATTTCCATTTTTATCAAATGTAAAAATTATATAAAACGCAGATTTTTCTTTCCTTACGTTGTTTAATTTATATTGGAACTGGTAAAAATTAACCATAATAAGATACCATGAGCAAAATACTAAATATTTGATTAATATTTAGATCGTAGAGAGCTACGATTGCCTCAATGTGAACATGTTAAAGGTGATCCTTAAACTTGCTCAGGAAGTTCGAATGAAGTTTGAACTCGGATATGTTGACAGAGCCGCTTCAAGGCCTGTGATTGAATTACCAATTATATATGCTATAATGCCTAACAGTTTCAATGTGTGACTGGAAATGACTTCCCTCATCCATGTGGCACTTGCCTCCTACCAACTTCCAATCGAGGTTATTACAAAGTTTCATTTGTTTTTTAACCACCGGTGCCAGAACTGTTTGTACCGCTCACTTTGTTATACTGCAGTTCTTTGATGTACTCGTATTTCAAGTCTCATGCTGTGATGAGATATTGAATACTGTAAAAAGACTTGGAGAAAACTTGCATCATTGATGAGTATCATTTGGGTATAGACTGTGAGGAAGTGAATGATCATTAACCTAAACTTCCCATCTATAAAAACTAAATGTATCATCTTTTTTGGGACATTGAATCTCGCGAAGAACAGGCGTACCAACATTTCCTATATTCCTCTTTGAGCAGTGTTCTTCAAGACACGGAAACATTGTAAAGGAAGGCATCTGCTAAAATCTTCAATGTCCCACGACTGATAGACTTGTTTCCTACGTAAACAGGACAAACGCTATCTGAAGACTGCTTTTAGTTAGAAGTATTAAAAATAGTCTTCTGTGCGGAGACAGAGCGAGGGATGCTGACATTTAGAGTGAACACTACAAAATTAGAGATGTATGTTGTATCGGCGAGACCTTACTATTTTAACTATTTCTGTTAGAATTCCATATATATCTGCTCGTGTAGTCTCATTTCTGAAGATATATATGTGATTCATTAATGTTTCTGTAGAAATTGTATACTTGTTGACAGATGTCACCTGTCAACAAGTATACAATATAATACCAAAATAGAAGCTTTTCAACGCTCCTGATGATCCCTAATAGGGTGAGTGATAATTGATCCTCCTTTAATAGCGCTTGAAATTGAATTAAGTGTGTTAAGATATTAATAAATGAACGTTCATCACTTTTTTTGGTTAGCAAGAATGGATGAAGCAAGAATGCTTTTCATATTCCCCGTTAGCTGTATCTGTAGAAAAAAAAATGTATGGATGGGGTAATATAGTGCTATAAGCTCTGATCATGGCAGGAGGATAACAGCAATAGCCGAGCCTCAGTTAAAACTTCATTGGCTACAGCATTGCCATCCATTACCCTCCCTGGGTACCCATTTTAGTCACTTCTTACGACATTCATGGGCTACAGTCGGGCTAGTCTTATCCCGACCACCACAACGTTCATCACTGATTTTTATTACCTCGAATAATTCCACTTGATACAAAATAATTTTAAGTGTGTCTGAATGTAATAATCAATTTTATTTGTGTGTGTGTGTGTGTGTGTGTGTGTGTGTGTGTGTGTGTGTGTGTGTGTGTGTGTGTGTGTGTGTGTGTGTGTGTGTGTGTGTGTGTGTGTGTGTGTGTGTGTGTGTGCGTGCGTGCGTGCATTCGATTGTGTGCGTGCGTGCAACAGTTAGCAGATGATAATTGTTGTTTTTGACAGAACAAGAGTAGAGCTGTAGGGAAAGGAAGATAATGCACTGTTGGTTCTGAAATACAAGATAAGAAGTTATTTACCGATCGCCAACTTTATATCCTTACTGGCAAGATATTAACGTGCCTATTGTGTTGGCTGAATTTCCACTATACTCTGTGGCGTAGACTCTGTAAGTCTTTGAACATTGTTATATATGCTGCGCCAGTTCATCAGGATTGCTTTCCGTAGATTGGCGCATGTTAGAGATGGTGGATTTCTCGATTCTTACAATTCCAGAGATATTCTATGAGGCTAATTCTGTGCACGATGGTAACAGTTGTAAGTCGCTGTAGTGTTGGGTGAACCGCATTATCCTGTTTACTTGTTTCATATGGGAAAATAGTCGCCATAAGGAGGTGCGCTTGATCAGCTACAATGTATATAAGTTCTGTGTCACATATATTGTGGTTTACGGATATCATAGTTCCAAGAACTCCCCCCCCCCCCAAAAAAAAATCTCCTGTACCATAATACTGTAGCCTTCTCTGTGCTGAACCATGACACCGAAGTGATTCATTTCTCCAGATTTTCCACTTTTCGTATAGCTGTACACGAAATTCATCCCAAAAAAGCAACATTTTTCAGTCTTCAATGGTCTAATGACGTATGTCAGATGCAAACGGTAAACATAGTTCGAATATTAAGTTTAGAATAGGCATCTTGAGTGGGCTACTACTTCTGAGTCCAACACGCAAGAGATAATTCTGGATTTTGGTGTAAGAAATATCGCCATTCGACCACAGGTTAAATTCCATGGTCATTATTCCACAGTTTTTTAGTCAATGGGCTTGCACAGGATGGAAAAATCTGCACACACACACACACACACACACACACACACACACACACACACACACACACACACACACACACACACACACACACACACACACCATGAGCATCGATGAGGAATGGGGAATCTATCATTGGCTCAGAGAGTTATCCATCCACTCTTAGAATAGTTCAACTACGGCACTCTGCGAATATAATATTGATAGTGGCAGTATTAGTTTCCTATGGATACTGCCACTTTCAACCAGCATCCTACAATCATGTCTGTTCCTAAGTCCATTAGGTCACATTATTTGCCTATGTTGATCAGCAATTATGAATGAACAGTACATTGCGCACATCTGCGGTATCATGTATACTGACTTTTACCGTAATAGAAGTGTCACCTGTAGAGGACGGAATGGCTCATTGCATATTCTTTATAATAAAAGATGTATGACATATTGACAATCGACTAAAGCAATTTTAATCATCTAGGCATTTTATTGCAAAATTTTAATGTCTTTTCTTCTTTAGTTTTTAATATGCTTTGTTATATTTAATGTGTTAACAATATTTTAATGAATTATTATTAATATAATTATATCATATTAAGAATATTATTTGTTTACGTTGATTTTATTGAAGGAAGGAAAATTATATATTTGCAAAAATGTTATTTTTTTACATCATATGACTAACACAGGACTGGAATGAATTAATAATTCCTGTTTTAGATTTCTATTCTTCTTTGAAATTGAAAAATTCAAATTAATAATAAAGAAAATTAATGGATAATCTGAATAAAGATGAAAAGCAGTAGATTTGATTAAATCAATAATAAAAGATGATCTTGGAAGAGACCGATTTTAGGTACTGTTATGATATGCGAAATGCAAGGGTCATTTCAAAAGTTCTGCGCACCTGCGCATATATCTGAGTTTTCTGCGATAGTTTCTGCTTTCAGGTCAGTAAAGACGAAGAACATCGTGTGATTATTTTATTATGAATCATACTTCAAAATATGATTCGTTGTCAAATTTCATACTTTCTGTGCTTCTTTAAAGGACTACATGGAATCAAATGTTATATTCTTGTTTTCAAACCTGTTTTGTGATGGGAAAGAGACGACGAAAATTTCAAAATTCCCCTATATTTTATCGTGAATAGTGATGAAATACATCCGTGTACAATTTTATAGCAATCCACTAGCACATCTGGAATCTTTATTCAATTAAGTTTTAATAATCGTTTTTTTTTCTTGAAGTCTGAATTTTTTTTTCGAAAAAAAATTGTTTTACTCTTCATCCTCAAATTTCAAACAACATACCAAACTTGTTTTTAGTTTTCAAAACTATCTATAACTGCACGTCTCAGTCCAGTTTGCTAATTCATAATTTTTATTTTCCAATGGCTTTATTGTTTGAATTTAAAAAATTAAAAGCTTTTGAAAAACGGGAATATCATTCAAGATACTGCAATACTGTGAGTGAAGCCTTTTTTAAGTTCTTATTATTGAAATGAAAAAAAAAAAAAAAAAAAAACTAAGAAACAAATAAGAAAAACCTGTCGAGAAGGTGAGAATGGAGCTCACCAAGCTCTGAGCTATCGGAGAACGAGTCTTAATTGAATGGTCGAAAGTCGCTTGAGGGTAGTAGCGTCATATTATCGATACAAGAAACTTCCCTGTGGGATTGAATGCAGTAGCTTTTTCCGTACCGATAACGTAATGGTAGTCTCACCGACGAACAGGTATGAACCTCAAGCATATTAACAGCTTTAATGGTTAGGAATCAAAGGTAATATATCCAAGCCACTTCACGACTCCAGTAAGCGGTGTGTGTTGATACTGACGACGAAAAAAATGCTCCATCTGCAGATTTTTACAGACATTCATGACCTCATAACTTACTGGTTATGGAACATCTGCTATTGGCTTGGCTAGTGGCCACATACATATCGATTAATTAATACAACACCCGAAATCATAAATTTGAATGTTTCCTCTTCTCCAAGTAAATAAATACTGAACTTTGCACTGTAGAGAAAACTTGAAGATGATCAGTGACTTAACTTAAATGATCCTAGTTAATACGTAATAATTACAATTGTGAAGCATTCGTTCATCTTTCGATGGATGTTCATTAGCTTTCTATGATTAAATATGCAAGATACATTTTTGAAATCAGCATGAAAATCCATTTAAAGTGATGTGTCATTTACTAATGTAGGATGTAAATATCAACCAACCCCACCGAAATGTACCTTTAGGGGATAAATCACGCCGAACTGAACAATATTCAGTATTTAACCAGTTAACAAAACTTTTTTAGTTTCTACACACATCAGTTTAGAAATAAATTTGGATCCTTAATATCGACTCTTTCTATACTATTTACATCAAAGTTTCGTAATTACGAAATACGAAATAAATTGTATAATTTACATCGCCAAAATGATGCCGTATGGCTCTTTCTTCATTAAAAATGAAAAATCATCTCAGAGTCTCGGATATTATTTTTTTCATTTTCCATGCAAACAAATCGGCAGAAAACACGCCGGTTGAAACATACAAAATTATTATTGGTGATGGGTAGATGGCGAAAGGTGAATGATAGATTAAGTAGTTATATTGAGTAGCGAGAAGCGTCCTCCCACGATGAGTCCTTGCACTCTGTGGAAATCATGGAACAGCAACAGCAATAATAATAATTGAAATATTCATATTTATTTTATATGTATGTAATGGTTACAGGTGAAAAATAACATTTCAAAACAACACTCCTAAGATATTTTAATGCAATCCAAAATTAAATGCCAAGCCACATTCTAATTTAAAACAGAATTATATATATATATGTAGAAAGTTTTTTACCTTGGGTATATACTATGTTAAAGATACCAAACAATTTTATAAGCTAGGTTTTAATCCTTTTTCCCAAGTAAGCAAACAGACAAGTAAGTCAATTGCTTGATATATTTAACATAGTATATACACAAGGTAAAAAACTTTCTACATATTACTCTCATCCTGAGATTTTTATTTAATAAGGTCAAAGCACCTTGCAACAACTTGTTCAGGTAACATTTATAAGCTCTGCATTACTTCAACCTTGGCATTTATTTTTTTGGGTCTGACTCCCACTAACGAGACCTCAATAAAGGTCGAAACCGGTCTGGGAAATGGCCCTTGCCTTTAATGCATAGCATCATACATCTCCGCAAAGGGATGTGCTTTGCATTACTTGATCAATTTTATCAATTTAAATACGTATATATTTAAAAAAAAATTAAATAGAACAATTAGGTAGATTCAACAGTAAAACTAGGTTTGATACATATACGTCGTAGTAGCTCGGTAAACACTCAAACACTAGAGTGCCTGTTTGCATCGCTTCTCAGTCACCACATAATTTTTCTAACTCCATCCATCTAACTCTTACCGCACTACAGTAAGAAAGCACACGGAGGCATCCGGCGTTATTGTGAATGGAGTAATTGAACCATCGTATATCGAGTGCTGCCTGTATTTACAATAATTCATTTGTTGTGTTAAGAGAGAGAGATTTTTCATATTAACGATATTGATTGTGGAATAATCTTATATAAGTACATACATATTTTTTCTGCATTTTATCATTTACATTTATGTTTCAATCTTCAATTCATTTTAATTCACAAATTATATTTACAATTTATTTTTTGTTATCAGTAGAGAATGCTGAAATGGAGATATTTAACTTTTTCACGTTGCTATTTTTTGAATCAATAATAATAATTTTTATTGTATTGAGAGTTTTTGCTTTCTTATGGTTTCTGCCTGGTCTCTGAGGCCATTGAAACCTCATCAAAATGGACCAATAGGAGGCGAATGTGGACGCTTTGTCAAAGCTATCATTTCTCCCATAAGGTCCGACTAGGGCAACTCGTAAATGCCGGCGAGTGAATTCCCATAAGCTGTCGGATCAAATTTATGTCCAAATTAAACAGCAATGGTCCCAGCATTGAACCTTGCGGTACACACTAATCATTTGTTTTCGCCTCGATTATGCCCCTCCACGTACCAATTTTTTTATATCTGTCCAGCAGCCGCCCTCTTATCCATTTAATCACTATCATATCCATCCCAATTTGTTCTAATTTTCGTAACAGAGGTTAAAGGTGGTATTCTGTCAAATGTATTTGGGGGTCACAGCAAAATCATCGTGTAGTCATTTCCTTTATCCAACTCAGCTGTTACTCCATTATAAAAAAATTAATAAACTACTAAGGCGTGACCGACCCTTCACAAAGCCATGTTGACCCTCATACGGTATCATATTTTTATCTACCCATTCTTGGATTCTCTTTTTTACCAATTTTTTTAGTACTTTTACTATCATGTCTGAGATACTGATTGGTCTATAATATGCTCTTCCGTCCTCCTTTATGCAAGGGAGGACTGCAATAGCATTATTTTTTGCCCTCTTTCTGCTCCCTTGGAATTCTACCAGAGCAGACTTGCAATATCCCAAGAACCTCCAATTCACTCATCTCTGTTTCCACATTAGTGTCAAAAAAAAAGGTAAAGCAGAAATCTCACTAGGATGATATACCCTTGCAAAATGATCACTTAGTAACTCAACTATTTTATCTACTTCTGTCACGTCGTTACCATCAGCACTCATTAGGGTTAATCTTCCATAGCTACTCTTCCTCTTACATGCAACATATCCAAAGAACTCTTTGGTATTTCCTTTGACCTGCTTGGCTAGATTCTTCTCATAATTTGATTTTGCCTTCTTTGCTATGCTGTCAGCTTTCTTGCTTGAGCCTTGTACTGTTCATGAGTCTGCTAGTTACCTTTCTCTTTATATATACCTTCCACAGCATTTTCTTCTTCTGCAGCTTGTGTTTAGTGATATTACTCATCCATCTAACTCTTACCTGATTAACCCTCCTTACCGTAGGTATATAATTTAATATTGCTTCTTCTAGATGATCCATAAATATTTCTCATGCACTGCTAATATTCTTACCCTGCAGTGCTTTATGCCATTTCACAGATTTAAACTTCCTAAGCTTACGATAATCACCTACTCTGTAGTTCCACATATACCTCTTCATGACAGAATATCCCTCATATTGGACTAACTCCGAAGTCAAAACTTCATTGTCACTTTCACCAATCGGATACCATGTGGTCATATTTACTAATAGATAGCTTTTCTGATCCTTTTACCAGATCCAATGCTCTCACACTCTTAGTACCCTCCGTCGCGTGCTGTTTCAAGTAATTATCTCTCAGTAGGTGTATAAATTCCATTTCCCTCCTGCCATCTGATTTTTCTTCCTTCCAGTCCATATCTCCATAATTGAAGTCTCCCCATAACAATCACTCGACCTGTACTCATTATACTAAATTGGCGATACATGTCTTCCAGATCAACTGTCGAACTTCCAGGCCTATAGCAGCAACCGACTGTATATTTTGTCATACTGGCCTTTAATCTCACGCCAGACTGCTTTAAATGAACAGCGACCGTCCGCCTGTCTCCTATTCTTTTTGGTTGCAATTCATCTACTATACCCAATCCTATCTTTCCTGAAAATACTAAGCCCTTCACATAGAAATCGATAATATTTTTTTCTTTATAGTAAAATAACATTTTATTACCTATCAAATATACTACAGTTTCTCCCATGTGGTTCAGTTCAGATTTCAATTCATATCATACTTTGCAATGCATTCTATTCACCTAGTAGAACAATTCATGTAATATTATTATAATTATCACAGTAATAGTTTGCAATACAGTTCACAGTTTCACACGGTAGTTTACATGATTACCTTTTGTTGAAAGTTTTTCCTTAGTTCTATTAGACATTAAAGGTACCAAAAAATTATATAATACATTTAATCGTTTACCCCCAAGGAAGCAAAACAACGTTTTGCGTATAAAATATATTCACGTCTGAGATACTACTTTTATATAGAGACTAATGATTTCACATTACTGTGTATACTGTAAATAGCAAATATGAATTATGACATTTGAATAACTAAGTGCATGAATTAACTGCACTTACAGTAACAAAACGGAAACATTACTCAGTATTGAAACTTTTGTATCATAGGGATATTTTTTGTGCACATAAATATTCAAAAAAGAATGAAAAATTATTATTATTGTTATTATTAATTATTATTATTATTATTATTATTATTATTATTATTATTATTATTATTATTATTATTATTATGTGTGTGTGTGTGTGTGTGCGCGCGCGCGCGTGTGTGTGCGTGAGCGCACGCGAATTTCTCAATCATAGATTTCGTAGCTTCCCAACACAGCAAAAAAAAAAAACAATAAATATTAGCCAACTGGTGTCATCCTCAGACAAGCTTACATATAAGCTTCGAGGATGAAAGCAGAGAAATTAGTTCTCATCCAAGATGTATCATATGTAACCAAATGCATGTAATGTACGTATCACATGTAAACCAATGTATGTAATGTATGTATTATATGTAAACAAATGTATGTAATGTAAGTATCATATGTAAACAAATGTAAGTAATGTATCATATGTAACCAAATGCATGTAATGTACGTATCACATGTAAACCAATGTATGTAATGTATGTATTATATGTAAACAAATGTACGTAATGTAAATATCACATGTAAACAAATGTAAGTAATGTATCATATGTAATCGAATGTATGTAATGTATGTAATAACTGTAACAAACGTATGCAATGTAATAAAAAATAATACTAATGAAATAAAATAAAATAAATAAAAAATGTAAATCATGAGTTTACACTGTATGTTTGTGAGAATAAGGAAATATAATATTTAGATTCATCATCATCATCATCATCATCATCATCACGAATCATGGGCTCACTGCCCGTTGATGTCTGATGCCTGTTTCACTATTTTCTTCCACCTTTCTTTGTCCAGTGCACAGTGTCGCAGTTTTTGTACACCCATTCCACACTAGTCTTTTATACCATCTAGCCATTCTCTGTATGGTCTACCTCTTCTGTTTAAACCATCCAAAATACCAAACATAAATGTCTTTATCTTCCGGTCCTCACTCATTCTACAGATGTGTCCAAATAATTGCAGCTTCCGTTTTATAATCTTCTGCATTAGATTCCGTTTTGGTTGTATCTTCTGATAGAGCTCTTCATTGGTGATTTTCTGTACCCATCCTATTCTTAGAATCTTCTTGTAACAAGTTCTTTCAAATGACAAAATTCTTTTTCTTGATTCCTTATTTATTACCCACGTTTCAGATCCGTACAGTACACCGCTGAAGATGCACGTTTCCAATACTCTTAGTTTTGTTTGCAGACTGATCACTTCACTTTTCCAGATGTTATCCATGGCCTTCAGATTTGTTCTTCCCTTTGCAATCCTGATCTTTATTTCTTTTTTACAGTCCAAGTCATATGTCAGTTTACTTCCCAAATATGTGAATTGTTCTACATTTTCTATATCAGTTCCATCCACTTGTATCTTTTGTTTTATGTTCTTCTCACCAAATACCATTGTCTTTGTTTTTTCAAAGTTCATAACAAGTCCAAATTCTCTTCCCTTCCTCGTTTAACAGTTTCAGTGTTTTTTGTAGTTCTCTTTCGTCTTCTTCAATAATAACAATGTCATCTGCAAATACTTAGATTGCATATGTGTAAATACTGTTGTATAATCACACCTTTTCAAACATGAAAATAAAAAAAATAGTAAACCACAACATGTAATATTATACAACTTATGTAACTCTGAACAATATAATTGTAAATTATTATTATGATTGTTATATATAAAAAAAAAACTGTTATCATCATTACTATTTAAATCTCATTATATGTAGCACAAAGTGCTGAACCTTGTAAAATAATATACTGAATAGATGATCATGAATAGATGATTGTACATATGTAAATATTTGAAAGAACAATAAAAAAATTATTATTATTATTATTATTATTATTATTATTATTATTATTATTATACGAAGCCATGAACTAGCAGCTGGTAAAATTCAGTCCAAAAGACACTTAAAAATCAAAACATTGCCGCTAGGAATAGCATCTCTCTGCGTAATGTCATTAAGCAATATAAACCAAAACACCTATGTTTTGGTTTATAATATGTTGTAGAATGATAAAAACGTAATTTAATTTCACTTTGATCCCTATTTTATAATTGAAAATAAGAGCAATTTATTGCAAATTATAATATACTACTCAAAAGAAATAAAAACTTTTCAATTCTTCTAATTTCTGAAATTTAAGTAGAAATTGTCAATTTAATATTTTAATATTTATCACTTAATTTTAATATTTACTTTAAGTTTAGAGTACTAAAACTAAATATAATTAATCCTTCTGTAGGAACCAGACTCGGGCTGGGTTTACTGAAATCTTCCAACATAGTTTCTAATTAATCCTTCTTTTAATTTAATTTTTTTTTAAGTTGTGGTTAGATTGATCCAGGCGTAATGATTTCATTGCTGCATAAGATTTCCTTCCTGTTTATTAAGTTGTAATTGTATGGATATGATCAACTCGTTTACCAAAAGTGGAAAGTTGGGAGGGAATCTGTGTATTTTTTTCAAGTAGTTCGCTTATTTGAATAAAAACTGAATCTGGAACACTGCAATTTGTGCATTTTGTGGATATAGTTTGGGACTTTACACAGGTACTAGTTGGATGATTTTCACCACATTTGAAACATCTGTAGTCAGCCATACACAACTTCTGGACATGAAGAAATCTCCATCCATGACAGTGTCCAAATGATGTTTTCTTCAAGGGGTTCAAGGATGATTTTAAGTCCGCAAATTGATGCAATATCATAATTTTTTTTCTGTTATTTATCTCTACTAATACAACTAAATTTTTCGTGAAAGAATATCGGGAAAGTTCCGAATACGTAAACTATTACCTTCGTTTAATTAGCACTATACCAGATCATAAAAGCATACCGCCATCTTCTTCCACGTTAATCTTTATTTTAATTTAATTTTTAATAAAAATATCACCTAATCCCTTATTGTTCAAAAGGAGTAGCCAGAGCTCTTATAAAAAGTCCTGACTTTTGCTGTCACTTACCAGTAGCTGATCTCACAGTAATTTCATGATTTTCAAAATATTATAGGGGGATAGAAATAAATAGATTGTGTGGGGTGGGGGTGGAAAGATAGATAGAGAGCGTATGTAGACAACTTCCATCATCTTGAATCCTAAAATCGGAGTTTTGCGGCTAATTTTTCAAAGATGTGGGGAGTAAAAAAAAAGGAAATTTCAGAAAAAAAAAAAGGGGGAAAAAAATAACTCTTGCTTCTTTATCCAATCGAGTAAATGGGAAACCAGCTGCAAATTTTCCTTAAGTTGTCAATCAGAATCGAACTTATAAAGGTCGTTTTTTTGGTAGTTCAGCTAAGAAATTTCATAGTACAGAAATCCTTGTGTTAATTTATTTAAAATATTAATTTTAATATTACAATAACATAAGAAGAAATAAAACAGTCCCATGTTAGTATATTTTTTTTGTGCAGCACTCCAGAGCATGATAATAAGTGAAACGTCTTAAAAAAAAATGCTTTGCATTTTCAGAAACATTTAGAATATACATAAAATTTCTACTCAATCCCCGAAATCAATTCCATCGATATATTCAAAATTAATTGACATCTTCTCAATATTTTTCATATGACAATGCTTCAATTAATTTATTCTAATGAAAATTAATTGAAAAAATACTGGATTTTCTCGAAATATGATTTTTCCCCTTTATATATATATTTATAGTATTTTTTATTATTTTATACTTAACCATGATTTACATATGACTATGTAAAGACATAAAACTGCCTCCAATAAAAGGGGGCCCATAGTCTCAAATCCGACGATTATTTTCATCTGTCACTTAGAGAGACAGTCACAAGCATCCCTGTCCAAGGTGGGCTTCGAACCTGGAACCTGTCATTTGGAGAGCAGATGCGCTAATCACTCGCCAACCAGGTTGACAAATTACGGGACAAATTAATTATGTCGTTATAATAAATAAATAAAAAAATTATTATTTTTAAAATGCTTCATTTCAAAAGTATATGTGAAGTGTAAGAACTCTCCAAGTTTTTACGAAACAACCCTTGCAAAGATTTTCTGGGAGCCCTTTAGAGGACCATTGAATTTTTACTTTCATTTTCAGAGAAAATAAAGCAGTGGAATTATCCCTTGGTAATTTCTCTTTTCCCTTTCTTTTGATAATAAATCGAACAGAAACGCGGTTGTTCGAAATTTTGATATTAATTTTTGTTCCAAAATTTCTGTGCCAATTTCTTTCCAAAATTAAATATCCACAGAGAAATTAATAATTTCTCTGTGGATATCTAATTCATCTGCTATCACTTCAACAGAAAAATATCTATAGTTTATCGTACATTCTGATTGTTGTTGCAATATTAATACCTTGATAAAAGTGTTACTGGAAATCAACTTCCGACGTAGATCATACTTCCAATAATTTCGATTTTTATTTTCCAATCCCACTAAACATTCTACACTGGTTTTCTAATCACACACAAATCTAATTCTACATATCAACAACATATGATCTCAATAAAGGCAACTCAATTATTAAAAACACTCGCCCATCTTCTTCTTTTTTTTTTTTTTTTTGGCTAGATTGATGAAGCAAAAATGCGTTTCATATTCCCCGTTATCTGTAGAAGAAAATGTATGGATGGGGATATTATTGAGCTATGAGCTCTGATCATTAGGGTAACAGCAATAGCAGAGCCTCAGTTAAAACTTCATTGGCTACAGCATTGCCATCCATTACCCTCCCTGATTAACAATTTTAATAGCCTCTTACAACATGCATGGGCAACAGTGGGGATATTCTTATCCCGGCCACCACACGGGGATTACTCATCCATCATCTGAAAGTATATATTTTTTCAATTATTAATTATATGAAGAGTCAAAGGCTTCAATTCGACGATATATAAACTTATTTAAGTTAAGGGATATTACATCCCATATTGTTTCATAGCCGAATAAGAAACTCAAAGAGTTTCATGCCGAATATAGAAACTATATAAAGTTCGGCGAGTCCAAGCGTAAGCAAATATCTGGATAGTGTTACGACTGACCCTTTAGGGAGTGCAACACTGAGGCAACTCATGGTAAGGGTGGAGCAAGCTCCGATCACTATTCTTGATATTTTCCCATAATGTGAAACCCAACTCCTAGGAGCTGTATTACTGTTCTACATTATGAGTGAGAGAAGATCACTACCCAGACCGGTTTCAACCTTTATTGAGGGCTCATCAGTGAGTAGGTAGACCTAGAAATATCAAGTTTGTAGCAAACAGAGCTTACATATACTCTACTATGAGAATTGCCAAGAAGGTGTCCTAATAAATTATTAATTTGGCTCTTCATATAATTAGTAATTTATTAGGACACCTTCTTGGCAATTCTCATAGTAGGGTATATGTAAGCTCTGTTTGCTACAAACTTGATATTTCTAGGTCTACCTACTCACTGATGAGCCCTCAATAAAGGTTGAAACCGGTCTGGGTAGTGATCTTCTCTCACTCATAATGTAGAACAGTAATACAGCTCCTAGGAGTTGGGTTTCACATTATGGGAAAATATCAAGAATAGTGATCGGAGCTTGCTCCACCCTTACCATGATTTGACTCAGTGTTGCAGTCCCTAAAGGGTCAATTGTAACACTATCCAGGTATTTGCTTACGCTTGGACTCGCCGAACTTTATATATTTACTAAATTCGTTATGAAACTCTTTGAGTTTCTTATTCGGCTATGAAACAATATGGGATGTAATATCCCTTAACTTAAATAAATATATTTTTTCATTTTTCATATAATAAAATAAAACTGGTGTATTAATTGATTGAAATTAAAATATAATAAAGAAAGGGAAATAAATAACACATTTTACTATACAAATTTTATTATTATTATTTATTATATAATTTGAGATCTAAATAAAAAAAATTAATTAAACTTTAGAATATACCAGTTATCACGAAAATAATAATTTTCCAATAAAGTAATTGGAAATGTAGCAGCCTGATGTAATGTGTGTACGTACACTTTATTCGTTACCAACTCAATTTTCATGTTTTTTGTTTTAGTTTGTGGCGTTAGCCGATTTTTTTTTTTTTTTTTTAAATGATATTGATGTTGTCTATTTCTTAAATTCTATCAATTCGAGAAGGTTAAAGTAACAATGTGGATATCTAAGGAATAGAAACTGAATTACATTTACAGTCGTTAATTTTAGAAATTTCTACAGTAAATTGCGAACTATATATATAATCACAGGTTCAGGATATTTTTTTTCTAGTATCATACTTGAAAATAAATGAACTTTGATTAGTAGAATATTTATATTTTATTGTGCGGACAATTACTTTATTGATGTTCTTTCGCGCTCATTTTGTCATTCTGCTTGAACACGAGTTTTAGTAATCAATCTCAGAAAAAAGCATGAAATTATAGTTGGGGTGTTCGTAATTTTGTTATTAGAATAGGGGGTCAAGTCCAGAATTCTCTTACTTCATGTTTCTCACGTTTTATCATGAGTAGTACGAAATGCAGATATTGCTGCCATCTGGTGCCATCTAAGAAAACCAATAACTTTGAGCTTGATGTTACCGTAAAAGTTATGGTCAGTTGGATTAAAATGTAATCCTATGTGTAAAATATGATGAGAAAATCTGTGGAATTCTAATTTTGTCTCATGAAAATGTTTCCTCATTATAAGTAATCCGTTTGAATATCAAGGATCACGAATCTTATCTGAATTTGCATTCAAACCATTCATTAGCCTTTAGACCAGGGTTTCCCAAACTTTTTCTACGACGGAACAGTTCACAAATTCTGAAAATTTCATGGAACACCTTGGTTATTTTTTAATGTATTAATTAATAATTAAGTGTTAATTTAGCTTATTTTTATTATTAATTAATAATTGATCATTAATTATTAGTTAATAATTAATTAAACATCAATAAAACATAAAATTTATTAAATTAATTTCTGCTGATTTTCATTACCATATCCCATTCTGATCATCAAAAATGTATAATGTTATTATAAGTACTTACGATTAAATGCAGACTTTTTCTCCTGGGTGCTGGTAGTTTTCCCGCTCCTTTTGTACATCCTGGAGATCACTTTGTAGGCTGGAGGTGGATGAATCACTATCTGTTGCGTCACAAACACCTTCAATAAGAGATTTCTTAACACCAAAATTAAACAAAGTGGCTTGTCTCTTATTCATATTAGAATTTAAATTAGAATTTAAATCTGTATTCCTATTACTTTTTAAAAAATCATGGCACTCCGGTCTCAGAACAAGCACTTACACACAGCAATACGAACTTGCGAAGAAAGTATTCAGTATTAATAGATTTGAGAACGGGATACAGACTACCTTGATCTTCAATTTCAGTGGAAAATTTTTCTTTATACTTCCTTGCTGATTGGTCACTAACATTTGCAACACATGTTATTTCCTTCAGTTTTGAGAACAGAGGATAAGCCGCCCATTGTTGTAATCCGCTTGTAGGCAATTTTTATGACCAGTCATAAACAGCGGTATTCCTTTACCCAAATTTTGAAAGGTTTGATGCGTGAAAATTAAAGATACACAGATGTTATTAGGCATTCTGGGTCTGAGCTTTTCGACATATTCACGAATATTATTCTCCTCAAAATATTTCCGCTATAAAATATTTACCCATGCTTAGAAAAATGCTTAGAAAACTAAAATGACAAATTCCAGAACTTCTCGGAGAACACTTATTCATCTTCCGCGGAACACTAGTGTTAAAATCTGGAAAAAATCCATTGCACTCACACAGCATTACCTTTCCTGGTGGAATCACTTTTTTTACCGTCATAAACTGAAAGTAATTTAATTCATCCTAGATACTTTTAAATTTCAACAAACAGTTTAAAAAAAAAAGATAATGCTCAGTATGTTGAATTATTTATATAAGCAAGTAACAGTGTTTTTCTTTTCTTTTTCTTTTTTTATTAATATTAACAGCATAATAACAGCAATGTGACGATTATACATACGTCTACATCAAGGTTGAGCAATAATCTTAGAAAATATAGACAATCCATATCAATATGGACAGATGGCAACCGTAAGTGGAAGCCGTGAAAAACCTAAGTACTAGAGAGTTAATCCCATTTGAAACAGAACTTATTCTACTTGTGTGAGTTTTCCAACATCTCTGCCTGACTACTATCAAAGTTCTTTCTTCTTATTTTGTTTAATTGTTTCAATTAAATAAAATTTCTGAAGTTAATTGCCCTTAAAATATGATCTTCATTTGATGAAAAAAAGGGGAAAAAAATCACACTGATTCATCTTTGGTATGTCTCACTGCGCATGGTCAAAACTGCGATTTTTTTTTTTTTTTTTTTTGACGAAACAGTTATGGCATTAATGAACTTACATTGTTAAACGCATCCACTAATTAACAATAAAACTTCTAACAATAGGTCAGAATGAGAAAACATAGACAAACCAAATTCCGCTTAGAGATAACCAGGCAAAAAAATGGGACTAGTATTCAGTGATACGAATTCCTGTGATGTTCTTCAATATTTCCCAGTGGAAATTCGCACAGCTTTTAATGCCTTTCTGCATCCTTCAGAAAGCGAAGAAAAAGAAGAAGAATATGTAAAACGTATCAATGAGCACAAAGTCCGAACTATTTTGGATTTATATTCCAGATGGGAAAAAGACACAAAGGCTCTATACGATGGACAGCAGTTATACAAAAGGGAACTGATTTACTTACTCGCTAAGGAGTGTATTTTGAAGAATATCACTGATACAAGTCTTATTGCTGATGTTCTTATCTGTATGTACAAATGCGATCGTCGTTTTGAAAATTTCCATTTACTGATGGTATCCTATCCAGAAATCACTGACCCTAACCAAAAACTTTTCCTCGCATCTTTTGCAAGTTACTTTAACTGTGCTGCCAACGAAAATCGGTTGGTGTTTGGTACTGCTCGAGAACGATTTATCAAAGCACTTTGTTTCAGCATTCACGACATCGTATTGGTTATTAGTTTAATGTTTGATCCGGATTTGTTTCTTTCAAAGTTGAGACTAATGGCCAGACTACGCAAACCTCTGACGAATTTCGAATTTACAACAAATGAAACGTTTCTCATAGCTGGCGTAATAATATCCATGTCCAAACTCATTTTTGGAAACGCTAACCAAGTCGAAGAAGCAAAGAAACATAATTTAGATAAAAGACTGGAGTGCGTTGATCTTGTGTTCCATATTCTTCCTCAAGTTACAGTTGAAACATTAGCCAATGTCATCAACGAGTTTAAGGAGTCTTCTTTTCGACAAATAACATTGTGGGATTGGAATTGCTCTTCTATAGATGTGCTTAACAGAATGGATCACTGGACTCCTTTGCCGAAACAACGATGCCTGAATCCATCCAGACTGATACATCTGTGCAGGTGTGTCATCAGAGATCTTCTTTATGATAACTGGCAGCTTCCAGATGGGATTCAGAAGCTTGAACTGCCTCTAACTTTACGTAGATATGTTGACCTGTTGACAAACTAAGGACTGAACAGTTAAGTCCGGTTCCGGTCATATTGATTACGTTGTTGAGTACCTGACTCTATAAATTTAGAACTGCAATGGCAATTTTTGTTTCTAAACTATATACTGAATTAATATAGAGAAAGTAAAATTTTAATGGCCCACTCTTCAGTTTATATTGTTTTAGATTAATTTACTTAATAATATCACTTCACCATCTTGCTTTGTCATATTTGGATATCCTTCTAACGGAATAGTTTGTTTGAAAAGAAAAAAGAACATGGATTTGTATCGTATCCAGTTCAATCCAGGTTAATGAATTAGATAGTCCCATGCACTGATGCTGTAATTTTTTGCTTCTCATAACATGCTAACCTATCACAAAACACACGCTGGTTGCTGTGAGGTGACAATTGGTCACCTCACCTCTTTTTCTTCAGTTCTGATTTACGAGGGGTTTACCCAAAAGTTAGGGGAATTTGAATAGCGCGTACGAACCGGTTGTAGTAATGCCATCCCAACTATAAGATAAGAACAGGTACCTTCTCTCCAACTGAATGATAGCCTTTAAAGTGCACATAATCTGCATCAAATTGTGTTTCAACTCAGAAAAAATGCTTCAAAACCTACTAAAAGGAAGTGTTTGGCAATAATGCTAGCAACGCCATGTCAATGTAGATGTTTATTTTATTTTTTCATCCAAGGTATTGTCCACAAGGAATTCCTGCTTCCTGGTCAAACTATCAACTGCAGTTTTTTCTGTAAAGTTTTGAAGCGTTATTCGATGCAAATCCAAGCAAAAACAACGACTGGACCCACATATCACTCTTTTTTCGACAATTCTTAGTTTCCAAAAACACGTCAGTTCCATGATCCAATTCCTTCATTCATTTGACCTTTCCCCTACGACTTTTTTTCCTGTTCCGCACGGTGAAAGTCTAACAAAGAGGATGTCGTTTTAACAGGATTGAGATCGTGGAAAAATCGCAAGAAATACTCAACACATTTGAATGCTGTATTTTTAATTCCGGGGATGCATGGAATCTTGGAAAAACCTCTGAAATCGCTGCATACAGCCCAAGAGAAGTACTTCGAATAAGACAACTGAAACCAGGAGTTAGAATAATTAATTTTTTAATGGTTAAATTCCCCGAACGTTGAGTAATACCTTGTTCACTAGAGAGAGAGAGAGAGAGAGAGAGAGAGAGAGAGAGAGAGAGAGAGAGAGAGAGAAAAACCTTCCTATATATATATATATGGACAAAAAGAACAGCAGAATTTTGTTCTCTTTGTCCATCTGTTGACAGACATTCTCATCACATGTGATGCCAACTCCATTTGTTGCTTATTACTAAGCTAACTTGGTTATTTCCACAATGACTCTTTCCATTTTTCCATGTTTCGTTGGGTTGTTTTCAGTTTATTAGCAGTGCAGGCCAAAGATAATCCCAAACAGTTCTTTCGATTTGTTGAGTAAGTCAAAGGAAGAATGTTTATGACAGAATGAATTTAATGAATGCCAAAGGTAGGGAGGTAACAGAATCAATTGAAATTGTAGCATTACAAAGTGAATACTTTGCAAGAATATATCATCTAGGTGGAGATTTTGCAGTAACGAGCGACGCAAAGATTCCTACGGGAACTGAGGTAAAATGAAATAGAGGTGCATACCACATTACAGAATCATGATGTGAATACAGCTGTGGGATTAGATGGTATACCAGCCCCAGTTTTGTGTTAAGTTGCCAGGGAATTGTCGATGCCTTTTTTAATATAGAGGAAACTTTTCAGAACAGATCTTATGGTGGAAGAAGTAGGGGCCATCCTTGGAAACTGAGCTAGCAAGAGTGTAGCTAGTATGCATGTTAAAATTAGTTTTTTGCTTGGAGAGTAGTGAGCGAGTAGAATAGGCTGCAGAATTTGTTGTGGGTTCAATGACTATGCATGATTTCAAAGAAAAGTATGCTAGTACTGTCCAAATGTTGGATTGTGCTTGGATTGATGTTTAGTGCCTACCTCGATTAGTCTAAGGACTCCAAGTAGTAGCCCGTAATAATAATAATAATAATAATAATAATTTTTTTGTTTTTTTTTTGTTTGAGTAGAATTTCTGCTTTCTTCCTCGAAGCTTCCGCAGAGCTAATCTGAGGAAAATAATAGATGGCAGCAGTTTCGTAATTTTGTTTCAATACCCGTAATTTCCCTCTAATTTTCAGTCTCGCTATAATATTTATATTGCGCCTGTTTCAGCTTTCTGTAGGTCCCTGGTTTCTGTTCGTCGAATAGTAGTTTTGTTTACCATGTTAGGTATGTAGAAGTTTCGGGTGGCTTTTCCGTAGTGATTATTATACTTTGTGTGGTTTGTTGACTGTGGTCTTGTTATCTGACACGTGTTTCTAGTTACTCTGTAGGTTTGACTGAAGTGATGTTTTAGCATGACTGTCTCTAGTGGCATAAGTGTTTCGCCTTAAAATTTTCAGTTCTGTCCTTGCTGCCTGTATAATGGTGGAGTGCTCTCTGTGTTCCCAGAATATCAGTTTTACCATTTTATTTTGCAACGGTTGTAATCTGTTAAGTTTGTAGTCTGCGCAGAATGCGTATGATGTAATTGCTTATCATAAATGTTTTCACATAATGATTTATAGATTAATATTTTTGTGTGTGTCGGGGAAATATCTTTTAATCGATATAGTTTACTTGCTATTATCCTGAGTTTGTTGTGTAGGTAGTATGCATGGTAATTCCAACTGTGATCAGCATTGAAGTGAAGCCCGAGATAGAGTATTGTTTTCGCCTGTGTGGTGGTTGTGATTTTTGGATCAGCGCTTTATGTAGAGGCAGATGGATGTTGGATAGTGAGATATTTAGTTTCTGATAATAATCTGATAAAGTTTCTTCAAATTCCTATACGGAATTTGAATTCAAATTATGAAAGGGAGCAGAAAGAAAGATCTACAACCAGTATGTTTTCCCAACAATGACCTATGGTAGCGAAACTTGGAGTCTGACTGAAAAACATCTATGAAAACTGAAAACAACACAAAGAAACATGGAACCGTTTTGGAAATAAACAGGTTAGATAAAAATAATGATACTTCGATAAGGAAGCAAGCAAAGGTAATGGACATTGCCTTAGCAATAAAACGAAACAAATGGCTCTGGATAGAACATGTGATGAGAATGACAACAGGTGGACAAAGAGAATAACAGAATGGACACCAAGAACTGGTCTATGGTAAGATTGGACGAAGAGATAAGAAGATTGATATAAATATTTATGGTTTAGAGATGTACAACACCGGCTAAAATGGAAGCATGGAGTGCCTTTCATCAAGCAGTGGCCTGAGGAATGCTGTTAACGATGATGATTATGATCAGTAAACACTATAACTCTGTAAGAGGGTGCTCTGATCGAGTAAGAAAAAAAAATCTCTGAATAATTTAAAAATTAAAATATATTAATAATTCTAATTAAAAATTCATTTCTAGAAAAATTTAATTGCTTTATTTTAAAGAATTAGTGAACTTTTTAATACACCTTTTTTAAAAGAAATGTAGAATGGTATATATGGACTCCATACTCATACTCGGATCAAATGACTCCAGAGAGGGGGGGGGTTAATGATTGAGAAATGGAGGAGAATTCAATTGAATGGTCGCTGAATGTGACTTTCGATGTGATCGGACGTTTTATTTTAGGATGTACCTGATTGAATTTTATAAGGTTTTTCGGGAAACTCACATTGCACTGGAGCTAACACAGTTTGAAACTTACTGTGTTAGCTCCCTCTCTATGAAAAATGCACGAGGTCTGATGGCCGTGTAGGCCCCACCCGAAACGAGGACCAGTGGTGGATGTATGGTATTTTAGGAAGGTAGGTTTTCACTCTGTGGCCAAGTGAGTTCTCAACATTCCTTTTCTCATTTATTAGGGTACTATAAATTGCTGTTAATTCGCATCCAACGCTTGGCTTTGCTGGCAGTCTTTGCGGCCTTGCTGGCAGTCTTTGCGTAGACCACTTAATTCTTTGGAGAGCGACTAAGGGAGGCCAGCTTCATGTGAAGTATGAAAAAGGTGCAAAGATTATATTTCTTTAAAATTCTGGTTATGTTTTCTGAGATGTCCGGATATAGGAAATAGTAAAAATATTACTATAATTTGCATGTTCAGAGGAATGTGAGGTAGCTGGAAGCACAATTATTTTGTTAATATTTTGACATTGTAGCCATAGGACAGGAAGGTCTGGCGAATAAACCAGAGTTCAACTGTGGAGAAATCCTCATTGGAACTCAGAATTGGAAACTCTGTTAACAAGGTTTTCATAACACTATTTTGTTAGAGGTGAAACAGGAAAGTTAGTGTATGAATCTACCCATGTGAGTAGGTTTTCTGCAAAATGTGCAAAATTTATTTCTCATTTTGTGTAAAATGAAAAATAAAAATGCTATTGAGAAGAAGTGTAATTACATAGTCTAAAAACAGAGACTATTATTATTTTCTTTTTCTATAGTGAACAGAATTCTGGAGTGTTAGCTGTTGATGCGGAAGAGGAAAAAGTCTCAGAGTCCGAACTTCCAAAATGCGGTTGGTGAACCAACCCAACTTCTATTTGGCCAAATAGAGAACATATAATCAATGTCTCTTTGTCAAATAAAAGGATTATCAACAGTAACAATAGTATGCTTTTCGAAATGCTTTACATAAAAATCAGCTAGGAGAGAAGAGCCCATGGCTTTGTCCTCTATTTGTTTTTATATGGTATCTTTCCAAGTGAGGTCACTTCCTACGAAAAGCAAAGATGAAGAGATCGGTAGCAGGGAGAAACATTTTATCAGTCCTGCTTAAAACTAAATTTGGGATAAATGTGGGAAACTTCCCAATAGTTATCCCTCGACTTATCCGTTCGAAGATACGTTGATCCATAAGGGAATAAATAACATTTTTGGCTATACTTTCGAACAAGACGCAAGCGAGCGTAAGGTAAAGCATGCATAGTGGCAACAGCGTGACAGCAACGCATTCAGCGGCAACCTCCCTTGGCAGTCTGTACGTGTCTTCAAAAGTTCCTCTGTGGATTTTGTGTTTGAGAAATAGATTATTTGTGTATTTATCGTTAAATATTTCGCGATATTTTGTGCAACATGGTCCCTACACGCCCAATCAAAAAACCTAGTGAAGAATCACAGAAAAAGATGCGAGCAAATTGATCTTGAAACGAAGTTGCAACTTATAAAGCAACATGAAGCTGGTAAGCCAGTCAGTGTGATCGCACATGACTTCGGATGGTCTCATTCTACAGCGACGACCATTTTAAAAAATAAGGATAAAATCGTAGAGGCTGTGAAAGGATCTGCTTCCATTAAATCGACGATCGTGACGAAGCAACGATAAGATACTATCGGCGATATGGAAAAGCTACTTGCATCATGGATAGAGGGCCTGAACCAAAAGCGCATATCCCTTAGCACTAGGACCATAACCCCAAAGGCACTAAGTCTCTTCAACATGCTCAAGGAGAAAGCAGGAGCCGATTCCGACTACGAATTAAGCAGCGTTTTGCATTGCATAATGTAAAAATGTATGGTGAATCTGCAAGTGCCGATGAGAAGACTGCCAAGGTGCAAAATTCCTGTTTCAAAGCTCTTAAAGACCGTATTACGATTCTGTTAGGGTAGGGGGGGGGGTAATGTGGCTGAATATAAACTGAAACCATTTGTGATACTGCACAATGAGAATCCACAACCCTTCACAAACATTAGGAAGCATACCCTTCCAGTTCATTATCGGAGCAATAAGAAGTCGTGGATGACTCAAAAATTGTTTATGGTTGCCTTAATCAATTGTTATGCGAGAAATGGAAAGCTATTTTGTGAAAGAAAATGTAGAATTTAAAATTTTATTAATTCTAGATAATGCTCCAAATCATTCGTCTTATATCTGTGATCTTCACCAAGTTCAAGGTCATGTATCGTCCTCCAAACACCATTAATTCAAACCGATGGATCAAGGAGTTCTTGCAGCGTTTGAGGTTTATTATCTACGGAGAACTTTTTCACAAGCCATTTCTGCCACTGAAGGAAATGATCAGATGCAATTCTGGAAAGCATTCAATATTTATCAGGCTATTAAAAATATTGCTGCGGCATTGAACGAAGTGCCCTCTAAATGTATGAGTGGCATATGGAAAAGGACATTAAAAGGGTTTGCGTATGATTTTGGACGTTTTGAAAAAATGAAGACCTTTGTAAATTGAGTGAAGAATTTGTGGGCGCTTAGCAAACAATCTGAATCTCGAAGTGAATGATGACGACATAGTTCAACTCATAGAAAGTGTCTCTGAAGAGTTGGCCAACGAAGAATTGGTCGAACTGGAGGAACAACGTGTTGCAGAAGAGGAAGAACGAGAAAAGGAAGAGGAAAAAGAGAAACAAGAAGAGGCAGCTAAACAATTTACAGTGAAGGGTCTTGGAGAAATGTTCTCTCCAGTTAACCATGTTCTCAAAATGATGGAATACATGACCCCAATGTTGAACTCTACTTATTAGTAGAAAAGAAAGTACAGGATGCGTTTGCTTGTTATAAACAAACTTATGAAAAGAAGAAGAGGAATAAGCAAAGCACATTGGACTTTTTTTTTTTCATCAAAAAAAAAAAAGCTACACCAGAAAGGCCACATCTACCTCGGGAAGGTAATGAAGATGTGATTGTGGAGGAAGATTTGGGTGATTATTCTCCTCTTTTATAGTGGCAGAATGCACAGTACACTTTTATAAGGTTTAAAAAATTAAAATGACAGTATACTTATTACGGTTAAGTCCCTAACTCCTATAACTCTGTTGAATTAATGTATCGACTTACGTCCGAGACTGACGTCCTGCGGATGGAACGGAACCCGAAATCAAAATTGGAATTTGCAGTGATTGATAAGTTCTTACGTCAAATTAAGGGGATAAAAATCCCTTATTATTTTACAGCCAGTATGCGAAACTCTGAGATCGAAAACTACGATCTAAGAGTTTCATGCCGAAGAACTATCGGCGAATCCAAGCGTAAGTGAACACCTGGTAGTACAACACCAAGGCAACTCGAAGCGAGCTCCCTCACTATCCTTGATATTTTCCCATACTGTAAAACACAGAGGAGAGGTCACTACCCAGACCGGTTTCAACCTTTTTTGAGGTCTCATCAGTGAGTAGGTAGACCTGGATGATATCAAAGTCCTTATAGTCCTTATAAGGACTGGCTTAAAGGGGCGAATCAAGAATGCTTTCATCTTCCCCGTTATCTGTAGAGGACAGTGTAGGGATAAGGTGTTATTGAGTTATTAAAGCTCTGATCATGGCAGGAGGATAACAGCAATAGCCGAGCCTCAGTTAGAACTTCATTGGCTACAGCATTGCCATCCATTACCCTCCAAGAGTATTAATCGGCATCCTCCCCTGATATCAGAGTTTAAGTGAAAAGAACTTACATACCTTCACTATACGAATGTCAGAAAGCTGTGCCCATATATTATAACTAAGATAAAAAACCAAATGGCTATTTTTTCTGGCTAACCACGCATGTGGTATCGACATTGGAAAGAACTGTCTGCGAATTCTCTCGTTGGCTTGAAAAGCCATTATAAGCGGTTTTCAAGGATGTAGGACTGTAAATACCGAAGATGTGGCCACGAACACGTAAAATAATATTTTTCTCACGCATAATCTTCATCTTAAAGTGGATTAGTGACTTCTGAATCTTCCCAAATGGTATAAATAGGATATCTTCATTTAACGATTCCTAAACACTCCAGTTATTTTTCATAAATTGGAATTTTTTAGGAAAACTTAGGAATACAAAGATTATGTTCTTTCTTTCCTCTTTACATATTGTGTGGTGTAATATCAACTAAAAGATTTTGTTTGCAATTGTTTAACTCTGAATGGAAGACGAGAAAGAGAAGGAAAGACTGAAAAGAGAGGACAAATTCAGCAGAGATGATCTCATCACTGATCAGTCAAAATGTATTGGTGACTGGAACAAGAGTGTACTGCATGAGTTAAAAACAGATACATCCCGCGGAGCTTTCAAAGCGGAATAGCAGGTTAACTGTTGTTATCCTGAGTGGTGGAGTGGGTTTCCCAGTTTGAGGATATTTGCTTGGAGATCCGTCTTTCATTCTTCACGAGCTGATATTATTCCCACCATCTTTCTACGTTCGCATTTTCTTCCAGATTTAACCGCTCTCTCTCTCTCTCTCTCTCTCTCTCACACACACACACACACACACACGCGCGCACACGCACACGCACACACACGCGCACACGCACACGCACACACACCTTCGGGAGGTTCTTGGGCATGGAGAATTTGTATAATGGGCAATCATTCATGCGTTTTCCATTTATATCCTTTTTAAATGTTTAACATGATATGAAATGTAAACAATGGCGACAGATTCATGCATTTCGCAGATTGAAGATCAACGGCCTAACCTAACATTTCTGAGCCATTCGTTACCTTCACTTAAATACAGAACCTGTTTCAGTCATAAACAGTGCGAAGCAATATTGATGGGTGAAACCGTACCACTGTTGCCACCTACGCACCGAACCCTTATCTTCAACTTTATAATTCCCTACAGTGCTGTCCCAACATTGTCCTCGTCCTTTCGGAGATTTAACGATTTAATTAAAAAACCATTAAGGAAATATTGCTAAATATGAACACAACAGATATTTGGCAAATCTTCCGAAATTTACTGGCAGCACTTGAATGTTTAATGAACATTAGAGTGTCATTAAAGAAAGAATGATTGAAGAATTTTACTACTGTTTTATTATTAGACATACATTTTAAAAACATTAAAAATTGATTTTAATGAAAACGAATTAAAAGTTACAATAGGAATTAACGCCTAACCAATAGTACATGGATCACAGTTAGAATTTAGAGTCACAACGAACAGAAAGCTTCAATCCTCTTGCAATTCAACATACTTGCGAATAATTGTTGGAAGATTCAGCTTCTGGATACCATTTGGGAGTTGCCAATTGTCATGGAGAGCAAGCCTAATTACACATCTACAAAGATGCATTAACCGCGAAGGATTCAAAAATCGTTCTTTTGGTAAAGGAGTCCATCTTGTGGTCCTTTGGAGAAAGTTTAGGGCTGATGCATACAAGCTCATTTCCTTTCCACATGCACCGACGCAGTCAATGATGTTCTCCAGAGATTGAATAGTCAGTTGAGGAACAATACGCAGGAGAATCTCCACACAAGCCACTCTTTTCTCTAACATCTCTTTTTCTCTATCGTTACCATTACTGGCCTCGCTGGAGATGAGTTTGGACAAGCTGATGTATACACCAGCCACCAAGATCTTAGGATATGACCAGTGAGAATCTACAACTGCGGGTAATCTACCTACCAATCGCGATAGCAACAGTAGTACATCGGGGTTAGAGCAGAGGATGAGAGCCAGAAACCTGTCGACTCGAAAGAAAATCACATCAATAAATCGTTGATGACTGCTACCAAATATTAACCTGTTTTCGTTAGCAGCCTGGTGAATGTACAGGAAAGCAGACTCTAAGATCGTAATATCATAAGGCACGCTTTCGAAATGTCCCCAAGAGAGGTCTACCATTCGGGGACAGTAGAGTAACTCACTGTACAACATCTGGAACTGATCATGCTCGTGGATACACATGAGAATTTTGCTCACTAGACTCGTATCAGAAATTTTCCTCCAATAGCATGCTTTAAGAAGCCTGTTCAGGAATTCTGTTTTGTCTTTCTGGAATTTGGAACGGGTATTTTTGTTCCAATCGTAATACAAATCCAATATATTTCGTATTTTTAGTTCAATGTTAGTTTGAGGATTTTCTCTTTCTTGAAGATATCGAACTGCGTTTAAAACAGATCGAATTTCCATTTGGAAGTATTGAATAACATCGTAAGAGCAATTATTACTTAAAGGTTGATCCATCTTTTGGCCAATATAAGCAGTATTTTCGAATTTTATTCTGTTTATTAGGTGTTCAGTGTTTGATTTGTTAATTGTCAAATACTTATTATTTCAATTGTTGAGAAACGATTTCGTCAACAATGCTATTCTAATAATTCTTTATCTCGGGATATTTTGACATTTGTAGCCAGAGTTTTTACTCTATTTTTTTATTCTATAAAAACATATTAATATGTTATATTTTCTCGGATAACATTTACAGCTTTCTGTCCATCACCAAGTATACTGAAGAAGAGCTGCACAAAAACGCTCAATTCGATTCTATTGTGATTCATCATTTAGAACTATTTCTTAGAAGTTCTGATGAAAGAATGAATTTTTGTTTTCAAGTTTTTCAAAGTTTTGCTTTTGGATTTTAATTCTAATCTTCTAAGGTCAGTAAAATGACAAAACATGTTTAAGAATTGATGAAGACATTGGGAATGGCAAAGAGTGTTGAGGGTACGAATATCGCTGTTGAGTGTAGCGCCCTAAATATGGCAGCATCGTCACGACCTTTTTTAATATTCAATTTCCAGAGGATAATTCCATAACGACTCGTTCTAAGTAAAAATTTCCCACGATGGAGACAGACGCACTTCATTTTTGGAATAATTTTCCTAGCGAACATTTTCATCACTTGAACCGCGCAATTATACAAGTTATAAAAAATAATAATAAATTACTGTAATATTCTTTTCGACCACTGATTATATACAAAACACATAGAAACTGGGTTTAACTAGTCGGAGGATTTTATTGTGAAGTAATCGCCTACTAGTTTCGCGGACTTGACTGTTGGCTTCGTCTGAGTATTCAAGGTGACCAAACATTTTATAAAAAAAAAGATAAAAAAAACAAGCTAAGGATATCAGCTTAAAAAGATCAAAACACAAGCTAAGGATATCAGATACCATTTTATTTGAATTTAGATAATATTTAACATTTGTTTATGTTTTAACCTGATATCCTTAGGTTGTGTTTTGATCTTTTTTAAGCTGTTTTGTCACCTTGTATGCCCAGACGAAGCTAACAGTCAAGTCGGCGAAACTAGTAAGCTATTACTTTACAATAAAACCTCCGACAGTAAAACCCAGTTTATATTTATATTTATATGGAGTTTAATTAATATTACTTTACAATAAAACCTCCGACCAGTTAAACCCAGTTTATATTCACAGAGAGTTTAACTAATATAATAAATAATAAATTACATTATGTATTCATTGACAAGCGAAAGAACTCAGGGAACTCTAAAAGTTGTATGATTAAAAATAAAAGGTGCTCTTCTAAAACTTATAATATGTTTAAAATCTTTTGTACTATTTTAAAAAAATTTTTAAAAAATGTCAAATATATAATTTTATTTTATATTTTATATGAAATTTTTAATTTTATTTAAAATAAAAAATATATTTTAGTTTTTAATCGCGCCCCCAGCCCTTGCTGTCAGTAGTAATCCCTGTAATGTTATTCGAAGGTTTCAGTGCATAAGCAGCTTTCAAAATCTCGAAGACATTCTTTTTTTTGACTGTTTTAGACAAATAACGAAATATTCTAATTCGTGCTGCACTGCAGTATGAAAAGTAAAAAATTTCGCAGTGCATCTACTTTTCGATTCAAACCTTGATAAAGGGGATGACGAGACCACTTTCAAACAATTGAAGTGTGAAAGGCGTCCCAAACTACAGGTATAGGTTTAGTCCGGCGCTGGTGAGATGGGAAAATGTAACAAAAGTGGTAAGGTGGGGTCCCACAGACCCATCCAAATATTGACGTGTATTACAGAAATCCATAATCAATATTAGTGGATTCTTCCTCTGAAGATTCTTCATAGTCTTGTTCTTCAGAGGATTCTTCCTCTGAAGAACAAGACTATGAAGATTCTCATTAGTCTTGTTCTGTATCAGACTCATGGTTACTAATTCTAAACCAATTACGCTATCATCATCTCGGCTAAATGGCTCCTCGTCTGTCAAAGCATCATCTATAAGTTGAAGTAACCTCTGTTCTTCCTGCTCGTAACTCATCTGGTAAAAAAAATATATTATTTTCAAAATACCCTCTAAATATTTACGAAAACGTATTTGTTTATACAGTAATCCCTCGATTAGTGCGTTTTCGATTAGTGTGCGTCATTTTTTTTCGATACCCAAATTGAATTAGTGCGCCTCTAAAATTCGATTAATGCGCCTACATCTTAAATATAAATGTTACAGATTTAAAAAAAAAAATTATCTATACATTTTATGCCTATTTTAAAAAATCACTCACCAGAATGAAATAATTTAGTTACCGATTTAAAATATTTTACAAAGTTATTTTTAATGGCATACTATACTACTTCCATGTACACTTATGTATACTATGTTCCAAATTTTTACCACCAAAATTTATGTCGTCTGCTATAGTACGCCCACAGATTCGAGACCTTTCGACACTTCTGCGCATGTCACAAAAAGGAGAATCCATTCCGATAATAGGGTAATCAATCCGTCTTCTGGGATGAGTTGTTTATTATTACACGTCGGAAAATTAACTTCTCTTGTATGATCGTAGTTTTTAAAGTGGTAACTATTTGGCTTGTATAACAGTTGGGAAATTTTATCTATAAAGCACGTGATTTCGCGTGCTGGCGACCAATTCGTACGTCCTTCATTTCTTTCTGCCCTTCAATGATAATCCAAGAGTTAATTAAATCTCATTCTGAAGAATTGAGTGCTTTCGACCTGCTAAATTTAAATGCACAGCGGGAAGATCCTGAAGAATATGAAGAAAATTTAACCACTGATAGTCAGCCAAAAGAGATTTCATGGAAGCAATTTGAAAATATTTTTCGTACAATCGAAGTTTTTAAGCAGCAATGGTTAGAGGCTGACCCTGATGAAGAGAAAAACAGTAAAATTTGCAGAAGAGTAGAAGAGGCAATAGGGCCATACCGTTGGTTGTATGGAAAAAAAAAAAAAAAAGGAAACAAAATGCCCGCCAAACTACGTTAGCCAAATTCTTTGTTAAGAAGCAGAATAATTAAATTTATATTCTGAATATGTTTTATTGTCTTAATTTTATTTTATTATAAAAAAATTAAGCTTCAAAAAAGAAATCTGAAGAATGAATTATACATTTTCCCATACGCTATTGTATTCGATTAGTGCGCCTGTTTTAAAGAACGCATTAGGCGCACTAATCGAGGGGTTGCTGTAGTTGGTATGTAAAAATATAGAAGACACAGCAGTAACGATAATATTTTAGTAGAATATACATAAAAACAACTTACGTTTCGGATGTAAATATAGTCACAATTTTGGTAAGGTATGGTCTGGTGGACCCCAGCATACTAAAATTGCTTGGACGCAACAGCCTGTCGTATATGGCGTCGAGTAGTGGGTTACGTCAGGGGCAGTGGCGGCCTGTACATAAGCACTGGACACTGCAGCACCCTAAGGAAAAAATGAAAAAATTAAATTTTGTTTGTGTTTATAAATAATAATAATGCTTACAACATTATATAAATGCAGTACATGTTAAAGGTTACAGCTTATGTTTTGACATTGATTGAATAGTTAATAATTGGAATTGTTCGATTAACGCTTTAGATTACGAAACAAATACACTGCGATCTAACGCCGATATTCGTTTGCGCTGGTCATTGCACGTTACGTCATTCCCAACTGTAACTGCTCAAACGGCAGTGTATTTTTAGTATGCTCAAGCGCCTTATTTCTGTGAGATATGAAACGTTTATTATTGGTGCGTGTGCGTGGTGAACTATTTTTTGTAAATCTTATTTCATTTTGTTAAAATAACATATAATTATTTATTTATTATAGATACAAGGCTGAATTATGACGAGTGCCACTGTTCAAAATATGAAAAGAATATATTTTTTCAATTATCATTACACAAAACAAATGCACTGTGATCTAACGCCGATATTCGTGGGGGGGGAGGTCTGTGATATCCACCTTACTAAACGCCGGATTAGTATAGGTTTATTTTGTAAAAGTATAGGTTTATTTTGAGGTAAAAATATCGCAGAGCAAGTTAAGGATTCATAGAACGAAAAGGGAAAAAAAAAAAGATTAATTTATTAATCATTTATGTTGTGTTGTGCCTCGTTGTATTTATTATTATTATTATTTAAATTTTAGTCCATTTTTGTTGTTTCTGAAGGAATAGTAATCGGATAATTCTGCGAGTTTCTTTCTTTCTTTTTTTTTTTTTTTTTTTTTTTGTAATTTGCTAAGTATGGTACATATTTGCTGTATACTGGAAATTAAACTCAAAAATTGAAAGTAGCAGTAGTGCCTTATTTTGTTTTCCGAATTTTAATTGTTAGTTGGTTTATTATGTTTTTGCAAAATGTTTGTAGTTGAATGTTATTGGGTGACTGTTTTTAATCTCTTCCATAGGCGATCGTTTAGGGCAATACTGTTGAAGATATCACGTAAATAACTATCTTAGTGACTGGACTAGAATATAGTTGAGTGGTGAAAAGGGAATTCATGTTTAGAAGAGAACGATGCTAGCTTATTTTTTCCCCAACTGTTGTAGTTTCTGCTCTTCAAATAATATCACTAAAGAAAATTTGATTTTACTAAAAACACAAACTCTTATCGACTTAGTATTAAAATGATTACAGTGCCTATCATCATCATCAATATCATCTGAAAATATTTAATAAACAGATTAATGTAATTTTGTCAATTACATTGCCAGTAAATAGCTTTAAAAGTCCACTGTACGCTAAAATTCGTGATATTATGTTATTCAATGGCAGTTACTGAATAAACAAAAAAAGCAGTAAAATTACTGCGAGGAAATAAGCGCTGGATACAATTAAATCCCAAAGAGTAGATTAAAATTACTCCACTCCACTTTACTGGACTTGTGCAGTAAAAAAAAAAAACATATATTGGTTTCTTATGGAAAAATACGTTACTATTCTTTGAGTTTAAGAAAACTTAAAAGTGTTGAACAAATTTGTCTTCCATCGTCTTCCCAAAGCTTAACAGCCTTTCACGAACAAGGATCTTAGCTCGGTATTGAATTAACTGTCCATGATAGGACGATTAATTCTATCTATCTACTACCGACTATATTACGAAGGCTCTACAAATTTCCCTCAAAGTTCTTGAATGTTTAGTTTAATCAAAATTGGTTCATTAGTTTTCGAAATGCTTCTTTGGGTTGTTGGAATTATCGCCTAAGAAACTAAAGATATGACGAATGTATTATATTTGTTAATTGCGTGTGTCTTTTTTTTTTTTTTTTTTTCAGGATTTTGCAAAAAGAAATTTTATGTTCATTCGCCGAACATGTTTTATGAGCAGTGACTCATTTACGTCGGCTAAATTACTACAGTTTTTCCAACATATAATGGCTGATTCGCCAAAATTTGTTTAAAATAACAGGAAATGAATAACAAAAAAATAACCTGTTAATTTAATTACAAGCAAATCTTGGTTAAAAGCATCTTAAAAAGCCTTGAAAATTATAAATAGAATCATAATTTTCAAAGTTTAACATAAAATATTTTGCGTTCGCAAGCCATTCAGAAACACTGAATTTTTTTATCAGTTTCTTAAAATAATTCCCAAAGACACACAGTATCTTCTATATAGAAAAGAAAACATTAGTAAACCATATTTATCTTCATATTACACAGAATATAATATGAAAATTATCATAACAATTAAACATTGTTAAAAAAATGTATATTATCATGCAACAATGGACCAGATGTAAGTGATCGAAATGAAATTTATTCAGATGCCGTAATAAAATGGATCAGCTACAGTTGTCCCGTATTCCCTCTGCACGTTTAGAAGAAGAAATTCGATTAACCGTTCAGGAACTTCTAAATTCCGAAGACAGTGAAGAATCACCAACAGAGACAGACGAACAAAACATCCGAACTGTTATCCATTTGTACAATAGATTTAAGACGGAAACGCGTATCGAATACGATGATTCTGAATTACAAAAAAGAATTTACTCCATTGCCAAAGTGTGCTTCTGGAAGAATATCAGTGATATGCGTCTCGTAGGCGATGTTTTACGATGTTTATATCGCTGTGACCGTTTCCAAGGACTTATCAACCAGGAGATCCACTATCCCGAGCTAATAGATCCGTTATGGAAGTGGCAGGAAAGAGACATACCTAACAGTAGAAAAGCACCAGAATCCCCTGTTGGCTATTTTCATCGTGCTGCCAACGCAAACAGGTTGATATTTAAACAAAATAGGCGATTTATTAATGTCATCTGTCTGGGAATGCGCTGTTTGTTTCGGTATGGTGTAGTTCCCTTTAAACCTAAGCTCACATTACTATTTCTGAGACTTGGACATAAGTTTCATACGAACTTTTATAATGGCAACTCGAGAGATTTAGAATGGTTCTATATTTTGGAATGTATAGAACAGCACATCCTTAGTGATGGAAGTAACCTGCAAGTAGAACACCAGAAGCATTTCAAGGATAGAATCACCTGTGCTGAATATCTTCTATGTGTTATACCTCAGTTGGATCTCGGAACTTTACAAAATGTCATTAATCGCAAATTTCTTCGTGAGTGGACGATGCACAAGCCTCACTGGGATTTCTCTGCCTTGAATGTGCTTAACAAATCTTTTAAATGGATACCCCTACTGAAACAGCAATGCCTAAAACCATCCAAGCTAGTCCATCTTTGCAGGTGTGTCATAAGACACTTACTGAATGAAAACTGGCAACTTCCAGATGGTATTCAGACACTTCCACTACCTCCATGTGTTCGGAGATACCTTGACCTTCTGGAGAACTAAGCCGTACACTATTTTTTTTTATCCATCCAATAGTCCTTGTATACAAAATTGAAGTAGCTGATTATATTTTAAAAACATAAAAAAGAGCAATTTGCTCTTTTTAAAAAAACCCTTATGTTTTGTAATTAACAAAAAGAAGAAGTTGTTTTATTAACTTAATTGTAAATTCCAATAACAATTCATACCCAGTAGCGATACTTAGAATTCACATCCATAATAATATCCATTTGTGTCAATGTGAAATATTAGATGAAAACAAAAAAAAAAAAAAAAAATCATAGTTGTTGGTAAAACAACATAAGTTCCAACACGCACGCACGCACACACACACACACACACACACACATATATATATATATATATATATATATAAACAAAAAATAGCAGATACTAGAAGTGTCAGATATGGAAAACGTTCATGACCTTGAATCCTCTAGCTCAGACATGTCAAGCACGCGACCAGCGGGCCGCATGAGGCTCGTCGACAAGTAACATGCGACCTGCCAAACTTTGTAACCAATATGGTTATTTAACTTTTGACAACACCGAATTAAGTAAACATATTTAATAAAGAACATTTCCACTTAAGAGTATTTTATACGCAAAACTACTCTGCAATTTCTAAAGGATATAATGTTCTATTTGTCATTTCAAAAAGTCTCGTTACACCACTGCATAAATATCGAATTTTAACGAGCAAGTCTATGTACGCGGCTACATCCGCTGGCCACAGCAATCGGAGGCTAGCCATTAGCAATTTTCAAGTCGTAAGAAAGTGTAGTGTTTTCTTTATAATTAATAAAGAATTGATAAAAATAATGTCGAAACCTTCAACCAGTATGAGTAAAAAACGATTAATTGAAGAACATCGTAGATTTCAAGAAAAATGAGACTTACAATATTATTGTATTCGAGGTAAAAAAAAAAAAAAAATATGCTTGATATATAGAAACTCTTATTGCAGTTTGCAAAGAATATAATATTAAGCATATTATATTCTTTACGATACAAATCGTAAAGAAAACTATGACAAATATGTTGTGAAACTTCGTGAAGATAAATTGTCAGAATTAAAGTTGACTCAAAATCAACAAAGTGTATTTACCAAACCTATTGAAGATAATAGAGCTAAGGTAAAAATCAGTTATTTGTTATCACATTTAATTGCAAGCAAGTCGAAACCATTCACTGAAGGGGAATTTATTCGAGAATGTGTTATTAAAGCAGTTGAAGTGTTGTGTCCTGATCAATTAAAGAAATTTAAAAATATAAGCTATCTCGAAATACCATAGCTAGCAGAATTGATGATATAGCCCGGAACTTAAGGAATCAACTAAAATCAATAATTCCAACATTTCAGACACCTATTCCCTTGCAATTGACGAAAGTACAGATGTAAGGATATCGCTCAGCTGGCTGTTTTTATTCGTGGATGTGATATGAACTTAAAAGTAAGTGAAGAACTTCTAGAAATTATTCCTATGCACGATACAACCACTGGAGTTAATATTTTTGACGCCCTTATGGAAGTTTTGAATGAATACAATTTACTGTTAGAAAAGCTAGTTTGTTTTGCATGGTGCTCTTGCCACGACTGGTGTTGTTACAAATTTAAAAGAAAAATGTAAAGAACAAGGTAATAATAATTTTCAACATTTTCACTGCATTATTCATCAGCAAACACTATGCTCCAAAGTTTTAAATATTGGACATGTCCTAAAAAATGTCAGTAAAATTGTAAATTATATTCGTTCACGTGGGCTTAATCATTCAATTTAGTAACTTTCTAGAAGATAGAGAAAGTGAATATAACGATCTACCTTTATTATACAGAAATTTTGGCTTTCTAGTCATAACGTTTTAAAGCGATTCTTCGAATTGCTGGACGAAATTACCATTTTTTTTAGAATCGAAAAATTATGAATGTGAAATATTAAAAAATGATCAATTGATAAAGGACCTGGCTTTTTCATGTGACATTACAAGTCACCTTAGTCAACTTAATCGTAAGCTACAAGGCAAAAAACATCAAGTAGTTACCATGTTATTTGACAATATTTACATTTTCAAACAGAAATTATTACTTTGGCAAAAACAAATTCAAAAAGAATTTGTTTTTGCCAAATTTATCTCATTTTGAATGTTCTCAATCATTATTACAAAAATTACCGAAATTGAAATTTTCAGAATATGCCAATCAAATTAAGTTATTAAAAAATGAATTCGAAAGAAGATTTTTAGATTTTAAGGAATATGAAAATCAGTTTCACCTATTTACTTCTTCTCTGTTGATTGATGTTGAAACTGTTGATGACAATTTACAGTTGGAATTAATCGAAATTCAGTGTGACTTCGTATTAAAACAAAAATATATGAATGTTGGAATTCCAAAGTTCTATAATGACGAAACAGCAATAAATGTGCTCCTCAAAAATTGGAAAATCACCGGGAAGTGATGGTGTCACAGTGGAACTGATACGCGAAGGAGGTGACATCATCATAGACACCTTGCTAAATTTATTCCAGGACGTATGGAACACAGAGACTTGGCCTTCTGATTGGCGGACTTCTGTCCTTGTACCTATTCCTAAAAAAGGGAAACAGCAATAAATGTAGCAACTATAGAACAATAAGCCTTATTAGTCATCCAAGCAAAATCCTGTTAAAAATACTATTGTCAAGAATCGAAAAGAAAATAGAAAGCAGACTATCAGATGAACAAGCAGGTTTCCGGAAGTCCAGAAGTACAATCGACCATATTTTTACAATACACATACAAGGCGAAAAATACATAGAACATAACAAAATAATCTGTCACAACTTCTTAGACCTTCAAAAAGCTTTTGACTCACTATGGCACGAGGCACTATGGAAAATTTTAGAGCATTATGGTATTGACAAGAAAATCATTAGGATTATTAAATCTCTTTATTCCTCATCTGATATGAGAATTGAAATTAAAAATTACAGCAGTGAACCGTTCCGGGCAGAACGGGGGGTAAGACAGGGATGCATCTTGTCCCCTCTTCTTTTTAATTGTTTTCTGGAATATGTCATAGATGAAGCTCTTTATGAATATGACACTGGAATAGCAGTTGGCGGACTAAGAATAAATAACTTACGTTTCGCTGACGATATCGATCTTCTGGCAGAAAGTGAAGAAGAATTACAAGAGATAACCAGCCGTGTTTTCGGAACATTAAAAAAATGTGGATTATACAGTACATAAACCTACAAAAAACAAAAACAATGATAACCTCAAAATTAGACATTGAATTCTTAAAGATACAAATTGGCAATAAGCAAATTGAGAATGTAAAGAAGTTCACTTATCTAGGAAGCACGTTGTGTCAAGATGGTCGTTCAAAAACTGAACATTAAATACCGAATTGCTAATGCAACCGTGGCCCTACAGAAGTTAAAACCATTGTGGGAAGATAACAGAATAGCAATCACAACCAGACTAAGACTAACTGACACCTTGGTGAATTCTGTCCTTTTGTATGGTTGTGAGGCCTGGACTTTATTGAAGGAAGATGAGAGGAGACTCCTGTCTTTCGAAATGAAAACTTACAGAAGACTTTCGAGAATACCCTATACCGCGCACGAAACCAATGAAAATGTCCGAAAACTGATTGACTCAATAGATGGGAGAAAAAGGGAAAATATTCTGACAGTCATCAGAAGAAGACAGATGAAATGGTTCGGATATGTGAAGAGGGCTAATGGCATTCCAAAGCAAACCCTAGAAGGAATCGTTCCGGGATCAAGGGTTAGGGGCCGACCTCGATTAAAATGGACTGATAACATCAAAAGGACAAATTCCTCCCTTTCTCAACTGACATCAAGAACAAGAGACCGAGACGAGTGGAGGAGGCTAGCAAAGAGTATCACCTACCAGCCATGAATGACCCAACGGTTCATTTAGGACTATGGGAGAAGAAGATAATTTATCAGTCGATCGATACTCCAATGTGTTATGTGCAAATAGGCGTATTTTATCTATGTTCGCTAGCACATATTTATGCGAACAGCTATTTTCAACCTTAAAGAATAATAAAACTGCGGAAAGAACAAGTTTAACAGACCAGCATGTGCAACCAATATTGAAATTAATTACAGCTCAACAAATTCAAGCAAAATTTGAAGATTTCGTTAATGAAAAACGTTGTCAAGTTTCTTCAAAAAACTGATATGTATAATTTTATTTAAATATGTAAACGTTATATTTTATATGTATTTTTGTAACATGGTTGTATTATATACTTATATACTCTTTCAATGTTAATATTGAAAAATCTATTTCGTCTTTATCTTGTGATTTTTTTTTTCTGTTGCGGCCCGCAGCTTGATGTGTAATTCTTAATTTGGCCCTTGGAGGTAAACGAGTTTGACATGCCTGCGCTAGCTCATGTTATTCTCGAAAGAATAGGTGGAACTTCTTTATCACTATTTTTTGAAGACATTATTTACGGTGTCATTCTTCATCCTTGAAGCCTTCACTGATAATGCTCAAACTATCAATGAATCAAGTCTTTTCGAGAAAGAGAGAGAGAGAGAGAGAGAGAGAGAGAGAGAGAGAGCATGGTAGTAACTGCCCATCTCATGGCTTTAAATTCTGATATTGGTATCATTAGTCTTATACGGGCGACTTTAATATGTAAAATTTAAAACCCAAGTTTGGTACAGATGGGGAAAAGTGGGGGGGGGGGGACTTTGAAAAATTCATCGATTTGACTACATGTTAGTTTTAAATTGCTCACTGTTATAAACGTAAAACATTTTGATTTATTAAGAGAAGTAGTATGTAATTTATATCACTTCTGACTGTAGTAAATCTTGGACACAACATTGCTTCCAAGATTATATTACCAGAAGATCATGGCCAGGGCTCGACAAGTACTCGTCCCTCACTAGTGGCGGTAGGTTTTGCTAGCTGAGGAATTATCGAAACGTTAATTACATGAAATGTTTTAAATTTTCAATATGTACAAACTATAGTGTGTACGTATTGTAATTTGCAACCTCGCAAGCCGAGAAAAACCATCCTTTGCTCGTGACGTAATTATGTTTATTAACAGGAAGTGTAAGAAGATATTTTTAGACAGAAATCGTTTTCTATTTTTACTTCAAATCACTTTATACGACACCGTTCATCACGTTTTTGAAATAGCAGAATAGCTGAATAAAAATTAAAATGGAGCAAGTACGTGATCTATTCAAGTTGAACAAACAAGGTTAACTTCTCACTGAAGACTTTAGTGTGTAATTATTTTTAAAAATAAGAATGAGAGAATTCAAGTCACTTGCCAAAATTATAATGCATATGAATAACTTAATCAATATATGCTATATGCGGATGAAGAAGCAAAGTGAAGCGTTTTAATTTGGAAACGGATGCTGATGTGACGCTTGACGTAACAGTAATAGTAATATTTCGTATGCAAAACAACAGCATATGTCGTTTCTTTGGGAGGAGCATATTTACATAATGAATAGCGCAACCGTTCCTCTTTTAAAACTTTGTTCATTAATTAAACAGATTTCATCAAAGAAAGAGGCAATACTAGTTTATGTTCTAATTTGAAATTAACTAGAAACTCACGTTAATGAAGATTCCGCTTTATTCAAAAGGTGCCAACGCATCTAATTTAGCACTCTGTGTCTAAATATTGCAGCATTAAGTTCCAAGCAAAGTATGGTGTAAATTACATGACATAAAAAGTAACTGCATTTAGTCCATAATTCATTACGAGCAAAAAGTTTCTTTCCTTCGCATTTATCAAAAACAACTAAATAGATAATAATAATGATAAATAATTTATTTATTAACAAATGTGTATTTGGGTTCGAGGTTATATTGTCAATGATCGGTGCAATTCTACGCTGGTGTAAAATTTGTGATTTTTACCTTTTTTTATTGTGAGTTTTTTTCTTAGAAAATTAGTGTTTTATAGTATATAAGAATAGATTTTCGTGGTTTTTTTTCGCATTTAGTGTCTTTATAACATATTTTATTGTGATATTTTAATATTAAATATAGCTGTAAAATGGCGCTAAAAACGGAGAAAAAACGGAAGACCACAAGAACAGCGAAGTGAAAGATTGGTTAAAGTACATTATTAGACAGACGACAGGGAATTACAGAAAATCCAGCGGCGTTTAGAGTACCTCAGTCCGCGCGGTTAGCCTAGTGGCTATGCGCTTTGTAACCATATGCCTGAGGAAGGAGTGTCTTAGGTTCGATTCCCGTAGGTGACGTGAGAAGCTCAAGGATCAGCCATAGCCAAGTTAGCCAGTCTTGAGCGTGGACAGCAGGGTTTTCCCCCAATTTTTTTATCTGGGGTTTTTCATCCCGCAAAGCAGACAAACTGGCTTTGAAAACTCAACACTACAGGCCATAGGATACACCCGGGCATAAGGCTGACCACCTTATCCTGTAAACAGAGTGAGGTTCGATGATCAATGGACCCTCGACACCGCAAGGTAAAAGAGGGTATAAGGAAGATGAGATGAGATAAATTAATACTTACATTTATTTTTTTTTAAAAACAAATCTGACTATTAATTTTACCTTCGATTCCTTGTGTTCTTACCCTATTTCTGTAACTGTAATTTATTTATTTTTTTCTTTAGCATTAGTAATTTTAAGTTACGGATATGAGACAAATAAGGTTTTGAACTGTCTGAAACGTTTTCTTTTAGAAACTTCTTTTGCCAGTGCAACAAATAAATAGTTATTTCTTATTATTTCAAATGAATATTAGCTCTGTAATATATACTTTGTTAATTTCTATGTTACCTTTTATTTGACTAATATTATTAACAAATTGTATTTACTGAATATAACATAGAGAAATTAAATAAAGTGAAAAAGACGGTATTTTTTTTCTTATTCTTCTGATTTAACATTTGCACTAATGTTAATAGTGTATGATTTGACACTGGTGTTTACATGTAATTAATTAGATTTTTCTCCATGTGACATTTCAAAACAAGTTGAGCTATCGTTTTTACATAGTTCAACTATGTAAAACTCATTTCCGTTAGTCCCAATTGACTATTGTCCTCTCAGCCCGACATTCATTTCACAGGAGGGATATATATATATATATATATATATATTAGATATTAGATATTCTTTCCAATACAAATAAATAATTATTTATTCTTATTTCAAATTAAAATTAGTTCAGAAAGAAAGGGAAAAAAATGTTTACTCTCAAATAAATATTTATAATCACAACAAATAAGAAATTCATCAGCTTTTTCAAAGTTTTGAAATTCATGCAAATATTGTTTTCATCATTTGGTATCATTTAAATGAAGAACGGTCTGGCTATTAAGTACATTAATATTTTTTGATTTTTCTCTTCCAATGAAGAGTATTATTTGATATATGCATGTTGATTCACTTGATTTTATCTGCACACTGTGATTCCTTTTTTCTACAGCAATCTTTTTAAAGAATTTTAGTAACATGTTTGTTTTTAATATCTAATGTCTCTCTGTAAAATAACCAAATTATAACAGTCGTACTTTCAGTACGACTGTTTTTTCTAGTCTGTTGGAGGTATCTACAGATATAATAACACTTGTCAGTTTTCAGGTGAAATCTTCACTAAAATTCTGGCTATTAACCACCTCACTGGCCGTTATGGATCAAATATGCATCCTTGTATGTTTTGCATCCATCATATGTTTAAATGTAATATCAATGGTATTACAATTTTAATATGCACTTCGCATCCATGATAACTTTGACATCTATAGTCTTCTTGGATGGTAGAGTGGTTAATTTAATACCCGATTCCTTTTGCTTCCAAGAGTTGACAGTTTCTTGAAATATTTGAGGGCTTGAATGAGCAAATAGCTTTTAATTCACTGAGTGGTTTTCAAAAAAAAAAAAGTCTCTGGCTATTAACTACATTTACAGATTTAAATAAAACTTTCTTTAAGTAAAATTTAAGTAAAACTTTCTTTTAAAAAAAGTTTTATTTAAATTTCTATAACACATGAACAACACCCAATTTTTTCATTCTAATTTACACATTTTATTTGAGTGAAAATTTTATTTGCAATGTATTTACTGAATCTAACATACAGAAAATAAATAAAGTGAAAAATACAATCTTATTTTTTGATCCTTAATCTGCTTACTGTTAATTTTGTGCTGTTGTTCAAAGATTCTTCCTATGGTTGCAGAATTGGCATCATGTGGTTTTTGACAATGTGACTATCATCTGAAAGTTTTTTCATTTGTGATCACTGGGAATTTGTTACTGCTGTAAAATTAAGGGGCACATTTTATTTATTTTGAAACCAATACATATATTTTTGAGCATTATAAAAAGAACAGAAACGTTTGCTATGCTTCCAAAAGCATTTAAAAGTACACCTTATGTTTTCACATTTTGGGCATCCAATTTCATTTAAATCAAGAACAGGTCTCTCTCACAATCTTGTTAATGTTTTTGATTTTTCTCTTCCTTTGGCCAGCAATATTTGATATTTGCATGTTGATTCTATCATTCAATTTCTTTGTTTGTCCATAGATAGTAAACCAATTGCCCACTTCAGCTGATGGTTATACTTCATTAACCAAGAATTCTGTTTTTTGACTCTTTCAGGTAATTCACTCCAATTACAAGGTGATTTTGTCAATGCATATCTTAAAATAATTCCATCAGAAATACAAATTTCTTTTATATATATAAAAATATATATAAATTTGAAGTCTTATTCAAAAGAAATTGAACATCAATTATACAAATGATAACTGAAAATTCGTATTTTTCACACTCAATTTTTCATATTCGTTTTCCTTCATTCTTCTCAGATTATGCCTCAGATTACATCATATGGCACCACAAATAACTAGTTATTTAATTATTATTATTTCACTGATTATTAGGTCTGATCTTATATTTATGTTAATTATCTGTTACAAAATTGTAAACAATTAGAACTTTTCACAAAGAACCTTTCAAAAATTTTGTGGCTCACCCATTATTTTTACATTACTGAACACAAAACACCACAACACAATACAACAGCTGCAGTGCATGAACGTTCATGTTAAATCCAAAGTCACTCGATTCTATGGATTTTTCTTATATTACTGTTTATCCTTACTATGCCCTACCCTTACTGTTACTTCAAAAATGAACCCTTTGCACAGATGACTCAACGACAAGTTTTTTCATGCTGTTGGATATACTGTTGGTGTTTTTATCTTACTTTGTGTGGGAAAAGGTAAAATTTGTATTTGTGTTATCTGGAGAGTATAAATATTTTTCTATACCAAATTTTAAGAGTTTAAGTCACGTTTTTGGGTTAAATTATCTAATGTCTCTCTGTAAACTCACCAAATTCTAACAGTTCAGATTTTCTATTATGTGAACGAAATGTTTTCAGATAACTCAAACAATGTCAGTACGTACCATTAGACAATTGCTAAAATAATCAATTACATGGATATTAGTTTTTACCACTTTTTTTTTACATTTCAGGCATTAATTTCATAGTAGTGTTATTTTTACAATAATTAAACAGAATGGCATTAAGGTATAAAGTTGTTGATTTAAATATCAATTTTTAATCAAAATAACCTAGTAAAAAATTCACTGTGGAAAAACAAAAGCAAACATCTTTATTCATTTAAGTTTACAAATGCATATATCATTTTGCTGAAATACTGTTTACAAGTATATTCACAGAGAAAAATTCGAAAAAACATGTAATTACCTAAAAATATTTCACAATATTTAGTTTACACTCTTAACATTTTCCAAAGAGTTCAATGAATTAAATTTTTGTTACTCGCTTTTTTGTCACTCTCTTGGTTATATTACATCAAAATAGCTGGTCACACAAAAGAGTTTTTAAAACCAATACCATGGTAAGCACAGCTCTATACATTTGGTATTGCATCAGTCTGGAAATGACACCATGCCTCACTAAACATTCTGTGTATTCTTTGGTCACCAAACATACACAAGCAGTTTTTGTAAATTGTTCATAAATGTCTGTAAGGACTTTTGTAATGAATGCTTGAGAGTTCTCTTCAAAACTCTGCAATGGCAGCGAGGAGGCGCGGCTGACATCATTTGTTATTTGCAGAGGGAGCATCGGTGAGAAGGAGAGAAGAAAAACATTGTAGTTTTGGTTTTTGTTTTGTTTTTGATAAAGAACAGTGTGATGTGTGCATGCTCTGTATGTATGGCGACGTTTAGTTGTGAATGTATATGTTTTGTTTTTATTTTTATCCGTTTGTAATGAGCTGCTATGTATTTTATGTCAATAAAGGTCGGAGTTTGTTCCATCCTGGAACAGTAGGAGCTTGATTTCTCTCCAGAGAAAGAATACATCAGTATTCAAGTTTTGTTCCATCCTGGAACAGTAGTACAGTAGTTTGGATAAAAGAAAAACACACCAGTGTTCAAGCTATATTTTCGTCCCAGATAATCAGAATAGTTGTTTTTTTTTTTCATTTTAAATTTATTTTGTTCTGTTCTGCATTTACCAATTTGTCCTGTTTTGCATGTTTGTTCCATCTTGGAACAGTCAGTACTTTTGATATCTCGCCAGAGAAAGACCACGACAGTGTTATCATAGTTCATTTTTGCATACTGTTTTGATAGTTCTGTTTCGAGATTTAAGTTATTACATAGTAGTGGTGTAAAATCGAAACTGTTTTTTTGTTTTGTTTTTGTTTTTGTGTATTTGAAACTGTAGTAAATTGTGTAGTTGAAGTTTTATCTGATAACATTGTAAGATTTATCTATGTTTACAAATGATATGTTGAATTTAATTATGTGTCCCATTATCGCCAAATATATACATCTCTTTTTGGGCATTTAAAAAAAATTGCAATTGATTCTTTTTTAAAGGGTGATTTTTTTATCAGTAAAGAGAGTTGTTGTTAAGCACCATGGCCTATTTAACCAAAGGTAGAAAGGAAGATTTACGTAAATTGGCTGAAGAATTGCGAGAGAAGCCAACTGTTGAAATGAAAGTGATAGATCTTAAAATGATTATTACGGGAAGTAAATTTTATGAAGAAGAATTTGTTAAAGGGATGTTGGAGACGATTATTAGTACCAGACTCTAGGAAGAATTAGAAGAAGAAAAAGAAGAATTAGAAGCTCAATGGCAGAAAGAAGAACTAGAAGCCCAATGCCAGAAAGATGAATTGGGAACCCAACAGAAAAGAGAACAAATGGAGTTCGAGTTGAAGAAACTGGAAATTGAAGCGTGTGTTCAACCAACCTCAACTCCAGTATCCAGTGACAATAAACCATATTGTCTTGAACTAATTAAGCTAATGCCTAGGTTTAGATTACAAGAGGATGACATTGTGATATACCTATCCCTGTTTGAAAGACAAGCTAAGAGAACCAAAATAGATGTTAAAGACTCGATATCATGTCTCTTGACTTTGTTACCATTTCAGATTGTCCAAATAATTGGTAGAGAGTCAGAAGAAAATTGCGAAGATTATGAATATATTAAAACAATTCTACTAAAGAGATTTAAACTGAATCCTGAAAGTTTCAGAAAAAAGTTTGTGATGCACCAAAAGGTTGCTGAAAACTCTTGGAGGGATTCCTGTTATGAAATAACTAATTATTTCGAAGTGGATTGGTGGCCTTGATATCAAGGATTTTGAAGGGTTAAAAGATCTAATTATTACGGATCAACTGAAGAAAGTACCACATGAAGTGAGAGAACATCTCTTACACAACTGGGAAAAATTCGTCTCCAACCAAGTTAGCTGACAGACTGGATGAATATGACAGTGTTTGTAGTACATCAAAGAAGTCCATTGGATCTATTCCAAAGGACAAGGTTACTGAAAAGTTTAGACCTTATACTCCACCTCCTGAACGAACATTCAAGAATAAGTCATTATCTCCCTCTCAAAGTCCAGCGAGATGGTTCCAGCAGGTGGCGAAATGATGATTCATACAAGCCTCACTACAAACCAACTTGTTTTACTTGTAGAAAGGAAGGTCATATCACCAAATTTTGTATGAAAAATAGTCAATCAAAAGGTACTCCTGCTACAGCACACAGTAACCTAGTTCAGATGTCTACCACTGGGGATAACGATAAACCAGGTGTGTTGACTGCCAAAATTTCTGTTCCAGTATCCAAATCAGTGGACATCGATCGAAACGTAGATGATTTGAAGGTCGTCAAAATCAAATGTGGAAGTAGGGTTTAAATGGAATAATAGATACGGGAGCGCAAATATCGGTGGTGCGTGAATATTTAGTGGTAGATACGCCTCATGATGGAGAAAGTAAGATAGAAATATCTTCTGCTTTCGGAGAAAATGAAACAACACCCGTAAGGATTTTTGAAATGAAAATTGATGATAATTTACATGGTAATGTTCCAGTCACCTGTGCCATCTCAAGAAAACTGGTTACGGATCTGCTACTGAGCTCCTCTGCCTATGAAATGCTGGTCGAAAGAGTCGAGCTACATGAGAGTAGTCATCATTGGGAGACACCGGTTTTGAAATCAAAGGATTTAAGTGATAAACGGTCAGGAGATGATGAAGACGAAGACATGCCTTCGAAAATAACCAGTACAGGATTGGCAGTAAGTACGATAGAGTCTCAACCAGGTGTAGAAACTGAGTGTATACCAGAAAAAGCAAAGTTCGAATTTGGCAAACTTCAACAGGATTATGAGATGCTTCGAAGGTGTTTTGAATGGGCAGAAAGGCGGGAAAATTCCTATCCGTTTGACATTGGGGTTCTGCTTCATAACGAACATATGTGTGGTGAGAATATTAGACAAGTAGTGCTACCGCGTGTGAAATGAGAAAATGTCTTAAATATGGCACATGAAATCCCGCTTGCTGGCCATCTCGGTGAAAAGAAAACCCGTCAGTGAATCAAGTACTCATTCTTTTGGCCTACCATTAAACAAGATGTGAAAAAATACTGCGAAAGCTGCAAAGAATGTCAAATGAGAAGGACTGCTACATATAGAGATAGAATCCCCATACAACCTATCATCAGACCAGAAACTCCATTTGAGGTATGGAGCGTGGATTGTATCGGACCGTTAGAACCTCCATCTGGAAGAGGACATCGATTTATAATATGTGCTGTTGATTTATGCACTAGATGGGCCGAAGCCATACCTGTCAAGGAAATAAGTGCTAAAACTACATATAACGTTCTGCTGAGGATTTTTACTCAGACTGGATTTCCTAAAATAGTCTGTACCGACCAAGGTACGAATTTTACATCTAAACTCACTTAAGCTTTTAAAGATCTGCTAGGCATAGCTCCACGTTTTTTCACTCCAGGACACCCTGAGAGTATGGGCGCTGTTGAACGTTGGAACAGAACTTTAAAAGAGATGATGAAAAAGAATATACAGGAACATGGAAGAAACTGGGATTTACCTCTTCCCTATCTTCTATTCGCATACCGAGAAGTATCAAATAGCACTACCAAAACATGGTCCAAACATCTCACCCATAACAGTTAGTATATGGAAGATTACCTCCAGGCCCCATATCTTTGTTAAAGGAAATTTGGACTGGTGGACGAGTCATCCCAACCGCTGCCTCTCACTTGGTTGAAAATTATTTACAAGAGCTTCTTGAAAATCTAAGAAAAGCTCATGGAATTGCATCCGAGAATGCCAAAGGGTCTCAAGAACAATACTCCTTCAGATATAATCTTCGTTCCAAAGAAAAATCCTTCATTGTTTGTGAAAAGGTTTTAGTATTGTTACCTTCATCCTCTCATAAGCTTCTAAATACTTGGACAGGACCTACTACAATCGTCCAACTTACTAGACCACATTCTGCGAAGGTTGAGATGAAGGATGGAAGTATCAGAGAGCTCCACATAAATACGTTTCGACCATATATTCAAAGAATCAATCATGTCAGTCTAGTTTTCAAACTAGATGAAGATTTCGGAACACTCCACTATGCAACCGCTGACAACATGAATAAATCAGTTGAAGATATTAGGAAACGCCTTGAGGATATGAAAGCTCTCTTGACAGGAGAACAAAAACAAGAACTTTTTGACATCCTTCGGAAATATGCAGATGTTTTTAGTTCCAAACCTGGTCACGCCAAAGTTGACGGACACTCCATCAAAGTTACAGAGAACTGTTCCCCTAAGAGACTCAAACCCTATAGGGTGCCAATCGCTCTACAAAAGGAAGTAGATCGGCAAATCAAAGAACTGTTAGATATGGGTCTCATTGAGCCAAGTGTCAGTGAATCAGCTCATCCCGTGGTTTGTGTGGCTAAGAAAAATGGAAGTGTCAGATTATGCATTGACTTTAGATTGCTAAATAGTTTTACTATTCCAGATGCTTATCCAATGAAAATAGCTAGAGATTTATTATTTGAGGTAGGACAAGCAAGATTTATCACTGTAGTTCACCTCACCAAGGGATATTGGCAAATCCCTATGGAAAAGGAAGCAAAGCCCTTGACTGCATTCGTGATGCATTCTGGTCACTATCAATGGAACGTTTTACCGTTTGGAATGAAGAACGCTGGAAGCACATTCTGGAAATCATTAGATAAAGCACTAGCTCCTCATAAGGCATACTGCCGATCTTATATCGATGATTTAGCTACATTTTCAAAAACATGGTCCAAACATCTCACCCATATAGATGAAGTCTTCAAAACATTAAGAGTAATAGGTTTAACAGTAAACCTAGAAAAATGCGAATTCGGGAAAAATAAAGTGAAATTCCTAGGTCATTTGATTGGATCTGGTCAACATTCCCCGGACCCAGAGAAGATCAAGGTTATAAAAGGTTTAGCGACAAAGAAGGAAGTAAGAAGTCTACTTGGGCTGGCTAGCTACTACTGTGACTACATACCATGATTCTCCCAAATTGTATTACCGCTGACAAATCTGACCAAGAAAAGTGTCCCAAACAATATTCCTTGAACTACTGATGCTGATGAAGCGTTTACGAAACTCAAGGAAGAGCTTATAAAAATACCTTCTTTGCATACTCCAAATCTCCACAAACGTTCCAGTTGTATACGGATGCATCAGCAACAGCAATTGGTGCATGCTTAGCTCAAAACAAGGGAAAGAATTGCCTGTTGCTTTCTTCAGTAAGAAACTAAATTCCTGTCAAATGAAATGGTCAACCATTGAAAGGGAAGCTTTTTGCATCTTGGAAGCTTTGAAAAAGTTTGACACATGGGTATTTGGTGCTGAAATACAGGTAATTTCAGATCATAACCCTCTGACCTATCTAACTAAAAGTGCCCCTCATGGTGCCAAGTTGTCTCGATGGGCTTTAGCCCTACAACGTTATAACATGAATGTTACATATAGAAGAGGTGGTCGTCATGGTAACGCCGATGCCCTTTCCAGATTAAAAACTGATATAAGTAATTAATGTTATTGACTTGTTTCTTAATAATGATTATATATTTTCTTGATGTTTAGTTAATGATGATTATATAGATTTTTTTGTTTGTGGGAGCTGCATAACACCATAAAGCTCTCACCTCATTTCTTGTATTTTAGAGTCAATTACTCGCCCTGAGTTTTCTTTTAGATGCAACATCGACACTCCTGTGATGGATGTTCTTCCCCCAAAGGGAGTTGTAAGGACTTTTGTAATGAATGCTTGCGAGTTCTCTTCAAAACTGTGCACTGGCAGTGAGGAGGCACGGCCGACGTCATTTGTTTTTTGCAGAGGGAGCGTCGGTAAGAAGGAGAGAAGAAAAACGTTTTAGTTTTGGTTTTGATAAAGAACAGTGTGGTGTGTGTGCACGTTCTATGTGTATGGTGACATTTAGTTGTGAATGTATGTCTTTTTTTTATTTTTATCCATTTGTAATGAGCTGCTATGTGTTTTATGTCAATAAAGGTTTAGCAGCTAATCTCAGTGAGCATTCTTTCTGCATAATGATCAGCATTCTCACCAGCTTTACCACTCACCACGAGTCCAAGTTTTACTATGTCCCAAAATAAAGAATCTTTATCAAATTGGATAAAATCTTGAAAGGCTAATTTTAATTAGCGAAATAAATTATTAGCGATAATTTTCCCCATGATATGAATAGCTGTTAATTCAGTTTCCAAAAATAATAATTGATTATCAATATCATACATTTTTTGTGAAAATATCTCAGCTTCTTCACAACTAATAGAAAAACTTTACTTCTATCAGCTCCTGTATTATCAAGTATTAGTTCCCCATCTTGGCATTTCAGAATATAACACTCACTGAGATCCATTTCATAGTCAACTCATCTTTGCAAGTAGCTGAGGATATCAGACCACTTCCTGCATAACTTTTCCCAATTGGTCCTGGATAAATACATCAAAATGTATGTGTCTTCTAAAATAATAATCGGTTTCCATCCTTTTAGAGCTATGTGAAGAGTTTTGTATCAGGCTATTTTCCTGATAGAAAATTTCAAGGACTTTTGTGGCTCACCCATTATTTTACTTTACTTTACTGGACACAAAACACCACAACACAATCTGATAGCTGCACTAGATGAACGAATTGCTATAACTGCAAAGACACTTGACTCGTTTGTTTTTCCTCATAATACTGTTTATAAGATCGTTCCTTCCAAAATGAAACTTTCGTGCAGATGATTCACAGATATGTTTCTATCTGCAAGTTATTGGATATGATGATGATGTGAGATTATCTTACTTTGTGACACATAGGGCAAACCTTATCTCTGTGGCTCTAAGTGTATTCTATATTATTTGTCCTTATTATCTTAAGTATTTTATCCTAAAATAGCACTTTTGATGTTAGACCATGTGACTAGTTCTCTCACTCATATGTCCGAAATTGTTGGGATGGGGAAAAAATAGCATTATTCTGATGAACGAGTTCATCATTTGTGGATAGCGTTTAGTGATGTCACCTCCAACTGATACTGATAATTTTGGAGGAAAAAAATGCGTTTTTTTTTGTTTTATATAACACTCACCTCGGTGAGTGTTATATTCTGAAATGCCAAGATGGGGAACTAATACTTGATAATACAGGAGCTGATGGAAGCAAAGTTTTTTCTATTAGTTGTGAAGAAGCTGAGAGATTTTCACCAAAAATGTACAACATTGATAATCATTTACTATTTTTGGAAACTGAATTACTAGCTATTCGTATCATGGGGAAAATTATTGCTAATTATTTAAATTCATCAATGTTAAAATTAGACTTTCAAGATTTTATTCAATTCGATGAAGATTCTTTACTTTCAGACATTATGAACATTTTACGAAAACTGCTTGTGTATATTTGGTGACCAAAGAATACACAGAATGTTTAAGGAGGCATGGTGTCATTTCCAGACTGACACAATATCAAATGTATGGAGCTGTGCTTACCATGGTATCTGTTTTAAAAACTCTTTTGCGTGACTAGCTATTTTGATGTAATGTAACCAAGAGTAACGGAAATTTTATTAATTGAACTCTGGAAAATGTTAAGAGTGTAAACTAAATATTGTGAAATATTTTTAGGTAATTACATGTTTCGAATTTTTCTCTGTGAATATATTTGTAAATAGTATTTCAGCAGAAAAAAATATGCATCTGTAAACTTAAATGAACAAAGATGTGTGCTTTTTGTTGTGTTTTTGGATAGTGAATTTTTTACTCGGTTAGTCTGATTAAAAATTGATATTTAAAACAACAACTTTATACCTTAATACAATTCTGTTTAATTATTGTAAAAAAAATCACTACTGTGGAATTAATGCCAGGAATGGGAGAAAAAAGTGGTGAAAAACTAATATCCATGTAATTGATTATTTTAGAAATTGTATAGTGCTACCTATTGACATTCTTTGAGTTATCTGAAAACATTTCCTCCACATAATCGAAAATCCGAACTGTTGGAATTTGTTGGTTTTACAGAGAGACAGTAGATAATTAAACCCAAAAACGTTACATAAACTCTTAAAGTTTGATATAGGAAAAGGATTGTACTCTCCAGATAAGACGAATACAAATATTACCTTTCCTCACGCAAAGTAAGATAAAAACACACCAACAGTGTATCCAACAGCATGCAAAAACTTGTCATTGAGTCATCTGTGCAAAGGGTTCATTTTTGAAGTAACAGTAAGGGTAGGGCATAGTAAGGGTAAACAGTACTATAAGAAAAAACCATAGAGTCGAGTGACTTTGGACTTAATGTAAACGTTCATCCACTGCAGCTGTTGTTATTGTGTTGTGGTGTTTTGTGTTCGTTAATGTAATAATAATGGATGAGCTACAAAATTCCTTGTGGAAAGTTCTAATTGTTTAGAATTTTGTAACAGAAAGTTAACATAAAATATAAGATCAGAGCTAATAATCAGTGAAATAATAATAATAATAATAATAATTAATTAAATAACTATTTATTTGTGGTGCCATATGAAGTAATCTTAGAAAAAGAATGTAGAAAAACAAATATGAAAAATTGACAGTGGGTGAAAAATACGAATTTTCAGTTATCATTCGTATAATTGATGATCAATTTCTTTTGAATAAGATTTCAAATTAATTTCCTAAAGAAATTTGTATTTCTCAAGGAATTATTTTAAGATATGGATTGACAAAATCACCAATATATATATATATATATATATATATATATATATATATATTGGTTTCAAAATAATAAATATGTGACCCTTAATTTTACAGCAGTAACAAATTCCCAATGATCACAAATGAAGAAACTTTCAGATGATAGTCACATTGTCGAAAACCACATGAAGCCAATTCCACAACCATGGGAAGAATCTTCGAACAACAGCGCAAAATTAACAATAAGCAGATTAAGGAACAATAAATAAGATTGTATTTTTCACTTTATTTATTATCTGTATGTTAGATTCAGTAAATACATTGTAAATAAAATTTTCACTCAAATAAAATGTGTAAATTAGAATGAACAAATTGGGTGTTGTTAATGAGTTATACAAATATAAGTAAGACTTTTTTTGTAAACTTTCATGCCAGAAACTAACTAGAGACTTTTTTTAAATTCATTCAGTGAATTAAATTTGTTCATGCAAGCCCTCAAATATTTCAAGAAACTGTCAACTCTAGGAAGAAAAAGGAATCGGGTATTAAATTAATAGCCAGAATTTTTGTGGAAAAGGTTTCACCTGAAAAGTCACAATTTTGTTATTATATCTGTAGATACCTCCAACAGAGTGGAAAAAACAGTCGTACTGAAAGTACGACTGTTATAATTTGGTTATTTTACAGAGACATTAGATATTAAAAACAAACATGTTACTTAAACTCTTAAAAATATTGCTGTAGAAAAATTGAATCACAGTGTGCAGATAAAATCAAGTGAATCAACATTCATATATCAAATAATACTCGTCATTGGAAGAGAAAAAAAAAAATATTAACAAACTTAATAGCCAGACCCATTCTTCATTTAAGTGATACCAAATGATGAAAACAATATTTGCATGAATTTCAAAACTTTGAAAAAGCTGATGAATTTCTTATTTGTTGTGATTATAAATATTTATTTGAGAGTAAACATTATTTTTCTTTCTTTCTGAGCTAATTTTCATTTGAAATAAGAATAAATAATTATTTATTTGTATTGGAAAGAATATCTAATATAATAATTGTGTTAAAATATATATATAAATAATCCTACTGTGAAATAATTGTCAGGCTGAGAGGACAACAGTCAATTGGCACTAACGGAAATGAGTTTTACATAGTTGAACTATGTAAAAACCATAGCTCAACTTGTTTTGAAATGTCACATGGAGAAAAATCACATTAATTACATGTAAACACCAGTGGTAAATCATACACTATGAACATCAGCACAAATGTTAAATCAGAAGAATAAGAAAAAAAAAACACTGTCTTTTTCACTTTATTTAATTTCTGTATGTTATATTCAGTAAACACAATTTGTTAATAATATTAGTCAAATAAAAGGTAACATAGAATTTAACAAAGTATATATTATAGAGCTAATATTCATTTGAAATAATAAGAAATAACTATTTATTTGTTGATCTGGCAAAAGAAGTTTCTAAAAGAAAACGTTTCAGAGAGTTCAAAACCTTATTTGTCTCATATCCGTTACTTAAAATTACTAATGCTAAAGAAAAAATAAATAAATTTCAGTTACATAAATAAGTTAAGAGTACAAGAAATCGAAAGTAAAATTCATAGTCATATTGGTTTTAAAAAAAAACAAATGTAAGCATTAATTTACTACAACAATAATTTCCCATGGGAATGAAGAGTTCAAACCTAAACACACGATTTCTCACCTATGTACAACAAATTTGCGACCGGATAAGAGAGATATCTTTAAGATAAGACTTCATGAGAAATCTACCATGTTGGAAAATAAATTCACATGCATTTTATTTATTTATTATTAATTTTGCTCCATTATTCTGTTAGAATATGTAGTTAAACTGAATTTTAAAAGTAATATAGATAAAATAACCAATCAATTAAAATAATCATTTCACTTGTCAGAATTCCATACCCTAACAGCAATCTGAATTCGAAACAGGAAATAACACATACCCTCAACAAAACGACATATAGACTTTCTCAGGAAACTTGGGAAAACATAGCATGAGCAACTGTGGATAGTAATTAATACAGAGAACCAATCGGATAGTAATTTAAATTAAGTAGTCAACTAGCTTTTCTGATTATTTACAGAAATATCTTTCAACTCCTATGTCTTGTTTGCTTTTGTGCTGTGAATATATGTCAGCCCCACTAACCTATAATGAAAAAGAGTCAACTGCATTTCAGATCTTGTGTTTGTGTTTTGTGCTGTGAATATATGTTAAAATCAGCAATTTGGAATATTAAGATGTCCCATTCTGGAAAGAAATGTAAGCTAATCTTTTTTTTTAAATCTAAACATAACAAGTGCTGTCAATATATGTTAAAATCAGCAATTTGGAATATCAAGATGTCCCATTCTGGAAAGAAATATAAGCTAATCTTTTTTTTAAACCTAAACATAACAAGTAATTCCTAATTACAATAACCGCTGGTCGTATGTTTGGGTAAGCACAATTCTAATATTGGATAGTTTTTTTTTTTCATAACGCTGCCGCCATATCTAAGAAATCTAAGAACTCTACTGTAAGAATTCCCACCCTTTAACAGGAAAGAAATACCCAAAATGTATTGGAAAATTATGCTCCGTTATTCTGTTAGAATATGTAGTTAAACTGAATTTTAAAAGTAATATAGATAAAATAACCAATCAATTAAAATAATCATTTCACTTGTCAGAATTCCATACCCTAACAGCAATCTGAATTCGAAACAGGAAATAACACATACCCTCAACAAAACGACATATAGACTTTCTCAGGAAACTTGGGAAAACATAGCATGAGCAACTGTGGATAGTAATTAATACAGAGAACCAATCGGATAGTAATTTAAATTAAGTAGTCAACTAGCTTTTCTGATTATTTACAGAAATATCTTTCAACTCCTATGTCTTGTTTGCTTTTGTGCTGTGAATATATGTCAGCCCCACTAACCTATACTGAAAAAGAGTCAACTGCATTTCAGATCTTGTGTTTGTGTTTTGTGCTGTGAATATATGTTAAAATCAGCAATTTGGAATATTAAGATGTCCCATTCTGGAAAGAAATGTAAGCTAATCTTTTTTTTTTAAATCTAAACATAACAAGTGCTGTCAATATATGTTAAAATCAGCAATTTGGAATATCAAGATGTCCCATTCTGGAAAGAAATATAAGCTAATCTTTTTTTTAAACCTAAACATAACAAGTGATTCCTAATTACAATAACCGCTGGTCGTATGTTTGGGTAAGCACAATTCTAATATTGGATAGTTTTTTTTTTTCATAACGCTGCCGCCATATCTAAGAAATCTAAGAACTCTACTGTAAGAATTCCCACCCTTTAACAGGAAAGAAATACCCAAAATGTATTGGAAAATTAGTACAGCCATCTATAGACAACCAATGACAAAACAAGATGACAATGAAGGATGTGTGTCACCCTGGAAAACTTCCAAGATATCTTATCTCAAAAACATCGCCCACAATTCCATAGGCAAACCAAAACACCATGTGATATCACAGAGAGGCATATGTTTTCCAGAAATTTCCAAACACGAAACGTCACGAATCCTTATCTCTAAACTTCACCCACAATGCTAACCGCGAACCCAACACACCAGGTGATGTCCCTGACAGATGAGAGCCCAGCGAAATTCCAAACTTTATCTTCTCAGTATCCATCACCCATAATGTCATATGCAAATCATTTACTTATCTACAATTCAACAATACACATCCAAGCCACTGACATGCTTCCCCCCTTTCACCCTACTCCTATTTTGTTCATAATATCCCACTAATCACACCACGAATCCTTATCCACTAATATATCTTCCTTTCCATTCAAAACAATAATGTCACTTATTTACAACTAACAAATGATGTCACTTATTTACATCTGTAATAACAAACATTCACGTCACGATTCCTTATCTTATCTTTCTCTTGATCATGTTCAAAGTGCCCCACCAATCACGACACGAATCCTTATCTCCAACCATCATCCATAATTCCATACGCGAACAAATGAACCAACGTGACGTCACACACAGATGTTCCCCCCAGAAAAATTCAAACCATTCCAAACTCATGACGTCACTCACACAATGGCGTCGTCATCTCAACAACCAATTTCGTCACGATTCCTTATCTTATCTTGATCTTGTTCAAAGCACCTACCCTACTGCTGACATTATAATTAAATCCTTTAATTGTAATGTCCAAATATTTAAAGAGACAGAGTAAACATGATAAGCACTATGAACACTATACTACTGGCACAAACTGCATATAAACAACAGTGGAACTGCGCGACGGACAGTGCCGCATTACGCTAATAGCTCGCATCTCACCATGACGTACACATGCTTGCGCACGTAGCAATATGACACTGTGATAAACACGGTGCTGCTAGTGTCCTTTGCCCTCCTAAGTGCTACAAAATGGATTTTATTATTTTTTATACAAAAAAGAGAATTGTATAGGATTGTTGATGATAAAATTAAATATTACAAGTAAATATAAATAAATTAATAAATATATTTATATATCGAGAAAAATTGGAGGTGCTGCAGCTCCACAGTACCTATGCACGGGACCGCCCCTGGATATTATTATGAAAAGAGAGGAATTCTGTTATGAAGAGAACGATTCTGCGTTCATACGATTCGGACCTATCAAGCATGTGTGAAGAAGGCTACATAAGTAAGGAACTAGCTAAGAACAGAGATCTGCAAGATCGACCACATGCAGACCACAAACAAGTGTCAAAAGAGCATGCAAGTAACCTATTATGTCTGTACACGAATGCTAGGAGTATTAGAAACAAAGTAGTAGGGTTTGTTGCGTTGGTTAATATATTGGGATCTCATGTTCTACGCATTATTATTATTATTATTATTCCTGACACATCCAAGGAGTCTGAAGACTCATCGCGGGAGGATACCTAGAACTGTCTCAACCACTACATCGAACTTCTACCACGAATCATTTCCATCAACGCCATCTGTCGCCCACCACAACTAGTATTTTTGTCTGTAAATTGCGTGTGTTCTGAAGAGCCAATTTGTATGTATGCGGGATGAAAAAACCCGAATTTCCGGGAAAAAATTAGTGAAACTTGGCTATCAGAAACAGATGTACTAACTCGTATGAAGTTCAAAGAGTACAGTATTTTTAGGAAAGATAGATAGGACAGGAGAGGCATGCTGCTAATGATATTAAATGCCTTGAATCCAGTTAGAGTTGAGACCTATGACTGCAATACTAGTAAGAATTTTTCATGCAGTAGTGTTTGAAGCTATTTGGAGTAAGGTGGAGTCTAAGGTTAAATACACAAGAGGGAGGGTGTTGTTATAGACATGGTGGATCGGTTGCTAGTGATGATGAAAATGCATCAACAAATAAATACGATGGGTGAGAAACGAGTTATCACAATGGGGACTTTAATTATTTGAATATTGACTGGGTAACTATGAAATCGCGTGAGAATAATGAAACTGAAATTATTGAGGTTTTGTGAGACAACTTCCTCATGTGGCATGTGGCAGAATGAACTCGAGGTCAAGAGTGTTAGATCTGATTATAGTGTCGGAGGGGTTTCAGTTAAAGACGTAACTATTCTGCCTCCGATTGGTGACAGTGATCATGCAGTACTCATTTGGGAAGTGACTAAGTTTATGAATGTTCCATTTAGAAAAAGGATACATGTGGAACTATAAAGTAAAAAAAATTATGACAACCTGAAGGATATGCTGGGTTCTGTGCCATGGTATCAGTGGTTGGATGGGAAGGATATCGACGGTGCTTGGGAAATGTTTAAAAAATGCTAAAATGATGCGATATCAGAATATGTCACTAGAGGTCGAAGAATAAATAGAGTAGGAATCGATGTATAATCTAATTAAGTAAGAGATTCGTAAGAAAAAGATGATGTGGAAAGAATAAAAGAATATCGTGTACATAAGAATGATGTCAGTTATGATAATTATAAGGAAGAAGAGTCAGAAATGTCGTACGGAAAGTTAAATCTGAGTATGAAAAGAAAATTTACCTGCAAGTTAAAGACAACCCAAAATAATTCTATCGTTGTGCTGCAAATAGAAGAAAGAAAGAATTCGAAAGAATAACTGTACTAAATGCAGATGATATGCGAGTGACTGATACAGAAGGGATTGTTCTACTAATGAGTAAGCATTTTGCTAAAAGCAATCACCCTGATACAAGCAACACTGAACTCACCGCTACTTCTTTACTCTATGAGGAAGAAGTACTAGAGCTGTTGCACAAAGGGAATAAGAATTCGGCAATGGGAACTGATGAGATATCAGCATGGATGCTAAAAGAGTGTTCAGCTGAATGGGCTATTCCTTTGACCAGGTTATATATAATTTAAGATTCAGAACAGGGAAGATTCCATAGGAGTGGAAAGAATGTAAGGTAATCCCATTGGACAAGGTGGTGCAGAGTCCGATGCATCCAACTATCGGCCAGCCAGTATCTCAGGAGTGGTGGTGAAGATTTTGGAAAAGTGGGTCAGGGCTCCCATTCAGAAATGGGTTGATAGAGATCTCTACTTTGCAAAGAATAGCATGGACTCACTAAGGAAACGTTATGTTTTAACAACTTACCAACATGCTATAATAATGTTACCACTGAGTTAAAAAAAAAAGGGGGGGGGGAATGGATACACCATGAAACGTTTGGATTTTGCTAAGGTTTTTAACAGAATATAGCATGGAAGACTGTTGCATAAATTGGAGAATATGGGATTGGATTATAAACTAATAAACTATTGGCATGGATAAGAGGGTGGCTAACTGACAGATATCAAAAAGTCGTATGTCGGGGGAGGTTGAATCTGCGAGATTCAAGGTAACCAGTGGTTATGCCTCAAGGATCAGTCCATAGTCCATTGTTATTCAATATGTACATTAATTACACTGGGAAGGATTTGACAGACGACATGCAGCGTTTGCTGATGATACAAAAATAAGTAGGGTGATCAGGAGTGGTACTGATATGCAGTACATACAGAATGATTTGAATAGTCTGGAATTGTGGGCATCAGAATATGGCTATCCGTTTAATCTTAATAAACATAAGGTCAAGCACTTTGGCGTGATTTGATATCTAATGTCGTATTATCTTGGTGGAATTATCTAAAAGAAGCTGATCAGGCAAGGGATCTTGGAGTTTTAGTAGACAGGAAGTTGAAGTTCAAGGGTCATATAGCAAAAACTAAACACAACTTAGAGCATAATTGCAATGCAGAAACCAACCTTGACATGTAAAGATAAGGGAGTGATTTTGCCTTTTTATAAGCCTTGATAAGACTTCACTTTAACTATTGCACACAGGTCTAGTCTTCTGGTTTCCATGGTAATTCTGATACAATGGAGATGTGAAAATAATATCAGGATTGTGGAACACTGATTATTGAGATAGATTGAGAATTTGTGGGCTTCAGACACTCGCAAAGAGAAGAAAGAAAGGTGATATGATTGAGACAAACTTTTGAAAGGGTTATAAGGAAATTCAGTAGATGAAATTTTTCATTTTTTCAGGTGTGGGGAAAGGACCCAAGGACATCCTTGGAAGTTGAGAGTGAATGATGTCTAGAAGGACAACATTCATTCTCAATTCTGTGACAGCTAGATTTTTCTCTCATACTGTGAGTGGTGTCAATTTGAAACGAATTGCCATTGGATGTTGTATGCGCAAGCAGTGTAAATAAATTCCTGAATAAGTATGACAGCTGGTGTGGGTAGTATATGACCTCCCTCGATGAGGTTCCTGACTCCCTTGAGGTCTCTCTCATCTCATCTTCTTTATACCCTCTTTTACCTTGCAGTGTCGAGGGTTCATTCATCATCGGACCTCAATCCGTTTACAGGATAAGGTGGTCAGCCCTATGCCCCGGTATATCCTATGGCCTGTAGTGTTCAGTTCTCAAGGCCAGTTTGTCTGCTTTGCAGGATGAAAAACCCCAGAATAAACTGGGGAAAAACCCTTCTGTCCACGCCCAAGACTGGCTAACTTGGCTATGGTTGAGGAAGATCCTTCAGCTCCTCACATCACCGAAGGGAATCGAACCTAGGACACTCCTTCTCCAGGTATATGGTTGCGAAGCGCATAACCACTAGGCTAACCGCGTGGACTGAGGTCTCTCTTAATGATAATCATTTTTTTTTGTTTTGTATCCTTTTTTTTTTTTTTTAAACATTCAATTCTGCGAAGTCCTTTTTTGTTGTTGTTGTTCCAGACCATTGGTTTGATGGAGATAAACATTATTAAAAGGAGAAACGATCACAGGTATAAATAGTTTCATTCACCAAGAAAAATCAGAACTGCTATTCTGCTTATGAACAAATTGCATACATAAAAATCCTTACACTTTCCACTTTCTTCCCCCTTGACTGCAATAGAAATGAAACCTGTTACCTGCTCTCTTTACAGAGTTTGGCATTGTAATAAATTTCTTGTTCAACAAAATACGTTGAGTTCCACTCTAAGTATGGTGTTGGATTTGTGGAACGAGTGAGATGACAAATACTGCTGCACTGCAGTCAGCCCTTTTGCCAATAATTCAAATGACATAATTGTGACACACACGGTTTATCATTCAATATATTCCCACCAGGCTTTTTCATAACCTTCATGGACATGTTCAAGGAGAACTTTACGTCTATTTTCACAGTACCTATATTTGTCCTCAACTTTTTGCTTTATATCTAATAGATTTTCTTGGGGTTGTATCTCTTTCTAGATATTCTGATAGCTTTTCTGTTGCACTTTCAAGATCACATTGATTATCCTCAAAAATAGCTGACTGGTTGTTTTTCCTTAAATAATAAGCAAAAAAATCATTACAGTAAAGTCTGCCGACACTGAAATAGTATGTCAACTACCTTTATAAGAAACTAGACTTCAGTCAAAGACATTATGTTGCTACGTTTCTCCCTTTTTTTTTTTTTTTTGCTGCTGCATACAGCTAATTTTCAAATTTTAAGCTCTGCATGTGGTTCATGAACCGATTACAATAAAAGATACCTCTGGAGAGCTGCCCTTGATCGCTCCTGTGCATCTCGAAGTAGCCCAGCCAGACTCATTACAGTTTGACCATCTACTAGAACAGTGGTTCTCAAACTTTTTGAAGTCGGGGCGCATTTAAAATCCTACAAATAATTGTAGGCGCACTATATACAAATTTCTGAGAAATATGATAATAATTAAGTCAAATATTACAGAAGAAAAATAATGCGATAAAAAAAAATAATAAAATGAAACATACCCTAAGTTTATTCATTCTTGTGTTTATGAGAAACATTAGCCTGATGTGTCCTATCGATTGCTTCAATGTTTAGGCATATATTTGAAAGGCAAACTCTCATTTCCTCGTCAATACATTGAAGAGTTCCTCTCTTTTTACACTTAATTGTGGTGAGGGTAGAAAATCCTAATTCACATAAATATTATGTTAAAAATTGTAGTAAAATGTTCAAACCTAACCTAAAGATTCTAAAGGCAATGGGAATTTTTTTAATTTTTTAATATAATATATTAAAAAAATAAATAAACGGAGGGAGCCCAGAAGACGTCTAGTCAGAGACTAGGATCAAACTTACAACCTTCTTCTAGCAGTTTAGCATAACGGAAACACAAACTTGAAAAGGAGAATTGAAAAGGTGTTGTCGAATGTAGTGGAAGTGAAGTTACAGAACCAGGGAAACTCGAGTTATTAAGGGGGGGGGGAAAGTAGATTTGCAGATTTTAGGGAGACAGTTGAGTGTGTAATATGCCCAAGCGAGTAGAAAGGACCACGAATCAGAATGGGATAGTTAGTATAAGGCATCAAAATACGGATGGGACAAATCGGCTTCTTCAATTCATGTATACAAATACCAGAAGTCTTAGGAACAAGAGGGAAGAATTTTTGGCCTTGGTTGGCACTTCCAGACCACAGGTTATTGGCATTAGTGAAACATAGCTGACAGAAGATGACACAGCTAGTGGTATTGAATGTGACGGGTATGGTGTGTTCAGCAGTGACAGGGAGAATAAAATGGGGGAGGAATGTTATTGATGATAGCTGATGAGCTACAGCCAAGAAGAATAGAAGTGGAACTGATGGATAGAGAAAAGAGCACATTTGAGGCTATTTGGTGTGATATTGAAATTAGCAGAACTAAATACACAGTTGGGTGCTGCTATAGACCAGGTGATAGAATAGATTGTGGAGATAGAATGCATAAGCAAATAGAAGAAATGAGTGGAAGGAGGGTAATTATTATGTGAGATTTCAACTATGATAACATTGATTGGAAGGAGGAGAGGCCACATCGGAGAAAGGAATTGGATTTTATGCGGTTATTAAGGGATAATTATCTGCGACAAGATGTAATGGATAATACTAGGGGTCAGAGAGTGCTTGAACTGGTAACTGCGTCTGAGAATTTGACTGAAACGAATATGACCACGTTGCCACCAATTGGTGAGAGTGATCATGAGGTCTCGACTTGGAAGGTGACTAAAGTGCGGATTTTACAATTACGACGGGGTACATGTGGAATTATCAGGCTGGTAAGTATGACAAGCTTGGGAGATTGATTGGTTCAGTGCCATGCCATGTACAACTGCAGGGGCTAGAAGTTGGTGGTGCATGGGAGGCGGTAAAGAAGTGTTTGCATGAAGCAATGGCTGATTGTATACCTAGAGTCCGAATAATAAATCATGTAGGGGTTAAATGGATGAATAACACCATTAAGCTTGAGCTGCAAAAAAAAAGAAACACCTATGGAGGGAATTTAATGAGAAAGGTGACCTGCAGGCACATGAACTGGATAAAGCGCAGGCCAGAAGGGTAACGAGTGTTGTAAGAAAAGCAAAAAAGGATTATGAAAGAACATTGGCCATGCAGGCTAAAGAGAATCCTAAACAGTTTTTTCGATATGTTGCTAATAAAAGAAAAAATGTATATGGCAGAATGATTTTAAATGTCGATGGTAGGGAGGTAACTGAATCAGCTGATATAGTTGAATTACTGAGCGAGCACTTTGCAAGAATATATCTTCCAGGTGGTGACATTGCAGAAATGAATGAACCAATAGATTATACGGGAATTGTGGTGAACAAAGTGGAGGTGAGTAGTCTATTGCAAAACCTCAATGTCAATACATCTGTGGGATTGGATGGTATACCAGCTCGTGTCGTACGTGAAGCTGTTAAAGAATTGTCTATACCATTGACCATTTTGTTTAATTTGAGTCTCCGGTTAGTCCCGAGGGGAAAATAGTTCCACTGCATAAAGGAGGTTCCAAGACTGCTGTTGTAAATTACCGTCCGATTAGCATATCAGGAATCGTTGTCAAGGTCTTGGAGAAATTAGTCAAGAGAAGAATGCAGGATTGGATAGATGAAAATGGGATACTCTATGGGGGCATGGTTTTGTGAAGGGTGGATCATGCCTCAGTAACTTGCTCACGTTTTATAATACAGTGATGGCTGAACTTGATAAGGGTAATGGGTTTACAGTGATTCTACTGGGAATTTAACAGGATACATGTTACTCTAATCAGTAAACTGAAGCAGATGGGGATGGATATAGGGTTGGTGAGATGGATAGGAGGGTGTTTGATGGAGAGATACCAGAGAGTGCTTTATTCAGGAGTGGAGTCCAAAACTAGTGTGACTAGTGGTGTGCCACAGGGCTCTGTTCTAGGACCACTACTTTTCAATTTCATTAACGGTATAGAAAAGGATCTGAGAGGAGTGTTCACTTGTTTGCTGATGATGCAAAGTTGGGTAGAACAATTGTGAGTGCACAGGATGTCAAAATTTTGCAGGATGATTTGGAGGACTGGGCTAGGTAAATGGATGACAATTTAATGTTTCAAAGTGTAAGGTTATGCATTTTGGAGTGAAAAGATTAGCAGCAGTATATCACATTGGTGGAACCGTACTCCAGGAGATTGATGAGGCCAGAGATTTGGGAGTGGTGTTGGTGGATAGGATGTTTATGGGGGAGCATTGCAAAAGTGGCTAAATCAGCTCATAAAATCACTTGGTTGCTGAAAAATACTTTAACAAGCAGAGACAAACAAGTTATTGTTTCTCTATATCGAACTTTGATAAGACCCCATCTAAACTACTGTGCCCAGATATGGGCGCCAGGGTTTCTTCTTGATGGGGAGCAGGTGGAGAGGATCCAGAGATGAGTGACCAAGATGATAACAGGTCTGTGGAATGAACCTTATGAGAACAGGTTGAAGATTTGTGGGTTGCAAAAATTGGTTGATAGGCAGAAAAGGGATGTATGATCGAGACATTCAAATTACTGAAAGGTTTCTATAGGATCATTCCAGAAGATATTTTTGAGGATAGGATTGGTGGTGGGAGGACTTGGGGCCATACATGGAAGCTGGGAAAGAGTGTGGTCAGCAGGAGTGTTAGAACTAGGTTTTTTAATTGGAGAGTGGTTAATGCATGGGATAAGCTGCCAGAGTCTGTTGTGGGTGCTATGACCATGAATGAGTTCAAGGAGAGGTATGATAGATATTGTGTGAATTTTGAATAGTTGCTCTTGACATGATGTTAGGGCCTCCCTCGATGAGTCTATCAACTCCTTGGAGTTGCTCGAGATAATAATAAACACATAAGTAAATTAGCAGGATTTATGTAGCTAAGGTGTGCCAGGGCCGTTATTTTATTTTATTTTTTTTTATTAATTTTATTTTAATTAATATCTTCTATGAGAGCCACTGCCACTATAAGTGGAAGTGGCGTTTGTACTCCACGGTTCACTGCACGAAGGAAGTCTTCGGTTCAAATTTAGTTGCCGACTAGAGGAACATTTTCTAAGCCTTTCTTCGACAGGTTCACGCGATAGTCGATCTCTGGCACAGGCAAGAGGTTTTTTTTTTTTTTTTTTTTTTAATTTCGGAAACCCACACCATTTTCAGACATTAAAAATATCGTGTTAGGAACCACAGGATCTTGTTAGCCGTCTCTTCACTACGTGCCGATTAAATTAGTGAGCCTCGACAAGCTAGCTCTAATTAGCTACCAGTGGAGATTGAATTGCCCACTTTTTCTGCAAAAGTTATGGCTAAAACGAATTGGTTTTAGCATATTTATATTTCATTTTCTGTTTTATACACATTCTTGAAAACCTGCTCTAAATACACACGAAGAAATTTTTTCGTTACTTCCGGAATTCAGTAAGCTGAGTGGCCGCTCATAGTAGATGATTACATTAATCTCCCACCTAAATCAAACATCTTTGCCCATTGTTGGGGGGGGGGGGTCGAACAGCCTCTTTACTGGACAGCAGGTATACCATTTGACCAACAAAACTGAACCAACACTGAATTTATTTCGACAGCCTGGTTTTATAATAAAAATAATTTTTATGGCTATTATAATTATAATAGTCAAAATGCTAAGGGAGAATTCACTTTTTGCAAAATTAGCATTACTATTTCAGGTCATTTAAGATTTATCTCTAGCAGAGAATGGATGTAAAAAATCTCGAAAATAGTGTTAAATTAATGAATGAGCATACTCTGAGCTAACTGCTCTGCATACTGTGGTAGCATTTTGTTTAATGTAAGTTATCCAAAGGATGTTTAGAAAATGTTGCGATTACTATTGTTATGTAATATAATCCGTTTTAAGATTTATATGTAATATATGATCTAAAAAACTTGAACTGCTCCATAATTTAAAGATGACATGCTTGCAGCTAAATGCTTAGCTCATGGTACTGTCGCATATGGCATCACATCATTTTGTCAAAATAATCTGATGTAACTGAAAGTGAACAAGGCTAACAAAATCAGCAATATTTGCTGATTTTGTTAGCAATTTAAATTATATATATATATATATATATATATATATATATATTATATTAAGGTTTCTAGCACAGTAAAGAATATGGAAATACTCTTCAACGGAACTATGAAAAATAGTGTTTCAGTAAAGATATGTATTCCATGGTATGGAATCAGATTTGTTTATAGTACAATGACTATAAAGTGGCATGGTGTATTTATGCAACTGATATTCTATGGGGTTTTTTCATCTCGTTTGTGGGATAGGGGTTACATAAATTTGTAAATATTTAGTCGGAAAAATTGGTATATATTAGAGTGCGGTTTGCACAAAAGTGAATCTTACAGGTGGAGGCATTTTTTTGGCAGATAAAAAAAAAAAATAGTTCAAATTTTCAGCAATACAGGGTGCTGTATCACATGCCTCTTGTGTGAGATCCATGCATATGAGTCCTATTGTACCGCCGGAAGCTCGTAATGAATGAGCGCGAATTCCAAGTCGTTGGTGCGAAAAGATAGTATCGGAAATGAAGCCCTAGCGGCAGAATCAGAGTGGCGTAAGAGGTGCACGTGAAGCTGCAAGAATCATGGGCAGCGCGAAAACGTCCATATTCGGCATCCTTCAGGTTGCTAAACTTGTATCCATACAAGTTTAACAACAATCTCTTTACCCGCCGTTACCAAGTGATACCCCTAAGGTGGGAATTCTCAATGTTGGCTTAGACAAAAGTCGCAGATCCGCAATGGCTGGACGTCGTTTGGACAGACGAAGTGCAATTTCCATCGCATGGGATTGTTATTACGCACAGGGCTGACATATTTTTCCAAAGCCCGGCAAAACCTCCAGCTGGCCCTGAATATGCATAATTGTTGATTTGGGGAGAGGGCAATCCACAACGAAAAGCACAGGAGCAGTTGCATTCACCACAAATCACTGTTTGGTGCAGCTTCACTATATCCACCATTGTAGGTCTCTTTTTCATTGAAGAGTTATATGGGCTGGAAGACGTGCTTAGTAAATGCACACTACTTGAAACTGCTACGCGAAGACCTGGTATGATATAGTTCGCCCACCATTTCTAGATTCCTTCTTGGCTTTGTGCCAAGAATAGTCGATTCATGCTGAAGGGGAGAAAGAAATGAAGGATGTACGAATTGGTCGCCAACATGCGAAATCACGTGCTTTCTTGTCTGTCGCTGTACTAGTACTAGCTTGATTTTTGTTGTTCTCTTTTTGCATTATTTTTTTATTATTAATTTGTATGATGGATCCAGTACAGTCAACAAGTTCTATTGTTACACTTTTCAGTAGCTCTTGCAAAAGAATATTGAATAATGTGCTGACATTCTGCGAAAAAGAATCGTCAGAAGGCCGTCTTCTTGTTCCCCTTTCTCAAGTCATAAAACGTGCAAGTGCAATTGCGGGCGTATCGGGGTCGACTGTTAAAAGAATTCGTAGGGAGTCAAAAGGTGAAGGTAAGCCAAAATTTAAATCTCCTAAAAAAAAAAAAACCGCCAGAGTAAAGAAAACCATCGAAACCGTAGCTTTGAATGATTTTGATGTAGACGTTATAAGAAGAGCTATTCACGAATTTTACGTATTCGAGAAAAGAGTGCCAACTATTCCGAAATTGATTCCTGTGCTTAAAGAAAAAATTAATTTTCCTTGGAAAAGAGAAACTTTAAGGAAAATACTTCATGAAATCGGATTTTGTTTTAAAAAGTCCCAGAATAAAAGGAAACTTATCATGGAGCGAAGTGACATTGTTTTATGTAGAACGCAATATTTGCACGTATTAAACTCTACGTACATTTTTCCAACTGTTATACAAGCAAAATAGTTACACTTTAAAAACAGCAATGTTCGTAAAAGAAAAGCTAAATTCTCCGACCTGTAATAATAAACAAACTGAGTTTGTTTATTATTACATCCCAGAAGACAGACTGATTACCCTATTATCGGAATGGATTCTCCTTTTTCTGACATGCGCAGTAGTTTCGAGGGACCTCAAATCGGTGGGCGAACTATACCATGCTGGCGGGGCGAGGGGATGTTCATCGCAGTGACGTTCATGCAAGATGGGCGACTACCTCGTATCACATGAAGCAGTTTCTCATCAGCACATTTGGTGAAAAATGACTCATTAGCCATAATTGCAACTCCACATGGCCTCCTCAGTCCCTGGACTTGACAGTGGTAGATTTAGAGGCTATTTAAAGTCCCGAGTATACTTGAGCAGCCCTCTTCCTTAGCGGATTTAAAAGATGCCATTCATTGCAAAGTTGCTTGCTCCCACCCGGATATGCTCCATACTTCTGTAAATGCCACTCACCCTCTTGCAACATGCAATTGTTTGTCAGCAGACACATTGAACTATTACTGTAGTGATATGTAACGAGTTTCCTGTATATGAATAAGTTTTCAATGCCATCCTGACTCATCACTTGGGTCACCCTCTACTGCTGAAATTTTGAACTAAAATCTTTTCACCACCAAAAAAAATCCCCCCCCCACCAACCTTGTGATTCACTTTATTGCAGTGAATAATATACCAATATTATTCACTACAATATACCTCGAATATACCAATTTTTATGAATTGAAATATTTACATTTATGGGACACCCTGAAAATGTTAATATTGCAACTATATGTAATAATGTAATTCTGTGAAGTGCTTTATAATTCAAGGTGATGTTCTACTTAGAAAGTTAAATACATTACCGGTAGGTGAAATGAAGTGGCATGTTTAATTTGAGCTTAACCCAATTGCACATTCTAGTGCAATTAATTCATAATTATGAATTAATTAGATCTCTTTGGAATGTTGAGTATTTCTATGTATCATAAAATAACAAAAATGTTGCATACACACTATTTACTGCAGTCCAAAAGTAAACTCAAACCACATTAAAAATATGCATATCTTATTACATGACACCTCCAAGGAGTCTGAAGACTAATCAAGGGGAGGGCATTCTATAATTCTCCGTCTCCACCACTTAACCAGATAGAATGTCACCACTATTGTCTACACACAATGCCACCTACTGCTCACCTATGCTACTACAACTAGTTTTTTTTTAATTTAAATTACATGCTCTCATGGCAGAGTTTTATATGCAGGATGAAAAACTAGTTTCCAGCAACGGGGGGAGGGGAAGGAAGGAACCTTACCTTCATATGAAATCAGCTAACTCACTAATCAGATTTACTTACTGTCCTCTTCCATGTTTCCACAACAACCTCCAGGAGTTTTGGTTTCTTGCATGGCTTGTGAGCTGTATATATGTTTGTAATCCAGCATTGTAGATTTAGGGGCTATTTAAATAGCCCCTAAATCCCCTTTATTGATGTTATCCATTTAGTTCTTGGTCTTCCTTTTTTTCTTTTAATTTTGCATAGAGAGCAAGGTTGGGGGGTAGTCTTTTTGATGGCATTCTCTCAACACCATTTATGTTATGCAATCTATGTATACAGAAAGGTGTGCACATGCATAAAACTGAATCAAAAATTGATTGCACTTGTCGACTTCTGTAACCTATCAAGTAGGCTAAGGATTCATTAGACTGAATATGTTAATATTTCCATAGGACAGAAGTCAACAAATTATGTAAAATCATACTTGCCATCTAAAAATACTCGCCCAGATCTTCTTCCCTGCAAAAAAATTTAATACGTTAATAGGAGGTCCTGAAGTGATCAGAGTTGTATTGTTGTTTGGAGAACTTGTGGTTCTTTTTTATTTTAATAAAAAAGAACTTTCACAAGTTATTTTTTATTAAATAAAGAAATGTTTAGTCCACTTTGCAGCTATTTGTCAGCTGACAAAACCTATATGCTATAGTGTATTTTTTGAGCCCTGTATTTTCGATTTGCTACCTATAATGTATTTAAAAAAAATTTAAAGTTAAACTAAGAGCATGAAATACAAGTAAAGTATATTTTTAAAGCTAATGGACTATCTGAAGTGATGGCTGAAGCAACCAAGGCCTTGAGGCCATATGTATTATATCTATTAATTGTATATCTTTATTCTAGAAAGTCAAGAAACTAGTTTCTGGAAGAGAAAAATCTTGCACCTCCAATTAAGACTGGTTAACTAACTTTTCAATGAAAAACCTTTATAACAGTTTTTTAATGAAACAAATATTAAATTGCTTAAAGCATGCAGGCGTGGAGCAACTCATGTTAATGCATTATTACCACATTAACATAAGGTTGCCAAATATCCATAAATGTCAACAACGGCCATTAAAATTTAGATATTCATCAAGGTATTTGGATTTTCTATAAACATTGTTTTTGCAATTGTTTCAAAAAGTTAAATGTACTGTCAGAATTCATTCATCAAAAATAAACTTGTCTTCTGAAGAAAAAGAATTATTAAAGTTGAACAGTCTACATCAGTTTAAGCATAGCAAGTTCATTTTTACAACAGATGTTTGTCTGTGTGCATGTGTGTTTCTCCTATTTGACAGAACCGGCAGTCCACAAATTCTCTCCACTATATCTCCACAATCTCTGAAACCAGACCAGATCTGCCCATGACAGTCCAAGTCTTGTAATTCTAAGAGGCAAAATTTCCTTAATCTTACATGTTAATGTTTCAGCATTACAATTATCCTATGAGATGTATTTGCAGTCTTTACTATAAGATCCCTGAACTTCAACTTCCTATCAAATAAAACTCCAGGATGTCTAGCCTGATCAGTTTCTTCCAGCATTAGTCCACAAATATAACATACATTGAATATCTTATTATCCCAAAATGCATAACACCATTTATTTGCTATTACTAAATCGATAGCCATTTTCACTTACAATTCCAGCTTATTCAGATAATTCTGCAAGTACTGCATTTCAGTCACAATCCAGACCCTGCTTAATTTTGTATCATCAGCAAATACATCTGCTGTCAAATCTCTTATAATTAATGTAAAGAATAAATAATAAATTAAGGACTAATTTCTGGGATACACCACTGGTCAGTCACCTTAAATCTGCAGACTTGAAGAATTCCCCACACACCTTTTTCATGTCAGTCAGCAATCATAATCATCCAAATTAAAAGGTTATAAATCCAATCCCATATCCTCTAACTTATATAACAGCCTTCCAAGCTCTATTCTGTCAAAGTTTTGGCAAAGTCCACTATCTGAACTATCTGAAGTTTCATGGAGCATTCGTTGCTCCTTTATCATCATCATCAAATTCCTGCCATGTACCCTCAAGGGGTGTACAGGATATGACAGTACTACATGAAAAAATTACATCATTACTAACTTCCTATCTACAATTTTCCTCCAAATCAGTCTGTTACTTGTCAAGACTCCAACATTATCAGATCTTATATTTCTATCGTCTAAGGCACTTTGTACCATATCAATCCACCTATATCTTGGTCTTCCTCTGGGTCGTTTTCCTGCCAACCTGGCAGAGAAGACTTGTTTTGCTAATCTTTCCTCTCCCATTCTATTTAAGTGACCATACCATCTGAGATTAGCTCTGCTAACGCATTCCTGGATGCTGACAATGTCAAGTTCTTTCCTAATATCCTCATTTTTAATATGATATTGCCATTGATGCCATCTGTTCACGCCTCTAATCTTTCTCAGGACTCTCATATCTGCGGTCTCTAGTCTTTGGTCAAGTGTTTTACTTCTGACCCAGCTCTCAGATCCATAAGTTAAAATTGGTTTGAACACAGTCTTGTATACAGCTAATTTAGTGTTCCGACTAATTTCTTTCTTATTCCATATGAATTTATTCAATTGACTTCCCACCATACCAGCTTTGCTGATTCTGTTGTCTATTTCTATATTTAGTTTACCATCTTCAGTAAAAATTGTGCCTAAGTAGCTGAAATGTTTTACTTGTTCCACAGGTTCTCCATTCACAACACAGTTGACATTTTCAATGATTCTGCCTATTTTCATTGTCTTTGTCTTTTTATTGCTGACCTTCATACCATATCTATTACAACAGCTATTCAATTTAGTCAGAGAATCTTGCAGACTTGTAGCAGATTTATTTAGAAGTATAACATCGTCCGCATAAAGCAAACTGCTGACATTAACATCTCTAATTTTGATATCAAGTTTAATACCACTTTCCTTCATAATGTGATCCATATAGATAATGAATAACAGAAGGATAATGTACATCCTTGTCTCACACCAGATTTAACATTAAACCATCTTCCTGTACTTCCTTCAATTCTAACTGCTGACTCACAACTCAAATAAAGAATAAGTATTGCTTGATATAATGCCCCATTGACACCATATAACTGCAGCATATTGAATAATGAATAAAATCGTTGCTCCTTGTCTAACTCAAATGTAACATTATAAAATGCGACCAATTATGCAAACATAACCTCCCTCTATTATTAGTACCGAATCTCACATCTAGAAACTAAAATCTTCAGGTAATACTGGAAGAAACTGATGAGATATTAATGTCTCATCCAGCTCAATGACTCACATGATGGGAGAAGAAATAATTGCATTAGGAAATCCATGTCCTAGTGCAACCACCACCTAAAAAGCATGCCACACAGTTTTATAACAAACTTGAATTCCATCCCTACTTGTGATGTACTGCAAATATATAGCAAAAACCACTTGGCCACCAGTCTGTGATTTCACAGGGCATTACTTACCTGAGAAAGAGCTCTGGTTTAAAACACAGAATAACACAGGCAAGAATAAGTTACGAATATTAAAGTTATTGCAGTATTTTGTCTCAGGACAACTTAGAATTTTCCTCTGCAAAACCAGCCGACTAACCAAGAATACAACATGAGACAGATGCAGAGGAAAAAAAAAAAAGAGTTAGTCATGTGGTACATAATCCTGCTGAATAAGTGATGAGAATCACAGGGGAATTGTTAAAGCTACCTTGGAAACTGTACATTTAGAAATTATGGAAACAATACAACAAAAATATTAGAGAGTAAGAACTTTACTTTTTCTATAATTTGAATATTGTTACAATTCAATAATATACTATACTAAAAAATATATATATATATTTATATAAAATATGCACATACAACAAAATGTTTGCTTTGTTAGGAGTGTTCAAAATATAATTGGAATTAATCATTTCTGACATAAATTGCCAATTTACAAGAGTATGGTATAAAAAAATAAATAACGCATTACCAAATTCAATAATGTAAAGCATCATATTTTATTATTACACGACATAAGCATATTTCAAATTTAAAATAAATTTAATATTCATCAAAATTAGTCTTGCATACAAATCACTTATTTTAAACTCCAATTAATTAAAATAAAATTAAAAAACTTTTACATAAGTATAAACTTCCAAGTAGCTGAACATTCTTTTTAGAATGTTGAGTCACTGATGATTACTAATATAATATGTAATAAACTGATGTAAAGACTCCATTTTTCATAATATGAACCCTGCTTGACTTCATATTAAGAAACAAAGGCTAGGATGCTGTAATATCAGGGCAAAAACTTAATGTGACATTGTAATGAATTTTTATTTTACAATTTCTTCACTAAGCTGCTTTCTCTTTTTTTTTATTTTTAAAAAAAGAAGTATTCCTAATGTGTTACTGTTTTCTCAGCAAAATTGCTCAGAAAACAGTAGCAGCATTAGGAATTTTATTCTGTAATATGCATTTACACATAGTACAATTTACATTTTAGCAAACACACTCAAAAATTGAGTATTACTGACAACATATAAGAATATTTGGATTTGAATGAGTTGGACTCCCTGGAGGTCTCATGCAATAATAATAATTTAAGGAAAATGCTATTCCTATTGTTTGCAACAAGAAAAGAAACAGAAACCATGCCAAATAAATATTTCCTTGTTAGAGAACAAGCAATTTGGGATATATGTAAGTGGGAATATGATTCCTAGGCAAACTTAAGCTATGGAATGCCACAGAGATTTGGATTTGGTTTGATTATGGCTGAAGTAACTTAATGCACTGGCCTCATTGCCTATGTCTGTTTATTTATATCAACCAAACTATTTGCATACTTTTTTAGAATGAAAATGCAAAAAAAATTTGTAGAAAAACTACCACTCTAACATGAAACTGCAAATTCATCTTCAGCAAGGCTTTTATAAATAGATTCCTTGCATCCTAGATGGAATTCAAACAACTGTAGACTGAATTATTAGGAAATGAAAGGTTTATAAAAATTGCATGTTGAAGAAAATCAGAAATATGACAAAATAAGTTATCCTAAATTCATGCACACAGCAAGAAACTTATGAGCACTCAAACATCTAGGAAAAAACACTAAGAAAATGAAACATGTAGGAAAGTACAAACAATAAGCTGTAAATTTCAATATTGTGATATGGCTAAACAATTAAATTTATTCAGATCAAAAATAGGACAGAAATCTTGCTCTGGAGATGAGGATAATCTACTTATGAAATTAAAAACAGGGATAGGAATAATAATGGATTGAAGATGTAAATAATACTGAAATATATATAAAATTAAAGCAATCCTGGATCAAATCAATTACATTTTAACAATAAAAAATATATATAAAATAATGAAATTGCATAGTGAAAAACTATAAAAAAAAGTGAATTATATCATTTTATAAAATTAATATTCTTAATGAAAAATATAAGATTCATGCAGAAAGTAAATTGACTGATTCTGCTAAACTATTTTTAAAACATACTGATAACAAGTTACTACTTTGTTTCCCAGAGATGAAATCAAAAAATTTAACAAATGCAACTGAAGAGAAGGAAAAATAAGATATGGCAGTTTTCATTAGGTACAGATTAAGGATAACCTGAAGGAGACTAAAATAAAATAATTAGTCTGTTATTAAGATAAGATAGTGAATTAAGAACAGCTATAATGCAAACAATTATATGGCAGAAGGCTGTGTAGAAGGAATGGTCAGGTTTTTGGATGAGTGAAGTCAGTATAAGGAAAGAATGGATTGACGTAAGAGGGATGACTGGTACTAGAATGGAATTTTTATCGAGTCTAAATTATTTAATGGTATGAGACTAAATACAGACAAGCATAATTATGGGAGGAACAGTGAAAATCTATGCATACTCACCTGGTTCCAACCTACTATGACAAGGATATTTCCACAAGTAAAGAAATGGTTTATGAATAGAGATCTGCAGCTTATCCAATTGAGACATGCAGCCTACAGATGTGAGTATACAAAAAAGTTTAAAGATAACTTATGTCTGCAAAAATGCCAAAAGTCTCAGAACAAAGGAATAGTTTGCTGCCTTGGTGAATAAGTTGTGAGCTTATACTATAGGTATTAGAGACCTGGCTATCAGACTTAGATATACTATACTAACTGGTATTGAGTATAAAAAAGTACAGGATTAGTAGAAAAGATAGGAATTGGGGGGTGGGGGGTAGTAATATTGAATGATTTGAATTCAGTTAGGGTACAAAACTGCAATTGCAATATTAGAAACAATTTTCCATGGAGCAGTGAGTCTCAAGCTATCTGTGTAAGGTGAAATCTAACAAGATCAAATATATGATGGTGTACTGTTACAGACTAAGTGGATAAGATTCTAGTACCAATGAAATGCATTCAAATCAGCCTGATGGATAAAAATGAGTAATCATCATGGGTGACTAATTATCTGAACAATGATTGGATAGTGGTGAAATCTCATGAGAAGGATGAAATCGAATTTCAGGTTTTGAGATAGCTTCCTCAAGCAGCATGTAAAAGAAGGAATTCAAGGTCAAAAGAATGTTAGACCCAATTATAGTACCAGAAGAGTTTTTTTTTCCTTCAGTTAAAAACATGACTATTGTTCTTCCAGCTGGTGAAAGTCTCCAAAATATACAAGATTAGGAATGAAATGGATATGCAATCTTATTAAGCAAGAGATTCTTATGAAAACAATGATGTCGATGGAATATATGAAATATTCCATCCACATCATTGTGGATGGAATATGCACTTACAACTCTTATGAATTTCATAAGAGTTGCTAGTATATGGAAAGCTAAGCGAGTATTAAAAGAAACTGTCTCTGCAAGCTAAAGAAAATCCAAAAGAACACTTATGTCACACCTAAAAGAAAGAAGGAATGAATGTTAAAGAATAATTCTACTAAACTACTAAATGTAGATATGTGGTGTTAGACTGTTGAACTAATGAGTGTCCATTTTATTAAGAGATCAACCTGGTGTATGCAACAGAACTTAATAGTACCTGTATACTGGATGCAGAACTTGAATATTGAGCTGTTGCATAAAATAAATAAGAATTCAACAAATGGGACTGATGAGATATCACAGATGCTAAGTGTTCAGCTGAACTGGTCGTGCATTTGACTTCACTGTATAATTTGGGTCTCTGCACATGGAAGATTCTATAGAAGTAGAAAGAATATATAACTCTATTACATAGGGTGGTGCAAATATTAATGTGCCTGGAGGTCTCTGGTAATAATAAAATTACCAGAGAAAAATTACTGAGGAGACATTAAAGTCGGCAAACTCTGGATGTAAAAAATTAAGGAAAAGTTATAAGTTGTGTTGTGTTTAGTCACTGATATAGAGAACCAATTGTGAACAGCTTATTCTTAAAATATCATGTAATATACAGATATGCAACTATCAAAGAAGCCTCCAGTGCTAGTAGTGGAAGCTTCTTATTTTTTTTATACCTGATTTTCAGAATCTAAGAAGCCAATCATGAGATTGGTTGTTCAAATGAACAAATAATCTTTTGAATATATCTGCTTCAATTTAAACAACCTAAATTTACCCTTACAAAGTAAGCTTAAACCAGTATTTTACATGTAAGACAAAGTAAACATGATGATTGCAAAATTAAAGCTATAATGACTTGTTCATGGTGAAGTGGATTCTTTTCACTGCCTAAACAACCTTATGGGCTCATCTGAACATTTAAACACTTGAAAATTTTGATAAAAAGGTCTACATAAGTCTTTTCCCAAATCAGATGGTGGTAGTGAATGGATAAGGAATCACCTTTTTTCAGCAGTTTGCAGATATTACGTATACCACATTTAGAGCATCTGGAGATCACTTCAAGTAGTTCTTGAAACAAGTTTGTTGACCAAGTCACCCATTTTGATTAAGAATTAATTCTCAGTATCATACCTTATTGGAAAAGATAGTTCAGAAAAGAGAGAAAAGATTTAAACTATGTACATATGAGTTGGAATTTTCAGTGCTGGTTAACTGAAACAAAAGGACTCATTAATGTAGAACCTCATCTTTTTGAACTAAGTCAGCATCCAGTCCAATATTACTTTACTGTTAGATCAACTACAGAAGAACTTATTTTCAGGGATACATTTTCAAAATGCCTGGATTTACTTAGATATCAGTTTCTTTTCACTAAACTAATTCATGTTTGTTTTATTTTCAAGTATTAAAGTGAGGTGATTTAAAGATAAATATATAAACAGCACAGGTGGTATGAGGATATGACAGAAATCATTAAGGTGTCAAGCAAATGACTGAAGTTTAGAAAGCACTGATCTAATATTTCATCCAACCTTGATACATTTGTACTAGAAGTTTACAGCCTTTCATGGGTAGAATTCACATGAATATATATGTTCCTCACTGAGTCTGACTACAGGAAGTGTTTGCAAATAACAGATACATGTTCATTGGCTACTTGAAGCAACTTTACAATAGCACATTGGCAGTGTGCTACTGTAGTTCACACTTATGGTTTAATAACTATAATTGAACCATTTTACTTAATGATTATCATGTAATAAAATAAAGGTAACACTAATGAGGTCCCATTCATTTCTAATACAGCCATATGCAACTCATATACTGTACTTCCTTTCAGAATTGACAGTCAAACTAGAGCAGATGGGGTTGGATATTAGATTAGTGCATTGGATTGGAGACTGGCTATCTGATAGGTATCAACAAGTTGTGTATGGGGGTGCAATATCCAGGAAAAGGAAAGTCACTAGTGGAGTGCCTCAGGGATCTGTTTTAGGGCCATTACTATTTAACTTGTATATTAATGATATTGGCGAAGATTTGGATGGAGATATTCAGTTGTTTGCAGATGATGCAAAGTTGGGACAAACCATAAAGAGTAGTGAAGATGTTGTGGCCTTGCAAGAAGACTTGAATAAATTGAGTGATTGGGCAAGCAAATGGGGATGTGAGTTCAATGTTGCAAAATGTAAGGTTTTAAAATTTGGAAAACAAAGATGGGATGCAGAATTTATGCTTGGTGAGAATATATTGTTGGAAGTAGAGGAAATAAGAGATCTGGGAGTGATAGTGGATAAGGATCTAAAATTTAGGGGACACATCGCCAAAATTGTGAAGACAACACAAAGACTTCTGGGAATGATGAGGAGGACACTGACGTGTAGAAGTAGAGAGATTCTTGTTCCATTGTATAAGGCTTTGATTAGGCCACACATGGACTATTGTGCCCAGATTTGGTCACCTGGTTTTCAGAAGGATGAAGAGATGTTGGAAAGGGTCCAAAGGCGACTGACTAAGGTAGTTTCTGACCTCTGGAATGTCGAGTATGAGGAAAGATTGAAAAGATGTAATTTGCAGAGTCTAGTGGAGAGAAGGAAGAGGGGAGATATGATAGAGACCTACAAGTTGGTAAGGGGTTGTTATAGGATCAATGGTGGAGAAGTTCTACAGAGAATAGTGGGAGATCAGGGGAGAACCAGAGGTCATCCCTGGAAACTGTATAAAGAGGGTGTGAGTAGGGGAGTGAGAGGCAGGTTTTTTTCGTGCAGAGTTGTGAATGATTGGAATGCCTTGCCTGAGAGCGTGGTGTCTGCAAGGAGTTTGAATGTGTTTAAGACCCGGTATGATGAAATGTGTGTGAGATAAAAGGACCTCGTAGATGAGTCTTTGACTCCATGAGGTCTTCTTTAATAATAATAATAATAATTAATGCTATTTAATCAGAGCTTGATGGCAAAGCCTCAACTTCTCATACATAATTTTTTTATATAAAGAGGAACACTTGTTATATTTACATAACATGAAAAGTAATGCACTCTTAAAATTTTCATTCAATGAGTGAAAATAAATTGAATGTTAATTGGCAAATTATATATCTATACAAACAGCCCAATTACAAGAATGTATATTACAATGTCACATTATAGGTGCAATCTAATACTTTGCTATATAAGAAACAGAAATACATTATATGCATTAACATACATGAAAATTTAGGAACACAATGGGAAATGAAAAGACCATGCAAATAGTGATTATCAGAAATCAAAAACAAATATGAGAATGGCAGTGGTCCCATTGTAAAATTCAGGGTTGAGGCATATGCATGATAAGCATAAAGATTTTAAACTAATTATCAAGCAAAGATGGATAAGAATAATACAATGTCCGTTGCACTGATTACAGACTACTAATTCAACTATGTGAATCAGGTAATAAAATTATACACATCTAAACTGACTAAATATTTTTCAGTAATGTGCTCAATTAATGCTAACTATCAATGGACTGTGCAAGAGCTGAAAATGATTCCTACTCTGAGTCATGAAGTGCTTCCGAGAATTGATGAACAAATGGATCTTATATTTTTTCAAAAAACTTTGGTATCTGAACTAATAACCTGCAATTTTAGGATTAATATTATTTCAGATTTTGTTATCTATTTCAATATGGACAATTTCATTTATTTATCCAACTGCTTTTATCACAGAGACAAAAGAAAAAATTGTTCAAGCAAGAAAAATTAATATAAAATGATACAAATATGCTGTTTAAAAAACTTTATATAATTTTAATTATTAACAAAAATGAATATATATATTTGCATTACATACTATAATATGAAAGCACTACAGATATATACTGCATTAGCTAATAAGTTATATAATGGTCCCTCTAATCACTAATTTGAAAACAACTGTTTACATTTTCAACATACATCAATATAAACTTGGAAAAAAATTACATAATACAAAAGAACTTTATGAACATTCTTGACAATTAATAAGCAGGCTAATTAATTGTCACTTATCATAATGTATTGCACAAGTCTTTGAAATAAAGGAACTGAAATTTCAGTCATTTTACCTACATCTAATTACCTACAGTTATGACTTAAAAATAAATAAAAACGCAGCACCATAATTTATATAACATGAATAACTTTCTCTACTTCCTAGTAATCCTTTTGCAAATAATTGCTAACAGCCAACAATATTGTGTAGGATTGTGATGCTTACAACATTAAGCATCTTCAGTTGCAAATATAAGCATTACCTTTCAATAATTAATAAGGAAAATATATTTTGAAATATACTATAGAAAAAATATCTTTTGAAATATATTTTTCAAAGTTTTAGTTTTTTCTATTTTTTTAAAGTCCTTAAAGTAAATGACTTGGGTAAAGACCTAAGATGTTAGATATTAACTTCTGTATGCTGTGAAGATAATTTACCTAAAAATTAATGCATATAAGCATTTCTGTTAAATTTTTACCCATTTATCCATTGATAAATTACTTTATCAAACATGATAAAGTAATTCCTTTATCATGTTTGTCTCACTTTAATCAGCAATTTAATCTTCCAAATGTAACCAAAAAAAAAAAAAAAAAGATGTTCATAATCATTACTGAATCCTGATATGTATCCTCAAGGCATGTCAAGGATACTATGAAAATGACACCACACCATGAAAGATGTTGTGCTATCATCCCTCCCAACATGCACTGGTTTTTCCCCTCCCAATACACACCCACAATGATTAAGATATAAACATTAACAATTGATGTAGATCCATTGAGTTGCACACATATAAAGAGTTAAGATTAGCTATTATCCATGGCTATTTCATTTGAATAAAATAAAATAATTCTGCTAAATTTCATAGCCAATTCATGGTTTTAAGTAAAAAGTTAAATTTGGTTAAAGTAGTATAGAAAGTTTAAATGGTGATGACAATGAGATACTACCAGTGAATTAAATAGAAGGGAAAAAAATCTGGACACCTAAAAAAATGTTCTACAAATGAAGACTGAAAATGTCAAAAATATACCTAAGTTCTTTATGTCTCAATATTATAACTCATGCTATCATGTTAGTGCAACACAGACTAAATATCATTGCTCAAGAAAATGGTATCATTTGATCTTTCAGAGATACTTGTGCCACAGAATTATTGTTAATTATTTACACGAAAACACAAATTTACTGAATAAGTAATACTATTTATTTAGATAAGGCCAAATTCAGCCTTAAAATTACAAGCCATCTTCGGTAAGTGACAATTGATTACAAGGTAGAATGCCTTGTAATCAACAATACAATGGATTGATTTGAAACAGAAAGAGCCTTTAATTATGACTTTAAAAATGTTTACTCTTCTAATACTTAGCAATATGACATCTCACAGCTCGTTCTGTGTGAATGATCAACTGTTCGTATTCCACTTTGTTTTTTTAAAAAAATTCCTATGTAGCCACTAAAGATGGTCTGTAATATTCAGACCAAAATATTTGGCAAATTAAACATTATTCTGGTGTTAACGTGTATATATTTCTAATCATTATGTCACAAGTATCATTAAAAAACCAACATGTTCCTTCAATTATACCATTATGTTGTATATATAACATCACGCAGCACTTTCTGTTACAAATCAATCCATCGTTGACATCTACCTTGTGATCAACTGTCAATGCCATTAGAATAGATTTAGTTTAAGCCTTTATCCAAGTGCGAGCAAACAAAGTTTGTGCCTGAAAGTATCTTCCAGACTGGGGTAAGGTGGTACAACACCAGGCAACTCGTTGCAAAGGTGGAGCAAGCTAACATCACTCCTATCTCAATATCTCCCGTAATGCAAAACTTCTCTTTGCAGATATGTCTAATGTTATGCAGTAAGTTTGCTCACACTTGGATAAAGGATTAAACTAAATTTATTATAGTCTAACCAAGTGAAAAATAAACTTTCAACATGTCAATGCCACTGAAGATAGCCTGTAATTTTCAAGTTGAAATACTTGGCTTTATCTAAATATACTTTGTATTATACTTTTGTATACAGTATAATATAAAGAACTACATAAAAGTGTTTGATGTTTTCCAAACATAAACTTACGGAAAAATTAACAAGAAGCTTATGTAGATATAAAGTGAAGGAAAGAAATTATTATTCAGAGCCAGGATCATGAACTACCAAATTAAGATTCTTGAAGCAGTGGTGGCTCATTACCATAAATCACAGCTAGACTAGTTACATCATATTTATATAATATTTTAATAAATGCTGCATTTATTAAAATATCAAGGTCTAGACACATGAACTGCTTGAATATAAGTAAACAGATTTGATTCAACCACTAATAATTCTTCTCTGATACCATAAGGGAAGTACCCAGAAAGGTGTCAGATCCAGTACAGCATCAATTCAACAGATCAAAATTCAGTTATACACTGGAATTCCATGTAAAAATACCAAATCTGATCAAATAGAATATTTTGAGGGCTGCATTCCATAAATGTTTAAGTTTCTATGCAAGAACAAAATCTTTGATCAAAGATTATTTTTAAAGAAATTTAGTTTATTTTTTGCTGTCTCATTAAAAATCTATCATTTCATTAACTAAATTTTTAGGCCGCACAGTTACCCGAGTGGTTACAAGCTTTGAAACCATATGCCCGGTAAAGGAGTGTCCTGTGTTCGATTTTCGTTGCTGACGTAAGGAGCTAAGGATCTTTCTCAGATATAAGCCGGTCTTGGGCGTGGACTACAGGGTTTTTCCTCCTGCAAAGCAGGCACATTGGTCTTAAGAACACCGCTTCACAGACAATTACACATGGTTGAGCATGGGGGTAACGACCCCACCTCATAGTGAGTTGTGAAACCCAGAAATGGAAGGCCAAGGCCCTACATAAAGTTGTAGTGCCAAAGAAGAACTAAATTTCTAAAATGTTGGTCGATTGGTAGAGCCTCTGCTACTAATGGCTCACGCAAAAAGTTAAGCAAGTTTGCACGTAGTTAGTAGTCGGAAGGGTACTAATTGTTCGATGCTGTTGGCACACTCTCCCCCAATAAGTCTGTGGACTCCCTGGAGGTGTCACATAATAATAAAAAATATTTTCTGTTAGTCTACGAAAAGAGGGGGGGGTCAACTGTTGGCATTCTCTTGTTGTGTAGGAATATGCATTTTAGATTTCACTACTTGGTTAAATTAATTGCATCCATCAATATCTTCATTGATGCAATGTCTCAATAACATTAATGAGATCACAATTTTGTTGTTGTATTTATGTATATCTGCCCACAAAAGGTTGTAAATCTCTAATATGCAAGTACCATGAGGAAAGCTAAAGGCTTTTTTTGAATCATTTTTGTATTTAATTTTCTGTATGCTTGTATAGGTATGGAATATAGCATATAACTTTTGGAAAAAAGTTATGTGGTCTGTTTTAAATACTGGAAATTTTCCATCCAAGGAAAAGTTGCACAAGTGATATTGGTCATTTGTGAATGTAAAACTAATGTAAGGAGTTGAATTTATATCACTACCTCTGATCATTACACACATGATTTGCATATGACATGCAGAAGATTATAAAGCTTATATAGGTAGCAAATTCTTAAATATGAGAAATAAGAGGACAAGTGATGGCATCTCTTGAAAACCTATTTTTTTACTGATATTAGCAACATTAATATAAAATGTGGAATGATATGGCTATATATCTTTTAACCGCTATAAATTATACTAACATTAACATGTTAATATATTAATTGCTATAGCCATTTTATATTATAGTGGCTATAATCACTTTATATGGCCTCTGGTGATGAGCTTAGGTCTTCATTGAAATGTGGCAATATAATCCCAACCTTACAAACTCCAATAACCATTTGCTTAATCTTAAGTTACCTGACTAATATCATGAATTAATAATATAGAAAATTTGGAATGTTTTAGAAAGTCTACAAAAGGTGGCTATAAAACAAAAGATATAATCTTCAAAGGTGCCATCAAAAACATTGATGTGGCAGTTTCATAATGTAGCAACAGTAAACAAAACATGATAAAATCCCCTTTATGCTGAAAATTAAGAATTAAAATGATTCATTTTAAATGGATACAAAATGTGGATTGCATATATTTTCAATGATTTGAGGCTAATATTCATATAATGTTAATACTTTCAATATTCATAAAGAAAAACAGAAAATAAAGTATTATATCATCTTTCACTACAAATGACCAACCAAAACTAAAACTACATCTCATACAAGCTGGTTCAATTTTGGACATATGCTCTAAACTAGAAGATAAAGATTTATAATAGTGAAAGAATGACTGATAATTTGCTAACAAGAAAGTCAAAGCATGGGAGAGCAAAAATATTTTATAAGCTAAACTAGATGAGTAATCCCAGTAGCACTGTGTTTCTTGTAAACATTTCTATATGGGCACACCTATTAAATACATTTTTTTTTTTTTTTTTTTCAGTTAGAACTATATGCTACTGACATCTTCAATAATTCTGTTTTGGATTATATCCAGATCATTTGTTTGAAATAGATACAGTACTGAAGATATGTGGATACAGAAGCAACCATTACTATTAACTAATTATTTCACAGTAAATATTAAAGTATGAAGAAATCATTCCATACTTCAATTAGGATGTTCAACAATCTAAAATGCATTCACTAAAATAAAGTATTGCTAAGTTCAATATATAAGCGCAAATAAATGAAAAAAAAAAAAAATTAAGATTTTCTTTCATTCAAAATCCTATTGTAATTATGTTTAACTCTATATGAACTGTAAAATATAAATATTGGAAATCCATCAACAAAACTTGCTTATCAATATATGGAATGTTCATCTAGGTTCTCATATTCTTAATATGAAATTTCTCATATCTAGAATATGGTTTTTAATTTGGAAACTGCTACTTACATTAATAACTAGACTAGAACATCTACTATAATAACTGGCAGTATAAGATAAATATCCTAAAATTTCACCAATTCACATGTTCACAGCATAGATTTAAATTATAACTCAGCTGGGTAAAGACAGATGAAGGGTTAAGAGGTTATGTAATGTATATAAACATTTGAAATAATACACCAAAAGAATACCTTATCTAGTAACTGACTTGCCCTTTTATACTTTAAGCAATCCACTTATTTTGCTACTTAGTGTTTCAGCATACTGGAATTCCTTCACTGATTAAATCATCTTAATGAATTCTAACATCAAGTATATTATATTGATAATAAAAAAAAAAGCTCTACTACAATAATTTCTAGTTTGTTTGTTTTTTTTTTTCCCAAAAATAAGTCAAACATGTCCTGAAACGAATTCTGAATGTTTTATATCAAATCTATATTAAACTTATATTGTCTGACTTTATATATACACTATTACAATGCTGACAACAAAAGAAAATGCTAATTAAAGGGCAACCGAGGGCAAAACTCGTATACTATATACTAATTGTAAGTTGAAAAATATATCGCCTTCAGTTATTGGTCGCGATCTATCACAAACACGTTCGAACCACCTTTTAATGAATCGTTCGGTACGCGATATCAGACATTCAGGAATACTAAAAGAATATGCCTCATAGGGAACTGACTTCTTCCACTGAGGTGGCAGGCTATCTATATCCCACTCCGCTTGTAATCCATATACTCTCAAGGGAATCATTGATAGGCAATTGGCTGCTTCATTTGTATCGAATTCGTGTTCACTGCCATACCAATAAATCACGGGATAACCAAGAAACACTCCGAAAAGTGTAGTTAAATTACAAGTATCACTGCATAGTAATTTAATAACAGATGGGCGGTGAGGCAACTTTTGCATGGAGACGTCATCACTTAATAATTGTTCAAGTATAGACAATAGAGCTACCTTATGTTCTAATATCTTGCTGCTCTCTTTCTTTGACAGCAAAACAGGAGAAGTTTGATGTTCCGACACATCAACAAGAACAACCGATTCTTCTGTTATAAGTCTTTCTAAATGACTTCTTAAACTGTCTAGAAGAGTAACAAATATAACACCTCGTATAACTACAAGATCTAAGGAATGTTTGGTCACTCCAGTCACATGCAAATCGCGAACAAAGTTCTGCACTTCATCGGTTGTTGCACTGCATGCATCCCATAAATACGACGGCTTTATTTTTCGATCAACAGCAACAATATTAAACCAAAGTTTCCTCGTACAATGACGAGAAACTTTTGCCTGTTTAAATTTCTTTACGCATAAGCTTACCTCACCATAACCTGGTTCAAAGCACTCCATTAACGTTAAAGCTCAAACATACCTCCAAAATTCAGACACGTGGAATATATTCCACTCTGATCCGCTTACAGCGCAGAGGCCAAGCCGCTATATAGCAATTTATTTTGTTTGACTTGCAATGATATATATATATATATATAATAAAGATAGCACAAGCATAGCCCAAATGAATTCACAATAGATACTAAAAGTCCTGTAATAAACAAATCAGTGTAATTGTAATAAATGCAGATGAAATTAGCAGATGTCAAAGACTAAGCAAACAGCATAAGAAACATGAAGTTAGAAAACCAAGCATATAAAATTGAACTAAAAATTAATCAACAAGAAACAAAATGACTACTTACTGTGGGAATCAGTTTAACTTGCAACAGATGTCTGAAAACAGGGAAACTTGAAATAGAAAAGCATTTTCTTTCGTTCTAGATAGTATTTTTCGACTAGCCAATCCATTACTATATACAAATCCCAAATCCACCCATGCTTAGAATACGCACATGTCTGGGAAGGTGAACCTAAAACTTCCCTTAATATTAATAATATTAATAATAATAATAATAATTTGGACAAGGTCCAAACGCGAGCAATTAGAATCATAGACGATCCCTCTCTTACAGATTCGCTTCAACCTCCTCCATCACAAAGACGCAGCGTATCAACACTCTCGATTTTACGGGTACTTCCATTGCTAGTCTTCAAGTTAACTGGCAACCATCATTCCTCTACTTTCTGCTGCATTCGTTAACAAAAGGGCATCAGCTCCCTAGCATTCCTTTACTCCAACTGCAAACACAATGTACCTGCTTCTTCTATTTCTCAGAGAACAGAGGTGGAGGGAATAATAATTCGTCCACCTCTATGCTCTGGAACAGCATCTCCATGAAGTATTCCAAAACATCTACAATCTGTAGATCTTCAAAAAAAAAAAAAATCCTAAACTTCTATCTTTCTCATCTGCACCCCACGCACAGAACTAATGTTTTTACAGGTCATTATAATTTCCCTTTAATTTTCAGTCTCTCTATAATATCCAAATCGCGCCAGTTTCACTTCTCTGTATGTCCCTAGGATTGTCTTATCGAATGGTAGTTTGTTGATAATATCAGATAAGTAGAATCCTCGGATGGTTTTTCAGGAGTGATGATTATACTTGTAAGCTACGTGGTTTGTTGACTGTGGTCTTGTAATCTGACAACCTATAGAGTAACCAGGTTTTCTGGTTACTCTATAGGTTGGACTGAAGTAATGTTTTAGTATGACTCTGTAGTGACATAAGTGTTTTACCTTAAATATTTTGTGTTCTGTTCTTGCTTCCTGGATAAGCATGGGGTTCTCTCTGTGTTCCAAGAATATCAGTTTTACATTTTATTTTGCAACAGTTGTAACCTATTAAGCATGTAGTTCTGTTCAGAATCCATATGATGAAATTGTGTGTCTTAAAACGTTTTCATACGTCTGCACATTGGAAGATATTACTTTTCAGGGGAAGATAGCCAATATTGTGTGTACATATATTAAACAGAATTAGAAAAAGAACAGCTACTAGTAATCTGTGGTGTTCCACAGATTACGGGTAGCTCTTTGATGTGTGCTGATCATATACGTGTGATTTGCTTTTTGTTTTCCATGTATGCTTTGAACAGCTGGAGTAGACAACCTTCGATTCCGATATAAGTTAATTTGTTGAACATGATTTTATGTGTTAGTGTGTCAGACTCGTTTTGTTAGGTCATTAAAAACAACTAATACTCTTCTGTTTTTATTTAATGAAGTGTTTATTAGGTCTGTGAAATCTTCAATGAGTGTTGCTGTTCGCTTATTTATTTATTTATTTATTTATTTATTTATTTTGAAATCCATATTGTGTTCTTGGGATCATTTCAAATTTTTCTATTTATGTGGAGAGCTATACAGAATGTGCTCCATACTTTAGTTGATCAGAGCCGACGTGGCAGTGGGTCTGTAATTATTTTTAATGTTTCTTTCCAATGTCTTTTGGACTGATTCCGTCTATTTCTGGTCCTTTGTTTGAGGAATTGTGGGTTCCATTTCTGCTTTTGCTACTGTGGTGAACTGAACTGACTGAGTTCTTTGTGGTCCTAGTGGAGAATATTTCCTGTGTGAGTGGACAAATATTTTCCCGCAGTTTCTGGATAGAGTTCAGAAAGTACTGATTAAAGTTGTCTGCCAACAGTTTGATGGATTTGGGCTAGCAAGCAATGCTGGGATTTATTATTTCTGAGGCAGAGGATTTGCATGTATTTGTCCTCATTTCATTTCATTGATCAGATGCCAGGTTTCCTTTATGTAATTCTGAATTGTTGTTAATTTGTTTCTGTAATAATTTCTATTTGCAGTTCTAATCTGTTGTTAATTCCGTTTTCTCTTATATTCAGCTTCTTACAAAAGTATATTTCTAGGTGACTTCTTATGTTGTTTCCATAGGACATCTTTTCTTTATATATCTATTAATATGTTTTCTGTTATCCATTCTATCTGGCTGTTTTGGAAGAGTATTTATGCATTTGTCAACGCTTTGTTATTTATAATATTAAATGTAAGTTCAACGTTTATATACAACATCAGCAGACTCTGAAGATATCCCTGTATACAGTTTTTTTTTTTCGATTTCGTCATTTACTATAGTTTCATTCATGATGCAATTACTGTTTTGTAGTCTCAGTGACTATTAAGGTTTCTGGTTCAGTAATATGTAGTGCAGTGGCATAACGGTCTGGTGGACGTTATGATGGTTGCTGTATAGCTGTTTGGAGGGGCGTATATTTATGTGATCAATACAGAATGAGGTGATTGTATTTTCGACTATCTCTTCTTCTGTGTCACGAATGTGTGGATGGGATTATGTTATATGCTGATAGGAGGTGTAGGTATTGTGCTGTGTTGTAATATATGTTCAAAATGTTTATATTTATGTCGTCTATTATTATCAGGTATTCTGAGGAGGCTTCTTCCGTGGTAGAATGCCGTGTGTTTAAGCCATTAAGAAATTTTGTGGTGCTTCAATTGTGTGTCTGTATATTGAGTTTATATCATGGAGTTCTCTTGTTTGATATTTTTGACTTCGATGCATATCTAATTTATCGTTTATTTCTAAAATCAAAAAAAAAAAAAAAAAAAAATCAGCTAACGCCTTTTTATTCCAGTTTATATACGGAATAGGCGAGGTCGTTTAGTCTATCTAACATTTATCGTTTATTTCTATCACTTGTAATTTATGTTTGCTAAATATTATTATTAGTATACCATAAAAATATTTTTTAAAATAATGCACACGTTATTACCACTCAAATAAATTACATGTACGGTCTGTGTAGCTCAATGGAAGTGGAGCTTGTATACTCTGCGCTAAGCCGCACGAAGATAGTCTAGTCGCCGACTGAAGGAACTTTTTCTAAGCCTTTCTTCATGACTTTCCTGGAAGAAAAACCCGGTTGTCTGTGTCACAGATCCGGATTTTTCCTCCCGGATAGTCGGGTTTTTCACCTAGAAAACTCAAGAAAATCTACCATAGAACCCACAGTTTTTCAGACAGTAATACATCTTGTTACGTTTAGGTGCCAAGAAAAGACTTTACTTGTTTGCCCTGTCTCTTCATTGGTTGCTGCCTATAATTAGTGATAGACATGGGCATCTATCTCTGATTGGCTACCGGTCCAGACTGAACTGCCGACTGAGTCTCCCAAAGCTAGATAGTATTAAAAGTCCTCGCCTGTCCTTATAAGGAAATAGAAGGGGTCCGATGATATTTTTTTCAATTAAGCAATTACATGCATATACTCTATACCATTGGCGTTCAAGCTTTTTTCCTACTCTCTTATATAGATCACGTTCCCCCAACCTGATATCTGATTACGCATGCAAATAAACAACTAAAAAAAAAATACGTAAAATACGTAAGTCTTATTTGTGTATTTAAAAATTTATTAATCACTTTTAATTATTTTAATACAACAACAAAAATATATCGGAATACAATATTTATTTCTCTATTTTGGAAAACCAAAGTTAGAAAAAACAACAGATTGATTAAAAACTCACAAGTTACAGGAAATGCTGATTGATTAAAAAAAAAAAAAGTTAATGTGAAATTTGGCATTGTTTAGACCTTGCAATATTTTCATAGTCAAGTTGATATGAAGAAGTGGCCAATTGCAGACAATCATCCAAATGATCATTTGTAATTTGGTTTCTTAATGGATTTTTTATGACGGTCATATTTGAAAAAGCGGATTCTGACAAGTATGTCGATCCGAAAAACGATAGGCTTTTTCGCTCAATATCAGTTAATATTGGGAATTTTTCATGTGCATACTTCGAAATGACTTCAGTGTTTATTGATTTTAAATGTAAACTATTCTGAATGTTTATTTATTATATCAAATTCTACTTCAGCTTGATTTATATCAAACAGTCCACTCATTTTATTTGAAATTTCTGTGATGTTCAAGTTTTCTTGAAATGGATTATTGATAAAAGATAGAATCATTTCAGTTTTATTAAAATCTTTAAATCTTGAATTTATTTCTTCCTCAACTAATTCTATTTCACGAATTGTTTTAAATCATAACGAAGCATTTCTTGATTTTGTTCAAAAAAGTTTAATAAATATGGGAGATGTCTAAATTCGCGGTCATTTATATTTTTCTTTAATAAATGTAAGTATTGTTGAAAAGTTTTTATTGAACTTAACATTTCAATTAAATTTTTATCTATACCTTGTGACTCCAAATTTAAATAGCTTAATTTCGTACAGAAATCTACTAAAAATGATAAATGTAACAACCATCTTTTATCACTCAATTGTGGATAAATATCTCCTTTTTCATGAAGAAAATTTTTATATCGTTAATTAATACAAGAAATCTTTCTAAAAATTGACTTCTGCTGAGCCACCGAACATTATTGTGCAACAGAAGTTCCCTATCATCATCTGCCTGTAATTTAAATAACCGCCGTTGCAGGGCTTTTCCTCGAACAGAATTTACAATTTTAAATGTAATTTAAACTCAGATACGGAATAACAGTCTATGCAAACACATCAAACAGCCACCTAATAAAATTAGATACATTACACAGGAAAATCGTGTCAACAGTGATCTGGACACCTTACACGCAACAGCAAATATCCGACAAGCACATGGCGATACACAGAATACTGAGCATTAAAAACCTGAAATCCTACTTGACTTTAACAAAGAATTACTTCAACATCACCTATCAAAACAACAGAGACATATATCGTATAACACGACCTACAAAAACCCTCTACATCCCCACACCCTTCAACAACTCATACGGTTCTTTTGTGAGGTCACATCAGATACCCACGCAACTCAACAACCTACCAAGAAAGTGAAAACACGTAGATAACTACAGAACATTAAAAAACGAACTCTGGAAAATATACCAACAAAGATAAGATACCATTAACACTAATATACACATCATAATTCACTAGCATCCAATGCCTATATCCCATACATAAATAGTTGCAATAACATAAATAGTGAAGGCTAAATCACACTCTCTTCATAAAAGCTAACCCAAGCTTCGAAGTACGTGGGATTAACTTGCCTTACTCATCTACAAGTAATCCTTATAAACAAATGCAGAAATTTGTTTGTATAATCACTCTTTCTCAAACTTTGAAAATTATTATTATTATTATATAATGAGATTATTGGAGCCTGTGTAGCTCAGTGGATGTGGCGTTTGCACACCACCACGCTAAGCCGCACGAAGGAAGTCTTGGTTTCGAGTCTAGTCAGCGACTAGAGGAAATTTTTCTAAGCCTTTTTTCGACCAGTTCCCGAGTTAGTCGATCTCTGGCACGGGCAAGCAGGTTTTTCCTCCCGGAAACTCGGGTTTTTCGTCCTGTAAACTCAAGAAAATCGACCGTAGAACCCACATTATTTCAGACATTAAATATATTGTGTTAGGGTTAGAGACCACGAGATGGCGGCACATTTGAGCCGTCTCTCTTCACTGCGTACCGCTTAATTAGTGATAGCCTTGGGCCATCTGTCTCTGATTGGGTACCAGTGGAGATTGAACTGCCCACTCAGTCTCCAAAAGTTAGATAGGGCTAAATGGCCTCGCCTACTCCCGTATATACGGGAATAAAAAGGCGTTAGCTGATTTGTTTTTTTTAATAAGATTATTACAACATTATAACATATATAGTGTAGACATATTTTACCTAATACTGTTATTGTATTACAGTTAGCAATTTTAATATTAGTAGTAATTTAATATTTTGAACAGTAAATACTTTATGGTTTATAAAATGGAGTTTATGCAGTTGTAAGATAGGTTAGGTTACGTTAGAACATATCAATGACCAATTTAGCCACACTGTCTCTTCTTGGGTAAAGCGATCATGTGGTCTTGACCCGGAAGATTGTAAGATATGCTGAATGTTCTGTTAAGAAGGGAATATATGTGGAATTACATGGTTGGTTCCCATGACACGCTGATAATTCAGCTTTCAGCAGTGCTATGGAATGAGAATTTAAAGGGGAGAGATGTTGATGGTGAGTGGGAGATTGTCAAAGAGTGTGTAAGGAAAGCAGTATCACACTGTATTCTCAGAGTCAGGAGGAGAAATCAAGTAGGACTAAGATGGATGGACAGTATTATTAAGCAGGAGTTGCAGATTAAGAAAAATTGTGGAGGAAGCTTAATGAAAAATGTGATCAGCATAACCATGATCTTACCTGTACTTCTTACCTGGATGATTCTTACCTGTATGGTAAGACAGGCCAAAGCTAATTATGAGGGGGAATCTAGCTGATGAGGCCAAATAAATCATAAGGAGTTCTATTTCTGTGTTGAAAGGAAAAGGAAGAATAACTATGGAAGGATGACTTTAAAAAGTGCCGATGATAGAGAAATAACAGAACAAAATCAAATACTTGAGATACTTAGTGATCATTTTGCAAAACTGTTACATCTTGGTTATAATACTGCAGTGTCGAATGCGTCACTTATCAATGAAAATCTAGAGATCAAAAAATAGACATGCTTAGTATATTACGGAACTTTAATGCTAATAGTGCAATAGGGTTAGACGACATATCAGCTATGTGCAAAAAAATTAGCATCTCCTCTGACCAAACTGTTTAAGTTAAGCTTCAGTTCTGGTAAAGTTCGAATAGAGCTGTAGGATGGGAAATAATTCCATAAATAATTCCATTGCATAAGGGAGGATTCAAGAGAGAAGCAGAAAATTATAGACCAATCAGTATATCAGGAGTGGTGATTAAGGTTTGAAGAAATTGATAAAAGTTAGAATTCAGGACTGGGTGGACCAGAATATTATACTTTATAAGGGGGAAAAATGGATTTGTGAAGGGTAGCTCTTGTCTTGGTAACTTACTTACTTTCTATAATAAAGTTACAGGCTGAATAAATGACATTCTTATTCAGTGATACTGCTGGACTTTGCAAAGGCATTTTTCAATATTCCACATGAAACCCTGCTGAGATTATAAGGTGGCTGATGGATAGATATGAAAGAGTGGATTATGAAACAGATGAATCCAGTAGAAGTAGAAGGCAGGTTACCAATCGTAGCTCAGGGCACAGTATTTGGGCCTCTGTTGTTTAATTTGTACATTCATGATATTGGAAATGATTTGAAAGGAAATATTTACTTGTTTGTTGATAACTCAAAATTGGGAAGAGGGATAGTCAAGGGTTGTACAGTAGGTGGCCTCTTGGAGGTGTTACGAAATAATAATAATTATTATTATTATTATCATTATTATGTGAGACCTCCAGGGAGTCAAGGACTCATTGAGGGAGGCTGTAAATTACCCAAAGCAGCTATCATACCTTGCCTTAAATTCATTTACACTAGATGTACTCACTACCCATAAGAGCAAATTATTCCACTCACTCGCTGCTCTCTGGGAGAAAAATCTAGCTCTTACCCTTTCTTGACTGAGAACAACCTTAACGTCCATGGATGCCCCCGTCTTCTCTCCCCACCTTCCATAAAACGAAAAATTAAATCATTTGAAATGCTATAACATCCATTCAAAAGTTTATAAACCTCTATCATATCACTCCTCTTTCTCCTGTTAACCAGAGCCTGTAATCCACATACTCGCAATCTGTGCCCATAATCTAAATCCCATGATCCGGATATAATCTTCATAACTCTTCTTTGCACCCTTTCCACAGCCTCTTTATCCGCTTGGAACCCGGGACACCAAATCTGCGCATAATAATCCAGATGAGGTCTTATCTAAGTCTTATAAAGAGGCAAAATTACTTCCTTAATAATAATAATAATAATAATAATAATAATAATAATAATAATAATAATAATAATAATAATAATAACATTTTATTTATTTGTAATAACATTTATTTATTTATCATCATGCAGAGTATTTACATATACACAATAAAGTATGCTATTACATTTCCTGTTCAGTACTCAATGTAAAGTACTGTGATTTTTTTAAAATATAAATGTACATAATTTTTTTTAAAATTATGTACATTTGATAATTTTTTTTCCATTTTTTTTCAATATCAATATTATAGCTTATTATTTTATAGCCAATTTGCATAAACGTATTTTTTTTAATATCAGTATCTTTATTATTATTATACTTCTTACTGAGCGTTTTGTTACATAATCTACAGTCTTTGATTATGAGGATTTCATGTGTAAACAAAGGAGGCGGTTTAATGCCACCTACTTCGAAGTTTGGGTTAGCTTTTATGAAGAGATTGGGAATAGACTTCATTATTTATGTCGTTGTTACTGTTTATGTATCGGATTTATATATATATATATATATATATATATATATATATATATATATATATATATATATATATATATATATATATATATATATATATATATATATATATATATAATAATAATAATTTTTTTAACATTTTATTATTTCTCAGATAAATTACATACATTATATGAACAAAATTATGCATAACAAATAGAGTAGGTAGTGGAATGAATGAATTCGAAGCGTTCTTCATTTTGTGAAATATCAAGGTAAGGCTTTGATTTAGATGCAATTTAATTGCTATTGCTTCCTCTAGCCTACGCTTGGTATTGCTCGCAGTCCTTTGCGGCTGCTGGATATTCCACAAAACTTCTGCTGGCAGGACTTTAGACCTGCGGGATTTCTACTAGTGCTCATACGCAATTAAATCGATATGAGCGCGCCTGACCTAGACGTATTCAATGATTTGCTCGATAAAAAGCCGGCTCTTGTTAAACTCCAAAAGAAGTTCAAGCTGACATGGCCTGCTAGCATGATCGACCCCTACATCATTATCGAGTCACTCGATAAAAGGCTAGCACTCACTTTTATTAAAAACCTTCTCAAAAATTTTGAACGGGATTGGCCCGACTACTTAAACTTATATTATTCACCCGAAGTCGACATTGAGGAAAATGAAGACTCTCCTCAAATGGAAGAAAAACTCAATCTAGTTGTCTCTACCTCTAATCCTTCTGATCAGGGAGAAATCCACGCTCGTAAATTCCACACTCTCGCTGCTGAGCCAACAAATGATGTTGGTATGGACGAGGATGTTCCCATTTCAGATCCCTCTGCCTTCCCCAATGAAAAGGTGCCACCGATTATCCTAAGGGAAAAACAGAGATGGACAATAAGAATCGTCATGGCTAACTTACAAATAAGTTATAGATCTGTTAAAAATGTAGACGAGGGCACACAAATTCAGCCCGCCACAGTGACTGATTGTAGAAATCTTACAAAGGAGCTGGATGCAAGAGGAACACAATATCACACATTTTCACTTGCCTCTGAAAAAAACTGAAAGTGGTCAAACGAGGAGTATCCGAGGATATTGACACGGATGAAATAGTTACTGACCTCAACCCATAGGATCTACCTCCCATAAAGGTCACTAGAATGTTTAGATCAAATAAAACACCTATGCCTTGAGTATTAGTAGAAATTCATAATATTTAAAAAGACATATACAATCTAAAATCAATCTGTGGAATCAAAATCACTACAGAACCATTGAGAAAGAAAGCATCTTCTGCCACAGATGACAAAAATTTAGCCATGCCCAGATGCTATGCAAAGTTCAGTTCAGATGCCTAAAATGTGGCGAGAATCACCCCACAAACACCTTCGCCAAGCCAAAATCCATCCCGGCTAAGTGCGCTAATTGTGGGGATCCTCACCCTGCTAATTATAGAGGGTGTATACATCACCCCGAAAACAGATGGAATGTTCCAAATCATTAATCTACCTCGTCATCGAGTGCGAGAGTTCCTGAAGCTCGGGCTCCTCAGTTCTCCAAGAGTGAGATCATGACAATAGGTGCTCGCCCACCATTAACTGAGCCCCTTAAGAAAATGAATCTTCGACATCAAGCGAGAACATATGCTGATGTGGCGTACGCTCCAAACAGATAGTACAAACCCAGAACCAGACTAACCACATTCAAATTTATCAGCTATTATCACCTCTTCTCTTGCAAACATGCTGGAGGATTTCAGCAACTCAAATCCATCACTAAGTGTTACAAAAAGATTCTTACAGCAAACCCAATCCGTATTATCTGCACTCTCTGATGCATAGGAAAAAAATTGCCCCAGATTCTCTTAGGATTATTGCTTGGAATGCCAACGGTATCAAACATAAACTGTTAGAAATCCAGGAATTCAATAATAGATATAACCCAGATATATTTCTAATCAATTAAACTCACCTGAGGCCTGCTGACACCTTAAAAATCAGAGGGTATCAGATTTACAGAAACGACAGACTAGGGTATAGAGGTGGAGGTACAGTCACCCTTATCAAAAACTATATCAACCATCATTCAATAACCAACGGTACAACAACCAACCTCGAAATCACAGGAATTAATTTCTCACAAACTCGATTGGAAACCTTAAAATTTTTTATGCTTACAACCCTCCATTAAAGACATTATTGACCTCAGATCTGAGTGCCATCATTGGAGTAAAAGGACCGATCATCATCGCCGGAGACTTCAATGCAAAACATCCTGCTTGGAATAGTAAATCTACCAATAAAAATGGTCGGATCCATTCCAGCTACACAGGATCAAACTATGCAGTTGTGGCTAAACCTACAGAACCAACTCATCTCAGTACATATGGCACTGCTGACATCCTCGATATAGCTATCCTGCAAGACAATAAACTACAGTACAGCCTTAAATCACTAAATGAGCTATCACCGGATCACAACCCAATTCTACTGTAATTGGGAGAGCAAGAATGCCTGTCTCCTCCCTCTAATTCAGGCATATCGTGGGAGAGATTGTCTAAAGCACTTAGGGATCAAATTGGACCTGTCCCTCACATATGTACACCAGAAGATATGGAATCTGCAGTGAAAAGCCTCACCCAACAGATTAAGTCCGCTATAACGGTTGCAACCTTCCACACACCTGTTCCCAAACCTGGTCGTTTTCCTGAGGATATTATGGACCTGATCAGAGAGAAGAACAGAGTTAGGAAGAGATTTCGTAACACTCGCGCTCCTCAGGACAAAACAGTGCTTAATAGATTGAATGGAGCAGTAAGAGATGCAGTTAAAAATCATAGAAACCAAGTTTGGGATAAAAAGTTTAGTTAGCCTCTATCTCACCTATTGATCACTCTATCTGGGGGTTACTCAGAAACATCAAAAATAAAGACAGACCCCTCCCCCCATAATCTCAAACCAGGGCCTGGTCCACACAGATGCAGATAAGGCAGAAGCTATACTAAGGAATCTAGAGGAGCAGTGTAAACCTCCATATAACAACTTAGATTTCAATCACTTGTACAAAATCCACAGACAGGTCCCGCATGCATTGAATCTCCCAGATACCAATGCTGACCATATTGCACCTGCATCACCTGCTGAAATATATGATAATACTAAAAAAACTTAAGAACAATAAACTTATAATAATAAGTTTATTATTATAAGTATTATAATAAATAAAGAACAATACATATTATTATTTAATATTTATTGTGCTTAATAATAAGTTTGTTAATAACAATAAAGCTCCTAGACCAGATGGCATCTCAAACAGAGTGATCAAACTGCTGCCTCGAAAAGCTGTAGTGCACCTGACCAGTATAACAAATGCAATTTTAAGATTTCACTATTTTCCTTCCACCTGGAAACTGGTTGATGTAATCCCAATTCATATGCCAGGCAAGGACCAACACCTACCGCAAAATTATCGTCCAATCAGTCTCATCTCCAATCTGGGTAAGGTTGCAGAGAAGGTCATCATCTTACGACTCCAAAACTCAGTAAATGACCTAAACATCCTCCCTAAAGAACAGTTTGGTTTTTGCAACACCATGTACTACCCAGCAAATCCACAGAATTGTCGAATACACGACCACTAGCTACAACTGGCGCCAGTGCAAAGGAGCTGTTTTCCTAGACTTACCGAAACCATTTGACAAAATCTGGCATTTTGGACTCCTACACAAACTTATCTCAGCCGGTTCCTCACTAAAAATGATTAATCTAATTCACTCATATGTTCAGAATAGATCAATGCAAGTTAAAATCAACGATTCTATATCGTCCCAGCGCCATATCTTTGCTGCAGTGCAGCAGGGATCTCTACTGGCTCCATTGCTGTTTTCTGTATACATGTCAGACATCCCACACAATCCAATGACTTCCATTTTGTCCCTGTATGCGGACGATACTAACCAGATCTCTCAGACCCCCATTTCATTACCAGAAAGCTTCAAGAAAACCTAAAGCTGGAGTGCTGGTTCTCCAAGTGGAGGTTGGAAGTCAACCCCTAAAAAGCTCAGCTGTTCTTTTCTCAAAAAGGCCAATGTCTCCTGCAAGAGATGTGTTACTATTCAATACTAAAATTCCCTGGCAGACAGAAACAAATTACCTGGGTTTAATTCTCGACAAAAAGCTATCTTTCAACCAACACATCAAATCTACATGCGCAAAGACATCTAAAGCCATAGCTCAGATCTATCTGCTAATTAATAGAAATAGCAAGTTCAGCAACAGAATCAAATTGCAACTATACCAGATGACGATTCCTCCTATAATCACCTATGCCTTTCCTGGCTGGAGCCACACCTCTGATACTAACATTATCAAGATACAACGAGTGCAGAACAAGTGCTTGAGAATGATTATGAACACCCCATGGTATGTTAGAAACAATCAACTTCATAGAGACACAAATATTCCTATATTTTTTCTTTTCTACAAACCTTTGCATCCAAGTTTTTCCTCAAGACGTCCGCACATCCCAACGATTTGGTTCAGCAAGCTGCAGCATACGAAGGAACGGACATATTGAAATATAGAAGACCAAAAGCTATATTAGCCTCCTATAGCGATGCATACTCTCTATGTCCATTCAGGGCGAGCAAACTGCTCATAAATTTTACCCTCACTGTAACCACAACAGATAGCAGGGAATATCTAAAGCATCTTGCTTCACCCCTAAAGACATAAATGTCAATTGCCAATTGTCATAACAAATAGGAGGGGAGGAGCATGAGTGAGGGAATGGTGGATGGCGATTTTGATGAGAACGGACGTGTTATTTTTGACTGGGCCTGATTACATTGTATACAAGGTTTCTCAGTAATCTCACATTGCACTGGTGCTAACAAAGTGTAATTCTCTGTCTCCTCCCTCTGCAAGAAATGTGCAAGAGGTCAAATGGCCGGCAGGCCCTACCCACAATGAAGATCTGTGGTGGAATTAAGGTTTTATAGGGAGGTAGGTTTCTGAACTATGCCCAAGTTAGATATTGATACTCCTTTTCCCCAATTAGTAGGTTGTAACAAGACTATGATAGTAGACCATCTCAGTCTACAGGACACTTGCCGGCAGGCTTCAAGCCCTGCGGAATTACTGTTAGTAGTCCGTCTAGGTCTACAGGTTACTTTGCTGGCAGGCCCTTGGCCCTGCGGGATTTTTTATACTGCTATTAACCAATTTCGTCTGGCTGGAAATCGCAAATTTCACATGGAAAACATCAAAGAACAGATCCAGATCCTTAATAAGGATCAGTCCCTAGAGGTACTCTAGAGGCACTCTAGGGGCGTTTGTGCGCACTCACGCACGCACGCACGCACGCACGCACGCACGCACGCACACACACACACACACACACACACACACAAACTTGGAATGTATTAATGCGTCGCTGAACTGGAAGCTTGAACGAATATATTGTGTATGTCATTAAGTTTGTGTGGTATTTTGGGTGCGTGGGTGCGTGTCTCTTGTTCATAGTATGTCCTTTGAGCTCTTTTCAGGCTATTGTAGTTTGTAAGGTTTCTGTATTCAAAAGGTAATTTCGCGTGGCCTTTCCGTAGTGATTATTGTATTTATATGTGATATAATTAGTAGTCTGAGGTCTTGTTATACGGTATGTATTTCTGATTATCCTGTAGTTGGCATCGAAATAATATTTTAGCAAAGCTGCATAGTGACATAAATGTTTTGGTGTCAGTATTTTGTGTTCTGACATTGCAATGTATATAAGGTCGTTATTTTCTCTTTGTTCCCAAAAGATCAGTTTCATCATTTTGTACAGTAGTGACATTAATCTATTTCATTTGTAGGGTGCACAGAAAGCAAACGTTGTTATAGCGTATCTGAGTATATTTTGGCGTACTGCTTTGTATATTAGTGTTTAGGCGTATGAGAACTATGTCTTTTAACCTGTAGAGTTTGCCATTTATTGTTCAGAGTTTGTTGTATAGATTGTTTATGTGGCTATTCCAGTTCGTATCTGCATCGAAGTAAATTCCAAGCTATCGTATTGTTTCAACCTGAGTGATTGTACTGGTTTTGTTGTTCTGTGTGTTTTTTATGTTGGATAGGGTAGATGTGGGATGGTTATATATTTGTTATCAACTGGTTGAGTCAGTGGATTTCTGAATATAATTAATTTTGTCTTTTCTGAGTTTAGGTGTATGGAGTTTTTCGTGAGCCAGTCTATGATCAGATTTATGCCATGTTGCATATTTGTTCGGGCTATGCTTGCGTTATTATGGATGGATATTATTGCTGTATCGTCTGCATAATGGAATAGCTTACCTTTGAGTGGTAGCTGATTAATATCGTCCGTGTAAATGTTGAATAGAGTTGGGGAGAGTACAGCTCCCTGTGGTACTCCACAGGTTACTGGTAGCTCTCTGTTTCGGTTTCTCCCGATACGTGTGATATGCTTTCTATTTTGAAGGTAGTTTGTAAACCACCTGTGAAGAGGCCCGTCTATTCCAACCTGCCTGAGCTTTTCTAACAAGGTTTGATGTGTAAGTGTATCGAATGCTTTAGTTAGATCAATAAAGACTACCATGGCAATTTTTTTTTGTCTAAGGGGGTATTTATTATGTATGTGAAGTCTTCCAAGATAGATGTTGTTCCCTTATTTTTCTGAAAACCATATTGTGTTTTGGGGATAATATGAATGATCTCATTGTATGATGTGAGTTTCTTCAGTATGATCCGCTCCATAATTTGATTGATAATTGGTAATGTTGATATGGGTCTCTAATTGTTGATTAAATTTCTTTTTCTATGTTTGTATATGGGTGTGATTATGACGGTCTTTAGCATACTTGATATCTGTGCTGTTTTAAATATTTTATTTATTTAGTAGGATAGGACTTATACTAGTTTCATTTTGCTTGTTATCTTTAGGTCTTGTACCATCAATTCCTGGGCCATTGTTTGGTTTGATTTGATGAGAAGAGAAGTTCTGCCTCTTTTATGGATGGGAACCACAATGTGTGTTTTGATTGTTGTCCAGGTGGAGGGCCTCGATTTGTAATTGGGGGAATATTTCTGTGCAGTTCTTGGATGGAGTCTGCAAAGTATTGGTTAAAGTCATTTGCTAGTTGTTGGATAGGTTTTGCGTCTTTCATGAAGATGTGTTTTATGGTTTCGGAGGCGGTGGTTTTGGGAACACAATCTAGCATCTCGTTGATCAGATGCCAGGTTTGTTTGATATTGTTTTGTGCAGAGGTCATTTTATCTCTGTAGTAGCTTCTCTTTGCATTTCTGATTTGTGTTGTAAGGCGATTTCTTGTTATTTTATATTCAGTTTTTAAAGCTGTGTTATTTGATTATCGCTTTAATTCTTTCCATAAAGTGTCCTTTCTGTGTATTTCCAGGATTAAGTTTTGTGTTATCCAAGGATTTTGTGTTGTTTTTGAACGAATTTGGACATTGTAGCTTTCTTATATATTTCCTCCAGTGTGACTTTAATGTTGTTGTATAAGATATCTGCTGAATCTGATGCCAGGTGTTCCCAGTCTGTTTTTCTTATTTCGTGGTTGACTATTTCTTCATCTATTATTATTTGCTGTCGCTTTTCCTCTGTGGAACATTGCATGGATATTGTCTTGGTGTGCAGGTTTAGAGCGGTGAAGTAATGGTCTTCTACTTTGCACTTTATGACTGGTACAGCGTAACTGTTTGGTGGTGCTAGGATGGTTGTATGATCTAGACAGGAGGCAGTGTTAGTATTTCCGAATATTTCTTCTCTAGTACATGATGTTATTGTTGGTATTAGATTATACATGGATAGCGTGTCTAGGTATTGTACAGTGTTGATCTGGTTTTCGTTTGCAATATTTATGTTTATGTCGCCAATTATCATTAGGTATTTGGTTGAGCATATTTCTTTCCTGAAAGCCAGCAATTGAGTTCTTGCAAGAATTTTATCATGTTTAGGTTTGGTGGCCTGTTAATAACATTTAGTATCATGGGATGCTGTCTATTGGTGATATTAGTGATTTCGAGGCAAAGGGTTTCAGCATGCTCAAACTGATTGGCCGTTTCTTTTGCTATTAATATTCGTTTGATAAATATTATCATTTCACCCCCTCCTTTTTTTGGCAGCATAAGCCTGGAATTTGGAATGCAGTCGCTTCGTCATTAGTTATGGATACTTCTGTAAGAATTAATATATCAATAATATCAATGTAATTCCTCAGATAAGCCTTTAACAATAACCAATGTTTTCGGATGCTTCTGATGTTAATATGCAAGATTGAGAGACCTCTCGCTTGTACTGTGTGTTGTTTCCATGCATCAAGCGATTCTAAAGTACAATTACTTATGTATTCTGTTGTAATTACATCTATCTGATGGTTCACATTCAGTTTTGTTGTGTTGAGATCTTCTTATTGAACTAAGTTGGAGTCTTTTGTTTCACTCTGGTAACCTGTCTATATCTTCCGAGCTTTTTATTTGTATAGAATTTGAGGTCCGTGACTTTCTCAAGAATATTTTGCCGCCTTTGATCCATAAAAGTTGATACTTTTTTCTGTTTTTTCTTTTCTTGCTTGGTTCAAAAGATTCTGGTTGAAAGGTGTTAAATACTCAGATAGAAATATTGGCCTATTGTCTTGTGATGCATATAAATCCTTGACAATTAATTTTTTCAGTCTGGTTGTTTTTATGAGATTGTCTCCTGTAGCCTTACTTGTCAGACGGATTATTACTGGTGCGGGTCGTGGCGAGCCTTGTTTTTTGTTCTTCTTGGGAATCCGATTTATGGTCTGAATATCATTATGCTGAAGGGGAATGTCAATTGCATGGCCTAACTTTAAAACTACGTCTCTGAGATTTTCTGTGGTTTCAGTTTCTGGAAAACCGTTTATGACAAGGTCTTCTTTGGTTTAAAACTGCATATTGCAGTTTCAGGGAATTAAATTCTTGACGGAGTTCCGATGTGTCGTTTATCAATTTGTGTTGCCTGTCAGTTAGTGCGTTAATGCTGGTTTTAATGTCTTTTACCGTTTGTAAGACTTCTTCGACTTTTGAATAATAATAATAATAATAATAATAATAATAATAATAATAATAATAATAATAATAATAATTATTATTATTATTATTATTATTATTATTATTATTATTATTATTATTATTATTATTATTATTATTATTATTATTATTATTATTATTATTATTATTATTATTATTGATTAAGGTATTGCTACATGGAAAATAACTGTAGCTTTTGGATAATGAAGATCATAAGAATAAGCTGATCAAGCCATGCTAATACCATCTACTACGAAGCTAGGGTTTATTTTATGAAGAGAGTGGTATTAGCATACCCTATTTATGCTAATTTTTATGAATGGAATATAGGCATTGGATGCTGATGATTTGTGAAGGATATGTGTGGGAATGTATCAACTGTGATGAAATAGCTTTCCCATTTCGTATTTTAATGTTCTCTAATTGTCTATGTGTTTTAAATTTTGTGGTAAGTTGTTGAGTAGCATGGGTATGAGATGTGATCTCACTGCACAACCGTATGAGTTGTTGAAGGATCCAGGCGTGTAAAGAGTTGTTGTGATGTCGTGTATTTATGCTATATGTGTCTCTGTCATTATGATAGGTTTTGTTGAGATAATTCCTTATTTTGTCTATTTCTGGAGTGATAATTGGTTTTAGCAGTAAGCGCCATTCCTCCATATCCTGTTTTGTTACTGGTGGAAAATTTATGGTTTGCTGTTATCTTAGTGTTGGTAATGTTTTGTTGATTTTTGATAAATTATCTTTTTTTGAGTTTTGTGATACTGTTTGTGAAGGAGTAGTTGAATAAGTCTACTAGTTCCTTTTGGTTGATATACTGACCAAAGCTTTTTGATAAAATCTTGTGGTGAAGAGTTATTTTGTGTCTCTTTAAGTGTAGCCCATTTTTGCTTCATATTTTCATTACATTCCGTAAATTTATGATAGTAATAGTAGTGTCTTTTCGCCTTACGAATTTTTGTTGTTAGTTGCTTCTTTTGTTTTTATATAATGTTTATAGATCAGTTAACACTCTGTGACTTTTTAGTCTTTTCCATAGATTTTCCTCTGTCTTGTCTTGTCTTTAGCTTTTCACAAACCGATTGAGGTTTTTGAGCTGTGGAATTCACAACCGTCACCGTCTCAAGGACAAGGTGGTTGGTCCTATGCCTCCTGGTGTGCTCTATGTCTGTAATGTCATATGTGTGTCTTACATTCGCAGTCTCAGAACTACCCTTACATTCTGGAATTATTTTGTCTTCTTTCCAGTCCCTTGGAACTCTACAAGAGCTGATGTTTAAACCACAGATCCTTCTCAGAGGCGCTGCCAGTTCCCTTGCACATTCTCAGAAGACCTGAGCTGATATCCCATCTAATCTCACAACTGTATTTACACTGAGGTTCTGAAATATCCTAAGAATCTCTTGTTCATCCATCTCTGTTCCCATATTAATATCTGTCACATAGTCAAAGCAGAAAACTCATTATGATTACGTACTCTTAGAAAGTGGTTACCCAGTCACTCGAATATTTTTATCTGCTTCTGACACATCTAGAGTATCACCACTCATTAAGATTAATCTTCCATAATCATTCTTCTCCTTACTTGCCACGTAACGAAATAACTCTGTGATTTCCTTTGGCCTGCTCAGCTACATTCTTCTTATGATCTGATTTTATTTTACCCTCCTTGCCATGCTGGTCACATTTGTTGCCTGAGCCTTGTACTTTTCATGAGTTGCTGGTCACCTTTTTTCCCTATATAGTCTCCACAGCATTTCTTTTTCTGTAGCTGGTGCTCATACTCATCTATCTAACTCCTATTTAATTAACACTTCTTACTTTTTTAGTATATACTTTAATATTGCTTCCTCTAGCTGGCCCTTAGCTATCCCCCTTGCACTACTAATATCCTTACTGTGCAGCGCTTTATGCCATGGCACAGATTCAACTAAGCTTATGATAATCATCTGCTTTGTAGTTCCACAACATACCCTGACAAAATATCCTTTATATTGGAGATAATTTCCCAAGTCTAGACCGCATGGTCATTTTCACCAATCGGTGGCAATGTTGTCACCTTGGTTATGGTTAGCTTTTCTGATTCTATAACCAAATCCAATACTCTGAGATACTCTTAAATATATCTTCATAGACGATGGCTTCTATAAACGTAAACTTATTTCAGGTCTGCTTCAGATTTCTAAAAGTTGGATAGGATTAAAAGAGCTCTATCTACTCCTTTTGGGTAACGAAAAGAAATGTTTAAGGATTAATTTTTCTTTTATTTTTGTTACTTTTATGTGAATAGACTACTTTAAATGTCACAATACATGCTAATATTTTATTATATACTTATAACACTAAATATACTTATTCAAGCTTTACATGCTTGGTTGAAGGAGTGTTTAGCACATCAGTTCTTCAACAACCGCTAGGCTATGGGTTCCAATCCCGAGAAATAGTTGAGAATTATTCTTAGTCGGGAGATTAGGATTTTATTATTATTATTATTATTATTATTATTATTATTAGCGACACCTCCGAGGACTCATCGCTGGAAGACATTTTACTCTGCAACACACCTCTTATCCTCTCCCCCTCTACTTCTCTAATTACACAGAACGAGTCTATTACCATCAACGTCATCTACCGCCCTACATTATTTTTTGGTGGTAATTGCGTGTGTTCTTCCGGTCGATTTGCCTGTATGAATCAATTGGTATGAAACGAATGGAGGTCGCCTTTCAAAAAAAAAGTTTCATATATATATATATATATATATATATATATATATATAGTACGCAGACTGTGAGTCTCCAGATTCAATTCCTTCTGGTTTTTTCTTGAATTAACATTATAATATACATTCTAGAATACCCCATGATCCCTGTTTACAAAAGTTAGATAGGGCTTAAGCGCGGTCTCGCTTTATTCCCTATAGGGAAATGAAAAGCATTAGCGGATTTATATACAGTATTTATATTTATAAATGAAACTTATAATTCAATTTGAGAATTAAAATTAGGAACTATAATTCCATTCCAGTTTCTTTCCTTGTATTTTTTTGCTTCAATTAAAATGTTAATTTTTTAATATTTTTTTATTTATATTTATTTGCAAATTTAAGTTCATGTTGGAATATCGAAAGTCTAATTTATTTACATATTCTAGGTTAGATTTTAAATTCGGTTTTAATCCTGAAATACGATTGATATCAAATATTGAAATTGCACGGTTTTGTGTAGACTTTCTGTTTAAGGTTAAGTTGTCATTTTAGATTCATTCTTCATTAGCTTCCAAATAATTTTTTTCATGATTCTAATCTGTTATACTGCATTTAATTTATGCTCACATTAAGATCGAGTTGACTGTAATTATCACGCAGAACGTTTTATTTGAAGCTGATGGGACGCAAACCTTTTCATTATCGGTGTGTATTCGTCGATAAAAACTGTGGTTACAAGTTTAGGTTTGGCAAGCGAGCTAAACCATCGTTACAATGCAGTGTTGCAAACGCAGAATAAAAAGGAGCAGCATTTATTTGAAAAAATAATACAAGGATGTACATTACTTTTTTTTTAACGCTGTATCAAAACTAACGACCAAGTCTAGCCTACAATAAACCATATCATTAATCTAATGTTCATCAACAGCTACTGCCTGTCTCAATTCCGGAGATGTCGTAAACCATCGCAACGTGCTAACCTGAACGTACAACTGTCGCGTTTAATCGTAACTCACTTGTATAACTCGAATTTGTTTTAACAATACACACGTTGCTTATCTGTGCCAATCATGCCACCGTTTCCCGAAGAAGTTGATGTATTTACTGTGCCTCATTCACGGATGAAACAATTAGTGGAGGTATATTCGGAAAAGGTATGATTTTTACCTTGCTTAAAATGCGAACTTTTTATTCACATATATCCCATATCCTTATTGTTTCATTCGGCTTAATATTGTGTATATAATAATGACGAAGAATCTTCGCAGTTTAAACTGTCACATTAGCTCTTTTAGTACTTTAATTATGGCTTTATATTAATAAAAATTAACAGTAGCTGTCAATAAGAAATATTAATATATATTTTTTTTTTTTGCTTCTTTCCATCTCCTCATATACTGTACCCAATTAGCAGAATCGAACAGAGTTTGCAATACGCAATGCTATCCTAATATTTTTATTAAGCCTTAGTCGTTACATACTGCACTAAATATATGGAAACAGAGCCCTCATGGGATGAGAAAGGAAATTTGTGTCATCAAATAATTCAATTCAACCATAATATTCCCATTGCTCAGCAAAATAAAGAAACATTAATAAACAACACATTCATCATAGGTGTATGCGCTGTCTGATTCATTACTTAGTGATATCACCAATGCTTGGTATTGCAAACTCATGACTAAAGCTTCAGAAATTTACTTTTTTTTGTCGTTATGAGATGTTCTGACAGTATTTTATTATAATTTGAACTAAATTAATGAGATGGGTAGTAAATTAGCAGTTATTTCCATCAACAATTATTATAATTATTACAGTGATCCATGGGTCAGCAGACTGGTTGTGAGAGGTCCTCTAATGGCTGTCATATTGAACCTTGATTGAACAATGCATTCCACTCGTTGACTCTCCTTACAAAAAATCTCCCGAGACCCTTTTTCACTTCATCTTTACACAGCATCCAGAAATGGCCTCTCATTCTTGCTGTGTTTCTTGTCACTAACTAGAGACACAGACCTTCAACAATTTCATTGTCTCTATCATATCACCTCTTTTCTCCTGTCAACTAAACTCTGCAATCTACATTCCCTCTATTGCTCTGCATAGGCAAAATTCCAAAGTCCTGATGTCACCATGGTCATTTATGTTTGGATTCTCTCCAGTGGATTCTTTCCACATCACAATGCAACTAGGTGACCAAATTTGAGCACAGTAGTTCCTTTGTGGTTTGAGCCATTAACAAAGGCACTATCTCCTTATCCCTAAATGTTAACATACTACTTCTTGTCATAGCAGCAATTGCAGCACTAGCAGTGTGCCCTTGGAACTGTACTCCATTGTCAATCATCCTCCCAAGATCTCAAATTTCATCTCCTCTCCCTGAAGCACAGCTCCACCAATACAATTTTATATCTTTACTCCCCAAACTGCAACAACTTGCATTTATTAGTATTAAAATTATATCTCGCTCATTTGTTGAAGCCAAAAGTCTATTAAAATTTTCCTGTTGAGAATTACCATCCACAGTATACTATACTCTTGATAATTCTACCCAACCAACTTTGCATTGTCAGCAAAAACATTTGAGGAATCCCAGTCTACATGAAATATCATTAACAAGTAAGTTAATAGCAGGAGCCTGAGAACAGAATCCTGAGGCATGTATTGCTAATCACCTTCCTTTGCTGGTCACACTGCTCCACGATACATACACACCTTGCTGGTATCATTCAGAAAAACCAATCTTCAATCCATCTAACCAGTCTATTATCCAATGCCATCTTATACATCAACATGTCATGGGGAAGCCTTTGCAAAGTCCAAGAAATCACTGTATGTGAATCTGCCTTATCCAACATATTTGTTACTTTATCTGGTCAATTGGTAGAGCCTCTGCTACTAATGACTCATGCAAAAAGTTAAGCATGTTTGAGTGCGGTTAATAGTTGGAAGGAGTATATCTTTCGAAGCTGTTGGCACACTCTCCCTCGATGAGTCTTTGAACTCCCTGGAGGTGCCACATAATAATAATAATAAAATGTAAGCAGATTGCTAAAACAAGACCTACTCTTCACAAACCCATGCTAACAGTAATAAAGAGTTTTGTGCCCATCAGCCCATTCTTCTGTTATATTCTTAACCGGATTCCCCCAGTATCTTGACCACAATTGCAAATATACAGATTAGTCTATAATTGGGACTTTGTTTTATTATGTAATGATTAAAATTTATTAATTCTTTAAGCATTGTGATTGTATTCAAGTGAATTTTTTCTGCAAAGCATAAAATATTCATAATTTTAACGTTCAATATGTTTGAAATATTTCTGACAAAATGTAGTACATATACTGTTGTGTATCTGATACTGAAATGAATGTAACAAACTCCATGCATGTTTGCTTGGTTCACACCATTTTAAATGATAATGCTTACTTTGGACATTGGATTATTATAATAATGTAATAACTAAAATCAGATAAGACATTAATACACATTCTAGTAGTGAGTGTATTTCTTAGTGACATTTCTTTGTGGATGTCATGCTGAAATTGCATGTAATTGCAATGCTGAAACGAACGTTCACATGTAAAGATAACGATATTATTTTGCCTCTTTACAAGGCCTTGATAAGACCTCACTTGGACTATTGTGCACAGGTCTAGTCTCCTGGTTTCCATTATGATTCTGATATTATTATGTGACACTTCCAAGGAGTCCAAAGACTCATCGAGGGAGAGTGTGCCACCAGCATTGAACTCCTTCCAACTACTAACTGTGCTCAAACTTGCTTAACTTTTTGCTGAGCCATTAGTAGCAGAGGCTCTACCAATCGACCAACCTTTGAGATAGCAAACTCACCTTCAATTGAAAAAACTGTATAAAAATTCTTCTTGTTGCAACAGGAATGGAACTTGGGTATTTTCTAGTTAAAAGGCGGCATAATATTCCATTGCTCTTCCAGTTGCACCCTGAAGAAAATAAATAATTTTAGTTGGAAAGACTCGCATTCTAATCCTGTCTGGGATGCAAAAAACATTTACAGGATATTTCAGTTGAAGGTGATTTCATAAAGAGATAACAAGGTTACCTCCAGGAAACTTGGACTTTTCACCCTGAAACAACCAAATCTACATGAACACACAATTGGTATTAATCCTATTTGCATAATACAATATGCAAATAGGATTAACCATCCTGTCCAAGAATTAATTAAGGATTTTAAAGAAGATGAGTTACTAGGCTGTTATAAGCCACTGAGCCTAACATGCAAGGGGAGAATGGGAATGATGGCCACTTTTTTATGGTAATACAGGCTTGGTTGGCCGAGTGGTTAGCTTATCCGCTCTCCAGCCAAAAGGCTGAGGGCTCGAATGCTTGTGACTGCCTGTGAAAACACAAGTGCTGGTGGTGGTCGGCGGTAGATGGCATCGATAAATATGATGACGGTAGATGTGGTTGGTAGAGTTGTAGAGCAGATGCTCTCCCTCGATGAGTCCTTGGACCCCCCCCCTGGAGGTGTTACATAATAATAATAATAATAATAATAATAATAATAATAATCTCATATAAGCTAGCTTTTTTTATGATAATCTGTAACAAAGACTCAATGATAATACATGTCAATCACACCTAAATAAAGCAGAACATCATGGTCCAAAGTCCTAACAACATTGTTGAGTTTTTTAATTTTTTTAGTTTTTTTTTTTTTTTTAGTTTTTAATTCGAAGATATACCTGGGGGGAAAACATGATGCCATTAAAAATTCTAACATAAATCTTCTGCTCCATTATTTTTTTAATTTAAATGTTTCAAGTAGTCATCATATTTCTAAGCTTTACAGAGAGCATGTTTCAAAGCAGTGTAATCTCTATGAAAGGAGAGTGTTAAAAATGATATCAGGATTGTGGAATACTGATTATGAAGACAGATTGAGAATGTGTAGACTGCAGACACTAGCAAACAGGAGAAAGAGGGGTGATATGATTGAGACTTGCAAACTGCTGAAAGGATCATACAGGATTTCAATTGATGGAATTTTTCAATTTATGGATGGTGGGGAAAGGACAAGAGGATATCCTTGGAAGGTGAGAATGAAGACTGCCAAGAAGGGTATGAGGACTAGATTTTTCTCTTAGAGGGTGGTACATGGTTGGAATGGATTTCCTTTGGATGTTGTGAGTGCAAGCAGTGTGCATGAATTCAAGAATAAGTATGATAGCTGATGTGTGTAGTATGTGGCCTCCCTCAATGAGTCTCTAACTCCTTGGAGGTTTCTCTTAATAATAATAATAACAATGTCTTCATTTATCATATGTGCTATGTCTCATAAAAAACTTTAAATAGTTTGTTATGAGACATAACAAACTATTTATATAAATGCTGTTTTCTTGGGTTTGTAAAATAAAAAAAAAAAAGAAGTTGCTAACTAAATCCATGTGTGTGTAATACATTATGTAACTTCATCTCTTGAAACTGCTACCAAAAACTGAAAATCAATTTTTTTATTATTATTATTGATAGGATCTTCACAGTTATGAGAATCACTTTGGAAGGTCACTTTATGCACCCTTTATTGTTTCCCCCATGTTCTATCATATGAAAAATTTCCCCAGTCAAAATGCCTGTCAATACCTGAAATGTCTCAGCCATATTATTATTATTCAGGCCTCCATGGAGTCAAAAGACTCATCATAGAGTCTAATCATCTTCATGATCATCATCATCACCAAATTCCCGCCATGTATCCTCAAGGGGTGTACAGGATATGATAGTACTACATGAAAAATTTACATCATTACTAACTTCCTATCTACAATTTTCCTCCAGATCAGTCTGTTACTTGTCGAGACTCCAATATTATCATATCTTATATTTCTGTTGTCTAAGACACTTTGTACTCTATCAAGCCACCTATATCTTGGTCTTCCTCTGGGTCGTTTTCCTGCCAACCTGGCAGAGAACACTTGTTTTGCCAATCTTTCCTCGCCACTCTATTTAAATGACCATACCACCTGAGATTAGCTCTGCTAACGCATTCCTGGATGATGACAATGTCAAGTTCTTTCCAAATATCCTCATTTTTAATATGATATTGCCATTGATGCCATCTGTTCATGCCTCTAATCTTTCTCAGGACTCTCATATCTGCGGTCTCTGGTCTTTGGTCAAGTGTTTTACTTCTGACCCAGTTCTCAGATCCATAAGTTAAAACTGGTTTGAACACTGTCTTGTATACAGCTAATTTAGTGTTCTGACTAATTTCTCTCTTATTCCATATGAATTTATTCAATTGACTTCCTACTATACCAGCTTTATTGATTCTGTTGTCTATTTCCATATTTAATTTACCACTTCACTAAAAATCGTGCCTAAGTATGCGAAATGTTTTACTTGTTCCACAGGTTCTCCGTTCACAATGCAGTTGACATTTTCAACGATTCTGCCTATTTTCATTGTCTTCGTCTTTTTATTGCTGACCTTCATACCATATCTATTACAACAGTTATTCAATTTAGTCAAGGAATCTTGCAGACTCGTAGTGGATTTATTGATAAGTATAACATCGTCCGCATAAAGCAAACTGCTGACATTAACATCTCTAATTTTGATATCAAGTTTAATACCACTTTCCTTCATAATGTGATCCATATAGATAATGAATAACAGAAGGGATAATGTACATCCTTGTCTCACACCAGATTTAACATTAAACCATCTTCCTGTACTTCCTTCAATTCTAACTGCTGACTTACAACTCAAATGAAGACTAAGTATTGCTTGATATAATGCTCCATTTACATCATCTAACTGTAGTGTATTGAATAGCTTCTCTTTGCACCTTATCATATGCCTTTTCCAGATCTAGAAAACTCAAATAGAGATCCTTGTTATATTCCCATGATTTCACTGCTATTTGTCGTAAAGTGAAGATCTGATTCTGACAGCCTCTATTTTGCCGGAATCCAGCTTGTTCTTCACCAAACATTTCTTCTACAATTCTTCTCAACTGTTTCTCAAGTATATTTGCATATATCTTACCAGGAACACTCAGTAAGGAAATATCTCTGTAATTTTCACGTTCAGTTTTATTTCCCTTTTTATATATGGTTACTATGAGAGCTCTACTCCAGTCATCAGGAATTCGTCCCTCTGTCCAGGCCTTCTGAACTATGCAGTGCAGCTATTGCAAGACTTTTATGCCACCATACTTCAGCATTTCTGGTCGAATATCATGTACTCCTGCTGCCTTTCCACATTTTAAGCCTTGGATGGCTTTTTCTACTTCAAGTATGGATATTAGCTAAATTACTAAATTAGCTGCATACAAGACAGTGTTCAAACTAGTTTTAACTTATGGATCTGAGAGCTGGATCAGAAGTAAAACACTTGACCAAAGACTAGAGACCGCAGATATGAGTGTCCTGAGAAAGATTATAGGCGTGAACAGATGGCATCAATGGCAATATCATATTAAAAATGAGGATATTAGGAAAGAACTTGACATTATCTGCATCCAGGAATGCGTTAGCAGAGCTAATCTCAGGTGGTATGGTCACCTAAACAGAATGGGCGGGAAAGATTAGCAAAACAAGTGTTCTCTGCCAGGTTGGCAGGAAAACGACCCAGAGGAAGACCAAGATATAGGTGGCTTGATAGAGTACAAAGTGTCTTAGACGACAGAAATATAAGATCTGATAATATTGGAGTCTTGACAAGTAACAGACTTGGAGGAAGTTACTTGTCAAGGAAGTAACTTCCTTGACAAGTAACTTCCAAGTTAGTAATGATATAATTTTTTCATGCAGTACTATCATATCCTGTACACCCCTTGTGAGTACATGGCAGGAATTTGATGATGATGATGATGAAGTATGGATATGTATTCCTGACTGTATGCCTGTTTAGTGTTTTTTATCATTGTGCTGTCACTGCTTGTTTCATTTAGCAATTTCTTGAAGTAATTACTCCATTTTTCAAGGATGTCTTTTTTGTCCCGTTTTCATGTCACCTTTATCATCTCTAACTCCTTTTACAGTACTCTTTCCTCCATTTCTAAGCTTCTTCAACAACCTCTAATATATTTTGACACCTTTTTGATATTTATTTTCTATGTTCTTGCCAAAGTCTTCACATGACTTTTGTTTAGCTAGTTTTACACAGTGCTTAGCTTTCTTAAATTTGTCTCTGTATTCTCTAAGAGCACAAGCTGACTTATTTGCCAGGAACTTTTGATATGCTTTCTTCTTCTCCTTCACTGCCTCTTTAACTTCCTGTGTCCACCATGGAGTTCTGATTCTTCTATCCTTGCAGACAACCTCACCACATGGCTCTCTGGCTGAATCAATTAGTGTTTTCTTCAAGGCTTGTCACTGAATCTCTAAAGTTTGGTTCCTGTTCTCAAACTCTTTCATTTTTTCTTCAATAATCTTTGTGTATTTTAATCTGCAGTTCACATCTGAGAGCTGCTCAACTTTTATTCACTTTAAAACTTTCTTACATGTTATTCTTTTCAATATGAAATTCGATTTTATCCTGCTCAAGACTAAATAGTGATCACTTCCAATTTCAAATCCTCTGTACACTCTGTTGTCCTGCACCAGGGAGAAAACATCACTATCAACAATAGCATAGTCAATGAGACTTTTCTTATTCCTTGCCTCTGCTCTCCATGTGAATTTGTGCATATTTTCATGTTGGAACATTGTGTTAGTAATAACCAGTCCATGTCCTGAGCAGAAATCCAACAAATATTGCCATTATTATTAGCTTTGCTCTTTTATCCAAATTTTCCCAATATATTTTTGTATGTCTGACAATTATTCCCTACTCTGCTATTTAGATCCCCAACAAGGACCAAATTTTCCTTTTTCATTGTGTCAGATGCTTTCTCCAAAGCATTAAAAAATTCCTCCACTTCTGCCTTAGTAGAACCTTCTGTGGGACCATAGACACATATAAGTCTCATTGTCCAGTTCCCCATTCTGATATTTGCCCACATCACTCTGCTGGAGACTGCCTGCCATTCAAGAAGATTATCCTCATATTTAGTGTTGAATACAATGGCTACACTTTCTTTTCCTTGATTGTCATTTCCTGAATATAACATTTTGTATTTATTGCTCAGAAAAATCTTACCAGTTTATGTCTTTTTTGTTTCAGTTACCCTTATTATGTCGATCTGGTACTTATCTAATTCCTCAGCTAGCTCCATTTCTTTGCCATTCAGGCTTCTTATGTTAATAGTACTTTAACTCTGGTTATGTTGAGTTGTGGTGTTTTTTCAGATTTGTTCTAGTAGCTGACTTTTTGCTGTTCACCATGGTTTCTTGGTGAAAGCAACAGGGGTCTTGTTTAACTGGGTGATTCCCCAGCCGGCCTGAAATTTAGTTATGTTGTACCATCATTTTATAATTTGGTTTAAGCCAATAAGAATTACAATTTGGTCGGCTAAATCCCAAATTGCCAGCCCATCTTCGTTCGTTCAGTATCCAGGTAGATACCCAACAGGGTGCACCACAAGAAGGTGAGGATTGGACATTAGGTCAGAAGCCCTGGTCAGTTCTCTGCATTCCTTTGAAGGCAATGTGGAGGTCTCCTCTCAGTTATACAGCTTTGACCCTTAAGCACCCCAAATCATCTTATATTCATCAAACTCTTTGAATATTGGAGGAAATTACATTTCCTTCATCTCATCATAACATTGTACAAATTTTAGGATTACTGGTTTTGTTTGAAAAAAAAAAAAAAAAACTTTCATTACTACAGTGATATAGTGAATGCATTTCTTTCTTACGTTCTCTGAAACATGTTAACAGATCTTTCTTTATCTTTGTTTGTCCAGTCACAGGACAGCGATTCATTATACATTCTTGGATGTGATCGAAATGGAGCTTGCCCTAATATATATGGATTGTTAGTATAAAGTTGTTTGAGCATGGTATGCAAATTATATAATCTCCAATAATCAGCCCTTCCACTAGACTGTCTATCGCCAGGCTAGTCATCTGATATGGAGAACATTAATCTACTTTTAAGCCAACATAGAAAGGTATTCGAAAGGAATCTATGGAAAATAATCCTGGAATGGAAAAGGTAAAACAAAAATGGAAACAACAAAATATAATACATATAGCAAACTGGAATGTAAGAGGAATAGCATATAAAGAAATAGAATTAGACCAAATATTAACTGAAAGAGTGTTATGATTTGGATTCATAATTCCCTTTCAAAACAGTAAAAATATTATACATTATGGAATGAACAACGAATAATAGAAGCTAGAATAAAAATGGAGGTTAGTTAAATAATTGGTTTATATTATTATTATTACATGACACCTCCATGGAGTTCACTGACTCATCAAGGGAGGGCACTTACTCTACAATTCTCTGCCTCCACCACTCAGTTCCCCAACCAACTATATTGAACTGCAACTACCATCATCATCTACACCTATGCCATCTACCACCCACCATCACTAGCATTTTCACAGACAATTACAAACATATATGCCCACAGCGTGATTTGAACCTGCAGCCTTTTGAGTGAAGTGTGGATATGCTGACCACTTAACCAATCAGGCCAGCATAATATTTAATTTTCTTCTTCTTCTTCTTTTCCAGGCTTATAGACCGAGTGGCCTGTTCTGGACTCAATTCCATCTTTTTAAGGGTCTTCCTCTGCATCGAGTACCTTTTGGGTGGTAGTTTAGAATTTGTTTAGGTATTCTGCTTCTATTCATTCTTAGTATGTGTTCTTTCCATTTTTCTCTATAGCAAATAACTTTCATTTAGGGACATTGTAATTCCAAGTTTTTTTCTGATTTCACTGCTTTTCATTTTGTCCATTATTGTGACTCCTTCAGTTCTGTGCAGAAATTTCATTTCGGATGATTCAATTCTTCTTTCATTTGCTTTTTTTATTGTCCATATCTCACTGCCATAAAGTAAGGTTGGTTTAGCTACTGTATTGTAGATTCTTATTTGTGTGTGTTTTTGTACATAATTGGGTTTAAAAATGTTATTTATAATGCCTGTTACTTTTAAAAAGTTTGATATCTTTGGTTCTATATCAGCTTCATTTTCATATGACAATGTGCAACCTAAATATTTGAATGTTTTTACTTGCTCTATTATTTTGTTGTTTATTACTATTTTGCTTCTTATTGGATTAGCACCTTTGAAGGCCATGACTTTTGTTTTGTCGGTTGATATTTCCATACCATCTGTTTTTATCAAATTATTTAGACTCCATAATGATTTTTGTAGTTCATCTTCATTATTTCCAAGGATTATTTGGTCATCAGCAAAAAGAAGAGTAGCTAATCTGGTGTTACGGTTTATCTTGAATCCAGCTTGATGTTGAATTATTGTACTTCACAGATATTTTATTATCTTGATATATATTATATAAGGCTCTAAAGAGTTGGTTTGGTATTTCATATTCTTCTAGGATTTCCCATAGTAGTTTGATAGTTTGCATGATAGTTTTTCTCTGATAATTTTATCAAATGCTTTAGTGTAATGTAATCTATAAAAGCTATATGTGTTTCTCTGTTCATTTCTCTGTGTTTTTCAATTAATAATTTTAACATAAATGCAGAGTCTATGCAAAACCTGCCTTTTCTGAATCCATTTTGTTCTTCTATTAATTTTGGGTCTACTATATGTTTAAGTTTATATGCTAAGATTTTTGCATATACTTTATAACAGGTACTAAGTAAGCTGATTCCACGATAATTGTTACAATCAGATTTGTGTCCTTTTTTTGTAGATGGGAGTAACTATTGTTTTGGTCCAGTCCTCTGGGCATTTTCCTTCTTTCCAGATCATATTATAAAAGTTAAGTAACCTGAGTGAGAATTCAAGTCCTGCATATTTGATAAGTTCCAAGTTTATATTGTCTTCCTCTAGAGCCTTTCCTGTTTTGCTTTGGGTTAATGCTTCTGTTAATTCTTCTAGAGTGATGTTTTCCAAGTTTTCAGAATGTTTACAAAGGGTAGTTTTCTGTTTTGAATGTTTTCATCATACCATAGATCTTGGTAGTAATTTTGCCATGTTTCTGTTTTGATGGTATTAATATCTGCTTTTTCTCTAGCTTCATTGCTTAGATCTTTGAGGATTTTATATGCATTAGGTCTTTTGAGTACAGGCTCTCTCTCAAATTTTGTTACAAAATTGTTCCATCTGTTTCTGTTTATTCTCCTGCATGCTGCTTTTGCTATTGCTTTTTTTTTTTCTGCTGTATTTGATTTTTGATTCTGTTGTTTTTAGGTTGAGCCAGTTTTTATGTTTTTTTTCTTTTCTTCAATAATGCATTTAATTTCATCATCCCAATCCCTAAGGCCTCTTTTTCTTTTCCACTTTTTTCTTTGTTCCTAAACTTTCTTTTGCAGCTTTTGTCATTATGGTTTTTAGGTTTGACCATTCTTCTATGTTCTGATTTTATTTTATACTTGTCATCCAGTTCTTTATTCTTTTTTGGTACAAGTCTTTAATACTACTGTCATCCAAAAGTCTAACTTTGAAAGATTCAAAATTTCTATTTTCCTTATGCTTTTTTGTTGTTTTCCATCTTGGTTCCCATTTTATTTTTCCAATTAAAAGGTAATGATCTGATTCTATTTCAGATCCTCTCTATACTCTTGTATCTATTCTCATTTTTGACATTTTGATATTGCTGATTATGTAATCAATAATGCTTCTTGTGTCTCTTGCTTCCCAGGTGTATCCATGGATGTCTTTATGTTTGAAGAAGGTGTTCATTATTTTAAGGTTATTGCTTATACTAAAATCTCTTAATCTATTTCCATTTCTATTACAGTTAAGTTCTCCGATAGGTCCTATGCTTGGTTTATATGGTTTATTGCCAATTCTTGTGTTGAGATCTCCTATTACCAAAATGTGATCCTTAGGATTGGTCTTATTTAATATGCTCTGCAGTTGGATGTAGAATTTTCTGAGTCCTCCTCTTTTCCTTCTTCAGGTGCATAAGTTCCAATTACTGTCATAAAGCCTTTGTCTATTTTAATTCTCATTTCTATTATTCTATCGCTCCAAAAGTTGTAATAGATTATATTGTTTCTGAGAGATTTATGTAGAAAGATTACACCAGATTTAGCTCTCTCTTCTGCTTTTACCCCACTGTATATATAGATATAATTTTCAGTTTCATCTGTTCCTCTCTGCTTTTTTTTTAGATTCTGTAATTACTGCTATTTTTACATTTCTTTCTTCTAGTGCTTGGTCCAGTTCTATGCTTTTGTGGTGGATACTTCTCACATTCCAGGTAGCTATATTCCAATAGGTGTATTTCTGCTTTTTTTTTGTTTTCGGTAATTTTCTTCTCGAATCCTTATTCCAAGCCGGTTCGTTACCAAAAAAGTCTGTCTGTTTACTATCTTCATGAGGCTTTTTAGTGAGTTAAAATTTTGACTGAGAGGGTTACTGGCCATCTTGAGGCCTTCAAGCTTGCCTTAAGTGGTAGGAGAGATTTTCAAAGAGAAGACATAGAGATAGATTAGAGATAGAAACAGAATGACCCATAGCCCTCGATTACTCTAATAGCATTAGGGTCGTGAGTTACAAGAGTTGGGCGAGGAATGCCATATAGGAAAGATTAAAGAGCAAGGGGCCTACCTCAGAGAAGAGGGAAGAGAGAGAGAATAGACCCAGCTAGGGGACCATGGGAAAGCCACTTTCCTTGCTATCAAGATGATAGCCCCCTGTGGCCCCGTTGGTCCATGAGTCCTTATTCAACATATTTGGACCACCCCACCATATCTGGTGGGCTCCCCTATTCGCCACCCAGGGGACGCGCTCTCTAGAGGTTACAGGGTCTTCTGAGAGTCTGAATATTTAATAATATTGATAATAATATTGAATGTTTAATTTTATAATCAATTAATTAAAAAAATAACAAAATAAATAAAAATGAATATATAATATTAGCAGGAGACTTAAATGCAAGAATTGGAAACACAAAAATTAATAATAATATAGGAATATATGGACAACGTGCTCTAAACAGGAATAGTAAAAAACTGATCGACTGTAGTTTATAATAAGCTTAAAATAATGATTCTTTCTATAAACATAAAGACGTACATAAATATACTTGGGCAGCAAGAGGATGGAAATCAATATTAAATTATTTTATCTTAAATGAAAATACATCAAGTTCTCTTTAGATGTTAGAGTTCACAGAGGATATGAAATAAGTAGTGACCATTTTCTTGTTAAAATAAAGTTAAGATTACCACCTAAATAGCTACAAATAACAAGAACAGAAAGAAAATTTAAAACATTTGTTTATAACACTAGATTATTAAATGACACAAATATACAATGGCTATATGAACAAAGAATTAATCAATATTTGGATAAAATAAAATGAAATGAAGAAATAGAATGGCTCAATAAAAAATGATACTAAATACAGCAGCAAATGAAAGTGTAGAAAGATGAAAAAAATTCAATAAAAAGAAAAAAACTGAAGATATGGGATAATACAATCAAAGAAACAATCAAAATGAAAAAATAAGCCTATCATAAATGATTAAGCAGTAAAAGGATAGAAGATGAAATAGATATGAAAGAAATACCATCCAGTCCCACAGCTTTATTGTGGGACTGGATGATATTTCATCACGGGTTTTGAGAGAATGTGCTGAATAACTGATAGCTCCTTTGTCCTGGCTTTTCAATGAAAGTCTGTATATGGGAAAGGTACCCAAGGAATGGACGGAAGGTAAGATAGTACCATCGCATATGGGCATGAGCAGACTGGAAATGTTTAATTATAGGTCCGTTTGTGTTTCATCAGTAGTTGTTAAGGTCTTGGAAAAATTAGTGAGGGACTATATACAACATTGGACAGATGAGGATAATGTTATCTGAGAGAATCAACATGGATTTGTTAAGGGATGCTCTTACTTAAGTAATATGATTGTCTTTTATAATAAAGTGACAAGAGCAGTTGATGAGGGAAAGGCACACATTTTTTTTTTTTGATTTTCCAAAGGCATTTGACAAGGTGCCACATGATAAGCTGATATTTAAGTTACAGCACGTGGATTTAGATGTCAGGTTAGTCAACTGGATTCAGAGAATTCAGTGTATGGTGGGGCAGTATCAAGGAAGCAGAAGGTTATAAGTGGGGTTCCACAGGGGCTCAGTACTACATGGGAGAGGAATATTATTGATGATAGCTGATGAGCTGCAGCCAAGGAGAATAGAAGTTGAATTACAGGATAGAGAAAAGAGCATATTTGAGGCCATTTGGTGTGAGATTGAACAAAATATACAATTGAGTGCTGCTATAGACCAGGTGATGGAAAAGATGGTGGCGATAGTATGCATAAGCAAATAGAAGAAATGAGTGGAAGGAGGGTAATTATTATGGGAAATTTCAACTATGGTCACATTGAATGGGGTGAGGAGAGGACACACGGGAGGACTATCTGCGACAGCATGTAATGGAAAATACTAGGGGTCAGAGAGTGCTTGACCTAGTAATTGCATCGAGTATTTGACTGTAACGAATATGACCACATTGCCACCAATTGGTGAGAGTGATCATAGGGTCTTAACTTGGGAAGTGGTAAAGGTGTGGAATTTACAATTAAGACAGGGTACACGTGGAATTATTGGGCTGGTAAGTATGACAAGCTTAGGAGTTTGATTGGTTCAGTGCCATGGCATGTAAAACTGCAAGGGCTGGATGTTGATAGTGCCTGGGAGGTGGTTAAGAAGTGTTTGCAGGAGGCAATGGCTGACTGTATACCTAGAGTCGTAATAATAAATCACGTAGGGATTAAATGGATGAATAACACCATTAAGTTTGAGCTGCAAAAAAAGAAACTGTGGAGGGAATTTAAGGAGAAAGGTGACCTTCAGGCACATGAACAGTATAAAGCCCAGGCCAGAAGGGTAACAAGTGTGGTAAAAAAAGCAAAAGTGGATTATGAAAGAACATTAGCCATGCAGGCTAAAGAGAATCCCAAACAGTTTTTTCGATATGTTGCAAGTAAAAGAAAAAATGTATATGGCAGAATGATTTTAAAGAATGCCGATGGTAGGGAGGTAACCATATCAGTTGATATAGTAGAATTATGGAGTGAGCACTTTGCAAGAGTATATCATACTGGTGGTGACATTGCAGAAATAGAAGAACCAACAGCTTATACGAGAATTGTGGTGAATGAAGTGGAGGTGAATAGTCTATTACAAAACCTCAATGTCAATTCATCTGCAGGATTGGATGATGTACTAGCTTGTGTCGTATGACAAGCAGCTAAAGAATTGTCAGTGCCTTTGACTATTTTGTTTAATTTGAGTCTCGGGTCTGGGTTAGTTCCAAGGGGGTGGAAAGAGGGGAAAATAGTTCCACTGCATAAAGGAGGTTCCAAGACTACTGTTGAAAATTACTGGCCGATCAGCATATCAGGAATTCTTATCAAGGTCTTGGAGAAAATAGTCAAGAGAAAAATACAGAATTGGCTAGATAAAAATGGGATACTGTATGGGGGACAACATGGTTTTGTGAAGGGTAGATCATGCCTCAGTAACTTGTGCATGTTTTATAACACAGTGACTGCTGAACTGGATAAGGGTAATGGGTTTATAGTGATTCTACTGGACCTTGCTAAGGCCTTTGACAGGATACCACATGGAATTCTAATCAGTAAATTGCAGCATATGGGGATGGATATAGGATTGGTGAGATGGATAGGATGGTGGTTGATGGAGAGATATCAGACAAAGGTTTATTTAGGAGTAGAGTCCAAAAGACGGCCTGTGACTAGTGGTGTGCCGCAGGGATCTGTTCTTGGACCACTACTTTGCAATTTGTTCATTAACGATATAGGAAAGGAGAGGAAGTGTTCACTTGTTTGCTGATGATGCAAAGTTGGGTAGAGCAATAGTGAGCGCACAGGATGTCAAAATTTTGCAAGTTGATTTGGATAGTTTGGAGGACTGGGCTAAGGAAAATGGATGTCCATTTTCCTTAGGCCAGCAAAGTGTAAGGTTATGCATTTTGGGGTGAAAAGATTAGCAGCAGTATATCACATTGGTGGAACCGTACTCCAGGAGATTGATGAGGCTAGGGATTAGGGAGTGTTGGTGGATAGGGAGAAGGGAGTTGATTTAGATGAGCTGATTTAGCCACTTTAGGGGCCATTGCAAAAGTGGCTAAATCAGCTCATCAAATCACTTGGTTGCTGAAAAATACTTTTACAAGCAGAGACAAACAGATTATTTTTTTCTCTGTATCGAGTTGTGATAAGACCCCATCTAGACTACTGTGCCCAGATATGGGCACCAGGGTTTCTTCTCAATGGGGAGGAGGTGGAGAGGATCCAGAGACGAGTGACCAAGATAATAGCAGGACTATGGAATGAAACTTATGAGAACAGGTTGAAGATTTGTGTGCTGCAGAAATTGGTTGATAGGCAAAAAAGGGGTGAGATGATTGAGACATTCAGATTACTGAAGAGTTTCTATAAGATTGATCCAGAAGATATTTTTGAAAATATGACTGGTGGTGGGAGGACTAGGGGTCATGAATGGAAGCTGGGCAAGAGCGTGGTTGACAAGGGTGTTGAGCTAAGTTTTTTACTTGGAGAGTAGTGAATGAGTGGAATAAGCTGCCAGAGTCTGTTGTGGATTTCAGTAATTCTTTTTAATATTTATCTAAATGGAATAAAAATTTTTATCAGGTGAACTTAAACACTTTCCTTTTTGCCGATGACAAAATAATAATTACAAATTCTGAAGATAACTTGTAGAAAGATATTTTAAATTTAAATGAGATAGCCAAAGATTATGGAATGATAATATCAGAAAAATCAAAAATAATTGCCTTTAAAGGACAAAATCCAGTAAGAACTAAAATAGTAATAGATAACAAGATTTTAGAACAGGTGAATTCATTTAACTACCTAGGATGTATGATTACATATGAAAATGAAAAAGATTTAAACATAAAAATTGCAAAATATTTAAAAATAACAGGTGTAATTAATTCTATGTCAATGTTGGTACATGATTAGAGGAAAGGGATGAGAACTTAATACTGATGGGATCCACTAATGAGACCTTAATAAATATCAAAACTGGTCTGGGTATTGGCCTTCCCATAATACATAGTATTATACATGTCTGTAAAGATTCCTTGCATTAGGGATACTAAGACAATTGATGTGAAGTCATTAGCCCTTATATACTCGTAGCCCACTCGTGAAGTTTCTTCACATGCAAACTTTATTTGCTTACACTTGATACAGGATGAAACCAAGAATATAATTTCTTATCCTCTTTAATTTATAGTGTCAAGAGTTGGACAGAAAAGTAATTTTTCGAACAAAAAATAATACCAAGATACATAGAAGAATGAGTGTAGGTGAAAGCACAAAGCCTTGGAATATACCACAACAGTGAAATAAATTATATGAGAGGGAATCATCCACTTTGATTTGCAATAAATGATTAGAGAGGAAACTGGCAGTGCACTCACAAAGAGTAGGAGGAAGAGACCATAAAATTGTAGCTTGGAAAGAAGCTACAGTGCTAAACTTAACAGATATATCAAGAGTTACTACATGAGATTCTCAAAATCTTAAAAAAATGGATAAGGTCGGTGAAGGAGTGCGTGTGCTATGGAATAAGAAAGAGGAAATCGGTATTGGTGAATTTTAATTAGCTAATGGATCTCTAGGTGGTAACCTAGGGACCAATCCATTAATTACTGATGACCGTGCAAATATTAAGTCACCATATGAGATTCTCCAAATCTTTTTATGGCCTGTGTCTAAAACTATTAAGGTTAGCGAGGAAGTCTGCCGAGAATGATGGAATCAATATTGGTAATTACTAATTAATTGATGCTTTCTATGTGGTTCCTACTGTTAATTAGTGATGATCTTCTCCATCATATTAATATTGAGGTGAGTGCAGTGAGAAAATTGGTTGATGACTGGATGAAAGTCACCATACTGTTGTTTCCTCTTTTTACCAGGCTGGATAAAAGCTTACTCTTTCTCCTGTATAAATACTGGATGAGTAGGACAGTTTATAAAGTCCATACAGGATGTAACCTTAATTCTGGAGCACACGTGTTTAGTATAAGCTAGAGATGACTGATTAGTATTAAGGCTGTTCAGTATTTTTCTGATATCCTGTTGAAAGGTTAAAGAAAGCATACTGAAGGCGATTTGCTTTGGTTCTCTAAACAAGAATTGGAGAGGACTAATGCCAAAGAGTCTGCCTTATGTTTAGGAGACATTGCCATTATTCTATCAGGATGAGAGTGAGAGAGAGAGATATATATAGACAGGCAGACAGACAGATAAAAAAATAGCAGTGCATGTTTTGTCCAACACCCTTAACAACTGACCAGAAAACTTGACTGCCATTTGAGTAGCAGTAGGCAAGGAGACAAGCATAGTATATTAAGCGCTTATGAAGTACCAGCTTTAGATTTGCTGATGATATGATAGACATATTTAATTGGATATTGCTATAAACCTGGGAATGTGGAGGGTGATGATGAAGAAATTTATCTATTTATGGCAGTATAGAAAATTATCTATACTGCCATAATTAGGTGTTAATTATGGCAGTATAGATTGAAATGAAGAAATAGCATTTGGGAATAAAGAAAATGAATTTCTTGAGTTCTTGAGAGATAACTATCTCAGCAGCATGTGAAGGAGGGCACGCAAGAATTGAGAGTTCTAGATCTGATCATTTCATCAGAGGATGTAACTGTGAGAGGGGTGTTACACTTTCCTCCAGTTGGTGAAAGTGATCATGAAGTGATCACTTGGGTTGTGGCTACCCATCTGAGGAAAGGATATATGTGGAATCATAAGGGTGATAATTATGACAAGAGACAGCTTGGAGCTATAACATTGAATGATGAGTTGAGAGGTAAGGAAATAAATGCTGCATGGGAACTGACAAAGAAATACATAACAGTATCAATATTATTATTATTATTATTATTCAGGCCTCCAAGGAGTCAAAAGACTCATCGAGGGAGGTCCTTTCTAAGACATAAAGTCTGTCAAGACTCATCGAGGGGAGGTCCCCCCCCCTGAGAAACACAAAGTTTATCATACCACTCCTTAAACCCACTGACCGTTCTCGCTCCCACCACTCCATCAGGCAATGCATTCCACGGCTCAACCACCCTCCACACAAAGAAACCACTCCTTACCCTCTTGCTCACAGTTTCCTTTCGTAACTTCCAGGGATGGCCTCTTGTCATCACTCCTTCCTGCTGATCAACCAAGCGAAAGAACTCCCCAGTGTCAACCCTGTAACCACCTCTCAACAGTTTAAAAGTCTCAATCATATCACCTCTCCTTCTTCTATCCACCAAACTCTGCAGTCCACATTCTCTCAGCCGATCCTCATAACTATCCTTGTACAGTCCTGAAACCATCTTTGTCATCCGTCTTTGTATCCTTTCCACAGTTAATTTATCCCCTTCAAATCCTGGGGACCAAATCTGAGAACAATAGTCCAAGTGTGGTCTGATCAGAGACTTATACAACGGAATGATAACCCTCTTATCTCTGCAGGTCAGTGTCCTTCTCATAATAGCAGCAATCCTCTGTGTTACCTTCACCACCTTTGCAATATGTCCCCTAAACTTCAGGTTTCTATCAATCATTAACCCCAGATCTCTTGTCTCCCCTACTTCCTCCAGTATAACTCCTCCCATAGAGTATGCAGCATCCCATCGATGTTTCCCAAACCTCAAGACCTTACATTTTGCTGCATTAAACTGACACCCCCATATGTGAATGTATTCTGAAGATCAAAAGGCTGAATAAGGTAGGTGTAAAATGGGTGATGAATGTGGAGCTTAAACATGAAATCTAGAAAAAAGAGGGTACTTTGGAGGAAGTATAAGATGAATAATGGTAATAATCAGTTACATGAAAAGTATAAAGAACAAGTCAGGAGAGAGACTCAGTTAGTAAGGAAAACAAAACTGAAGTTTGATCAGAAATTGGCAAATCAGTTGAAAAACCCTAGAGTTTTTTTAGATATGTGGCAAATATAAGGAAGAATGATCATGGTCAGATGGTGTTAATAGATGAAAGCGGTAGAATGGTAACTGCTGCAGAAGACATTGTTGAGGTATTCGGTGATCATTTTATAAGGGTGTTTCATCCTGATCAGGGTGGAATCACGAAGAACCTAAGTGTAGAGGATGGCATAATTGTGAGTGAGCAGGAGGTATTTAAAGAAATCAATAAACTTGATGTCAATTAGGCAACAGGATTTGAAGAAATATCACCATGCATCTTAAGGGAATGCTCCAGGGAATTGGCAGTAGCATTGACATGCCTGTTTAATAAGTCTTGCAATAGCACAGGTTTCAAGGGAGTGGAAGGAGGGTAAAATTGTTCCACTGCATAAAGGTGGTGATAAGGCTGTAGCTTCTCATTATATGCCAATCTGTGTATATCTGGAGTTATGGTGAAGTACTGGAGAAATTGGTAAGAAGTGGGATACAGAAATGGGTTGACATAGTTCGCCCACCGATTAGAGATCCTTCGACACTTTTGCGCATGACAGAAAAAGGAGAATCCATTCCGATAATAGGGTAATCAATCTGTCTTCTGGGATGAGTTTGTTTATTATTACAGGTCGGAAAATTTAGCTTTTCTTTTACTAACGTTGCTGTTTTTAAAGTGTAACTATTTTGCTTGTATAACAGTTGGAAAAATGTACATAGAGTATTAACAAAATTAAAAAAGGTATAGCATAAAACAAAAATCTAACTAAGTTTATTTTTAAGAAAGTTTTCTATAAAATAATAATTATACAGAAAAAACAGAAATTTTTTCAAATGAAGTTAGATATTCTAAACTTACAGTTGAGAGAACTGAGACACTTTAATGTCCTAAACTGATTAATTATTTATGACTTGTTGTGACTTTTAACAAACCCATGCAAAAAAAAAATGTTGGAAAAAAAATATCATTATCAAATCCTTTTAATCTTCAGAGCCGAATCGCCATCACTTTCACTTAAACTGATCACCAGAGGTTCGCATAATTCTTCAATAATTCCGTCTCTGTCCCAATACATATTTTCCAATGAGGTGACATGAGAGCAATATTTTCCCCAGTTTTGAACTGCAATATTTTCAACTGCCTGTTCTGAAAGCTTAAAAAGTTTCGACATGTCAATATCCCCAGTAACGTTGCGATAGCAAATGAAACTTTTCACTTCTGCCCAAACATACTCTATAGCTTCAGGACTGAATATAGTGTTGTACTATCTTACCTTGGTAAGATAGCACAACAGTATATTCAGTCCTGAAGATATTTTCAGGCACAAACTTTGTTTGCTCTCACTGGGATAAAGGATTAAACTAAATTTATTATAGTCTAACCCAGCGAAAAATAAACTTTCAACATACTCAATAGCATTAATATCGCATGATATGGTGGTAGCCTCAAAGCTAGAAATCCATGCCCTTTGAGCATCGTGTCAAATTTAAATAGTTTAGTTGTGAGCAAGTTTCTTTTGACCAAATTAAGCAATTCAATTTTTCTCATATCTGGGGAACGAGAAATGTTATTTGCAGAGAGCCAATTCATAGGAACTTGCTTCTTATTAGACCAATTTGGAACTTTGTTTAATCGAATAGATTGATGAAGCGTTATCAATTATAACAACAGCAATTTTAGGATGGTTTGGAATCAGTTTTTCTTCTGCCCACTTTTCGAAGATCGTAGAATTCATTTGCCCATGGTAATCTCCTGTAGTTGAATTGGCTTTGTATAGTAAGTTTGAATTCGGTAAAAAAATCCATTTCTCCATCCGCACACAAAATTATTATGCACCTCGAGGCATTTCCGGTTTATAGCACTCCGCATTCTTCTTTAGACTGCCAACATTTTCCATAAGTTAAATTACTATCAATCCAAGTTTCATCTAGATACACAATCGGTCTTTTCTCCTCCATGAAATGTCTTATTGCCCTCAAATACTGCATTCTAGATAAAACAATGTCACTTCGCTCCATGATAAGTTTCCTTTTATTCTGGGACTTTTTAAAACAAAATCCGATTTCATGAAGTATTTTCCTTAAAGTTTCTCTTTTCCTAGGAAAATTAATTTTTTCTTTAAGCACAGGAATCAATTTCGGAACAGTTGGCACTCTTTTCTTGACCACGTAAACTTTGTGAATAATTCTTCTTATAACATCTATATCAAAATCATTCAAATCTACAGTTTCGATGGTTTTCTTTCTCTGGCTCTTTATTTTAGGAGATTTAAATTTTGGCTTACCTTCACCTTTTGATTACCTATGAATTCTTTTAACGGTCAACCGTGATATGCCCACAATTGCACTTTCACGTTTTATGACTTGAGAAAGGGGAACAAGGAGACAGCCTTCTGATGATTCTTTTTCGCAGAATGTCAGCACATTATTCAATATTCTTTTGCAAGAGCTACTGAAACGTTTAACAACAGAACTTGTTAACCATACTGGATCCATCATACAAATTAATAATAAAAAAATAATGCAAAAAAGTGACAACAAAAATCAAGCTACTAAAAAATAATACTAGTATAGCAACAGACAAGAAGGCACGTGATTTTGCATGTTGGCGACCAATTCGTACATCCTTCATTTTTTTCTCCCCTTCAGCATGTATCGACTATTCTTGGCAAAATGCCAAGGAGAGACCTACAAACGGTGGGCATACAATAATAGCAGTATTTTTTGTGGTTATCAGCATTGGTTTATTAAAGGGAATTCATGTGTCAGTAATGAGGTATTTGTCACAACATGGTGACAAATACCTTGGACAGGAGAGATGCATATACACCAATCCCTTGATTAATCCGCCACCGATTAGTGCATTTTTGATTAGTGAGTAATTTTTTTTCTATTCTCCAATTCGATTATTGCACGTATATACATCTTAAAATTAAATGTTACAAATTTTAAAAATTTTCTATCTATACATTTTTGATGGCTAACTATTTTAAAATATCACTCACCAGGATGAAATAATTTAGCTACCGATTTAAAACATTTTACAAAGTTATTTTTTAATGGCATACTACATTATTTCTATCTACACTATGTTCCAAATTTAATGCTTAAATTAATGTCGTCTGCTAATTACATAGCATTTTGATGATCATATCTCGTGCCTCCTTTTTTTTATTTTAAAGTATTTTCCCAATCTTTCATCATGAGTAAAAGAATTAGTGAGCAAAAATGTGGAAGTGTGAAAATGATTCGAAAAGTAATCTCATTGAAAGAAAAACTTGAAATAATAAAGAAAATGAACAAGGCAAGTCCAGAGCAAAGATAGGACAAGAACACAAAATGGGTGAATCAACTATTTTAAGCAAAACTGCTGAATACATAGAGAAAGGTAAGGTTGCTTCAAGTTCATGATGCATGCACTCGAAATCAAAGTATTATAATCATTGAATTAGAGAGAGATGTCTTTCTACATGGATCGAAGATTGTAACCAAAAACGGATTCACTGACCTTATTAAATCAAAAGCATTAAGTCTCTTTGCATCCTTGAAAGAAAGGGCTATCAGTGATGGAAAATAAGAATTTCACACTGGTGCTGGGTGGTTTGAACATTTCATAAAGAGAAATAGCCTACATAATGTTCTAATCACAGAAAGCTGCAAGTGCAGATAAGGAAATGGCTGCAAATTATCTAGAGATTTTGAAGAAAATTGTGGACGAAGGGGGCTATTTTGACCAATAAATAGTTAATGTCAATGAAACTGGCCTTTTTGGAAGTGAATGCCTTCCAAGACTTTTCTAGCCAAATCAGAGAAATCTCAGCCTGGTTATAAAGTCGCAAAGTCAAATGAAATTACTGCGAGCAACATGCGAGCCGTTTGGAAGCACATTCTTCCATATTGTACAAATGATTTTAGAGACTTTTCAAATGCATCTAAGTCAATTAAATCTCATTCTGAGAAACTGAGTGATTCCGACCTGCTAAATTTAGATGCACAACTGGAAGATCCCAAAGAATATAAAGAAAATTTAATCACCGATGAGCCCAAAGAGATTTCACAGAAACAAATTGAAATGTTTTTCGTGTAACCGAAGTTCTTAAACAGCAATGCTTAGAGGCTAACCTTGATAAAGAGAGAAGCAGTAAAATTTGCAGAAGAGGCAATAGGGCCATACTGTCAGTTGTATGAAAAAAAGAAACAGAATGGCCGCCAAACTACATTAGCTGAATTCTTTGTTAAGAAGTAGTATTCTGAATATGTTTTTATTGTCTTTCAGCTTCATGGTTTTCCTTTAACTAGGCCCTGAGACATACCCTAATTCGTTTATAAAAAAATTAAGGCTCAAAAAAGAAGTTTGAGGAATGAATTATACTTTTTTCCATAGGTTATTATATTCGATTAGTGCGTTTTCGATTAATGCACCTGTTTTAAAGAATGCATTTGGCGCATTAATGGAGGGATTGCTGTACAGTTGTGTATTTGGATTTTGCAAAAGCTTTTGATAGACTACCACACTACAAGTTGGTAAATAAATTGAAACAGATGAGATTGGATAACAGACTTATGAGTTGGCTCAGTGACTGGCTGTTAGATAGATATCAGAAAGTTATACCGTATTTACTCGAATATAAGTCGCCCTCACATATAACTCGCACCCCCAGATTTTACTTCATGAAAAAAGAATTAAAAGTTTTGCATATACCTCGCACATGAAAAAAAATGTAAACATGTTCAAGTTTGGGCGATAGTAACTTGCTCCCCATGGTAAATAACACGCTCTCCCGGACAGCCACTATACTACAGATGCAAGAAAAACAAGCAGTTTTATTGTATCGCTGAATAAAGTACAGAGACATTTGCAGTCTATGTAATATATTTCTCAAATTGTGCAATTAGAGACAACTGAGATAAAAACAGCACTGACTAATGAATCACATCTACTCCCACATTAACTGTGCTGTATAGACCCATGCAAACCCATATGTTGCACCCTCAAACACAGTATCTAACTAAAAAAACTATTTCCCAATTTTTCAATTATATGAAATAAATGTTTGTTTAATTGCATTTGAAATTTTCGATGTCATTAAGACAGATCACAAAGGCTAACTTCAAATAAAATTCTACCGCAAATCAGCTCGGCATGGAAACAAGTAGCAATAAAATTCAACCGAAGGTTAAAACTTTGTGTGAGCTGAGTCTGCCCACCCAATGCGAAAGCGGTACACAAACAGGAACAATAAATGGGCAAAACACCACCGTGTCGTGAACGTGTTAAAACTAAGAAATATATACTGCATGCTGTTATGGCAGTTTCAGATATTATGGAATTCAGTTAAAGAGAATTAGCATTTCAACTCAACAACTGTTGGATTTCGTGATCTTTTGTTAATACCACACCAATCATATGCACATCTTCATAGCTGCTCTCTTTCTTTCTACTGGCCTATTTGCAGCTATTTTGCACTCTGATTTCACTTCTCATTAGTAATTCATGAAGGATTTTTCATTACGTATCTCAAGTCTTGTAAATTACTGGTAATTTTTGCTTGAAATAATGGGAAAGAAGATGATGCTATTTGGGTAGATGACTTTAACGATGCACACAAGGAAACAGCTCTCCATGGCAGAAGTAGCGATAGTGAATAGGAATTTCTTGGTAAGTCATACCCATTTTGTTTTTTCCTGAAACTTTAGTTTCCGAAAATCCCTGCATATATCTCGGACCACAATTTTTTAGCTTTAATTTTGGGGAAAAAGTGCGAGTTATATTTGAGTAAATATGATGGGGGAGTGCTGTATCTTGAAAAAGAAAGGTTACTAGTTCCTAGGAACCATCGTTGTTCAGTTTGTATGTTAATGATATTGGGATGGGTTAAACTAGTGATATGCGGCTGTTTGCTGATGATGCAAAACTGGGGAGAGCAATGTAGAGTCAAGCAGATGTTATGGCCTTACTAGAGGACTTGAATGGATTGCATGAATGGGCAGGTATGTGGAACTGTCAGTTCAGTGTTGCAAAGTGTAAGGTTTGAGATTTGATAATTTGGTAAGCAACAATGGGATGTGAAGTGTACACTTGGTGGGGAAACTTTAAAAAAGTAGAGGAGATGAAAGATCTATGAGTGATGGTGGACAAAGACCTGAAATTCAGTGGCCACATTGCACAAGTTGTGAAGACATCACATCAATTAATGGCAATGATGCAGAGGACCCTGGCGTAAGAAATAGGTTATGATGCCATTGCATAAGGCCTTGATCAGACCTCAGTGGATTATTGTGCACAGATTTGGCCACTGGGTTTTCATGCTGATGAAAACCCAGTGGCCAAATCTGTGCTGGAAAGGGTCCAGAGAAGATTCACAAAATTGGTCAGTGGTCTTTTGGAGTACGAGACAGATTGAGAGAATGTAAGTTGCAAAAGTCTCATGGAAGGGGGGGGGATATGATTGAGATATATATAAGCTTGTCAGGGGTTGTTATCTGGTTGACATGGAAGAGTTTTTCATAGAATAGTTGAGGGAGGCAGAACAAGAGGCCATAATAAATTTAGTTTAATCCTTTATCCAAGTGTGAGCAAACAAAGTTTGTGCCTGAAAATATCTTCAGGACTGGAGTAAGGTAGTACAACACCAGGTAACTTGTAGCAGAGGTGGAGCAAGCTACCATCATTACTATCCCTGGACTGGGGTAAGGTGTTGTACTACTTTACCCCAGTCCTGAAGATATTTTCAGGTGCAAAAAATTTCTTTGTTTGCTCACGCTTGGATAAAAGATTAAACTAAATTTATTATAGTCTAACCAAGTGAAAAATAAACTTTCAGCATTTTTCTCTAAATCCAGTGTAATTTAATAATAAGGTGGTACACCTTTTGGCAACTCCTATAGGTAAAGATGACCTCACTATTGCTTCTGCCTGGTATCTCCACCTCTGGGCCTGGCTCCCACTGAAGAGACCTCAATAAAGGTCGAAACTAGTCTGCGTAGTGGCCCTTCCCTTAATGCATAACATTATTCATATCTGCAAGGAGATGTGTTTTGCATTATGGGAGATATGGGAGATACTGGGATAGGAGTGATGGTAGCTTGCTCCAACTTTGCTACGAGTTTCCCGGTGTTGTACTACCTTACCCTAGTCCTGAAGATATTTTCAGGCGCAAACTTTGTCTGCTCACACTTGGATAAAAGATTAAACTAAATTTATTATAGTCTAACCAAGTGAAAAATAAACTTTCAACATCCTTCCAATCCAGTTATTCATTCCATGATATATCTATGGGCCATCTCCTGAAGTTTGTTATAATCAATAGCCTTATAGTTCCACATATTTCCTTTTTTCACAGAAGTCCTCATTGTGGCTGGTCACCACTTAAGTAATTACTGCATGATCACATTTGGAGGAAGATTTGGCACTTCATTTACCATAACATCCTCTGATGATATAATCAAATCCAAGACCCTTGATCCTGATATATATCCTCTGTTACATACTCCCTCAAACACTCAAGAAATGCATTCTCTTAATATCCAGATGCTATTGCTTCATTTAATCTATCTTCTACTTGCATTTTTGGAAATTATGGAGACAACTACCGTGTTTGAATAAAAACTTTAGTTTAATATTGCTAAAATTTTACAATTCGACGTTTCGACCTTTATGTCAAGGTCATCTTCTGGAGCGTACAAATATACACAAGAAACAAGCTATACTACAATCATACTGGTTCGTTAAAGACACTGACTAACCACTACCACAATTGTTGGCCTGACCTCTGGTGGGAAAAAAAAAAAAATTATACATCAATGCTAGAGTCCTATTATTTCTGTTGTCTACTATATACATATATTAACATCATTCCAGCCAGTTGGAGTGGAATGGTTTCTAATACTAGCAGATTGGCTAGAGTCCTGACTTATGTTGAATCTTTCATATTAGGTTGGCTGAATGTGTACCATCCAGATCCTTGGAATTTTCATACCATCTTTATTGTTAATATTTGGGTGGTGTATCAGGATTTCGCAGGCTTCTTTAAATTTTCTTTCGTACCATGTTTTTGTGCGGTGTAAGGAGCAGGTGCTTTTCCATTGGAAAAGCAAAAAGCACCTGCTCCTTACAATTTCATTTCCCTTATTTCGAATATTTCTGGCATTTGTAAACATGCACACCAGTTCGTTTTTGTTTCTGTAACAAATCCTCCCCCAATCTCACATCTTGGATATTACTCCTTCATACCCCCCCCCCCCAAGCTGTTCCTCTCCGTCATCACTGATCTTACACTTTTCCCTAGACTAAAGTGTAGCCTGCCCCTCCCCCACATCATTTCTTGTAATCACTCTTACACAGTTCCTGTCTGTCCTCTCTTACCTTTTCTCCTGTTTCCCTGTGTCTATCTGTCTTTAAGGAGATGTCTCTCATTTTCTTCACTCATACTACTTACCTCTCTATATCACCTCTTGCTTCTCAGGTGTTCCATTTGCTTCATTCATTACTTCCTCTTGTACAACAGTGTCTCCAACTGGCAAAATAACATCCTTATCTTTACATATGAACTTTCATTTCAGCATTGCAATTATCTTTTAAGTTGTATTTGCAATCGTTGCCACATGGCCCCTGAACTTCAATTTCATATCTATTAACACTCCAAGATCCCCAGCCTCATCAATTTCTTCTAGTCTAATCCCACCAATATAATACAACATTTGATATCTAATCATGGCGAAGTGAATGACTTTACATTTACTCACACTGAACTGATACCCATTTTCCCATACCCACAATTCCAGCCTATTCAAATCATTCTGCAAGTACTGCATATCACCAGCATTCCTGATTACCCTACCTACCTATATATATATAATATTCACCCAAGCTCGATTTGCTTCCTCAGTCTTCTTAAGTAAAAGGCTGGTTATATTCCACTAATTTCAAGCCCTATCCACTGGCCTATGAGTTGTGGAAATACTTTCTGAATATGAATGCTGTGCCGAACAAAGCGGCCTTTTGCAGCTGCCTAGTTTTTAATCCATCTAACACAAGCGCTTCTAGATGTTTTTTTGATGTTTTAGGGATGGCACCTAAAGCACCTATTATTATGGGAACAACTTTTGCTTTTTTTGCCAAATTCCTTTAACTTCGACTTGCAACTCATGATACTTTGTAATTTTTTGAGTTTCTTTGTTGCCAATCCAACTATCTCCTCATACTGATATTTTGATAAACTGAATGCCCTTGTTTTCACTTTTTTCAACCACTGTTATATCAAGTGTATTACATTCCAAGCTTTTGTCAGTCTTGATTTTGAAATCCCAGAGTATTTTAGCTTTTTCATTCTCAATCACTGGTGAACTTTATGCTTGCAATAGCCTTTAGATACTTTATACTCATACTTTTTACATAAATGCCAGTGAATTATCTTAGCTACGTTATTGTGCCTTTTATTATTATTATTACAGGCAACTCCGAGGGAGGCCCCAAATCATGTTCATCACAACTATTTGACATTCACACAGTATCTATCATACCTTGCCTTAAACTCATTCACTGTCACAGCACCCACTACAGACTCTTGCAGCTTATTACACTCATTCAGCACTCTAAAAGTAAAGAACCCAGCTCTAACACCCTTACTAACCACACTCTTGCCCAGCTTCTATGGATGTCCCCTAGTCCTCCCACCACCAGCCCTGTTCTCAAAAATATCTTCTTGAATTAATCTTATAGAAACCCTTCAGTAATTTGAATGTTTCAATCATATCTCCCCTCCTCTGCCTATCAACCAATTTCTGCAACCCACAAATCCTCAACCTGTTCTCATAAGGTTCATTCCACAGACCTGCTATCATCTTGGTCACTCGCCTCTGGATCCTCTCAACCTCCTCCCCATCAAGAAGAAACCGAAGTGACCAAATCTGGGGACAGTAAACGAGATGGGGTCTTATCAAAGCTCGATACAGAGGAACAATAACATGCTTGTCTCTGCTCGTCAAAGTATTCTTCAGCAACCAAGTGATTTGATGAGCTGATTTGGCCACTTTTGCAATGTGCCCCCTAAACTGCAACTCCTTATCCACCAACACCCCTAAATCTCTCGCCTCATCAATTTCCTGGAGTACAGTTCCACCAATGTACTAAACTGCTGCTAATCTTTTCACCTCAAAATGTATAACCTTACATTTTGCCACATTAACATTACACTTTGAAACATTAAATTGACATCCATTTTCCCTAGCCCAGTCCTCCAAACTATCCAAATCATCCTGCAAAATTTTGACATCCTGTGCACTCACAATTGCTCTACCCAACTTTGCATCATCACCAAACAAGTGAAGACTTTTTCTCAGATCCTTCCCTATATCGTTAATGAACAAATTGAAAAGTAGTGGTCCAAGAACAAAGCCCTGCGGCACACCACTAGTCACAAGCCGTCTTTTGGACTCCGCTCCTGAATAAAACACTCTGGTATCTCTCCATCAACCACCCTCTTATCCATCTCACCAACCCTATATCCACCCCCATCTGCTTCAGTTTACTGATTAGAGTAACATGTGGTATCCTCTCAAAGGCCTTGGTAAGGTCCAGTAGAATCACTGTAAACCAATTACCCTTATCCAGTTTAGCCGTCACTGTATTATAAAACATGAGCAAGTTACTGAGGCATTATCTACCCTTCACAAAACCATGTCCCCCATACAGTATCCCATTTTCATCTATACAGTCCTGTATTCTTTTCTTGACTAATTTCTCTAAGACCTTGACAACGATTCCTGATATGCTAATTGTTCGGTAATTTACAACAGCAGTCTTGGAACCTCCTTTATGCAGTGGAACTATTTTCCTTCTCTTTCCACCTCCTCGGGACTAACCCAGACCCGAGACTCAAATTAAACAAAATGGTATAGACAATTCTTTAGCCCCTTCACATACGACACGAGCTGGTATATCCAATCCCACAGATGTATTGACATTGAGGTTATGCAATAGACTACTCACCTCCACTTCATTCACCACAATTCCAGTATAAGCCGTTGGTTCTTCCATTCCTGCAATGTCACCACCTAGATGATACTCTTGCAAAGTGCTCGCTCAGTAATTCCACTATATCGACTGATTTGGTTACCTCCCTACCCTCAGTATTTTTTAAAGTCATTCTGCCATGGACATTTTTCCTTTTACTTGCAACATATTGAAAAATCTGTTTAGGATTCTCTTTAGCCTGCATGACCAATATTCTTTCATAATCCACTTTTGCTTTTCTTACCACCATTGTTACCTTTTTGGCCTGAGCTTTATACTGTTCCTGCACCTGCATGTCACCTTTCTCCTTAAATTCCCTCCACAATTGTTTCTTTTACTGTCTTCTTGAAATTTTTGTATTTTTGCCTTCATAACATTGGTTTTAATGGCCTGTTTTGTGCTGCAGAAATTACTGATTCTGTTTCCTTCTTTAGTGCTTTATTTCTCAACCATTGCCAGGTCAAGTTGCTGTCAGCACTGTCCTCTATGCTGTGAAGGTATTTTCCATGGAATGCTTTATTTTTTCCATCTTTCAGTTCTCACTTTTACTTGGTTGGTTTTGTATTCCAATTTTGTCTCCATGGGTTTAAATAAACCCTCTTTCCTTACTTCAATTAGTAATTTTACCGTTGTTTGCTGCAGACAATCATTCAGATTTTGTTTTTCTTCTTTAATAACTTGCTTTACTTGTAGTAATCCTCTGCCTCCTTTTTTGCTTGATAGATAGAGCCTACCAATGTTACTGTGAGGATTGAGGACATAGTACATTGTCATTAATTTCCGAATTTTTCGGTCTAAATCCTCCACCTTTCTAGTAGTAAGACTTATACGTTGGTTAGACATAACTGGTAATTAATTTACGGAATTGACAACGCATATAAAGTAAATAAATTAAAGATAACTTTAATGAATCACTTCTATATTTCGGCAATGTCGCATTGCCATCTTCGGGAACATAAAGATATGGTATGTGCACTAAGGAACTAACAAAGCAAATGAGGAAGAAAATAAGAACTAATTTTGTTCCTAAAGTCCTAATGGTGCCCTCTTGCGGGCTAATTTGGTAGTCTTGGCAGTTGGGCTGAAGTTCTCAAAATGAAAGTCTCCCAAATTTGGGGCAGTTTCATGCACCCAAATTTGTTGAGGTTAGGAACGTTTTTTAGAGCTGCTGAAGATTCTTTGAATAGTCTTTCGTATTTAAACTTGCTGCGATGGATTATTTTTGTCTTCCAACGAATTTTATGGTGGGTATCTAAGGCATGGTCTGCCAGTCCAGAGCGGCTGTACTGGTGAAAACGGATGTAGTCTTGGTGTTCTGAAATCCTGATATTTGTTGTTCTGCCTGTTTGGCCAAAGTAGGACAATTTGCAGCTGCAAGGGACCTGGTATACACCAGGTAGGTCTAGGGAAAGTGGTTGGTCTTTGGTAGAGCGGATAAGGGATGCCAACTTTTTATATGGTCTGTAACAGGAAGTAAGGTCATATTTTTTGAGGATATTAGTTATTTTTTCAGAGGTGCCCTGGATGTAGGGGATAGTGATAGACTTGGTGTAGTCTTTATTGTGGAGGGGGGGAGGGGGGTTGTGGTTTACAGGTTTTAGTATTTTTTGGATTTTTTTGGGGTTGTAGCCATTGGCTAAGAAAGTGTTGAGGATGTGGTTTAGTTCCATAGTCAGGGCCTTGTCATCTGAGCAGATTAATTTTGCCCTGTTATATAGTGTTTTTATCACCCCATATTGTTGTGAGGGGGGGGGGTGGGATTGCTGGTGAATGTATCTGCCAGTGTGGGTGGGTTTTCTGTAAACAGAGAAAACCAAAGATCCACCAAGCTGGCGGGTGATTAAAGTGTCTAGGAAGGGGAGGGTGTTGTTTTCCTCTTTTTCTAAGGTGAACTGGACTCTGGACTGGCAGACCATGCCTTAGATACCCACCATAAAATTCGTTGGAAAAAGACAAAAATAATCCATCGCAGCAAGTTTAAATACGAAAGACTATTCAAAGAATCTTCAGCAGCTCTAAAAAACGTTCCTAACCTCAACAAATTTGGGTGCATGAAACTGCCCCAAATTTGGGAGACTTTCATTTTGAGAACTTCAGCCCAACTGCCAAGACTACCAAATTAGCCCGCAAGAGGGCACCATTAGGACTTTAGGAACAAAATTAGTTCTTATTTTCTTCCTCATTTGCTTTGTTAGTTCCTTAGTGCACATACCATATCTTTATGTTCCCGAAGATGGCAATGTGACATTGCCGAAATATAGAAGTGATTCATTAAAGTTATCTTTAATTTATTTACTTTATATGCGTTGTCAATTCCGTAAATTAATTACCAGTTAAATCCTCCACCTCTAGCTGGGTCCATTCAACAATGCCTGCTGAATATCTCATAACAGGTATGGTCCAGGTGTTAATTGCGTTTATCAAATTTCCAGCATTAGTCATTGACTTAAGGAGTTTGCTTAGTCACCTTATGTATTCTGCTCTAGTTTTTTCTTAGATATTATTGTGCAGAATTTCTGATGCTTCTAAAATTCCCAAATATTTCTAGCTATCTTCAAATTTTATTGCCTTGATTTTTTCATCATTGAGCAGCTTGATTTCGTTCATATCGTCAAACTTTCCTCTTGTTATTTCATCAATTGTGCATTTGATTAAGCCAAAATCCATTGATATATCTTGATTGAATATGTGCACAGTATTAAGCACTGATCCGAGTTCATTCTCTGATTTTGCGTGCAACTTCAGATCATCCATGTATAAAAGGTAAGATATCTTTGCACTTTTTTGCGCAGTTTTTGATAACCATGAATAGTTTTATTTAAAATTGTAATTAAGGGGATCAATAACAAGATAAACAATAGAGGAGATAATGAGTCTCCTTGAAAGATACCCCTTTTTTATGCTTACCTCTCCAATTTCTTCTCTATTCAGAACCAACATTGTTTTTCAATTTTTCATACTGGATTGCAAAAATTTTTGTGTTTTCGTTAATATTGAATAGTTCTGTGCATTTTAAAATCCAACTATGAGGGACTGAATCAAACACTTTTTTATAATCTATCCAAGCCATATGAATTGGTTTTTCTACGTTTGCAATTTTTCAGAATCATTTTATCAATCAGCAATTGGTCTTTTGTGCCTCTTGAATTTTTGCTGCTACCTTTTTGTTCAATTGGAAAAAGAGAATTGGCTTTAAGATAGCTGTATATTTTGTCAGCTAGTATGCCTGTGAGTAGCTTAAAAGTTGTTGGCAGGCAGGTTATTGGTCCAGAAGTTTTCTGGACCAATAACCTGCTGAGCCACTCTTCTTTGCTTTGCCCTTCTAATATATATATATATATATATATATATATATATATATATATGAGGGCTGTTCAATAAGTAATAAGACTAATTTTACTGTCGCGAAACCACTCATCACAATATTAATTTCTGTGGAATAAAGAAATGTTGCTGTCTGTATTAACAAAAGAGGTTGATAGATGGTGTATACAGGTTGATGTGCCAGAGTGTCACGTGACTAAATGCAAGCTTGTTTCTGTTATGATAGGTTTCACGGTATAAAAGAACACAAATGGTTAAGCAAATAACTATTTATTAACTTAAAAGCTAATATTTCGCTGGTGTTATATCCAGCATCTTCAGAGCACACAACACAAAGTTTGTTACAAAAGCAAGACAACCACAATCCGGTGTAACAGTGGGGACAGTATAAGTGATTGCAGCGTGCAACACAAGACTAAAGTCCTAATATGGCGCCATCTAGGTTAAAAAAAAATTTCAAGTTTTGAAATAGTAGTCCAAATGATAAAAAATAAAAGTAATAAATATTAATTTGGTCTTAGGATGACTGTCTCCAAAATCTTTGGTAGATTTATACAGCCATACTTGTTAAGGTTTGGGGTATGTTTCAAGGCTTCTGTTGATTCCAGGAACAATCTCTCTGACTTGTATAAGCTTCTGTGCATTACTTTTTTTTCTTTCCAATTGATCCTGTGTGCAGGGGTATCCAGAGCATGGTCTGCCAGACCCGACTTACCATAGCGAAAGTGTCGGATATATTTTTTGTGTTCACTGAGGCGGATGTCCACATTTCTTCCTGTCTGTCCGTAGTAGGCTTGATGGCAAGAACAGGGCACTTCATAGACACCAGGATGTGATAAAGGAGTGCATTTGTCCTTGTGTGAATGGATGAGAGTTGCTAATTTTTTATAAGGTTTAAATACTGTGCGTAATTGGTGTTTGTTAAGCACCCTAGATATCTTTTCAAATGTGCCTTTAATATATGGGATGGCGATTGTTTTGTTGTAGTCTTCTGTGGTAGATAGAGGGGATTTATCGGTAGCATTTTGTATGTTATCTATTTTACGGGGATTATAACCATTGTTTAAGAAGGTTTGACGTAGGTGAGAAAGTTCAGCAGTGAGAGCACTGTCATTGGAACAGATTGCCCTAGCTCTATGGGTTAGTGTTTTTAAGATACCATATTGTTGAGAAGGGTGATGGTGTGATTGTTTGTGTAAGTATCTCCCTGTATGTGTGGATTTTCTGTAAACAGAAAATGATAAGGTACCTTCTGGAAGACGTGTGATCAGTGTGTCCAAGAAAGGCAGGCAGTCATTGGCTTTTAGTTCCATTGTAAAGTGGATTTTAGGATGCTGGCTATTTAGGTGCGCTAAAAATGTATTCAATGTGTCTGGGTCATGTGGCCAAATGGCAAACACATCATCAACTTGTGTTCTTTTATACCGTTCTTTTATACGTCGTCAGTCTGTGTTCTTTTATATCGTGAAAGCTATCATAACATGTCTGATGAACACATAAGCCTATCCACGCGCAAGCTTGTTTCAGCACGCCAACAAGCCACGACAAGTCGTCGAATTGGAAGCGTCCTTGGAACAGTGTTGCAATTAAATTTTGTGTGCATTTGCAAAAATCGGCATCGGACACTTTTAGCATGATACGCGAAGCTTTCCACGATGAAGCAATGTCGAGGGCAAGTGTTTTTCGCTGGCATAAAACTTTTAAGGAAGGAAGGCAAAATGTGGAAGATCTTGAACGTGAGGGAAGACCTTCAATGTCCATCACAGAGACAATGATCAACACAGCAGCGATTATCATCAAGGAGGATCGCAGAATTACAGTACGCCAGCTGCATGTTGTCCTGAATATTTCTGTGGGAAGTGTTCACTCAATCATGGCTGAACATTTGGGACTGAAATGTGTTTGCGCCCGATGGATTCCCAAACTCTTGACACTGGAGCAAATGCAGCATCGAGTGGATGTGTGCACAGAATGGATAGAAAGACTGGAACAAGAAGGCGACAACTTCTTAAAACGCATCATTACAGCAGATGAAGCTTGGTTGTATCACTATGACCCTACAATGAAACAACAAAGCAGTGAATGGAAGCATCCGTCTTTGCCTACCCTAAGAAAGCAAAAACTGTAAAATCAGCTGGTAAAGTTATGACCATAATGTTTTTTTGACTATGAAGGCATTGTTTACCAACATGCTATAGAACCCGGGAATACTGTAAATGGCTCATACTATGCGGATGTTTTACGGACGATGATATACAGCACGTCAAAAGGAAGCGTCCATTGCTGAAGAATGGCTTCTTATTGCACCACGATAATGTAAGGCCACATATTGCTGATGGTGTAGTGGATGTTTTGCAGAACAACAACATAGATATCCTACCACACCCTCCATACAGTCCTGATCTCGCACCGTGTGATTTCTGGCTGTTTCCTCAGCTCAAGAAACCACTAAGAGGCCGCCATTTCGAAAGCAACAAAGCATGTGTAAAAGCTGCAGAGGCGGTTTTGAAAGAACTCCCAAAAAACGAACTTTCACATGTGTTTAAGAAGTGGACGCAACGTTGGGACAAATGCATCGCGTCTCACGGTAGTTACTTCGAAAAGACCATGTAAATGATGACGATTAAAGGTAATCTGTTTTCTGTATGAATATAGTCTTATAACTTATTGAACAGCCTCCGTGTGTATATATATATGTATTATATGTATATATATATATATATATTATATGTATTATTTCAAAGCCGAATACAGAAACTATAAAAGTTTCATATGAAATTTGACCAGAGAGCTTATGGAATACATTTGCTGGCATTTACGAGTTGCCCTAGCCAGACCTTATAGGAGACCAATTGCTATGCCCAATTGTCCATATATTCACATCCTATTGGTCCATTTTGATTAGGTTTCATTGGCCTGACTGCTGTTTCAAACTGGTTGGTTTTCGTCAGAGACCAGGCAGAAACTTGAAGAGAGCAAAAACTCTCTTTCAATACTAAGGAACTTGAAACATTGGAGAGGTGTATTTTTCAGTGCGTAAAAGTATTTACTAAAATAAAGAGCCAAAAGGCTTCAGTTCGGTGATGCAAAAATTATAAAAATCAAGTGGATATTAAATCCAGCATTATTTCAAAGTCAAATACAGAAATTATAAAAGTTTTGTATGAAATTTTTGTAACAAAAAAAAAAAAAATTGTATTTTATTTATTATTTTACAAAATTTGGAAGCTAAACACCAAACATGTAACTTTTTCAAGCCCCTTCATGCCTTCAGTAAGCAGGGCAGTAATTCCAATGGGCAGTGAAATTAATTTTCTATCTAAAGGCATTCACAAATACCTATGCTTATTACAGGATTTGAATCTGCAGCTTGTTGGTTGGAGAGTTGTGCTAACCGCTCAGCCAACTAGGCAAGCTGTAGAGTTTGGTGTCTTCAGAGAGTATTATTTACTGAGAGTGTGTTGATACAAAGCATTTGAACCAACACACTCTCAGTTGGTTAGGATGGTGTGTAGGCATTCATGATGTGAGTGAGTGTGAGAATAACCAAAAAAAAAAGAAGAAGAAGAAAAAGAAAGTGGAATCTAGTATCTCAAGTGACAATTAAATAAGATAGTTCATACGAAGTAGATTGGTATTTGGAAACCTAAAATTGCAGCTTATTTATGCTAATGCTAGAAATATCAAGAATAATAATTATTATTATTATCATCCTAAGACTCCTATGGAGTTAAAGACTCATCTTGGAGGTTGTCATTCCTTGCCTTAAATATATTCAAATTCTCTACAGACATTACTTTCTGAGGTAATGCATTCCAACCATTCTCCCTTGCTCGCACCCTCCTTATACAGTTTCCAGGTATGATCTTTTGTTGTTCTCTGATTTCTCACCATTTTATGAAAACCTCTTCAGTGTTAATCCTATAGCAATCCCTCACCAACTTGTATCTATCATATCACCCATCTTCTTCCTTTCACTAGACTCTGTAAATTGCATTTTCTCAACCTCTCTTCATATTCAACATTCCTGAGATCAGAAACTACCTTAGTCAATTGCCTCTGGACCCTTTCCAACATCTCTTCATCTTTTTGAAAACCAGTTGACTAAATCTGTGCACAGTAGTGGTTAGGCCATTATGTGGCCTAATTAAGGCCTTATACAATGGAACCAGAATCTCCTTACTTCTACAAGTCAGTTTTCTCTTCATCATTACCAGAATTGTGTTGTCCTCCTCAAAATTTTGGCAATGTGTCCTTTAAATTTTAGATCCTTATCCACCATCACCTGAAGATCTCTTATTTCCTCCACCTTCAAGAATATATCCCCACCAAGCATAAATTCTACATCCCATCTTTGTTTCCCAAATTTTAAAACCTTACATTTTTCAACATTGAACTGGTATCTCCACTCCCATGCCCATTCACTCAACCTATTCAAGTCTTCTTGTAAGGCCAGAACATCTGTCTCCTCCTCATAGTTCATTTCAGTATATCCCCATTCAAAGTTTCAATATCACAAACATATAAGTTTAAGGGCCATTGCAGGTTAAACAGCAATGGCCCTTAAACAGACCCCCGAGGCACACCACTAATGACTTTCCTCTTCTGGGATATTGCTCTCCCATACACAACTTGCTGATACCTATTAGATAGCCAATCTCTAATCCAGTGCACTAGTCTAATAAATTATCTGTCAAAAAGCCTTTGCAAAATATAAGTGTACTATTGTGTATCCATCTCCTTTATGAGATAGGAAAAAAGGATGTAGATTTCTATTCATGTTGGACAATCAGGAAAGAGAATAGTAGGACAAAAGATACAGTTGGATACTGCTATAGGCCAGTGGGAGCATATGGCAATGGATGATATGGAAAAATGTATTGACAAATTAGCACAATCAGCAAGATTGAGTAATTATATGGTGAATTTCAACTATGGAGCATAGACTGGAAGAAAGAAAAATCACATGATTGGAAAAAAAATAGAATTTACTGACCTGCTAGAGTTAATGACTTGAAACAGCTTGTGATGAAAGGTACTCAGGGTTTGAGAGTGTTTTATATCTGGTCATAGGATTTAAAGATCTGTCCATAACCAAAATAGTAACTTTTCCTTCAAATTGCAAACAGTCCTGCATTCTTGACTAGAAATGTTGAGAGACATTGGAGTTTTCAGTTAAGAAGAGGGTATATATGGGACTACTGTAGGGCAGATAATTACGACAATCTCAAGAGGTACTTGAAGTAGTGCCATGCCATAGCATAAAAAGCTGCAAGGGAAGGGTGTTTACAGGTATGTGTAGGAGGCATGCTGTATACCCAAGGTCCTGATGAGAAATCAGTAGAAATTAGATTTATGAGTTTCATTAAGCAGAAGCTTAAAAAAAAATGTTGTGGAGAGTATATAAGGAGAAAAGTGAAGCAAGTTCCTGAGCAGTACTAGGTATATGCAAGAAAGATGACCTGCATAGTAAGGAAGTCAAAATCAGATTATGAGAAGACATTAGCTTAACGGGTCAAAGACAAATCCCCAAGTTCTTTCAGATGCTAGGTGAGCTCTTCAAAACGATTTAGTTATATGTGTAAATGGGATGTTAATGGGATATTGTATATGCCTTATACTTATGGTATAGGTCAGCAGTTAGAATTAAAGGATGGATTGGTTGTTGTAAAATCTGTTAAGAAATAAAAATGCACATTATTTGTGGTGTTTGTTATTCATAATCTGTATGGATCCTGTTATGGAAAAAAAAGTGCATTAAGTTTAACATAAAAACTGGAAATATTAACCTCACTGTTTATTTTATGCAGGTTATGGTATACCTTAATTGGCTACAAGTCTTCAGTGTAATAATACAGTTAACTTCTGTAATAGTGTTTTATGAAAATCAATAAAAAATACAACTCTGAAAATAGGAAGGAATATCGAGAAAATCAACTGTCTTCTGCATTGGGAATCTATGGAATAAATAAAATATAAAAATAAATAATAGAATAAGTAATGCTGATATAGTGGAAAGCTAAATGAATAAGTTTATGTGGAATAAAATTCAACCTATAACTGGTTGAATAACAGAGAAATTATCCAAAATCCTAAACTAGCAGTAAACAAGACAGTATTCAAACTACTTTTAACTTATGGATCTGATAGCTGATCACCACAGGTATGAGAGTTCTGCGAAAAACTATAGGATTGAACAGATTGCTTCAGCTGCAGAATCCTATTAATAATGATGGTGTTAACAAAAACTTGACATCATGTATTTGAGAATGTGTGAGCAGAGCTAACCTAAGGTGGTAATACTATTTAACATGAATGGAAGAGGAAAATTGAGTAAAACAGGTATTTATTAGTGTGATAGGAATGTGGGTCAGAGGAAATCCAATTAAGTGGATTATGCAATTAATAGTAATTTGAAAACTGTAAGATCTTGACAGTATTGAACCTTTCAAATAACAGATTGATTTGGAAGAAAGTATTAATTGGAAGCTAGTAATAATGTATGCTTAATTATATAGTACTATTAAAGAATTTCACATACCTCATGAAGTTAATGAGATGTCAAAAATTAATAGTGATATAGAGTTTTTATGTTATTCTATTTGTGTAGCCATATGTCTACCAGATCATCCATAATAGGTGAGTTTTGAGTTTAGAGTGGATGATCAAATTATTAGAGCTACAGTGTAAAAAAGGTATTTTGTGAGTTTTGGGTAGAAATAAAACCACATTGTCAATGTTTTTTACATCAAATTGTTTTTATTAAAATTAGTCATCTAATGATACACTTAAAAAAGTAAAGTATGCTTATATAATTAAAGAAAAAATGTATATAGAAATAATTACGATCAATATTTGATAATGAATGATAAATGCATGTAAACACAAGAAAGATATTTAATTAACCAAATATTTCGGTCTGGAAATAGCAGACCATCTTCAGTGGTATTACAAGAACAGTTTTAAAAAATACAAGCTAGAATACTAACAGTAGATCGTTAAAAATAGAACATGCTGCGTGATGTTATATCACTAAGTATTAAGTATAAAATGGAACATTTTGAAGTAGAGACATGATTGAAAAAAAAAAAAAAAAAATTAATGAGTAATCTTGATTAGACTTTTCCAGATTTTTGATATAGATATAGTCATTACGATTCAGGTTGGGACGATGGAGTAAGGCCTCCACGCTTTCCTTGAACACACGTTCGAACCTATAATGGGATCTATGTAAGCGGTGAGTCCTGGACCAAAAGATGCTGTGGTCAGTTTCAATCCCATGTTGAGCCAATCCAGACTTTTCAGGTTTGTTGTGAAGAATGGAGGATTGATGTTCTTGGATTCTTTTTTCAAGAGACCGTCCAGTCTGTCCAGAATAGGAAAGATCACAGTTGCAAGGAATTTCATAAACTCCAGGAAGAGATAAAGTTGAGCGTTTGTCTTTAGGAGAAGGAAAATGAGAAGACAATTTGTTAATAGGAATACGTAGTTGTTAAATCATATTTCTTTAAAATGCTTGCGATAGGTTCTGAAATACCGGAGATATAAGGAATAGTCACTCGATGTACTGAAACTTTGTTGTTTTGTGGAGGATTATAAGAATTGAGAAGATGTTGAGTACTTTTTTTAGAAAAGCCATTGAGTTTCATGTGTTGTTGGATAGTAGAAAGTTCTTTCTCTAGATAATCAAAAGTAGAACAATTAGTTTTGGCTCTTCTGATGAGACATTTTATAATTCCTGTTTTTTGACAAGGATGATGGGCTGATTCTTTAAGAATATATTATTATTATTGTTGTTGTTCCAGGCAACTCCAAGGATAATAGGGCCTCCCTCGATGAGTCTGTCGACTCATCGAGGGAGGCCCTAACATCATGTCAAGAACAACTATTCGACATTCACACAGTATCTATCATACCTTGCCTTGAACTCATTCATGGTCGTAGCACCTACAACAAACTCTGGAAGCTTATTCCACTCATTCACTACTCTCCAAGTAAAAAACTTAGCTCAACACCCTTGTCAACCACGCTCTTGCCCAGCTTCCATTCATGACCCCTAGTCCTCCCACCACCAGTCATATTTTCAAAAATATCTTCTCGATCAATCTTATAGAAACAATTCAGTAATTTGAATGTCTCGATCATATCACCCCTCCTTCGCCTATCGACCAATTTCTGCAACCCACAAATCTTCAACCTATTCTCATAAGGTTCATTCCACAGACCTGCTATCATCTTGATCACTCGTCTCTGGATCCTCTCCACTTCCTCCCCATCATGAAGAAACCCTGGTGCCCATAACTGGGCACAGTAGTCCAGATGGGGTCTTATCAAGGCTCGATACAGAGGAACAACAACTTGTTTGTCTCTACATGTTAAAGTATTTTTCAGAAGCCAAGTGATTTGGTGAGCTGTTTTAGTCACTTTTGCAATGTGCCCCGTAAACTTCAATTCCCTATCCACCAACACTCCCAAATCCCTGGCCTCATCAATCTCCTGGAGTACTGTTACACCAATGCGATATACTGCTGCTATTCTTTTCACCCCAAACCTTACACTTTGGCACATTAAATTGACATCCATTTTTGCTAGCCCAGTCCTCCAAACTATCGAAATCATCATGTAAAATTTTGACATCCTGTGTACTCATAATTGCTCTACCCAACTTTGCATCATCAGCAAACAAGTGAACACTTCCTCTCAAAACCTTTCCTATATCATTGATGAACAAATTGAAAAGCAGTGGTTCAAGAACAGAGCCTTGTGGCACTCCACTAGTCACAAGCCATCTTGTACTCTCAAATAAACTCCACTCCTGAATAAACCACTCTCTGGTATCTCTCCTTCAACCACCCTCCTATCCATCTCACCAACCCTATATCTATCCCCATCTGCTCCAGTTTACTGATTAGGGTTCTATGTGGCATCCTATCAAAAGCCTTGGCAAGGTCCAGTAGTATTACTGTAAACCCATTACCCCTATCCAGATCTACCCTTCAGAAAACCATGTTGTCCCCCATACAATATCCCATTTTCATCTATCCAATCCTGTGTTCTTTTCTTGATTAATTTCTCTAAGACCTTGACAATGATTCCTGATATGCTAATCATTCGGTAATTTACAACAGCAGTCTTGCAACCACCTTTATGCAGTGGAGCTATTTTCCCCTCTTTCCACCCCCTCGGAACTAACCCAGACCCGAGACTCAAATTAAACAAAATGGTCAAGGGTACTGACAATTCTTTAGCTGCTTCTCGTACAACATGAGCTGGTATACCATCCAATCCCACAGATGTATTGACATTGAGGTTATGCAATAGACTACTCACCTCCATTTCATTCACCACAATTCCCGTATAATCTACTGGTACATTTGTTTCTGCAATGTCACCACCTGGATGATATATTCTTGCAAAATGCTCACTCAGTAACTCAACTATATCAACTGATTCAGTTACCTGACTATCATATGCATTCTTTAAAATCATTCTGCCATGTACATTTTTCCTTTTACTTGCTACATATCTAAAAAACTGTTTAGGATTTTCTTTAGCCTGCATGGCCAATGTTCTTTCGTAATCCTTTTTTGCTTTTCTTACCACACTCATTACCCTTCTGGCCTGTGCTTTATACTGTTCATGTGCCTGCCGGTCACCTTTCTCCTTAAATTCCCTCCATAGTTGTTTCTTTTTTTGCAGCTCAAGCTTAATGATGTTATTCATCCATTTAACCCCTAGTTGATTTATTATTCGGACTCTAGTTATACAGTCAGCCATTGCTTCATGCAAACGCTTTTTAACTACCTCCCATGCACTATCGACTTCTAGTCCTTGCAGTTGTACATGCCATGGCACTGAACCAATCAAACTCCTAAGCTTGTCATACTTTCCAGCCTGATAATTCCACATGTACCCTGTCTTAATTGAAAATTCTACACCTTTAGCCACCTCCCAAGTCAAGGCCCTATGATCACTCTCACCGATTGGTGGCAATGTGGTCATATTTGTTACAGCCAAATCCTCAGATGTAATTACTAGGTCAAGCACTCTCTGACTCCTAGTATTTTCCATTACATGCTGTCGCAGATAGTTATCCCTTAATAACCGCATAAAATCCAATTCCTTCCTCCCGTGTGTCCTCTCCTCACCCCATTCAATGTAACCATAGTTGAAATCTCCCATAATAATCACCCTCCTTCCACTCATTTCTTCTATTTGCTTGTGCATACTGTCACCACCATCTTTTCCATCACCTAGTCTATAGCAGCACCCAATTGTATATTTAGTTCTGCTAGCCACAACCTCACACCAAATGGCCTCAAATGTGCTCTTTTCTCTATCCTGCAATTCAACTTCTATTCTCCTTGGCTGCAGCTCATCAGCTATCATCAACAGTACTCCTCCCCCCAGTTTATTCTCCCTGTCATTCCTGAACACACTATACCCATCATATTCATTCCCACTAGCTATATCATCTACAGTCAGCCATGTTTCACTAATACCAATAACCTGTGGTCTGGAAGTGCCAACCATGGTCAAAAACTCCTCTTTTTTGTTCCTAATACTCCTAGCATTAGTGTACATGAATTTAAGACCCCCATTCTAATTCTTTTTTAAAAACTCCTCAGATTTTTTAGAAAAATTAAAAAATATCTCATTACAACTTACAGATTTTATGGTTAGCTTTGATATAGAATCTTTATATACCAATGTACCTCTCAAGGAAACTTGAAAATTACTTGCTGACATCTTTCCTTAAGACATTATAAAACTTTTCGATTTTGTAATACACTCTGGATATTTCGTATGTCAAAATAAATTTTACAGCCAAATAGACGGAACGGCCATGGGAAGTTCTCTTTCTCCTGCTTTAGCCAACTTTTATTTGGAACATTTAGAAAAAGTCCTTTTCTCATCTATTTTCCCTCAACCATCCTTTTGGGTAAGATATATAGATGACATTTTTACTATTTGGCCTCACGGCAAAAACTCTTTACCTTCTTTTTTAAACAGTATTAATTCCTTGCATCATCATATAAAGTTTACTATGGAAATAGAAGAAAGCAACCAGTTATCTTTTTTAGACGTTCTCCTCATCTGGTCACCTTCAAATATTCTTACAACTACAGTATACAGGAAACCAACGTTCACAGGTCGTTATATTCTTAAAGAATCAGCCCATCATCCTTGTCAAAAAACAGGAATTATAAAATGCCTCATCAGAAGAGCCAAAACTAATTGTTCTACTTTTGATTATCTAGAGAAAGAACTTTCTACTATCCAACAACATAAAACTCAATGGCTTTTCTAAAAAAAGTATTCAACATCTTCTCAATTCTTATAATCCTCCACGAAACAACAAAGTTTCAGTACGTCGAATGCCTATTCCTTATATCTCCAGTATTTCAGAACCTATCGCAAGAATTTTAAAGAAATATGATTTAACAACTACGTATTCACCTATTAACAAATTGTCTTCTCATTTTCCTTCTCCTAAAGACAAACGCTCAACTTTATCTCTTCTTGGAGTTTATCAAATTCCTTGCAACTGTGATCTTTCCTATTTTGGACAGACTGGATGTTCTCTTGAAAAACGAATCCAAGAACATCAATCCTCCATTCTTCACAACAAACCTGAAAAGTCTGGATTGGCTCAACATGGGATTGAAACTGACCACAGAATCTTTTGGTCCAGGACTCGCCTCTTACATAGATCCCGTTATAGATTCGAACGTTTGTTCAAGGAAAGCGTGGAGGCCTTACTCCATCGTCCCAACCTGAATCGTAATGACTGTATATCTATATCAAAAATCTGGAAAAGTCTAATGAAGATTACTCATTAATTTTTTTTTTTTTTTTTTTTTTTTTCAATCATGTCTCTACTTCAAAATGTTCCATTTTATACTTAATACTTAGTGATATAACATAACGCGGTGTGTTCTATTTTTAACGATCTATTGTTAGTATTCTAGCTTGTATTTTTTAAAACTGTTCTTGTAATACCACTGAAGATGGTCTGCTATTTCCAGACCAAAATATTTGGTTAATTAAATATCTTTCTCGTGTTTACATGCATTTATCATTGTCTTATGTCACAAGTATCCTTAAAACTGCAATATTTGATAATGCTGCATTTTGCTGCAATTACTGCTTCAATTCATTTCTGTGCCGCACATCCATCAAACGCTCTATTAATTGGCATTTGTTTGTGACAAGTTCCTTAGAAATTTCCTGCTTCATCAGTTTCCAAAGGTTCTCGATGGGGGTTGAGATCCGGTGAATTTCCAGGCCAGTCAAGAACCTTGACTTTTTTCTCATTCAGGAATTTTGTTACTTTTTTTGCCTTATGGCAAGGAGCAAAATCATGCATGAATGTGAAATCGTTATTCTGGAATCACTCCTGTATCTGGAGTAGCATCTTGGTCTCTAGTACCTTGATGTATTGATTCTGCTTCATTGTTCAAGTACTTGCTGTGACGATGAGCTGTCAATGAAAATATCTTATTGCCAGCATCCAGCATCATTTTTGTAAGAAATCTCCAAGGTGCCTTCCTGTTTTCCATGCAAATATCACTAATTTTTCTTTCTTCCAGTGGGGTGGTAATTTTTTTTTTCAGCCACATTTCTTCAAATGCTTCGGTACCAATTCGATATTTGCATCAATTTTTTTTTTTTTATTATTCGGCCCACTGATGCTTGTGAAACATTAGCAATTGATGCTATCTTCCTTTGAGAATGTTCAGTATTCATTAAGAGCATTTTTATTTCTGAAATTTTCATTGGAGAAAGATCTTTGACCTTGCCCATGGTAAAAATACACTGTCAAGAAAAGAATAAAAAAATCATAAAATAACACAATATTCAACACTTATAAACCATATACAAATCTTGAAATAAACTACTTACCATCAAAATATTATAAGAACACTCCAAAAGTAATTAAAATGCTTGAATAACCTCAACAACTTATAAACAAACGCAACTGAACAAGATGGCTGAGAATCTAAACACAAAATGGCGTCCATATGACAGGTTATGAAACCAACAGTACAGTATTGTCAACTATATATTTAAAATCAGTAAACATAATTATTTAATAAAATAAAATTAAAGAACTCTGTGTAACCAGGTTTTCGTTTATTATAACTGGTCAAAGCATAAAATTGTTTACTGTAATTTATGGAGTGGCTCTAATAATATGATCACCCACTGTATATTTTGTAGTATATCTTGTACAACTTTATATGTGGTTTTTATCTTTAGAAGAGTAGACCAGATAGGAAAGGCTTGTTTGAATTCTGGTTTATGTGTGGTATTATTAAGAATTATTTTGAATTTTTCAGATATCCTATTCTCCCCCCCCCCCCCATTTCCTTATTTAAGGAACTATTCCACTATTTTGGAGTGTTCTGTATGTTCCCTGCTAGCCTCCTTTTGATCAGGAGTGCATTTAATATTTTTATTTTTGTATTGTGTGCGTGTGTCAGGCTAGAAATACCAAGATTTAGTAATGCAGAGCTTGTAAGTATTTTACCAAAACAAGTTACCATAAGGTGTTATAACCTTATTAAATAAAAATCTCAGGAGGAGATATAGATGTAGAAAGTATTTTTACCTTGGGTATAGTTATGTTAAAGATACCAAGCAATTTTAAACCTGGTTTTACTCCATTTTTTCCAAGTAAGCAAACAGACAAAATGTCAAGTTTGTGCCTGCAATTTATGCAAGACTAGCTGATCCCACAGGTAGTGCAAGACCAAGGCAACTCGTGGCTGGCTCCCACTGATGAGACCTCAATAAAGGTCGAAACCGATCTGAGTAGTGGCCCCTTGCCTTTAATACAAAACATCAATACATCCCCTTCTTGGAGATGTGTTTTGGCATTAAGGGTAAATATTAAGATTAGTGATCAGAGCTTGCTCCACCTTTACCATGAGTTGCCTTGGTCTTGCACTACCTGTGGGATCAGCTAGTCTTGCATAAATTGCAAGTGCAAACTTGACATTTTGTCTGTTTGCTTACTTGGAAAAAATGGAGTAAAACCAGGTTTAAAATTGCTTGGTATCTTTAACATAACTTGATTATGTGTTGTAAAAATGTGCTGAACATTTTTACAACACATAATCAAGATTAGCATCACTATAACCATGATGTTAATCTATTTTGGTGTTTCTTTGACCTTCATTTGTCTTCATTACTAACAGTTTATTAGATAATATGCAATTTCCTTTATACAGCTGATATTAATAGATAAACTGAGTTCATACAGCTGATATGGCATAACAATTTGCTTCATTGTGTTGGATTTCTGTTAAAAGAACATAGCAAATATTATTTTTTCTAGTATCATGAATGCAAGTTATATTATTTCACAACATTTAAAGTCAACCATTTTTGAAAAATGAGCTCATTTTTTTTTCTTAAATTGACATGATTATAACTTTACTGTTGTCATTATCAGGTATCTGATAATGAGATGATTCAGTTGTGACTGCATGGTAAAACAGAAGTTTAATATATCTGTTTAACATATTATTCATTTCAACATTCATTTTAGTAGTTTGTTTAGTTTCATACATTTTTATTCTGTGTTACAGATTTTATTTTTATTATTTTATTTTATTTATTTATTTATTTATTGGATAGGTTAGGGTGGGGTGGAGGTTGATGTTTTAATTTTAGAACGTTTGAATATTCCTCTATGAATATCTTTCCTTAATCTTTGTCACTATTTAGCAACAAATTTGTCATATGTTAGACATAACTGAATGTATATTATTATTCATATTATTATGCGAGTACCTCTATAAAGTTTGGAAAGAAATCAAGAGAGGATGCACTGATTATTCACACATCTCCTTATCTACATTTATTCTGACAATGCATTTACAACTCTCTGATAACTTTATTCCACTCATTGCTTCACTACTCTCAAGCACAAAATCTAGTCTTCATATCCTTGTTTCGCATTTTGTACTCATATCTAGCTTCCAGGATCACCTCTTTCTCATCATGAACTGCAAAATTTTTCTCTGCATCTGTCTTATAAAAATAAAAACTAGTAACTTACTTGTTTCTATTGTATACCCTCTTTTCCATGTATCAACTAAATTTTGTAACTCACAAACTTTGTAATTCATTCTTATAGTGAGTATTTAAAAGCCTATCACTATCTTGATTGCTTACCCCTGTATCCTCTCTGTTGCTTCTCCCATTTCCAAGAAACTTAAGTATTAACTAGTCCAGATGTGCATGAAAAAGACAGATAATCACTTTTTTTCCTTTACTTATCAGTTGTTCTTCAACATCCAAATAATACTTTATTCCATGTCCCCTGAACTTCAACTGCCTATCTGCCTTCATTTTAAATTCCTTGCACTATCAGTTTGCTGCAGTTCAATTCATTCATTATAGTATAGAACTAGTAATCTTTTAATCTCAGAGTTCATAATTTTACACTTTGCCATATTAAACTGGCAACCATTATCCTTATCCATACTGCTAGTCTATTGAAGTCATCCTGCAGGATATCTCTCCATTTCTCTAATTAGCTTGCACCATCAAATTGTAGGTAAGGTGACTAGATCACCAGCTTTCTCAGTGGCTGCTCACTACAAATAATGGTTAATGGTTTTCTGTCTTCAAGTTTCTCTATCAATGCTGGAGCATCCTAGGGTTCTGTATATGTTCACCTATTCTCTTAGTTCTGGTTATAAATGACCTGCTCTCACACACACTTCAAATCTAATCCATAGCTTAGAAATAACAGTGCACTCCATTCCTTCTTTTCATTTGACAAACCTTGCAGTTCCCAGTTGTTAGAACCTTCAAGATTCACTATAGCCAAAGCCCTGAACTCTGAACTCTTAGCTATATTTCATTGGGGTATGACAACTTTGAAGACTTCAATGCAATCAAAACTCATTGCTGTCTCATCTTTTGCAAGAAAGAGTTCACATCCCTTCCCCTAATATTCAGTAAAGTCAGATATCCAAACATGATCAGATTTCCCTTCTTGGACTGACCTAAACCTCCAATCTTTCCTGGTACAAGTACATCTCAACCATAGTTTCTAAAGCTGCCAGAAAACTTGCTATACTTTACCACTCAAGACACTGCTTCATATCATTTTTGAGCTGCTGACTCATATAAAATTCCAAATCTGCAAAACCATGGAATAATGCTCACATATTTGAGTGGTGCATCAAATTCTTCTTTAAGATTGCTCAACGATATCCAAAAGGATACTCCAGTTTATTAATGATCCCTGTCTTTGCGGATCTGCTTCAATTTCTCTCCACTTACACAGACAGTGTTCTGCTGAATTGGCTACTATCATTCTTCCATCTTTCACCAAAATGATAAAAATAACCACAACTGTTAACTAACACCCATTTACAGTTCAGCTTGAAACTTTCAAACCCAATTTCTCTGACCTCCTGTTTCATTTCATCTACTTCTGTTCTGTGAACAGCCTTCTCCATTCTGCCTTCCCCAAAGACTACAACCTTCATCTGTTCAAAGAAATGTAAACAAATTCCTCCTTCTTATCCTCTTGTCAACACACAGAACTGATATGCTATAGGTACTTTTAACCTTTCATATTTCACCCATATGAAATAAAAAAAATTATAAAATTGAAATAATAAAAGAAAGCCACAACTTCCTGAAATTCTTATGATTAAAAAATTATTTATCTATTTCAGTTTTTCCCTATAAAATGAATTTATTATTGTTATTATTATTATTATGTTTATTACAGACTACTCCATGGTGTCCTTAGACGCATTGAAACATCATGTCAAGCACTATACAACATTTGCATGGTATCTACCATACTTTGCTTTGAACATATTCACACTCATGGCACCCACAACAAACTCTGTCAACCTGTTCTACTCATTCACCACTCTCCAAGCAAAAGACCTAAATTTAACATCCTTGCTAACTACACTCTTACTCAATTTCCAAGGATATCCCCTCGTTCTCCCAGCACCAGACCTGTTCTGAAAAATTTCCTCTGTATAATCTTGTAAAAACCCTTCAGTAATTTTTATGTCTGAATCATATCATCCCTTTTCTGCCTGTCAATCAGTTTCTGTAACCCACAAATCTTCAACCTGTTCTCATAAGGTTCATTCCATAGACCTACTACCATCTTGGTCACCTGCCTTTGGATCCTTTTCCCCTTCTTCATTGCCAAGAAACCCTGATGACCAGATCTGCATACAGTAGTCAAGATGGGATCTTATCAAGGCTCGATAAAGAGGAGTGATAACCTGCTTTTCAAAGTATTCTTCAGTAACCAAGTAATTAATATGATGAGCTATTTTAGCCACTTTTGCTAGGTGCCCTCTGAACTTTAACTCCCTATCCACTATCTTCATTAATTTCCAACTGTACTGTTCAGTGTCTGCCCATGAAGCTTTAAGTGGGGGGGTGCTGCCTATACAAAATAATTTAAAAAAAATTATTTTTTTCCTAATCAGTAACCAATTTATTAATAAATAAATCTACATTTATTTATTAATAAACTGGTTACTAATTAGGAAAAAAATAATTTTTTAAAAATTATTTTGTATAGGCAGCTTCCCCACTTAAAGCTTCACGGGCCACCACTGGTACAGTTCCATCAGTGTGGTATATATCTTTTCACCCCAAAATGCAAAACCTTACTTTGCCACATTAAACTGACATCTAAATCATCCTGCAAAATTTTAACATCATCTGTGTTAACTATTGCTCTGCCCAACTTTTCTATATTAGTAAACAACTGAACAGTTCCTCTCAGATCCTTTCCTATGTCATTAATGTACAAATTAAGCAGTAGTGGCCCAAGAACAGAGCCCTGTGGCACACCACTGGTCATAGGCCTTCTTCTGGACTCTACTCCTGAATAAATTATTCTCTGATATCTCTGCATCAATCACCCTCTTATCCACCTCACCAACCATATATATCCATCCCCAATGTGCTTTGGTTTATTGATTAGGATTCCATGTGGTATCCTGTCAAAAGCATTTGCAAAAGTCCAGCCGTATCACTGTAAACCTATTACTTTTATCCATCTCAGCTGTCACTGTATTATAAAATGTGAGCACGTTACTGAGGTATGACCTACCCTTCACAAAACCATGTTGTCCTCCATATAGTATCCCATTTCCATTGATCCATTCCTGTATTTTACTCTTGATCAACTTCTCCAGTACCTTGGCAACAACTCCTGATATGCTGATCGGTTGGTAATTTGCTACATTAGTCTCTAAGCCTCCTTTATGCAACGGAACTTTTTCCCCCTCTTTTCGCTCTCTTGGGATTAACTCAGAGCTGAGACTTAAACAGTATGGTCAAGGACACTGACAATTCTCTAACATCTTCACTTAAAGCATAAGCTAGTATACTATCTAATCCATTTCATTTAACTCAGTTCCCATATAAGCCTTTGCCTCTTACTGCAGTATCTCCACTGGATGTTATACTCTTGCAAAGTGTTTGTTCACTTAGTTCACAAAGTGTTCAACTGATTCAGTTATCTCACTACCATTAGCATTCATTAAAATCATTCTGCCATAAACAATCTTTTTTTTACTTGCAGCATATTGAAAGAACTATTTGGGGTTATCTTTGGCCTGCACTGCTAATTTCCTTTCATACTCTGCTTTTGCCTTTCTTTCCATCCCCTTTGTACTAAAGTGCTTGCTGGTCTCCTTGAATGCCCTCTACATTTACCCCCCTTTTTTCTTCATTTAACTCCCACCTGATTTACTCTCCTGACTCTAGCTATGCAGTCTGCCATTACTTCCATCAAATACTCCTTTACCACTTCCCATATGCTATCAACATCCAGCCCTTGGCACTGATCCAAGCAATCCCCTAAGCTTGTCGCCATCTTTTAATTCAACATATAACCCCTCCCCCTTAACTCCAAACATTTAAACTCCACATATACCCTCTCTTAACTCGTCGTCATCGTCTGGTAGCATCTTCTAGCAAGAGGGTTGCAGCAGATGAGCTGCTTTTCTCCATTTCTCTCTGTCTGTCGCTTCCATCATTCTTAAACCAGTCCATTCCACGATGTCATTAAACCACTCTCTAGTTGTTCTTCCATGTCTTCTCTTCCCTTCAACTTTCCCTTGTAATATAGTTCTTGTCAGGTGTCCTGAAGAACCTCTCAGAAGATGTCCTGCAAATCTAGTCTTTCTTTGCATAATATTCTTTAGCAGTGTTCTTTCCATCCCAACTCGTCTTAAAACTTCTTGCTTTGATATTCTTTCTGTATAGCTAATCTTTTCCATCTTTCTATAATGCCACATTTCCAATGCATTAATTCTTTCCATCTCTCTCTTTCTTAGTGTCCATGACTCACTTCCATAACTTGCAATACTCCAAACTGTTGCTTTAACTATTCCAATTCTAACGCCTATTTCAGTGTTCTTGTTTATTAAAATTCTCTTTATTTCCATAAATGCCGATTTAGCTTTGCCTATTCTATTTCTAATGTCCAACTCCGAAGTTCCTTTCTCTGAGATCCAGCTACCTAAATATTGAAATCTTTCCACTTCTAAAATCTTTCCTCCACATCTTATTTTTACATTATCTTCTATTTTTCTACCCATTATCATTATCTTGGTCTTTTTTGTGTTAATTCTTAGTCCATACTCTTTACAAGAGTTTTCAATTCTTTGAATAATTTGTTGTAACCCATTTTCACTTTCTGCCATCACTACTACATCATCCGTATATCTTAAGTTATGAATGATTCTTCCGTTTATTTTTATTCCTTCTTCTACATCCTCAAGTGCCTCTATAAACATTTGTTCACTATAAAAGTTAAACAATAATGGTGATAACTTGCATCCTTGTCTGACTCCTCTCTCCACCGGGAATTCTCCTGTTTCCTCTCCATTTACACATACTGACACTATTTGTGACCAATATAATCTGTTTAAAATTTCCAAGTCATAAGAGTCAGTATCAGTATTTTCTAGAATGTCAAAAAGCCTTTCATGTTTCACTGTATCAAATGCCTTTTCAAAATCTAGAAATCCCCAAAACAACTTTCCACCATGATTTAGTGTTTTCTCTCCAATAATTCTTAGACAAGTTATAGCCTCTCTAGTTCCTCTGTTGGTTCTGAATCCAAACTGTTCCTCATTCATTTCTTTTTCTATTTTATTCCCAATTCTCTCTAAAATTATTTGCACCAGAATTTTTGCTGTGTGAGTTATAAGACTTATCGTTCTAAAATTGTTACAGTCTAAAACTCCTGTCTTTTTTGGAATGGGGATAAAAATTGATCTTCTAAACTCCTCTGATAATTCCTGTCCTTCATAAATTCCTTATAAGTTCTATCTGTATACCATCTATTCCAGGGCATTTTCCTTCTTTCATCTTTTGAATTGCTAGATTCAGTTCCTCCCTCATGATGCACAGTCTCTGCCCACTATGTTCTTTCCTTTGATTTTCTCCTCTTTCCCTGTCTTCATAAAGTTTACTTACATATTCTTCCCATCTCTGTAATATCTTCTCTTTTTCTATCAGAATTTCACCTCTTTCATGCTTGATTGCTCCAGTCCTTAGCATCTTTCTCCTTCCTGTCATCATATTAATGTTTTTATAAACACCTTTTATATCCTTTCTTTCTGCCTTTGCTGTTGTATCTTTACTTATTTCACGTAACCACTCTTCCTTTTTTCCTTCTTATCTCTCTTTGTATCTCCCTACTCAAGTAGGGAGTACTTTAAGTTACTTCAAAATATTTTCCGTCATCCATGGTTTCTTTCTTTTCTCTCTTTCCTCCTCTTTTTTAGCTAAATGTAATTCTGTATCAGTAATTATGCTTTCCTTCAGAATCTTTTTCACTTGCATCATCATTTTCTTGTATATTTCTCTTGTTCATTTCTTCCTCTACTTTCTTTGAGAATTCATTCGCTGTACTTGGTATCTTCAGCCACTCCATGTTCCACGATTTGTTCCATTTCCCTGTAGTTACCTTTTTTAGATTAATCCTTATCTTAGTTGACAACAATATGTGATCTGTATCACAGTCTGCTCCTGGATATGTTGCTGGATATAATAGCAGCGAAATATTAGCTTTTAAGTTAATAAATAGTTATTTTCTTATCAATCTGTGTTCACATCAATACCGTTTAAATCCAATTCAACATGTGTGACGAACACATAAGCCTATCCACTTGTTTAAATATTCAGATATATATTCCCTATTTTTTTATATAATTTTGCAAATTTTCAGTTTTGATTATTGCTGCATATCCTTTAGTTCTTTGTTGTTTCTTTGCTCCCTACTAAAAATATATTAATTATTATTATTAATATCTGACCTCATTTCTAACTACATCCACCTGGATCATGGTTTTTCTCTGGATCATTTTACTTCCATTTTGGTATCAAACACTTGCTTTGCTACCCTTTCCTTTCCTACTCTGTGTATGTGACCATAACCTTAAATTAAAGATACCAAGAAATTATATACACTTGGTTTAATTCTTTATCCAAGTACTGGGACAACTCGCAGTGAAGGTGGTATGACTTCACATCACTTGCCTTAGTATCCCATAATGCAAAGCACATCTCCTTGCTGACATGTATAATGCTGTGCACAGGCCCGGCTGGTTGTGTGTGCAAAGTGTTCAATATACACAGGTGCTGCAGAAGAAAGGGCGCCTAAAAGATGTCAAAAAATATGAGATAAGAGTTTAAATGAACAACGAATGGTACAGAATGGTACATATAATTATTAATGTACATCGTCTTCTATTTGGGCCCCCTTCAGATCTTCCTGGAAACGAACAAATAAATTCTGAAATTGTATCCTGGACCTGATTATATCACTGTAATTTTTGATTAAAATTTAAGAAAATATACCTAAAATAGTTCTTTATTTTTTGATGTATCATAAATCAACTTGTGATTAATTGTTGAGTTCCGTGTAAGGGCCATATCCTAATTTTAATCAGATCGGATGCATGTGGTCCGACCCTAAAAGTTGGCTTACTACTCATTCTTCTCGACATTCGAGCCTGTTATGTTAGTGGGCTGTTAGGGTGGCATCGGCGAACTCTTGAGTCCAATGTGAAACATTCTTAAAATTCTCTTATCTATTTTCGTTGAATCTTCAAAATTAATTTATTTATTAATGCAAAATTAATGCAAAGAATATTTGAATAAATCTCTTAAGTTTATATTACTATTTTATATTATTTTGAAAATTTATATAACTTGAAAAAATTTGTATAAGCAGGACTAATCCATAGGTAACATTATACTGTAAAGCGATTTTCATTTTTTTTTCATTTCCTGTTCATTTTATTCACACTTTATTCAAAAAAAACTTTTTTGGAAAGGTGTCGAACATTAATCGCACACACAAAAAAATACTATCTGCCGGTCGTGGCTGTGCATTATGGGAAGGGTCACTATCCAGACCGGTTTTGACCTTTATTGATGTCTCATCAGTGGGAGCCAGACTCAATGGTGATGTATAATGCTATGCATTATACATCACCATTGAAGGGTCACTATCCAGACCGGTTTTGACCTTTATTGCAGTCACATCAGTGGGAGCCAGACCCAGAGGTGATACCAAGGTTGAAGTCATGCAGAAGTCATATTTTTATATATGAGTTGCCAAAAGGTGTCACACCTTATTATTATAATACTCTGGATTAGAGATAGTTAGTTGTTGAACGTTTTCCCACTTGGTTATACTATAAATTAAAGATACCAAGAAATTATATACGTGTTTAATCCTTTATCCAGGTGTAAACCAACAAAGTTTGCACCTGAAGTATTTTCAGAACTGGAGCAACTCGTGGTAAAGGTGGTATGGTTTCACACTATGACCTTTACCATGAGTTGCCCCATTCCTGAAAATATTTCAGGCGCAAAGTTCGTTTGTTTACACTTGGATAAAAGATTAAACCAAGAATATAATTTCTTGGTATCTTTAATCTATAATATTACCAAGTGGAAAAACTTTCAACAACTAACTATCTCTAATTCAGAGTATTATAATAATAAGGTGTGTGACACCTTTTGGCAACTTGTATATAAAAATATGACTTCTGCATTACTTAAACCTTGGTATCACCTCTGGGTCTGGCTCTCACTGATGAGACCTCAATAAAGGTCAAAACCGGTCTGTGTAGTGATCCTTCCCATAATGCATAACATTATACATATCCACAAGGAGATTGTGCTTTGCATTATGGGTTACTAAGGCAAGTGATGTGAAGTCATACCACCTTTACCACAAGTTGCCCCAGTCCTGAAAATACTTCAGGCACAAACTTTGTTTGCTTACACTTGATAAAGGATTAAACCAAGTATTATAATTTCTTGGTATCTTTAAGTTATAATATAACCAAGTGGAAAAACTTTCAACTGACCATAACTTTACCTTAGCTCTACTCACTCATTCTTGAATGGTAACAGTTTTTAATATTTTTAACTGCTAGTGCTGCAATCAGTTCACCCTTAATTATTATTATTATTAACATCTGACCTCCATTGAGTTAGAAACTCATTGGGAGGCACACACACTATTGCATACAATGCTCATCCAATTGTGCCTTAAACTGATTCAGTGTATCTACAATTCACAACACATTCAGTTAATGCATTGCACTCACCAACTACTCTCCATGCAAATAACCTGCTCACACCATCCTTATGCAATTTCCAACAATGGCCTCTTGTTCTAAACCCCTTTCCCATTCTAGGAAAAATCTCCTATATGTCAACCTGATAACAGTAGCTTATATGTCTCAATTATATCTCTCCTCCTACTACTCATGAAGCTTTGAAATTTACATTCTTTCAATCTGTCCTCATACTCCACAATCTAAAGACCACTGACCACCTTGGTGAATCTTCTCTTGACCTTTCCAACATATCCTTGTTACCATGAAATCCTGGCAACCAAATCTGTGCACAATAATCCATATGAGGCCTGATCAAGGCATTATACAGTGACATCATCACCTCTTAGTTTCTGCATGTCAGGATCCTCCGCATCATTGCCATTATCCAATGTGACATCTTCAGAACTTGTGCAATGTGCCCCCTGAATTTCAGGTCCTTGTCCACCACCATTCCCATATCCTCTACGGGCTTGAAAGGGCTCCCCACCAAGTGTGTACTTTGCATCCCATCGCTGCTTATCAAATTTCAAACCCTTACACTTTGCATCATTGAACTGATAGTTCCACTGACCAGCCCATTCATGCAATCTATTCAAGTCTTTCTGTAAGACCATAGCATCTGTTTGACTCTGCATTGCCGTTCCCAATTTTACATTATCTACTAACAGCTGCATATCATTAGTTAAACCCATCCCAGTATCATTAATATACAAATTGAACAACAATGGTCCCAACATTTACCCCTGTGACACACCACTAATGATTTTCCTCTTTTGGGATACTGCACCACCATATACAGTGTTCTGATACCTCTCTGACAATCAGTCACTGATCCAACTCAGAAGTCTGTTGCCCAGTCCCATCCGTTTCAATTTATTTAACAGTTTGTTGTGCGACAGTTTTGCAAATCCAAGTACACTACTGTATATAAGTAAGTTAGTAAAACATGATTTGTTTTTGACAAACCCATGCTGCTAACCACAGAGAATACTGCTGTTATCAACCCATTTTTGTATCTTACTTCTCAGCAATCCCTCTAGTACCTTTACCACAACTCCAGATATACAGATTAGCCTATAATTTGTAGCCACAGCCTTTATGTAGTGGAACAATTTTATCTTCTTTCCACTCCCTTGGAACCTGTGCTGTTGTAAGACTCATATTAAACAGGCATGCCAATGCTACTGCCAGTTGGATGGAACATTCTCTTAAGTTGTGTGGTGGTCATCAAATCCTATCGTCCATCAAGGTTATTTATTTCCTCAAATACCTCTTGCTCACTCACAATTAATCCATCCTCTCCTATGTCCTCTACTCTTAAGTTACTCATGATTCCACCCTGATAAGGATGAAACACCTTTATAAATTGATCACTGAATACCTCAACAGTGTCTTCTCTAGCAGTTACCATTCTACTCTTTTCATCCATTAGCACCATCTTAATATAATCATTCTTCCTTCTACTTACCACATATCTAAAAACTGTCTATGGTTTTCTTCACCTGATTTACCAATCTCTGCTCATACTCCGCTTTTGTTTTTCTTACTAACTAAGTTACTCTTCTGGCTTGTTCTTTATACTCTTTATGTAAGTGATTATTACCATTATTCTTCTTTTACTCCAAAGTACCTCCTTCAAAGTACCTTCTTCTTCTTCTACTTCTTCCAGATTTCATGCTTAAGCTCCACATTCATTCATTTTACGCCTTCCTTATTCAGTCTTTTGGCCTTCGGAATACCTCAGCACATTGATGCTATTATGTATTTCTTTGTCAGTTCCCAAGCAGCATCTATTCCCTTACCACTCATTCAATGCTGCAGCTCGAAGTTGTCTCTTAATCTTGTCATAATCTCCAGCCTTGGACTTTCACATATATCTTTTCCTCACAGAAATCTGCATATGGCTAGCCACAACCCAGGTGATCATTTCATGATCACTCTCACCAACTGGAGGAAAGTGCGAAACCCCACTCACAATTACATCCTCTCATGAAATGATGAGATCTAAAACTTTTGATCTTCGCGTGGTCTCCTTTACATGCTACCTAAGATAGTTATCTCAAGAACTCGAGAAATTCATTTTTCTTATTCCAAAATTCTTTCTCTTCATTCCAATCTAAACTACCATAATTAAAGTTGCCACAATAATTATCCTTCTTTTAATCTAAGTTGTTTATACATTTCTTCACCACCACCACACCCTCTCCATCCCCTGGTCTATAGCAACATACAACTAAATGTGTCTTCCTATCAACCATCACCTCACATCACACTACTTCATAACCACCATCGCCAATATTCCCCCTCTTCATGTCAACCTTATGTGGCATAATTCCCCTACTATCATCAGCAGCACTAATCCTACCTTCTTGTCCTTTCTATCTTTGTGAAAAATACCATATCCTCCCATTTCTATTCCTGTAAGGAGATCATCGTCATTCAGCCATGTTTCACTTATTCCAATGATTTTGGGGCAAATAAACTCAATCTGTGAAACCATTTCATCTCCCTTATTTCTGATACTTCTGGCATTTGTAAACAAACACAGTAGTTCATTTTTAGGTCTATAGCCAGTCCTATACAAGCTACTTGTTGATTGTAATTTTTTTGTCACACCTACCTTGCTAATCACCTTTATCACTGCTTTCATAGTTATGAATTTATGGAGACACAGCACACATGTTAAAATAATTACTTTACTTAATATTAGGAAAGTAACATTCGACCTCTGTATTGATGTCATCATCAGGAAAATACATATCTATAAGAACCAAGCTACATGCTACTGCACTATACAAAGGTAAAATGAATATAACTGTTCTTTAATCTTTTACCTAGCCTGACCTTTTGTAGAAAAACTAAACGAATAATATTAAATTTAAAAAATTATAAATATAGTAAAAAATTAAATTAAACAAAAACAGATAAGTATAAAAATAAATTAAAATAAAAAATAAACACATTAAACGATATTTTTTCTTGACCACAGAAACTATGTAAATTGACTATTTGGGAAATGTTGATCAAGTATCTGAGAAATAACTATTTTAATACCAACTAGTTTCACCAACTTAAGCTGTTGGCATCTTCAGGGTACAGGACTGATGATAGAAACTAAAGCTAACAAAACATGTTACAGACTAGATATTAACAGAATTCTAATTATAAATTACAAAACAACACTGAACGTGTGCAATACGCATGTGATGCATACGTGATTTCACTTGTTGTTGTTTAGGAACGTTTTATAGTTGGTACTAAAGTTCATTTCTTGTGTGTTTAGATATCTGATTAGGGTCTTCCAGATCTCAGATAAGATCAAACCTTGGTTCCTATTAAGATTTTCTACAGAACGGGCAACTGTTGTGGCTTCTTTAAAAATACAAGAGCGGTAATCCTCTTCTATGTAAGGAATACAGATTTTATTCCACTCAATGACATGGTTGGTTCTGGAGAAATGGGAAGATAAGCCTGATATATCTTGTCTGTTGTTTTTGACATGTCCGATGTGTTATCTCTCTGTCTTATCTCAAGGCTTCGTGAAGTTTGGCCAATGTAACTTAAACCACACGAGCATGGGATATTATAAACTCCAGCATATTTAAAGAAAGGATGGAAACGTAAAAATTGCAAAATATTTAAAAATAACAGGTGTAATTAACTCTATATTTAAACCAAACCTAGTTCAGAAACAAACCAGGCTAAAAGCATACAATACATTAGCCTTACCGGTCTTAATGTATGGAAGCGAAATCTGGACAATAAAACAAAAAGACAAACAAAGATTAATAACAGCAGAAATGAAGTTTATGAGAAAAACTGCCAAGTATACCCTATTTGATCACAAAAGAAACGAAGATATTATGAAAGAATTAAACCAAGAACCAGTAATAGAAAAAATTAAAAAATATAAACATAAATGGATGGAACACGTTCAAAGAATGAAAACAGAAAGATTACCAAAACAAGCCTTAAAGTACAAGCCATTAGGAAAAAGAAAACCAGGACGTCCTCTTAAACGATTCAACGATGACTTCTAAGGCTGGAACAGGCCATGCTAGGCCTAAATCCTTGATACGTATGATGATGATGATGATGGATGGAAATCTCTTTGGAGATCTTAAGAGTTTTCAAATTGTATCTTTAGGTTTAAAGGTCACTCTTATTTTAATTGGTTTGAGGAGTTTAGCAACCTTGTTAGAGGCTGTCCCCCACGTATGGAATGATGATTGTGGTAATATATTGAATGTCTTTTTGGTGGATCAGAGAACAGAATCTTGTTAACAAGTCTCCGGGGGTAGCCATTCAAGATGAGGTTGTTGGATATCAGTGTCAATTCATCTTGGAGATCTTTTTGGTCTGTTGTAATCCAGACAGCTCTCTTCTTTAGCATATGTACAATGCTGAGTTTTTGAGAAATGTGGTGGGAGGAGCTGAAGTGTAAATAATGTCCTATATTTACATTATTTCTATTATTTCTATAAACTGAGAGGTTGAAATGACCATTAGCTTGTTTCTTAATTAAGATATCCAGAAATGGTAGTTGTTTTTCTTTTTCAAGGTCCAGAATGAATTTGATTGAATGGTGAAAGGAGTTGATCTTATTTAGGAATTCAAATAAGTCATCTTTTTTGTGGTTCCACACAATGAATATGTCATCCACATATCTCCACCATATTGTGGGTTTGGGGTCTACTTGAGATAAAATTCTACTTTCAAGATCTTCCATGAAAAGATCGGCACAAGATGGTGAGAGGGGGGATACCCCATTGCCAAGCCAGTCAATTGCTGGTAAGCGGTTTTCTTCCATAAAAAATAGTTTGATGTTAGGCAATGGCTGAACAGCAAAGCGATATCTTGTGAAAAAAAAGTACCTAAAATGTTGATGACTTCTATCACAGGGATGTTTGTAAATAGAGATTATTCTGTTAATATTCCATTAAACCTCCAACATGAATTCTTTACAGCACTTTAGCCTCAACACACGGATAGAAGGGAATATCATGAAAATAAGTGTCAGAGGAGTTATGAAATACATAAAGTGCAGGTCATAAAAGTTAAGAGTATTGTATTGAAATATAAATTGGAGTATGAAAAGAAATTGGCTAATCAGGCTAAAGGCAATCAAAAAGAATTTCCTTGTTTTGTTGCAAGTAAAAGCAAAAATGAATGTAGAAGAAAAACTTTGGTGAATGCGGACAGCACCCTGGTGTCAGATGCAGATGAGATTGTTCATCTAATAAGTGCTCACTGCACTAAGATCTATCAGCTTGGTGTATGTAATATAGTACATTGCTACCAGTAAATTGGATGAAGATTATAGTGGTGCATAAGAAGGAGGAAGTTCTAGAGCTGTTGCAAAACTGGATAAGAATTCGGCAATAGTACAGAATGAGATATTAACACATACTGAGCAGCACAGAATGAGATATTAACCTTCCTACCGGCTACGACGTCTATAGACGTCCAAATAAATCTGGATAAGATTCAGCCCACCTGTTTAAAGAACCTGGATAAGAAGTGCAATTTGACTGTCATGTCCATTAGAAGGTGTGATAAACCCTCACGCTGAAGAGAAATGTTAATCGGATTATCTCCAATTCGTAGCTGCCTCTCAGTTGCCTGTAACAAGAAACGCACTTTCTTGTTCCATGCTGGTGAACTGGATTTTAGTTATATATGATAGACTAAAAATAGAGAAATTATTTATATTTTTGTTTTCTCTTTTTATTGTACAATACAATTTTAATTTCTGGGCAAAATAAAGGTCTTGCATAATTTCTTCACTTAACCAATTTAATTTTTTATTTTTTTGCGCTAATTTTTTTCTAATCGCTACTAGACAAAAGATTTTTCTTTGTTCTCGAAGAAATTAATTCACGATAATTATTTGGAATATTCTTTTAAAAAAAGAAAAGAAAACCGGCTGCCGACGTTCCAGGTTATATTAATTTTATTTTTGTACAAAACCATGGAAATCGAATAATACTTAACAGATTTCCTTTAGGACATTCTTGAGCAACTTTGCTTTATAGAGAATAACATGAAATTCTTTAATCATATTACTAAATTTTTTCTTCATGTTGTATAGTAATCTGTACTTTCACTATCTTGGTTTCCTTGTATAATTGGTCATTACAAAATGAAATTAACAGTTATGATTTAAATTTATATTTTCTGCATAATTCAGATATTTTATTCTCCAATTTTTAAAGAAAGCGATACATTTGCTTATTTTTATCATTCAAAATATGTATATCAAATGTGAAAGTTTATTTCCATATTTTTACAATAGAATTGAACTTTATTTCGCCTCTGATAGTTTAACCCCCCCCCCCTCGTTGCATTACTATCACACACCCGAAAACTGTTATGAAACATAGGTACAGTTTTTATTTAATACGTTATTTTTCTCTAGTAATATTGAAATAATTGTTCTAGAAATAATTGTTCCACATAACTTTAATTTTTCGATACTGAAACTATGTGGTGATTATTATAAATTAGCAAATTATAAATCACACAATATACATATTTCGTGATTATTATAATTCAGGAAATTATGTGATATTCGGATACAGGTGAAATTAATATTTAAAACCACTGTCATCCTTCAAATGCAATATCAGAATAAAGAAAGTGAAAAACCCGAAGTTTCGAAATACATTTCGAAAGCCCGCTCTCGAAATGTATTGGTCTACAGACTGGATTCTGAACACGCCAATGTTTCGTGATGTTATGACTGAAAAACAATTCAGTCTCATCATGAAGTATTTGCATTTTCAGAATAATGAAGAATACGATCAGGCAACACATCCTTGCCCAGTCCTCAACAAAATTTATGATTTTCTGATGAAAATCCGTCAAAAATGTAGATCACTCTACATTCCTGAGAGAGACTTGAGTATCGATGAAAGCCTTATGCTATTCAAAGGTGGACTGAAATGTAAGCAGTATATTCCCAAAAAGAAAGCGAAGTATGGAGTAAAATTTTTTATGCTTTGCGAATCGAAAAGTGGATATCTTTGGGATTTCAAACCTTATACGGGAAAGCAAACTGTAATCGAGCACGATAAATATTCGGATCTCCCCTTGTCGATGCGTGCAGTAATGCAGTTACTAGACCCTTTACTGGGGAAAGGATAATGGATAATTGCTATTATAATGATATTGCCATTATAATGAATTATAATGGATAATTACTATACATGTGTCCTGAACTCGCTGATTTGCTTTTACAGCATCTTACAGATAGTTATGGTATGTAAATACAAAAAGGCGAAATATGCCTCCAGATCTGGCTTCAGGAAAGCTATCGAAGGGGGAAATCCGAACTTATCAGCGAGGGAAAGTCTTTGCACTACGTTGGAAAGACAAAAAAGATGTTTTTCTGCTATCTTCCCTGCACAATCCATCAGCGGAATCCGTGGAGAAGCATGGTTTGAAGAAAGAAAAACCCATTGCTGTGTGTGCATACAACGACACTATGGGTTGAGTCGACAGGTGCGATCAGCAGCTATCATTCTACTCTGTAATGAGGAAACAGCATAAAAAATATTACAAAAAAGTGTTTGGACATGTTATTTGAATTTTGAAGTGTTTGGATTTTGTTATTTGGAACAGTTTCCTCCTGTACAAGAAAAAATGTTTGTCTACCATAACATATCTAGAATACAGAATAGAAATTGCGAAAGCATTGCTGCATGCACATGCACCTTCTTCAGCAAGCAGAAAAACAGGAAATCCTGCCAGACATCTGAGGTTGAACGCTGCTAACTCCAACTATTATCCCGAAAATCTACCACCAACGGCTAATAAAAAAAAAACCTCCACCCAAATATTATGTATGTAATAAAAAAAATATCAGAAAGGAAACAAAAATCTGGTGCCCTGAGTGTAAAATTGCTTTGTGTGTTTACCCTTGCTTCAAGGTGTTCCACGCTGTTCAAGAATTTTAAATTATGAACAGTATGAAATAAAAAATGTTTGTTTTCAAGGCCATCAAAACAGTCCTTTTCAGGACTACAAATATTGATAGAGGGATACCCGAATGCACTGTTTCTTTTTCATCTTGAAGGCTAATTTTTCAGTTCTTTTTTGACACAGAGAAACTGGAAAGAGTATTCCAGGTAAAGTATTTCATCAAAAAAATAATGAAATAAAATCTACCCTATATATATATAAAATGATAAGCTTTTTTATGTCATGTTTATCGAAATGTTTTGAAACTCAGGGGTTACCCTGAGTGTCGAGTCTTCAAAATTCGAGTCATCAGAATTCAGTGGCTGAACCCCCTTTCGAGTTATCACAATTGAAGGAGAACTGGTCTACCATACCAGAACAGGGGGGGTTGGGCATAGCCCCCTAGTTAATAAATGAAATATATAAATAATAACGGGAACATTTTCACCTTGCCAACACTCAACATTGATGTGATATGGGTTCCAAATTTCTTGTTTCGGAGATATATATATATATATATATATATATATATATATATATATATATATATATATATATATATATATTGCAAAGTTTTGTAATAAAAATTTCTGCTACAATGAAGTTTGGCAGAATCAACAATATTATTACCACCTTATTTCTGTTTCTCGTGTGGGAGAAAAACGGTAAAATGTCACTCTTATAATTATATGAGATGTTATAATGGCAAAAATAGTAAGAAAAAAGTCATTTGCAGTTTCTCTTCAAAACACAAAGAAAGAACATTGTAAATTCAGCCAGTGGAAAAGAAAATACTGCATATTTTTCTCCTGTTATCTGATTTTTTTTCTCATAGTTCAAAGAAGAAATCACTGCATATAACATGAAGTCTGCAGGAGGGAAAAAAATCTGGAAATTGGTTACATTATAACGAATAGAGAAATCATGTCAGAAAAATTATTCACGTATGATTCTAATCTCAGCAGACATAACATTTTCTTCTAGATTAGATATCTAAAGTAACTGAACCTTTGCTACTGTTTTACACTAAAATGAATAGGTATGTTCTCCAAGTGATTTACGTTTGTAACAGCTGTCTTGCGAACGATTTATGAAATAAATTATCTGAAATATCCGCAGATTGCCTAGGTCTATATCCCCCCCCCCAAAAAAAAGAAGATTATGAAACGCATATGCACCTTTTCTTTGAAAATAATTCAAATCCTCTTTTTCAAGATAATTGTATGATTTAATTTCTAACTTTTGATAATAAAAGTGAAACTGATCATTATAAATTAAGCAATTATTTTGGCATAAATAATGTATAAGCATGTAAACGAAATATCAGTATTTCTGTTAGAATATAGGTAATCAACAATCGAAAAGGAAACAAGACATTCTTGACATATTCTGCACTACAGCCTGGGGCACTTTAGTGTTCTCCCCTTTCTTCTCAATAGCACTGAGAGTAACAAGCCTTCAACCTTTCCTCCAGCTAAGAGGAGATTACCAAGTATTTAGAAGACGTAGATTATTTCAGAAATAGCTTCCAGCAGCAGAAGTAATATTTAGATTTTTTTAAAGAAAAACAAACAAAAATAATACTACTGAACTTTCTTTTGTGTGGTATGCATATAAACAATTTTGCATGGTGAAAATATAGCATATTATTTCTAAAATTTCACATAATTTCAGCGGGCAGTAGAACAGCTGGTTTTAGATTGCAAATAAATAGAACAGAATTAGAAGTTTCACAATACAATCTGATTGCCGTATATCTTTTGTCAAAATGGTAAAATGAAGTAATTGATTTTGAATGCTGTCTAGAAAAGTTTTCAAACCTGTGAGTTCTAAGAGAGGATAAGGAGGGGGGGGGGGAAGCATTAGAAAATCTTCAAAATGAAAAAGAATTTTGAATCATTCCGTATATGATATTTTCCCCATTATACTTTCAACATATCTACAAGGATGTGCACTAGATATTATCGTAATATGCATAATACAAATAAATAAATAAATAAATAAATGACGAAGGCGAAGAATCACTGCTAAAATATCATTGGATATAAATTTTTGATACCAAAAAGACACACAATCGGAAACCGAGTAATGCAATGTAGCATTTTAACATTTTTTTTTATTTTGTCTTTATGAATAACAAAAAATCGTTTCTAAAACTGAAATGTGATGATCCATATAATGCTATTTCGCTAGAAACGAAAGAAAAAGGACATTTATTTCAATAAATATTGTTTAAAAATATAAATATTTGACATAATATTTTCAAAGCAAACATTTGAAAATTCTGAAATTCGAAAAAAAATTATTCAATTATTATACGTAAAGTGAAAGATCAATCAGTGCAACTCTTCCGGTGCACTGATTTGTAGAATAACCAAGTATTTATAAGACGTCGATTATTTCAGAAATAGCTTCCAGCAGCAGAAGAAGTAATATTTAGATTTTTTTAAAAGAAAAACAAACACAAATAATACTACTGAACTTTCTTTTGTGTGGTATGCATATAAACAATTTTGCATGGTGAAAATATAGCATATTATTTCTAAAATTTCACATAATTTCAGCGGGCAGTAGAACAGCTGGTTTTAGATTGCAAATAAATAGAACAGATTTAGAAGCTTCACGATACAATCTGATTGCCGTATATCTTTTGTCAAAATGGTAAAATTAAGTAACTGATTTTGAATGCTGTCTAGAAGAGCTTTCAAACCTGTAGAGAAATTTAGAGTAGTTATGCAATTCACTTCCAGGAGAGAATAAGGAGGGGGGGGGGAAACATTAGAAAATCTTCAAAATGAGCAAAAATGTTGAATCATTCCGAATATGATATTTTTCACATTATATTTTCAACATATCTACGAAGTTATGCACTAGATATTATCGTAATATGCATAATACAAATAAATAAATAAATGACGAAGGGAAAGAATCACTGCTAAAATATCATTGGATATAAATTTTTGATACCAAAAAGACACAATCGGAAACCGAGTAAGGCAATTTAGCATTTTAACATTTTTTTTAATTTTGTCTTTATGAATAACAAAAAATCGTTTCTAAATCTGAAATATGATGATCCATATAATGCTATTTCGCTAGAAACGAAAGAAAAAGGACATATTTATTTCAATAAATATTATTTAAAAATATACATATTTGACATAACATTTTCAAAGCAAACATTTGAAAATTTTAAAATTCGAAAAACAATTATTCAATTATTATACGTAAAGTGAAAGAACAATCAGTGCATCTCTTCCGGTGCACTGATTTGTAGAATAAAATACACAAAATTCACTATCACTAAATAGATTCATTGCAAAAGCTGATCAGTGGGCATTTCAGGATTGATTTTTTTTTTCGCATATGTGAAATTGGTTTCAATTTTCGGGAAGAGACACAATAAATCATTTTAGAGGCAAGAAAGGTCAAATAACTTAGGACAGTAAATAAAATTCTAAGCAACACAATAGACGTAAAGACAGGGGGACGGGACACAAAGGTCACTCAGCAACAGTTAATCCACTAATGCTATAGAATAGCCGTAACGAGATTAACGGCGGAGAAAGGTAATGGCATGAAAAAAGGTAGAATGCCGACGAAGTTTTGATCCATGAAAAAAGCTAGGAAGAGCTGACTATATCATCCACACCGGCCGGTTGGGAGGTTAATGAATGCCCAGCCAAACTGGCTAGGCCTTGATATGTTTGTATAATTAGAGCTCAAGCTCAGATAAGAACCACTGGAATGGAAAGAATGTATAATAATCTCAATATAAAGACTGATGTGTCTAACTGTCGAACTACATCCTGGGATGGCAGCGAATTTTAGAGAAGTTGGTAAGAACTTGCGTATGGAAATAGGTTGACAGATGTTATACTTTGCAAGGAACAGCATGGCTTTACTAAAGGGCAGTCATGTTTGAGCAATTTGTTCCTATTTTATAATAATGTTACAGCAGAGTTGGATAAAAGGAATGGATGCACTGTGATACTGTTAGAATTTATTATCATTATTGACACCTCCAGGGAGCTAAGCACTCATTGAGGGAGGCCACACATCACTCATACTATCTAACATACTTTCTCTTAAACTCATTCATGGGAGCTGCGTTCATCACTTTAACAGAATCATCTCACTCGCTCACTCACTCATTGCTCTGTAACAGAAAGATCTAGCTCTTACCTCTTTAATAACTGTGCACAAACTTAATTTCGATAAATTCCTTGTGTTCTCTGTCACCTTCCATACAACAAAAAAGTTTTATCAGTTGATAACCTATAACAGCCTTTCAGAGATTTGTACATCTCTATTGTATCATCCCTCTTTTCCTGTTTACCATTGTCTGCAGTACACATACTCTTAATCTCCCCTCATAATCTACATTCCATAATCCCAATATCATCTTTGTTACTCCTCTTTGCATCTTTTCCACAGCTTCTTTATCCCTTTGGAATTCAGGAGACCAAATCTATGCACAGTAGTCCAGGTGCAGTCTCAAGACTTGTAAGACACAAAACGACTTCCTTATTCTTATGTGGCAATGATTGTACTCAAAGGATATTACAGTTATCCTTTGAAATGTATTTGCAGTTTTTAAGTAAGTTGACACTTACTAATATTGAATTGGCAGCTTATTTGCCCACATTTCCAGACTATTCAAGTCATTTTGTTAGCCTGATATCAGTAACATCCTGATTGTCCTGCCTGTCTTTGCACATCAACAAATAGTTCAGCATCTCCTATCGGATCCTTACCATTAATGATATTAGTAAGGATCTCCTATCAGATCCTTACCAATATCATTAATGTATAGTTAAACAACAATGGTCCAAGGACTGATCCCACTAGTTACCTTAAATCTGGCAGATTCACACCCATCATATACCACATTCTGATACCTGTTGATCATTCACTTATCCAAGTCATGAGTTTATATTCCAATCCTATATTTTTCAGTTTATGCAACAGCCTTTCATATGGTATTCTATCGAATGACTTGGATAAGTGAATCATAGCGCATGCATTGCTTCATCCAACTGAGCCATAAATAATGTTGTTATAAAATATGAGCAGCTTTTTCCAGCTAAGAGATGACCTTCTTTTAGTAAACTCAATCTTTCCTTGTAGTGTATAGCCTCTCTGTCAACCCATTTCTGTATGCGAGTTCTTACCAACTTTTCTAAAATCTTCTCCAAAGATACCTGTGGATCAATAGTTAGACACATTGGTTTTTTATCACCTTTGTGCAATGGAACTATCATGCATTCTTTCCAATTCTGTAGTAGTATCTTTCGTGAGCTGAGACTGAAGCAATAGAAACATGTCAAGGCATAACCAATTTTGCTGAACATTCTTTTAGTGTATATACTGATATTCCATTTGTCCTTATTGCTGAATTCTTATCCAGATTAAATGATAGCTCTTCAACCTTATTCTTATGTACCTCTATTTCATTGTAGTAGCAGGAGGAGGAGGAGCACTGTGCACCATGTTACATATACCTGGTTGATTTATTTTAGCAAAGTGAGCACTCATTATTTGAAGAATCTTATCAGCTTCTGACACAAGAGTATCTCTGCATTCAGTAAAGTTCTTCTTCCAGATTTATCCTTTCTTTTACTTAGAACATAGTGATAAAATTCTTTTGGATTCTGTAGAAATTACATTCACAGGCAATTTCTTTTCATACTATGATTTGGCCTTCCATGCTATACTCATAATTTTTGTGATCTGTCCTTTATGTATTTCATAACTCCTCTCATTCTTATTCTCATGATATTTCAACATCATCTTCTTATGGATGTCATGATTAATACGGTTGCACATCTATTTTACTCCCATCCTATTTGTTCTTTGAACTCTAGTGATACTGCTTCATTTAAGCTCTTTTTCAAAGATTCCCATGCATTGCGGATAGCTTTCCCATTTGGTAATGATGTGGAACCAACGATGGTATTCTTCTGAGGTGGTCATTATATCTAGATTTGTAGTTCAGCATGTAACTGTCCTAATTGAAACATTTATATAGTTAGCTATTTCCAGGAAAGTATGGCATAATCACTTTCACCAAGTGATGCTCCTGGCATTTGTGTATAGATGTAACAAATTACCACTCGATTCTTTCTTATTAAATCTACAGTCTGCTTGACCTAGTTGGACAACTTGTTTTTTTTTCGAACCTAGATACACTCAAAAGGTCCTAACCAAAAGTGCACATTGTACCCTCTTTGCCAGATACATAACCATGTTCAGTGACATTCACATCATTGATGGATAGGAAAATTTGAAGTCCAACGTCACATAGCGATGTGAACAGAAATAGAGATGGAAGGTATGATATTTTGTGAAGATAAAATAGGTAAAAAGGGAGGAAGAGTAATGCTGTTGATGATTAAAAAAAAGGAGTTATGCCAGTGCAATAGCAATGCAAGGATGAAATAGTAGTAGTTAGTTTTGAGGTATGTAATACTTAATTGGATGTTGCTGTTGACATTGGTAATGTCAAAGGTAGTGACCATGAAATGTATGAGCAAAGTAGCTAAGCAAATAGGAGAAGGGTAATCATTATGGGTGATTTTAATTATGGCAATATAGATTGAGATGAGTAGCATCTGGAAATTAAGAAAATGAATTTCTCAAGTTTTTGAGGAATAACTACCTTAGACAGTATGTAACAGAGAGCACATTAGGATTGAGGAACTTGGATTTGAGCATCTCATCAGAGATTATCTCATCTTCTCATTATAAATGAGGTGTCAAATCTCTGTACAAATTTATACTGTTCCACCAAACTGGCATCCATCATTCCTCTGCTTTGAGTTTGTGAAACATGTGCAGCAGCTGCCTAACATTTGTTTTTCATTCAAACTGCAAACCCACTGACCCTGCCTCTTCTTTTATTCCATCTACCTGTGTCCCCTGGAATAGCCTCCTTCATGAAGTGTTACCTCCCCCTCTCCCCAACAACTTCAGCTTCCAACTATTCAAGAAAATTGGGAATAGATTACTTCTCCTAACCCTCATTTGCATCACATTTTCTCTTTCTCATGAAAAGAAAAGATCATCAAATTATGCCTTAAACCCATTTGCAGTTTTCTCACTCATCTGTCTCAGGCAGGGCATTCCACTCACTATGCAAAAAACCTGCTTCTCACTCTCCAACTGACATCCTTCTGATACAACTTCCAGGGATGGCTTCTTGTTTTACCCTTTCTCCCTCTACTGTATGAAAAATCTTCTCTATATTAATCTGGTAATAACCTCTCACCAACTTATATATCTCAGTCATATTCCCTCTCTCACTTCTATTCACAAGGCAGTGTAACTTACATTCTCTCAGTCTCTCCTCATATCTGACATTCCATAGACCTAACACTGACCTAGTAAACTTTCTCTGGACCCTCTTCAGTATAAAGAGGATGTGAGTAAGGGAGTAAGAAGCAGGTTTTTTTCTTGCAAAGTTGTGAATGATTGGAATGCCTTGCCTGAGAGTGTGGTGTCTGCAGAGAATTTGAATGTGTTTAAAGCACGGTATGATGAGTTATGTGTATGATAAAAGGACCTCCTAGATGAGTCTTTGACTCCATGGGGGTCTTGGATAATAATAATATATCTTCATCCCCTCGAAAACCTGGAGGCATTATACTAGGTAACCAAAAACTCTGTTTGTGCATATCAGTGTCTTCCTAATTATTTTAATTATTGCCATAATCCATTGTGATGATGTTATAAATTTTAGCATGTGATCTATAAACTTCAAATTGTGTCCACCATCACTTCCAGATCTCTCATTTCTTCTACCTCCTTCAAAATTTGCCCATTCATTGTATACTCAGCATCCCAAATTTCAAGACCTAGCACTTTGCAATATTAAACTAACACTCAACTTGCCCACTCACATAGTCTATTGAGTTACTGCTGCAAGGCCACAACATCTGCTCTACTTCTTATAGTTCTTCCCAACTTTGCATTATCAGCAGACAGCTGTGCACCTCTAGTTAAGCTGGTCCCAATGTCATTTAAGGTACAAGTTAAACAATAATGGTCCCAAAACAAATCCTTGTGGCACTTCACCAGTGACCTTCCTCTTTTGGGATACAACTCTTCCATACACACCTGTTGATACTTATCCAACAGCCAATTAACTATCCAAGTCTAGGGGTATCTAATCCAATTTGTTTCAGTTAAGCTACCAGCTTGTCACGTGACAGCTGTTAACCAAGCTACCGGCCAAGATGTCTATAGACGTTAAGGTTATCATGGATGCGAAGTGCATATTAAAATTGTAATACCATTGATATTATATTGAAATATATGATGGATACAAAGCATATGAGGATGCATATTTGATCCATAATGGCCGATTACGTGGTTAAAGGCCGTTTAAAAATCCATTTATACCATTGTATATGCATCTCCTTTATTCAGTGAATTTGTCACCCTTTATCCCATAATGCAAAGCACATCTCCCCCTAACAGATCTACGCTGACCATTATAAAGAATAAGAATACCACTATTATCAATTCATTTCTGAATTCTAGTCTTCACCAACTTAGAAGACCTTAACAACAGTCCCAGACTTACAGATTGGCTTATAATTTGTAGCCTCAGTCTTATCGTTCCCCCAGCTTTGTGAAGTAGAACAATTTTTTCCACCTTCTATTCCTCTGGGACTCATCTTATTAAAACACTCATGTTAAACAGGTGTGCTGAAGGTGATGTTAATTCCCTAGAACATTTCTTCAAGATACTTAGCAATATATTGTCAAGTACTACTGCCTTATTAACAAGTTTACTGAAATCCTTAAGTAAACAGTCTCACCTTCACCATATCCTCTATGCTCCAGCTTCTCATGATTTTATTGCCTTCATAAACCATTTAAATACACCAATAAGCTCACTGAATACTTCGACTATATCCTCTGCATCAGTTACCAATCTGCGAATGTCGTCGTCATTCAGCTGTCATCATTGCTCCATAGTAAAATTTTTTTTCCTACTTTCCACATATTGAATGAACTTATTAGAATTTTTCTTAGGCTTCATTGGCTAATTTCTTCTCATATTGCACCTTTGCTATCTTTTCTGCCTGAAAAGATAGCAAAAAATTTCTGATCATTACCAACATGCATCTTGTGTTGCCTTCATAAGGCCTTCTGTTCTTTCATTCTTAATCTCTTCATTCATACATTTTACTCTCACCTTTTATATATCGGTTTAATCTGTTAAATGGCTCTTGAAAGTATCGTGTCCTTTTCACTCAGCTCCTCTTTCCATGTTATAGCTCTCAGTTGTTTTGTATGCTTTTCATGATCACCAGCCTTGTAGTTTCAGATATATCCCTTCACAGTTTTCATAGGCTACAATACAAATAAAAGATAAGACACTCCATTCACAATCACATCCTCTGATGATATAACCAGATCTATGACTCTTAATGCTCATGTGCCCTCTATTACATGCTACCTACAATTTTTGAGAACTCAAGAAATTTATTCTCCTTAAGAATTCCTTGACAGTCTTTCTTCATTCCAGTCAACATTGCTGTAATTGAAATCACCCAACGATCACACTTTGCTTGCTCACTAAACCAAGTTGCCATTTCCTTTCTTTGTGTCCACTTTCCACATTTTTCCATCTGTAGCAACACCCAACAAAATATCTCATTCTTTCAAGCTCTACCTCATGCCATGCTGCTTCAAAACAACTGCCACTTTTTTTCTTTTTCCATGTATCTCATCCTTGTGTGAACATAATTCACCTACTGTCATCAGCAGCATCCCCCCCCCCTCCTCTCTTCTTGTCCTTCTCATTCTCATGAAAAACATTATATCCTGCTATTTCTATTCCTGTCAAGATATCATTCTCATCCATACATACTTCACATATTCCAACTATTTTCTGACAGATAAATTCAATCCATATAACAATTGCATCTTCTTTATTTCTGATACTCCTGTCATTCATAAATAAGCATAACAATTCTTTTTTTAGTCTATAACCAGTCCTACCTGTGCTGCCCCTTTTCTGTGACTTCTCTATACTTGCTGCTGTCTGCTCACACTTATGCTTTATTCCATATACTCCCCCCTTTCCAGAATCACTTCTTCCTCCCCCCTTCATGTATTCCAGGCCAATTCCATTCCTTTGCTAACCTTCTTGATAATATAATGATATCTTCTTCACATTCTCCATGGAATTGATATTTATAAAAAAAATTATGTTTGGAATACTAAATATCATCAGATTGTATGGTATCAAACATTTAATGGTAAACGCTTTGCCATTTGCTCAGCATTTCTTTCTAAGAGAAATGTATAAAAATGTATAAAAGGTTGGTCGATTGGTAGAGCCTCTGCTACTAATGGCTCAGTTAAGTAAGTTTGAGCGTGGTTAGTAGTTGGAAGGGGACCAATCGTTCAATGCTGTTGGCACACTCTCCCTCGATGAGTCTTTGGACTCCCTGGAGGTGTCAAATAATAATAATAGATCACTTACATTTGCAAATAATAGAAATGGGCACATGCTGATATCATATTGTAACAAACAGTACTGGCTGTCATGTACACAGATTTTTTATTGTGTATTACTGAAAATATTCAAATCCTTCAGATACTCATATTCAGATTAATGCTCATTCAAATAACTGATATGATGTAATCTATAAGTCATTTTTGTTCTTCACAAAATCCATACTTTATTGGAATTTAAAATAGATATGTTTTTTTTTTTTTTTCTAAATTTACATCTTCAGTGCTTTAATTTAATTTACACCTTTAATTTACTTTAATTGAATTTAATTTACGTCTTCAGTATTTTCAGTGTATTAGGTCTGGTATTTCTTTCCAGCTTAGAATTACCATAAAACAGTAATAAAACATGAATTTCAAGGCATTTTAAATTAACACATCCACACCAGGCTGTCTTGTATGATGTTTCACAACAGACAGTGTGAGACACTGCTGTGAACACATTAAATCACTTCTTCATTTGAAATATTTGTTAAGTGTAACTTCTGACATAGAAAATTTTAAGAGCTAGTAAGTGAAATGAATTAATATTAGTCATTATTTTTAAAAAAAACGTAACATTTTCAGTTTATTAAAAAAAAAAAAAAACTGACTTATTTGCATTTTTTTACCCTATTTTTCAGTTATCTTGTACTGACTTTTCGGACTATAGTGCCCTCAGATCTTTGCTTCAGAATTTGCATCAAACTTTCTGTGAATTTAAATGTCATGAACAGATTGAAAATAAATACATCATGAAAAAACTGAAAAATAGACTTAAGGCAAGTTTTGATATTGGAATATACATAATATTTTTTTATTATTTTTGTGTACTATCAAAGGTATATGTTTCATGGTGTTTTTTTATGGAGTATTTATTATATTTTGATTTTATGAAGTAATTATTATGTTATTATACTTTTTTTGTGCATTTTAAATAATTACTTTATGATTTTTGAAACTTTGTATAATTTGGTAATATGAAGATCTAAAAAAATATATTAATCAGTGACTTTCTTGCAGTTTACTTTGAGGTTTGCCTTTGTTAATTGACAGTGACTTGAGTAAAATTTTATAACTACCTATTAGTTACATAATGCATTGCAGAAAAGTATAGTATGGTGTTAATCTTTTGTGACTGCTAGGAATTTATTATATTATATATGCCATTTTGTGAAGAGAAATGGGAGAGGGGGTACTCTTAAAAAAAAAAAATGTTACATATATGACCGGGTGGCAAATGCCTTTCCTAATGTAAGCAAGAGATATATTACTGAAAGAACTCCAGTCTAATTTTTCACCTTGCAGATAGTAACTTTCCATAGGCGAAGCAGTATTTCATTGTATTTTATGTTTTATTTACTTGTGCATTTTAAATTGATGGTGGAAGCATCTCGTTTGAAAGAGTAGTCTTCAGTCTATAATCAGGATTGCATTGTGAATGTGTGTGGAGTGCAGTGTATTTAGCAACTAATAAAGATTTTTTTTAAATGATTATCTGTTTGATTTTGATTTTACAAAAGCAGACATACTCGAAGAGAACTCAAGTTTATTTATCATGTAATGGAATATAGGCTGTGGCTTTGATTATTTTGTGCACTGTATAAAGGTTCAAAATGTGTTATGTTTTTAAGTAAACCTGAATTTCAACTCTCTTTTTTTTTCTGACCTTCCTGCTCAGTTATCATATTCCTAGAACTAGTGATTATAACAGAAAGTTGTAGGAAGTTGCAACATTTTTTTTCCAGTGAGTTTTTTATTTGCTTGACCTTCTAAAATGCCTGTTTGCTGTTTTAATGTATGTGATTTTTTTATTTTTTGAGGTTTAATATGTATGTTTTAAAATTAATTTCTTATTTTCATATTATGTTACTGTGTTTAAAGCTAAAAGAATAATAACCTTGAATGATTTTTTTGAATGTTTAATATATATGCTTTAGGACAATTTGCTTTCATTTTCATCATCACTACCATCATTATTTCTTGATATGTACCTGCAAGGGGATGTAGAGGCTACATTGACAGTACTACAGTCTAATTTTTACCCCTGCATATAGTCACTTTCCATAGGTTAAGCAGCATTTCATTTATACTATTGTATTTTATGTTTATTTACAGTTTTGCTACATTATATTACATTATTACTAATCTCCTATCAACAAATTTCCTTCAAATTAGTTGACAGGAGATAGGAGTTAACAAGTAATTAGCCTAATTACTTGTTAGCTCCAGTATTTTTGTATCTAATTTCAGTCTTACTGAAAGAACTCCAGCCTAATTTCTAAAAGTCATAATTATGCACTTCTGACTGAATCAATCCACCTAGATCTTGTTTTTCTTCCTCTGGATCTTTTTTCCTGCCATCTTGGCATCAAACACCTGTTTTGCTGACTTTTCTTTCTTCTGTTCTATTCAAATGACCATACTACCTTAGATTAACCTTACTCACACATTCTTGAATGTTAACAGTGTCAAGTTCCTAATATCTTCATTCTGCCATTGATACCATTTGTTCAGGCCTCTAAATTTTTTCAGAACTCTCATATCTGTGGTTTCTAATCTTTAATCAAATGCTTTATTTTTAACCCAACTTTCAGATCCATTACTTAAAGTTGGTTTGAACACTGTCTCTTCCTCACTCCCTTGCCTACCACTCTTTAACTTCTAAAGATAGTCTCTTTCATTCCCTTTTCTTCCTCTATTCTATGAATAATTTCTTCATATTAATCTGGTAACACCCAGATAGTCTCTTTCATTCCCTTTTCTTCCTCCATTCTATTAATAATTTCTTCATATTAATCTGGTAAAACCCACTGTCAACCTAAATTTCTAGAAAGGCTTTTCTGAGTTTTTCCACAAAAATGAAGTATCACATAAAATAAGAAACTATTTTTATTATTTTCTCAAGTAGTTTTGTGAAATTCTTTTGTTTCACTTCATCAGGATAATTGCATTTATAAACTAAAAAACAAGTAATAACCTTTAAGAACACTAGTGAAAATATTTGAACATGAATAACAATGGAAAGTGTGCATTTGCTATTATGTTGGCTGCTGCTTGTTTGCAAATTTCTGTATTCTGTTTGTAATATGTAAATGTTACATGTTAAATGTTAGATGAATTAGTAAAGACCACACTTGATGTAAAATCATCTCTTGCTTTTCATTGCACCATAGAGGATGTTTCATCATTTCAGCTAATTCTTTGAATGCTCTTAAGGAAAAAAAAATGGCAATCTGCATGGAGAATTTTTGTTTGTTGCTATGATATTTTGTTTCAATTGTATGTGCTGCCTATCCTGCTTTTTATCTTCTTTCATTCTCAATGAAAGAAGATGGATAAGGTAGATTCATATATAGTGATATTCTTGGACATCATGTCTTTGAAGTGCTCTGATCAGCATACTTCTCCAGATCTGCCTGTCTGTATGTAGTGTAAACTACAACTGATCTTGTAGACACCTGGCATTTCAAGTGATGGATGTGGACTTTTAGGAGTTCCAGGTGATTAGAAATCTTGATTGGGTAGAAGGCCACCTTTATATTTTGTTGGCAAAGCAACCTTGATATTTTGTGTGTGTGTGTGTGTGTGTGTGTGTGTGTGTGTGTGTGTGTGTGTGTGTGTGTGTGTGTGTGTGTGTGTGTGTGTGTGTGTGATCATTATTTTTTTTATTAATGATTTCTTTATTAATGTTCTACTGTAACCGTTTTTTTTTTTTTTCTGTAGGATTGCGCTTTGTTCCTTTTTTTCTATGTTAGAGGAAATTTTGTAAGCTTTATCGCATAAAGAATAGATGATGCCTATTTTTTTTGCACTGGGTGGTGATGCGATGTAGCATATAGGTGATATCCTCTGTTTATTGTCTTTCTATCTGAGAAGTTAAGTGTGTTTTGTACAGATACCTCAAATAGTGCATCCAAAAACTGAGAAATTAGAGATAAACAGATAATTCAACAATGAATTTAATTTGAGGATATTGAGGCAGGTGGCAAAAATCTCATAATTGTGCAATAGAACTGGACCAGGTGCTGAAAATATCATTGACATGTCACCAAATTTTAGACTGTGTTTTGGATAGGATTCTCTGTGGTGATCAGCATGAGTTTGCAAAGGGCAGGTCTTAGCAATCTGCTTGCATTTTATTGTAAGGTTGCACGTTGGATAAGGTAGATTCATATATAGTGATATTCTTGGACATCATGTGGTAATCTATCATATGTCTTTGCAAAGTTGGCATGTAAGCTGCAAAACATGGGACTGTGTATTAGATTTTTTAGATGGATTGACTTTCTGAACACTCAGGAACTTTGAAAGGTCCTGAGTTAATCCACAATAAAATGCTTAAAAAGTAAGTTAAACAGTACAGACACTGGTCACCTTTGCAAAGTTATGTGGAATTGTCAGGAGTATTGTTGATGTTAATTCTCTACAGGAAGAACAGAATAGACTTTTAGCTTGGACTAATGAATGAGATTTTAGTTTTTAATATTGATAAATGCAAGGATTCTGCTCTTTGGGGATGCAGAGATATAAGGCTGCATACTATACTCATGAAGCTGTGCTTCAGGAAGTGGATGAGATTCAGGATCCTGGAGTGATGATAGACAGTGGCCTACCATTACTCCAAGAGGATCCAGCTGTGGATGACCAAATCATTATTGACAAATAGGAATGTGGTTGAGAGAATATAGATTGCATAGTTTAGTGGATCGGAAAAAAAAAAAAAGAGACCTAATTAGTTAAGGCTTTTTACCAGATTAATACAGAAGATATTATAAAAAATAGCGGAGGGTAAGATTGGAAGAACAAGAGACTATTCTTGGTGTGTAAAGATATGGTGAAGGGCATGAGGAGTATATTTTTTTAAATGGAGAGTGATAAGCATTGCTGGAATGTTGTGAATGCAGGCATGTAAATGATTTCAAGGTTCGATAAGATAGATACGTTGCTATTTGAGTAGGCCTTCTATAAGGTAATCTCTCATCCCCCTTTTCTACCCACTGGTTTCTTTTGGCCCAACTGACAGTTTCCACTCATATTATGCTTTTGCTTTCATTACTGCATTTGTCAGTTTTGTAACTTGCATCTTATACTACATCTAGCTATTGCATGTTATCTTCCTTTTCTGTAATAATAGAATTTCATTGTTCACAGTGCTTTTCCAATTTCATTGTTATGAAGTATAATAAATTTAGTTCATTCCTTTATCCAAGTGTAAGCAAACAAAGTTTGCGCCTGAAGTATCTTCAGGACTGAGGCAACTCATAGTAAAGGTGAACCAAGCTCTCATCATTCTTTGTCTCAATATCTCCCATAATGCAAAATGCATCTCCTTGCAGACATGTATAATGCTATGTGTTAAGGGAAGGCCACCACCCAGACCAGTTTCGACCTTTATTGAGGTCTCGTCAGTGGCAGTCAGAAATAGTTCTGGCTGCCACTGACGAAGTGGTGATACTAAGGCAGAAGCAATGGAGAGGTCATATTTACTTATACGAGTTGCCAAAAAGTGTACCACCTTATTATTAAATTACTCTGGATTTAGAGAAAGATGTTGGAAGTTTATTTTCTATTTGGTTAGACTATAATAAATTTAGTTCAATCCTTTATCCAAGTGTAAACAAACAAAGTTTGCGCCTGAAGTATCTTCAGAACTGAGGCAACTCGTAGTAAAGGTGAACCAAGCTCTCATCACTCCTTGTCTCAGTATCTCCCATAATGCAAAGCACATTTTCTTGCAGACATGTATAATGCTATGTATTAAGGGAAGGGCCAGTACCCAGACCAGCTTCGACTTTTATTGAGGTCTCGTCAGTGGGAGCCAGACCCAGAAGTGGTGATACTAAGGCAGAAGCAATGGAGAGGTCATATTTACTTATACGAGTTGCCAAAAGGTGTACCACTTTATTATTAGATTACTCTGGATTTAGAGATTGTTTGCTTATACTTGGATAAAGGATTAAACTAAATTTATTATAGTCTAACCAAGTGGAAAACAAACTTATAACATTGTTATGAACTATTTCACTGCAGACTTGTAGATCTGCCTGGCTCTTTGTACACTATTATATGTCACTTGAGTTAAATGCTTTTTAACCAGTTCTCATGCTCTATCAATATTTTTCTTTACCAGATATTCATTCCCTGGTATTAAGGTAAGTTGACTACAGTGCTTTCCATAGTTGCATGTAAATCACTTGGGCCATTTCCCATGCCACTGCATAATAGTCACTTTTTCCAACTAATGATAGTTTTGATTCCTCATATACAACTAAATGTTCATAAGTTATCATCAAATTCAGTAGTCTAAAATCTCATTTTGCTCCAAAATTCTTTCAGTTAAATCTTTATTAATATCATTAAATTCCTGATATGTTGATTGACAATACGATATGGTCCTCCCCCCCCCTCTCTCTTTAGGGAAGATATTATTATTATTATTAAGAGAGACCTTCAGGGACTTATCGAGGGAGGCCACATACTACACACACACACACACACACACACACACACACACACACACACACACACACACACACACACACACTAGCTATCACTCTTGAATTCATTTACACTGTTTGCACTTACAACATCCAATGGCAATCCATTCCAGTCATGCACCACCCTATAAGAGAAAAATCTAGCCCTCACCCCTTCTTAGCAGCATTCATACTCAGCTTTCAAGGATACCCTCTTATCCTTTCCAAACCCTCCATAAATTGAAAAATTCCATCAACTGAAATCCTGAATAAACCTTTCAGAAGTTTGTAAGTCTCTATCATATCACCCCTCTTTCTCCTGTTTGCTATTGTCTTTAGTCTACAAATTCTCACTATGTCTTCATAATCAGTATTCCACAATCCTGATATCTCCACTATATCAGAATCACAGTGGAAATCAGGAGACCAGAGCCATGTCCAAGTTAGGGCTTATCAAAGCCTTGTAAAGAGGCAAGATGACATCCTTATCTTTACATGTGAATGTTCGTTTCAGCATTGCAAAATGGCTCAGATCCACTCCACTCCTTCTTAACACACTTAAACAACCAACACCCCAGAATTCAGTTCACCTTGGAAAAAGAGAAAAACAACAGTCTCCCTTTCCTAGACACTCTGATCACTTGCCAGCCTAATGGATCCTTGGTTTTCTGTATTTACAGAAAACCTACCCATATAGGAATATACGTTCACCAGCAATACCCCTTCCCCTCACAACAATATGAGGTTATAAAAACACTATATAACATTGCAAAATTAATCTGTTCAGATGACAATGCCTTTACCACTGAACTAAATCACTTCCCCAACACTTTCTTAGCCAATGACTACAACCCCCCCCCCAAAAAAAATCCAAAAAATATTAAAACCAGTTAACCCCCCCCCCCCCCTTCATAACAAAGATTACACTAAATCCATCACCATTCCTTATATCTGGGACACCTCTGGAAAGTTAACCAAAATCTTAAAAAAATATGACCTGACGTCTTGTCACAATTGAAAAATTGGCATCCCTTTTCTGCTCCACCAAAGACCTACCACTTTCCCTAGACCTACTTGGGGTATACCAGGTCTCTTGCAGCTGTAAACTGTTATACTTTGGCCAAACAGGCAGGATAACAAATGTCAGGATTTCTGAACACAAAGACTACATCCGGTTTCACCAGTACAGCCATTCTGGGCTTGCAGACTAAGCTCTGGATACCCGCCACAGAATACGTTGGAAGAAAGCCACGTTAATACACTGCAGCAAATTTAAACATGAAAGATTATTCATGGAATCAGCCTCACCTCTAAAAAAAACTTTCCATACCTCAACAAATTTGGGTGCATGAGACTGCCCCAAATTTGAGAAGCTTGTATCTTGAGAACTTCAGCCAAACAGCCAAGACAACCCAATATAGCCCACTAGGGGGGCATCTTTAGGACTCTAGGAACAACATTAGTTTTCTCTCTATTGCTTCATTTACTTTTTGTAGTGCCTGCATGCACGTGTCATATTGTATGTTCCCATGAAGATGGCAATGTGACGTTGCCGAAATATAGGAGGTATTTATTAAAGTCTCTTTTAATTAATATTCCAGTATACAATGTAAATTCCTTAAATAATTTAATAGTCATGTTCCAACGTATAAACCTATCTACAAGAATTAATAGCCAGCATTGCAATTATCTTGCAATTCAGTTGTATTTGCAATCTTTGCTACATGATCCCTGAATTTCAACTTCTTATATACTAACACTCCATGATCCCTAGCCTTCAGTTTCTTCTAGCATGATCCCACCAATATAATGCAATAATAGATATCTAATCATGCCAAAGTGAATGACTTTACATTTGCTGGCACTGAACTAACATCCATTTTCCCATGCCCATAATTCCAGCCTATTCAAATCATTCTGCAAGTACTTCATATCAGCAGCATTCCTGATTACCCATCTATCTTTGCATCATTAGCTGTATGTCGCATGTCAAATCCTTCCCAGTATCATTAATGTATAGATTGAATAACAGTGGACCAACCACTGATCCTTGTGGTACACCACTGGTTATCGTAAATCTTGTAGATTCACATCTCCCATAGACCACTTTTTGATATCTGTCAGTCAGCCATCCTCTTATCCACGCTAATGTTCTATAACCCAAACCCATATTCTCCAATTTATGTAACAGTCTACCATGCTGTATTCTGTCAAAAGCCTTAGCAAAATCCAAAAGTATCATGGCGTATCCATTCCCCTTGTCTAGTTCAATGGCAACATTGTTATAGAATGTGAGCAAGCTGCTAAAACATGACCTTCCCTTAGGAAACCCATATTACTCATTGCAAAGTAGAAATTCGCTGTCAACCCATTTCTGAATGCAAGCCCTAACCGTGTACTTTGGTGAAGATTTTTTCAAAATCTTCACCACCACTCCTGATACCAATTGGTCCATAGTTGGATACATCGGTCTTTGCACCACCCTTGTGGAATGGAATTACTATACATTGTTTCCATTCCTGCAGAATCTTCCCTGTTCTGAGACTCATAATAAACACCCTGGTCAAAGGAATAGCCAGCAGCTGAACACTCTTTTAGCACACAAGCTGATATCCCATCAGTCCCTATTGCTGAATTCTTATTCAGTTTGTGCAACAGCTCTCATGCCTCATCCTTATACACCCAAGTTTCTTCATCCAGTGAAGAGGTAGCAGTGAGCGCAATGTTCCGTACACCAGGTTGATAGCTTTTAACAAAATGGGCACTCATTAGTTGAACAACCTCTTCTCCATCTAGTAACCCTCACATCATCTGCATTTAGAAGAGTTGTTCTTTCATATTCATTCTTTCTTTTACTTGCAGCATATCAACACAATTCTTGTGGGTTGTCTTTAGCATGCAGACTTTGCTTTCCATACAGCAGCTGTAATTATTCTAGCCTGCTGCTTATAATTTTCATAACGGGCATCATCCTTGTGTACACGGTATTCCTTCCACATCATCCTTTTCTTATGAATCTCTTGCTTAATAAGATTACACATCCATTTGACTCTTACCCTATTTATTCTTTGAATACTCGGGACACATTCTGATATCGCATCATTTAAGTATTGTTATATGCTTCCCATTCCACTGAACACAGTATACTCCTTAGTTAGTCATAATTTCCTGCTTTGTAGTTCAGCATGAAACCTTTTCTAAATGGAACATTCATAAATTCAGTCACTTTCCAAGTGAGTACCACATGATCACTGTCACCAACCAGAGGTAGAATATTTATATCTGTAACTGAAACACCCACTGACACTGTAATCTTTGACCTTGAATTCCTTCTGTCACATGCTGCTTGAGGAAGTTATCCTGCAAAAGCTCAACAAATTCATTTTCATTCTTCTCATGAGATTCTACTGCTATCCAATTAATATTTGGATAATTGAAGTCTCCCATTATGATTACTCTTTTCATGCTCATCTTTTCTATTTGGTGATGTATTTCTTCATCACTAGCATCTGATCCACCAGGTCTGTAACAAAACCCCACTATGTAATTGATCTTGTTTGATTCCACCTTACACCAGATGGCTTCAAACTCACTGCCACATGAAATATTGTTATTAGTAGTAGTACTACAATCATAAGTCTCAACTAAGCCATCTGATATCATTAACAGCATGACCCTCCTCTCCTATCCTCTGTATCCTTCCTAAAAATAGTGTACCCTTTACACTTGATACCAGTTAGTATGTCTGATTGTGATAGCCAAGTCTCACTAATGCCTACAATCTGAGGTCCCAACATATTGACTAAAGCAACATACTCTACCCCTTTGTTTCTGATACTCCTGGCATTCATGTACAGACATAATAATCTACCTGCATGTTCTTTTGTATACTCTTGTCTACAGTCCGCATGACACAGTTGGGCGACTTGCAGATTTCTATTCTTCTCTAGTACCTGTATATGTAAACATCGTTGCACACACTTGATGAGTCGAAACCAGATGAACACAAAGTCGGAATCATTCTCTCCTCGTCAACATTTCCATGATAAAGCACATTCCTGTCATTAGCACAGTTATATAATATTGTCGCTCTTACACTCAAATTCTCACCATTCCTCTCATTATAATTTAGTTTCCCTGATTCTCTCTGTTAGTCTGTTTGGTATCAACCTTCTTCTTAATACATTTTTATCATATCGAGGTAAAATACGGTTGGAAGTTTTTACACTTCGTTATAATATAAATTAAAGATGCCAAGAATTATTTAATCCTTTATCCAATTATAAGCAAAGTTTCTGCCTGAAGTATTTTCAGGACTAGACAACTCGCATATAGAGGCTAATGACTTCATATCACTTGCCTTAATATTCCATAATGCAAAGCATTATGGAATATCCTTATGGAGCATGTATAATGCTATATGTTATGTGAAGGGTCACTGCCCAGACCGGTTTCAACCTTTATTGAGGTCTCATCAGTAGGAGTCAGACCCAAGGGTGATACCAAGGTTGAAGTAATGCAGAAGTCATGTTTTCATATATAGGTAGTAGCCAAAAGATGTCACACCTTATTATTAAAATACTCTGGATTAGAGATAGTGGTTTCAGATACTGTATGATTAGAGATACTATAAATTATAGATGCCGCCAGGAAATTATATTCTTGGTTTAATCCTTTATCCAAATGTAAGCAAACAAAGTTTGCATCTGAAGTATTTTCAGGAGGTGTGACACCTTTTGGCTACTCGTATTACTCGTATATGAAAGTATGACTTCTCTGCATTACTTCAACCTTTTCCATCACACCTCTGGATCTGGCTCCCACTGATGAAACCTCAATGAAGGTTGAAAGCTGTCTGGGTAGTAATCCTTCCCATAATGCTATGCATTATGGGAAGGATCACTCCCATAGGACATGTCTATAAGGATATGTGCTTTGTATTATGGGATACTAAGGCAAGTGCTGTGAATTCATTTGCCTCTATATACGAGTCGCCCAGTCCTGAAAATACTTCAAGTGCAAACTTTGTTTCCTTACACTTGGATAAAGGATTAAACCAAGAATATAATTTCTTGGCATCTTTAATTTATTGAGGTAAAATACTGATGATTTTTACTTTCTCACACTGTACGCTCGCTTCTTACAACAACCCTTTCATGTCCTCTCTCATACTGAACTTATCACTAGTTAAGTTGTTAGTACTTACAACAATTATGATCTTGTTTACTTTTCTTTTCTGTTTTTGAATTGCTTCCTTTATATTCTTAATTTTTGTTCTGGGAAGTTATAACTCGCTCATCAATTGCTTGTTTTATTATAGATTCATCATACCAAATAACATCCTTTTTTTTTTTACAAATAACATCACTTAACTGATTTCCATCACTTTCTAACTTACCTGAATCTGTGCTTTGTTGTTTCTTATTTTGCTGCTTAATTTTCTTTTTCTGCTGTTCTTTTCTTTTTTTTTTTTTTTCTTTATCTCCCTGGTTAGGATTATCCAATCAAAAGTCATGGGACATTTTAATGTGAATCTCACTCATGAAAGGTTGTAAACCTTATACATTTAGCACCATGGGCAAGCCAAGTGTTAGATAATATAGAGATTGTTCTCAGTATACCAACCATGATACTTTATTTTTTTCAAGCTATTTCAGGGTAATCATGATTACCCGGTTATAGATACTTGAAAATTATCTGTCACCAGTGTGAAGATATAAACAGATGTGTTTTATCCATAGATAGAAATTAATAATTCATTGGCTTTGGCTGCAAGAACTTTAGCGATTGTGGAAGACTTTTTTTTTTTTTTTTTAATTTCTGGTATGCTTTATCTCTCACTTTAATGTATTATAAGTTTAACTGATGAAAGGAGCCATCATGACTCCATCCAAATTCTGCATTCCAGTTCATCTTATTGTTATTAGACCTCTACGGAGTCAAATGACTCGTTGTGGGAGTTCCTTCATTGTGCATGTGCGCACGCACGCACACACACACACACACACACGATCATATCTCTACCTGATCGCATTCACTGTCTCCACATTCACCACACTTTCAGGCAATACATTTTAGCTATCCACTATTCTCCATGCAAAAAAAACCTACTCTTCGCCTCCTTGCTCACACCTCCTTATACAACTTTAATGGATGGCATCTTGTTTTCTACCTGTCTCCACTCATTCTATGGAAAATCTGATCTGCCTCAATCCAGCAATAACCTCTGACCAAGTTATATTTCTCAATCATGTTCCTTCCTTCCTATCCACTAGATTGCAATTCACATTCCTTCAATCTGCCTCCTTACTTTACATTACCGAGACTAGAACCAACTTAGTCAATTTTCTCTGAACACATTGCAACATCTCTTCATCCTTTTGAAAACCTGGTGATCAAAGCTTTATTCAATGAGATGTTGCAATTCACATTCCTTCAATCTGCCTCCTTACTTTACATTACCGAGACTAGAACCAACTTAGTCAATTTTCTCTGAACACATTGCAACATCTCTTCATCCTTTTGAAAACCTGGTGATCAAAGCTTTATTCAATGAGATGTTGCAATTCCATATTGTGAGGGCACCACAGTGCATTTCTCACAGTTTTATTAAAATGTTCCCAAAAGTTCAGGTCCCTATCCACCAACATCTCCCCAATCCTGCATTTCCTCCACCTCCTCAAAGAAAGTCCCATCAATCTTATACTGTGCATTCTATTTGTGCTTCCTAAACTTTAAAAACTTTATATTTTGCTGCATTTAACTGGTAGATCCATTCATTCTCCCATTCACAAAGTCTATGCAAGGCTACATCTGTTCTACTTCTCCTCATGGTTCTTCCCAATCTCATATCATCTGCAGACATCTGTATATCACCATTCATGCAGCAAAATATAAAGTTTTTATATTAAGATTCTGTTAAAGCTTTTAGCAGATTGCACTAAAACAGATCCTTGAAGCACAACAACAGTGACTTTCATCTTCTGGGATATTGCTGCTTTATACACAGCTTGCTGATACCTATCAGACCAATCTCCAATCCAGTGCACTAATCTGTGTGCACTGGAACAGATGGGGTCTCAAATCACATCTGTTCCAGTTTACTTACAACTTGTCATGCTGTAATCTGCTAAAAGCTTTAACAGAATCTTAATATACCACTGTTTTTGCATCACCTTTGTCCAGTGCATCTGTCACCTTGTTATAGTAAGTAGATTGCTAAAACACATCTTCTTTTGGAAAACCAAAGATGACTAGAAATGGATTGACAATAACATCAAAGAGAATGTTGTTGTCATCATCAATCCATTTCTGAATCCTGGTCCAAATTATCCTCTCCAACACCTTTACCACAATTCCAGACAAACAGACTGGTCTGTAATTCAAAGCCTTAGTCATAATACCCCCTTATGAAGTGGAGCAGTTTTGCCTTTTTTTCACTTCTTTGGAACTTGGGCAAATCTAAGACTCATCTTAAAGCTGTTAACTCCCTGGAATATACCCTCTAGACACATTGTAATATACCATCAAGTCCTTCAACCTTATTGACATCAAGTTTACTCATTTCCTCATATATCTCCTGGTCATTCGCCATCAGTGACTCCTCCCTCCTCACTGCCATCGGGTTCTGCGTGGTGTTATTTTCATGAGGATGACATATCTTTATGAATTGCTTGTTTAACATCTCTACTATATCCTCCTCAGAGGTTATCATTCTACCATTTTTCCCACTAGTATGTATTGCTGAGTTGAGGAACTTCAACAAACAAAAATAGAAGTTAAAGAGGATTTGAAATTTAGAGAGAGAGGTGATTCACTTGTGGCTATCTATTATGACCAGGAGAGGGGAGGGATTGACAGAAAGATGTGGCTGTCATGCATTGGCATATTAGCACAAGTACAGACCAAGCAGTTATAGTTGGAGACTTAGATTGAAGGGAGGAAAGGTGCATGGCAAGATGGAAATGGAATTTATACAGTTACTAATGAAACCTTCATGACATACCTGAAACAGTATGTCATGAAGAGGATCAGGAGTTTGAGTGCTGGATCTAGTAATAGTATTACAAGATGTATCCATAACTTCAGTAGCCACTCTGTCTCTGATTGGAGAAAATGACCACATAGTTTAGCAACCTACCAGAACTACTTGTTCTGGTAGGTTGCTAAACATGTGGAATTCTCAGTCAAGAAAGGGTGTATGGTAAAAGCTGGTAATTATGACAGACTTTGGAAGCAATTTGGGGTAATGCCATGGCTTCAGAAGTTAAAAAAAGAATGTCAGTAAGGCATGGGAAGTGGTTAAGAACTGTTTAAGAGATGCTGTATCAGACTGCATATCCAAGGATCAGGAAGATAAACCAAATGGGATTTAAAGGTAGGAGCTCACAAAAAAAAAAAAAAAGCATTGTGGAGAGTATGTAAAGAAAAAGGAAATTGACATACCCATGAGAAACACAAAGTTCAGGAAAAAAAAGTGGCATGGTAAGAAAAGCTAAATCAGATAGAGTGAAAATTAGGCAATTATGCCAAAGTAAATCCACAGAAGTTTTTTTTTTTTTTCCCCTCACTATGTATAAAGTAAGAGAAAGAATTGTTATAGAGTGATAATTTTAATTAGTGCCAATGGTAGAAAGGTGACAGAAGCAGAAGAAATAGTTGAGTTACTAAATGATCACAAGTTTCAGCTCTGGCAGGGTTCCAAGAGAGTGGAAAGAGAGTAAGCTCTTCATCACATAAGGTGGTTCCAAACAGATATAGCAAATTACAGACTAATTAATATCTGAGGAGTGGTGGTTAAAGTATTGGAGAAGTTGGTTAAAGGTAAAATCCATGGATAGGAATATGATACTCTATGGTGTGAGCATGGCTTTGTAAAAGGTAGGACCTGCTTTAGTAATTTATTTATTCATGCTTTTCGTTAAGAGAAAGAGTTCGCTTACAAAAAATGCACCTCTCTGAGATTTCAAGTTCCTTAGCACTAAACGAGAGTTTTTGCTCTCTTAAGGTTTCTGCCTGGTCTCTGAGGAGAACCAACCAGTTCGAAACAGCTGTCAGGACAGTGAAACCTTATCAAAATGGACTAATAGAAAGAATATATAGATGCTTGGGCAGCACCTATGTTTTCTAAGTAGTCCACGCTAAGGCAACTCGTGAATGCTGGTGGGTTATTTTCATAAGCTCTCTGGTCAACTTATTTTTATGAAACTTTCATAGTTTCTACATTCGGTTTGAAATAATGCTGGATCTAATATCCACTTTACTTATATAATTTTGCATTGCCAAACTGAAGCCTTTTGGCTCTTTATTCTAGTAAATATTTATTCATATTTTATAATAGAATAACAGAATTAGTTATTTGAACTTCCTACATTCCACTTACACAATGTTGCTGGACTTTGCAATAGCATATCGCAGAATAGGGGTGCTTAAGGGTCAAAGCTGTATAACTGAGAGGAGACCTCCACATAGCCTTTAAAGGAATGCGGAGAACCGACCAGGGCTTCTGACCTAATGTCCAATCCTCACCTTCTCGTGGTGCACCCTGTTGGGTATCTACTTTGATACTGAACGAACGAGGATGGGCTGGCAATTTGGGATTTAGCCGACCAAATTGTATTCTTATTGGTTAAACCAAAATAAAAAATGATGGTACAACATGACAAAATTTCATGCCGGCTGGGGCGTCGCCCGGTTAAACAAGGCCCCCGTTGTTTTCGCCAGGGAACCAGGGCGAACAGCGAAAAGTCAGCTACTGGAACAAATCTGAAAACAAACCCCAACTCAACATCACCAGAGTTAAAGATCAGTACTATCAACGTAAGAAGCCTGAATGGCAAAGAAATGGAGCTAGCTGAGGAATTAGATAAGTACCAGATCGACATAATAGGGGTGACTGAAACAAAAAAGACCAAAACTGGTGAGATCTTTCTGAGCAATAAATACAAAATGTTATATTCAGGCAATAACAATCAAGGAAAAGAAGGAGTAGCCATAGTATTCAACACAAAATACGAGGCTAATCTTCTTGAATGGCAGTCACTCTCAAGTAGAGTAATGTGGGCAAATATGAGAATGGGGAACTGGACAATGAGACTTATTTGTGCCTATGGTCCCACAGAAGGTTCTACTAAGGTAGAAGTGGAGGAATTTTTTGAGGCTTTAGAAAAAGCAACTGACACAATGAAAAAGGAAAAGTTGGTCCTTGTTGGGGATCTAAATAGTAGAGTAGGAAATGATTGTGAGACATACAAAAATATTTTGGGAAAATTTGGAGAAAAGAGCAAAGCTAATAATAATGTCAAATATCTGTTGGATTTCTGCTCAGGACATGGACTGGTTATTACTAACACCATGTTCCAACATAAAAATGTGCACAAATTCACATGGAGAGAAGAGGCTAGGAATAAGAAAAGTCTCATTGACTATGTTATTGTTGATAGTGATGTTTTCTCCCTGGTGCAGGACACCAGAGTGTACAGAGGATTTGAAATTGGAAGTGATCACTATTTAGTCTTGAGCAGGATAAAATTGAATTTCATATTGAAAAGAATAACATGTAAGAAAGTTTTAAAGCGAATAAAAGTTGAGCAGCTCTCAGATGTAAACTGTAGACTAAAATACAGAAATATTATTGAAAAGAAAATGAAAGAGTGTGAGAATAGGAATCAAACCTTGGAGATTCAGTGGCAAACTCTGAAGGAAACATTGATTGATTCTGCCAGAGAGGCATGTGGTGAGGTTGTGTGCAAAGATAAAAAAATCAGAACTCCCTGGTGGACACAGGAAGTTAAAGAGGGAGTGAAGGAAAAGAAGAAAGCATATCAAAAGTTCCTGGCAAATAAGTCAGCTTTTACTCTTACAGAATACAGAGACAAATGTAAGAAAGCTAAACAGTGTGTAAAACTAGCTAAACAAAAGTCATGGGAGGACTTTGGCAAGAATATAGAAAATAAATATCAAGAAGGTGGCAAAATATTTTGGAGGTTGTTGAAGAAGCTTAGGAATGGAGGAAAGAGTGCTGTAAAAGGAATTAGAGATGATAAAGGTGAAATGAAAACAGGAGAAAAAGATATCCTTGAAGTATGGAGTAATTACTTTGAAAAATTGCTAAATGAAACAAGCAGTGATGACAGCACAGTGATAAAAAACACTGACCAGGCATGCAGTCAGGAATACATATCCATACTTGAAGTAGAAAAAGCCATCAAAGGCTTGAAATGTGGAAAGGCAGCAGGAGTAGATGATATTCGACCAGAAATGCTGAAGTATGGTGGTATAAGAGTCTTACAGTGGCTGCACTCTATAGTTCAGAAAGCCTGGACAAAGGGACGAATTCCCGATGATTGGAGTAGAGCTCTCATAGTACCCATATATAAAAAGGGAAATAAAACTGAATGTGAGAATTACAGAGGTATTTCCCTACTGAGTGTTCCTGGCAAGATCTATGCAAGTATACTTGAGAAACGGTTGAGAAGAATTGTGGAAGAAAAGCTTGGTGAAGAACAAGCTGGATTCAGGCCAAATAGAGGCTGTCAGGATCAGATCTTCACTTTACGACAAATAGTCGAGAAAGCATGGGAATATAACAAAGATCTGTATTTAAGTTTTGTCGATATGGAAAAGGCATATGACAAGGTGCCAAGAGAGAAGCTATTCAATACGCTGCAGTTATATGGTGTCAATGGGACATTATATCAAACAATACTTAGTCTTTATTTGAGTTGTGAGTCAGCAGTTAGAATTGAAGGAAGTACAGGAAGATGGTTTAATGTTAAATCTGGTGTGAGACAAGGATGTACATTATCCCCTCTGTTATTCATTATCTATATGGATCACATTATGAAGGAATGTGGTATTAAACCTGATATCAAAATTGGAGATGTTAATGTCAGCTCTTTGCTTTATGCGGATGATGTTATACTTCTAAATAAATCCGCTACAAGTCTGCAAGATTCTCTGACTAAATTGAATAGCTGTTGTAATAGATATGGTATGAAGGTCAGTAATAAAAAGACAAAGACAATGAAAATAGGCAGAATCATTGAAAATGTCAACTGTGTTGTGAATGGAGAACCTGTGGAACAACTAAAACATTTCAGCTACTTAGGCACAATTTTTACTGAAGATGGTAAACTAAATATAGAAATTGACAACAGAATCAGCAAAGCTGGTATCGTGTGAAGTCAATTGAATAAATTCATATGGAATAAGAAAGAAATTAGTCGGAACACTAAATTAGATGTATACAAGACTGTGTTCAAACCAATTTTAACTTATGGATCTGAGAGCTGGGTCAGAAGTAAAACACTTGACCAAAGACTAGAGACCGCAGATATGAGAGTCCTGAGAAAGATTAGAGGCGTGAACAGATGGCATCAATGGCAATATCATATTAAAAATGAGGATATTAGGAAAGAACTTGACATTGTCAGCATCCAGGAATGCGTTAGCAGAGCTAATCTCAGATGGTATGGTCACTTAAATAGAATGGGAGAGGAAAGATTAGCAAAACAAGTGTTTTCTGCCAGGTTGGCAGGAAAACGACCCAGAGGAAGACCAAGATATAGGTGGATTGATACGGTACAAAGTGCCTTAGACGATAGAAATATAAGATCTGATAATGTTGGAGTCTTGACAAGTAACAGACTGATTTGGAGGAAAATTGTAGATAGGAAGTTAGTAATGATGTAATTTTTTCATGTAGTACTGTCATATCCTATACACCCCTTGAGGGTACAAGGCAGGAATTTGATGATGATGATGATGATGATATCGCAGAATACTGCAATGAAAATTATTGCAAAGGTTGCAGCAAATGGGAATAGATATAAAGCTGGTGGCATAAATGGGGGGGGGGGCTAAGAGATAGACACAAAAATGAAGGTGACCAACTGTTAGAATTCTCAAGATTTACAACTAGGACCTTCAGATCTCCTAGCTATATCCCAGTGGGGCAAGGACAACCTTGTAAACTTCATTGCCCACCAAAACTCAGGTCTTTCTGATCTCTCCCAAGAAAGAGTTCACTTCCCTCCCCTTTACCTTTATTAATACTGTGATATCCAAACATGATCAGATTTCTCTTCTTAGATTGACCTGCACATTTGATCTTTCCTGACACAACCACATTTCAACTATAGCCTCTGATCCATCAAAAAACTTGGCGTACTTTTTTGCACACGGCACTTCACAGCTGCTAGCTCTATACAAAGCCCAAATCTGCTGAGCCATAGAATGTTACTCCCATATTCTCGACTCTACTGAAGAACAGCAAGTATGTTAGAGTTTAAGACAAAATCCTCTCTAAGATTGCTCAGTTCTATTCAGAAGAGGGCAATCTGGTTAATTAATGATCCCTCCCACGAACCCACTTCAGTCCCTCTTTCTCTCTCTCTCTTTCTCTCACAGACATTCAGTTTCTGCTTTGTACCTCTTCTACAGATACCTTCATGGACAGTGCTCTGCTGAATTAGCCACTTTTATTCCTCCACTCTCCTTCAAAATCATTAAAACAAGCACCGCTTCTAACCAACACCTATTATGGTCCATCTCGAAACTCACCGAACTAACTTCACAGCCTCCTCTTTCATTCCATCTACATCTGTCCTTTGGAACAGTCTTTCCTACTCTGCCTTCCTCAAAGATTACAATTCTCAGCTATTCAAGCAAAATGTGAACAGATTCCTCCTTTCTTCTATTCCTCTTGTCATACGTAGCGCTGATGTGCTATAGGTCTTGTGGCCTTTCGTATGTGGATCAGATATTAAAAAAATAAGTAAATTGGCATTGTTGCCAAAGAATAATAGTTGTCAGTTTAATGTTGTAAAATGTAAGGTAATGCACTTCAGGAATAAATGTATCATATTAATAGTACTGGATTGCAGAAAATTGATCAGACTAGGGAGTTGAGAATGGACAGAGCGTCAAAGTTCAGAGGACGTGCAAAAATTGGTAAAATAGCTCAAATAATTTTTGCTTGGATGTTGAAGAATGCATTGACCAGTAAAGACAGTTATTATCCCTCTTCATAAGATTATATCTCAGTTGCATCTCGACTAAGATATAATTTGGTCACCTGGATTTCTTACGGATCAAAAGATGATTATGGTGGAGGGGATCCATGCTGTTGACAGGTATATGGAATTCTCTCTTTGAGCATAAATTGAAGGTCACAAAATTTCATTGATAGGCAGAAAAGAGGGAACATGATAGAAACTTATAAGGTGCTAAAGAGGGTTTATAAGATTGACACAAAAGAAAATTTTCAGTACATGATGAATAGACAGAGAGAGAGAGAGAGTGAGAGATTAGAGATCATCCCTAAAAGTTGTGTATGAGTGTGGTTAGTAAGGGGTGTGCAGTTCAGATTTATTTGCTTGGTGAATGAGTGGCATGGTGCAAGAATTAGTTGCGAGTGTTCTCAAAGTGAATGAGTTTCAGAAGAGGTATGGTAGAGGTATTGTGTGTATAAAAGTTAGTGTGTATCTCTTGCAGCAAGCCTTCTGATTCTATGGAGATATCTATATAATAATAATATAACAAAATATATTAATTTTGCAGTATTAAAATTAAATGTTATTTGTCTTCTTGCCATTTTTGTAAACTACTTTTAATAGAACTCCTTGTATAGTTAGTAAATTTTTGAGAAATATTTTACTTTATTAAAATAAAAATTTTAAAAAAATAATTTTTTTTTTTTTGCTTTATTATTCTTTGATGCAGTTTGTTTTTCTTTTTAGTCCCTTTCTATACATGATGCAGCAGTGTGCAACTGCCATTCTGATAATCAGCTGTCTGATATATTGGCATTAGTACAAGATGGCTATTCCTGCACTCACAAATCAGCTTCTGAACGTATTAATTATGGCTTAAAACTGCAAAATGCATTGGAAGAATTCACAGAAATATTTCTGCCACATATGCAAGAGGAAGAAGAGGTAATTTATTATCATCACTATTTGAAATCAAAGTGCTTATTGAAAGTGGTCATTTTTATTTGTTAGTGTGCTGTGCCCATCTTAACTTTCCTTAAATGTGTTTGAAGCAAAATATGTAATATACTAACAAGCAAAATATGTTAGTTCTTTAAATATGAACTCTGAAAACTTTGTGTTTTATTTTGAGTACTTTATTATAATAATATTATTTAGAAGGGTAAAATAGCTATTTATTTCACAAATTGCAAACCACTGATTTGTCCCATTTACTTAGTTTGGTATTAATTACTTCTTAAAAGTAATGATCCCTAGAGTTCCAATTTTTCCTTTTATTAATGAGTCATTAGGATTCCACTCACCTGATGTAATTATAAGTATAAAACAAGTATAACACTAAGTATAAAAAAACACCATTTTTTATAATTAGTGTGTAGGTTAAAATTCAGATTACCTGAACCAATTTGTATCATAAGTTCTGCAACTTATAAGTCAGCTGTAATTGGTAAATACAATTAAAAGAAAAGAGGACCTCCTGATAATATAGAAGGATAAAGAATATACATTTATTTTGCTGAGGCCATGATTCACATGTCTTCATTACATATTAGACTCAAAAATATAATGCATATGCTGGCCTGGTTGGCCTAGTGGTTAGTGTATCCGCTCTCCAGCCAAAAGGCTGCGGGTTCGAATCCCGCTTTGGGCACGGATGTTTGTGATTGTCTCTGAAAATATTAGTGGTGGTGGTGGTGGTGGTGGTGGTCGGCGGTAGATGGCGTTAGTGTAGATGATGAAGGTAGTCGTGAGTGGTGGAGATGGAGAGTTATAGAGTAGGTGCCCTCCCTTGATGAGTCTTTGGATTCCATGGAGGTGTTAGGCAATGATGATAATAATAATAATAAAAATGCAAGCTTCTCCTTTAGTGAATGTCTTTTAGGTAGCACAGTATCATGGTAGCTCGTTTTGAAGTTTCTGTATAATATATGTGCTAGCACAAACATCTTTTTAAAATTGGTAAAGTAAATGGTTATTTCATTCATTCATTTTATAATCAGTTTCATCATTAAATTTCATCATGCTGCAGTGCACCATGAAAACGTTACCTTTCCTCCTGGAAAGGTAATGTTTTCATGGTGCACTGCAGCATTTCCTAAACTATGTTCAGCGGAACACCAATATTCTGCAGAAAGTGAATAAGTGTTCTGTGAAAAATTTTCAAAATTAATATGAGCCTGGAATGGTTCTAAATGCTGCAAATGATTTTCAAACATGTTTGAAAATCAGGCACTCCTTACTTTGTGTGTGGATTGTGCTATTAAGGCCAGTGTGTGCTGAACCTTGACTCAGCCACCTTTGGTTGTCGACACCTCCGAGCGCAAGTGAAGTACGAAGGTATCTATTCTAGGAAATTCTCAGTCACAAGCAAGGTCAATGTGATGCGCTGCGGCACAGCATGCCTGTAGTGTATGTGCTGTTGCATTTTTGCGATGTGATACAGCCTGCTGCGGCGATAGTGTGCGCTTAGCTTTGCATTGAATACGAGACTGATGATACTCGACTCTAACCAAGGTGTTCCGTTAAAATTTCAGGATTTGTGAAGTGTTCCATCGTAGGAAAGTATACCCTGGTATTAAGTCATTAAGTATACCCTGGTATACCTAATGATTCATATACTGCCAAATCATTTCACCAGGTAGCATTATTACAATTTTGATTACCTTTTTCTGTTGTCTTAAAAGTAGAATAATGTTCTCCATGTCAGGTGACTAGTCTGGCGATGGATAGTCCAGTGGTAGGACTGCTACCTTAAGGCTTCTGAACTAGCCTTCTTCCAAATTTAAACCCATAGGAGGAATAGGATATATTGAAGAGGAAAGAGTAGATTATAGTAGGATAGAGTAGAATAATAGTAGAGGTTTATAGAGGGGACATAGATATAAGGCCAGAAATGGAAAGACCCCATGGCTCTCGAGTACTCTAATAGCATAAGGGTCATAAAATAAGAAGAGCTGCTCATAAGGCCTTATAAGAGAGATTAAAGTGAGTGGATCTTCCTCAGAGTAGAGGAAGACGAGGATGGATCCAGCTAGGTGACCATGGGAGTGCCACTTCCCCTTACAATCAAGATGATTGCCCCTTATGAACCTGTTGGTCCATAAGTCCTTATTCGGTATATTTGGACCACCCCATCGTATATGGTGGAGTACTTATACAACCCGGTTTCTATATAAGACGGTCTACAAACTGTAGTAACCCTTTATCTTTTGATATATTTTTTTCAACGCGCGACTTAAAAATCAAATTTTATCTTCATTAAATTTGCATCTACCTGTATCACAGATGTAGTTATAAGTAGCGAATTTATATTAGGGGAAATACCCTTTAGCATGCATGTATGTCATTATTTACCATATAAAGTATTTATTGTTGAAAATTGTCTTCGTTTTCTGCCAGCAAAGTGCATTAAAATCATAAGTGTGTTAATCTCAAGCTGAGCACTTTATTTTTTGATGAGTTACATACAATATGTAATGCTTTTTTATGTAAAAAAATATATTTTTATAGTAATGGCCACTTAGAGCACTTTTGTGATATGGTTGAAAATGAAATTAGTGAATTAATTGATGGAGAAATAGATTTAAATGAGGAGGAACTGGTACAATTAATAGATGAAATCGAATCAAATGGCGGGGAAAGTTTTGCCGAAGATTCTGATTTTGATGCTGATTTTCGTTAAAGAATTCAGTTTAAAGAAATTAGCAGACGGATTGGACTTTGCAAGAAAGTTATTTTATGGAATGATCTCTCAATGGGACGCTCTGCAAAATTCACGAGACAATTGGATATTTGTTTAGCTCCATATTATGAACTTAATAAAAAATTGCAGCATAGTGGTAAGCAAGATCTTATTACTGACTTCTTGATAACTAAACCAACTAAAGTATGCAATGAGAATTATACTAATGATGTCCAAGAGATTTCAAGTGATGACGACGTCCGGCCACTCATAAATAAAGAACATCTATGAAATGTTACTTTTGAAGAGAGTGATGACAATTAAAATATACACTTTATTTTATTTTGCCTAAAACATTTATGTATTATGTGCAATGAAGTTTACATACAATTTATAATGTTTTATAATTTTATATTGTAAAATTATAAAATTCATGTAAGTTAAGAAAACAAATAAACTTTAAAACAAATCCATAGTTTATTTGTTTTCTTAACTTACATGAATTACCTGAGTCTCGCATAATGCGATTTATATAACGCGGCATTTTTGTGGAACCTAATCTGCATTATATGAGGGTTACCTCTATATATATATATATATATATATATACACACACATATATGATGGGCTGCCTTATCCGCTACCCATGGGACTTGCTCTCTAGAGGTTACAGGTTCCTCTGAAATTAGAAAAGGACAATCATGTATAGACCTGACCTTTTGCCTAAAATTAATCATAGAGAAAAGAAGAGAATACATAATAAATTTGATTTAATCCTTTATCCAAGTGTAAGCAAACAAAGTTTACGCCTGAAAATATCTTCAGGACTAGTGTAAGGTAATGCAACACCAGGCAACTCCAAGCAAAGAGGGACCAAGCTCTCATCACTCCTTGTCTCAGTATCTCCCATAATGCAAAACACATCTCCTTGCAGACATGTATACTGCTATGAATTAAGGGAAGGGCCACTACCTAGACCGGTTTAAACCTTTATTGAGGTCTCGTCAGTGGGAGGCAAACCCAGCATGGAGATACTAAGGAAAAGCAATAGGAGAGGTCATATTTACCTATAGGAGTTGCCAACAGGTGTACTATTATGGGAGATAGACAAAGAGTGATGAGAGCTTGGTCCCTCTTTGCTCGGAGTTGTCTGGTGTTGCATTACCTTACACCAGTCCTGAAGATATTTTCAGGTGTAAACTTTGTTTGCTTACACTTGGATAAAGGATTAAACTAAATTTATTATATAGTCTAACCAAGTGAAAAATAAACTTCTAGAAGAGAATACAATTTAGAAACACATATTACATTTATTGACTTTGAAAAAATATTTGACAAAGTTAAAAGAAGCATATACAAGAGAGATAAACCAAGGTGTCTGACAAGGATGCCCCTCTCAGCAACTCTTTTTAATATTTATCTAAATGAAATAATAATAAAATGGAATAAAAATTTCCATCAAGGTATTAAACTTTCTCCTACTGTGAACTTAAACACTCTCCTTTTTGCCGATGATGAAATAATAATTACAAATTCTGAAGATAACTTACAGAAAGCTATTTTAAATCTAAATGAGATAGCCAAAGATTATGGTATGATAACATCAACAGAAAAATAAAAAACTACGCCTTTAAAGGACAAGATCCAGTAAGAACTAAAATAGTAATAGATAACAAGATTTTAGAACAGGTAGTTCCTAGGTCAGAGCTTTCCAAACTGTGTGTCATGACATGCTTGTGTGTCGGCTGCAGTGTGAAGGTGTGTCGTGTGAACATAAAGCGTTAAACAGAATAATCACTGAAAATTTCCACAGTGAATCCATTTCGATAAGTACCAATACGACTTTTAGTTAGCGCTGTTAAAGAAGATATTTGGTCAACCGCTCGGAGCCCCCCTCCCTGAGTCTATACTGACTTGCATGCAACCATCACCATCAGTTTCGTTTTCATTGGGGTTTTCTATAGTTCATTCAAGTATGAACTATAGAAAATTCAAGTTAATGTAAACAGAAGCTAAATTGTGCAGACCTACACTAAGGAATCCCAAAAATACTTTACTTTAAATAGAATGTAATTACAAGATGTTTTACATTCTAGAATTTAAATTTCACTTTCAAAATTACAGAATTTTTAACCTTTAAGAATATTTCATATCAATATATTTCGATAAATAATGGAGAATAAATGCAGCCGAATTCATCCCCATGGTTTTATCATGTATTAGTCGCTCAGTTTTATTATCGTTCGACCAATAAAAATAAAGTGCCCCACTTCTTCATACAAATGTTATTATTGATGTTTATTCTAACTGCAACGTGAATAAACGAAGAGCTGGTGCTTTTATTTTATGTTTAGTTACTGTTAAAGCTTTATAATAAATTCACAGTTTTATTTATCAAATTGGTGTTGAATTACCTGTAAAATGGTTAAGTTTCTAATTAATAAAAGAAAAGCTGAAGGTGATGTTTGTTATGAACAAAATGTATCAACTATAAAGGAAACTATGCAAGAATCAACTGTTGAATGGTCTGCATTAATATGGAAGAAGTGTAAAGGAAAATTTTCCATGCCTCGTTTACACAATAAAGATTATATGAAATTGGGGTTCATATTTTCTGGTAATGAAAACCATCCTTGTCCCCAGTGTTTAGTTTGTGGGGTGATACTTGCAAATGAAAGTATGGTACCAAACAAATTAAAGCACAATTTTACCTCAAAACACAGTCATTTGATTTTCTCTGATGTCTTCATTCACCAAGAGAATGAAGACATCAGAGAAAGCTCAAAAGGCAAGTTACTTGGTTGCTCAAATAATTGCCAAAAACAAGGAGCCACACACTATTGCCGAAACCACTATAAAGGAATCTTGCTGTGCTATTGTTCGAACAATGTTTGGGCCCGAATTTAAGATAGAAGTTAATAAAATCCCTTTGGCAGATTACACGATTGGAAGACGTATTCAAGACATGTCTGCTGACATTAAGCTGCAAATAAAAGATATTTTTCAAGACGATAATATGATTTTTACATTGCAGTTAGATGAATCAAGAGATGTCAGTGGGTTAATGCAATTGCTCATTTTTATACGTTTCATTCATACTAACAGAATTATTGAGCAATTCTTGTGTTGTCTAGAACTTCCAATGAAAACTAGAGGCGAAGATATATTTAACACGTTCACTGCCAACTACAAGTATACTCATATGATGCTTACCGCCGGCAACAAGATTACTGTACTGACCTTGAAGAAGTGAAAGTGCTTGGCTTGTGGCGCTAGCATCAAAACTGTGTATTCTCATAGATGGTATATGCTCTGCACAAGCCAACTACGACTATACTCATATGATGCTTACTGCCGGCAACGAGATTACCGTACTGACCTTGAAGAAGTAAAATTGCGCGGTGTACGGGAACAGACTATACCAAAGTAGTGTGGCAGCGAACGTGTTAAAACAGTAGATTGCTTCATGATGAAGGAAAATAATTTGCTATGGTTAAATTGTGTAGGAATATGCACAGATGGCGCTCCTTCAATGGTTGGTTCAACAAAAGGTTTCACAGCTTTAGCAAAGAAAGAGAATGAAAATATTATAATTACTCATTATTTTTTTTACTTCACGAAGCAGTAGTCGTGCAAACTGGTAATGAATTAAAAAAGGTTATGGACAAAGTTGTTCAAATGGTCAATTATATTAAAAGTAGACCTCAAGATTATTTGATAAAATTTGTGAAGATATGGGGGCAAAATTTAAAAAATTTATACTACACTCAGAAGTTTATTGGCTGTCAAGAGGTTGAGTGCTTTGTCATGTATATGAATTGAGGGAAATGATGCTTAAACATTTTGAGGAAAATCAACAAAATGAATTCTGCGATCTAATTCAAAACAAATTATGGTGCACAAAATTGGCATATCTTGCTGACATATTTGAACACTTGAATAAAATAAACACCAGTATGCAAGGAAAAGGAGAAAATATCTTAACAGCGGTGGATAAAATTTGTGCTTAGAGAGACAAGATAGAAATTTGGAAAAGGAAAGTGAAAGAAGGAAATTTTGAAATGTTTTCCAAAACTGCAGACTATGAACTAAAATGTGATATCAGCTCGCTAATTGTTGACCATTTAACAATGCCCAGAGAGAAAATTCATCACTGCTTCCCAAATATTGAAATATAAGACTATGATTGGATCAGAAATCCATTTTTTTCGACTGCAACGATTAACTTGTCACTTATTGAAGTGACAAGTTAATTCTGAAATATAATTATTGAAATATTTCAAATATTTATATTGAAATATAAGACTATGATTGGATCAGAAATCCATTTTTTTCAACTGCAACGATTAACTTGGCACTTATTGAAGAATTAGCTGAAATAAAAAATGATCGAAGTCTGTTAATGATGTATGAGGAGAGTGATTTAGACAACTTTTGGATTCGTGTTTCTAAAATGCATCCAAACATAGGTAAAAAAGTGTTAAATATTCTTTTGCAGTTTTCCACTACATACATGTGTGAAGTATCCTTTTCAACAATGGCAGACTTGAAGACATTGAAACGTGGAAGCTTAAGAATGCTTGATGACGAAATGCGAGTGTCTTTATCTACTATTCCACCAAATATTGAAAAGCTGTGTTCATCCCATGAAGCTCATATATCTCATTAAAATTCTATTATTATATGTTTCTTTCTTTTCTTTCTATTTCTTATAACAATGACATTAATCTTTGAAATAAATATAAATATATTATATATTTTTATTTTGTATATTTTATTATATATCAAAATACAGTATGATCAAAAAACTCAACAAGCAAGCTATGAAATCTGTTTTCCCTATATTGAAAAATTAAGAAGAGAGAATCCTTTCAGCTCACTTGATGTGTTTTTTATTCGATCATACTGTATTATATATTTTTAATAAAAATGAAAGGTTTTCATGAGATAGGTTGTATCATGAAACAAGTTTAACCTCTATTTTGCTAATAGACTGTATCGTGCCCTCAAGACAAGAGTATAGTCTAACTATATCATGCAACCTTTAAAGGAGTTATATGATATTTGATCTTATCAAATATCAAAAGGAGTTGCTTGTTATAGTAATGATGGGGTCAGTTTTAAAAGGAGTAAGTGATTAATCACTTTAAATAGTGAATTTTTATTAACCCAGTATTGGATGAACAGGAAGAGATTTTTAAATAAACCTTCTAAAAGTTATACAAAAGATAATTGTAAAAGCATATACTTAAACTACATCTTATCTGGCCACGTGACCCATGAGAGGCACATCAGACTGAATTACTGTGCTGCGAAATTATGTTTGTCCCCATGAGAGGCACGTCAGACTGAATTACTGTGCTGCGAAATTATGTTTGTCTAAAAAGTGTGTCACCAACATGAAAAGTTTGGAAAGCACTGTCCTAGGTAGTTAAATTCATTTAACTACCTAGATTGTATGATCACACATGAAAATGAAAAAGGTATCAAGAAAGCCTATCATCTGAAATGAAGTTTATGAGAAAACTGCAAAGTATACTCTATTTGATCACAAAAGAAATGAAGAAATTATGAAAGAATTAAACCAATCAGTAATAGAAAAAATTAAACAATATAAACATAAATGGATGGAACATGTTCAAAGAATGCAAACAGAAAGATTACCAAAACAAACCTTAAAGTACAAGCAGTGGCGGCTGGTGAAGTTTTAAGTGGGGGTATTGCCTACAAAATAATTTTTTTTTAGGAAAAAGAAAACTAGGATGCCCTCTTAAAAGATTCAACAATGACTTTTAAGGCCGGAACAGACCACTCTAGGCATGATGATGATGAGCATTATTACAATGTCATCACTGTGCAATCATATGATTAGCAAACAGATGCTGCTATTTGGTTTAATAATCTCTAGTATAAACTTAACTCCAGAACTAAATACTGTATTTGGTGTTATGTGCAGTGATTACCATATGGCAGAATAATCTTTGAGTATGGTCATTTGAATAATTTAATTATAATAATAATCTCAAACAAAATTTTTTATGATAAAACAAATACTTTCTGTACTTTATACTTCTGTCTCTTCTTTCATCACTTGTGCATTAATTATGATTTTTTTAATTTGTAATGATATATTTACATATACACACATACAAAAGAATTGAAGAACTTCATGCACAACATGGATACTAAAGATGTAGCGAAAAAAATAGAAAAAATATTGATGCAACTTCAGATTGGCTGATTGTTCCTATGGCTTGTACATGCCTGCCTACCTTTGCAGCTCTGCTTATGTAGGAGGAAATATTGACAATTACTGAGGCATTTCAAATTAGCTATCTGACTGAATGCTGGTTATATCACCAGCGAAATATCAGCAATAAGTTAATAAATTAATTATTTACTTATTTTTCTGTGTTCGTATATATCATTAAGAAATAAACAACAGGTTTGAATAGTTTGTACTCATGTTGATGTTTAGTGGAGAAAATACACATATAAAAATAATAATTACCAACTAAATTTATTTAGCTAATAAATTAAGTCAATATTTTGGTTACCAGGCATCTTCATGGGTACAAAGAAATATATTTAAGTGCATGCACTTAGGCACACTAGCAGGAAGAGAAAAACAGATTGAATATGAAGGATAGGATCCTACAGTCCAACTGGCACTCTCTCTGCACATGGTGATGAAATCTTGCTGGTCTCAAGATAATGATCTCTCAGATTTTAGGTAAAGTGAGGCAGCTGAATTTGTTCAGATTTGATGAATGCTATGGCAGAATTCTAGAAACTGTTTCTGATTTATATCTGCTTCTGTGTAAAAGGGAGGCTTTGTTCCATTGGATCTGGTGATTGGCATTCATAACATGGTTACTCCAGAACAGCTGTAGTGCTGATAATGGACATAGCTTGTATGTTTCTCCAGATGGATATTGGTAGTTCCTTCCTGTTTCTTCAAAAGATGAAAGTTTGCAGGCACAATGGATGCTTTAGAACCTGGGATAGGCAAGATGATTATAAGGAAATATTGGCTTAATAATTTATTAGTAATAATAAATACTTTGTAGTTGAACTCTAGGCCCATTTTGAGGGCAGAGAAATGATGGATGCCCGTTGAGTAGAACACTATATATATGGAAGCATCTAGAAAAGACATAGGACTAAAACAAACCATCTATGAGGTAATGTATGAAATGAGCCACTGTGATATGGATTGTCTTTCACCCAGATCGCCTTCCTCTGGACAGCATCAAGAATATTTAGAGAGATTTTTAGTGCATCATCCCAAACATCATCATATGTTTGATATAATTCTAAGCTACCATATCTCTGATATTACTATATGATTAAGTTTATGTTATTATTAGCTTCTTACAGCAATCTGCCTCCAAATTAGTTCATATTTTTATTGGAACTCATCTACAAGAGATTGGTCTATCTATAGTACACTAGTACTGTGAATTTGTAAGGTCTTATTATTTGGCCCTAATGAATCGTATAGAATCTGGTTTTGAAAAATGCCTTAAAATTGATACAATCTAGACTTTACAGCCATATATGAATATATGACACCATATGGAGGAATGGCATGATCTACAACCCCCTTAAAAATGCAGAAATGTAAAAAATGACCCATCTGATCAACACTATTCTATCTAATAGAACAATACAGGTAGTTATAGATGATGATACGAGCAAGCCCAGAATACTTAACAATGGACTCTCACAAGGGTCAGCTATGGCCTCTCTTCTATTCAATTTGTATATTTCTGACTTTCCAAGGACACCATTTAGAAAATCCCCATATGCTGATGATCTATGCCTCGCATCCCAACATCAGAACTTCTGTATTATAGAGTACATACTAACTAGTGACCTTGAGAAGTGGCATCTTATTCCAAGCACTACTAAGAGTGAAGCTCGCTGTTTCCATTCGAACAATAGCATGGCATGTGACATGCCATGCTATTGTTCGAATGTTCTTAAGACTGCTACTAAATGGGAACATACTACGATACAATTTTAATCCAAGTATCTGGGCATAACTCTAGACAGAATCATCTCCTTTAATAGACATCTCTCCTATATTGATGCCAGACTAGAAATAACATACTGTATAAACTTGCCAGAACAACCTGGGGACTTGTGCTCTCACATTAAGGACATCTGCCCTGGGCCTCATTTACTCAATTGCTTCCTATACACTCTGATATTGACAGCTTTACATCACAGAGGCTTAACTCAAGACACGCACCTATTATAACAGCTCAACTACTTGTCACAAAGCGCTATGATGCAACAATAGCATGGCAGACGGAATGGACTGCCCAAGCCCCAGTAGGCTGGCAGACTTTCTTTAACTCAAACAGTCCCCCCATCAAGGTTTGACCTACCTCAAAAAAAAAAAAATATGGACCTCCCTAAATAGGGTTCGCACCAACCATGGTAGGTGTGGAGCTTCCTTGTTTATTTGGATTTGGGGAATAAGACCAAGCTCATCTTGTGACTGTGGTGAGGATAACCAAACTATACAACACATCATGTTTGAGTGTCCTCTCACAGAGCCTACATGGGACCTGTAATTGACTTTATAACAGTTTCTATAGATGTTGTTGATTGGATGTCAAACTTCAATTTTAATTTTATGATTATTTGTATATTATAAGGATATATATGACTAAAGTGTTACTTCACACTATTGTATTCTCTTATACATCTTATATACATTTCGTTGTCTTGAGTCCTTTTTTCGTGTGTGTGTGTGTGGGGTGTCGTATGCATGTACAGGAAAACATCGCTTAACACGATTAATTAATTCATCAATTAATGCGTGCTAACTGAAATCGCATTGAGCGAATACAATAAATAATAGGAATAATTATAATTCATCCATCAGTTAGTCTAAATTTGAAAAAAAAAAAATTACAGTTAAGTTATATTAGAGGATAAAATTATTAAAGTTAAAAGTTATTTGCTTAAACTTTTATTTAATGTCTAAACCTTTGATTGAGCTACTTTTTTTACAAAAAAAAAGTAAATAAAGATATTTGAATAGTGCTCGACTTTTTCATCTTATGCAATTTGTGATAGCTGCAGCCGCTTTATCAAGATTTTGGTGCAGTTCGAAGCTTCATTCTATATCAGGATCAGCATCAAACAAAATTTCTTCATCATCAAATTCCTGCCATGTACCCTCAAGGGGTGTACAGGATACGATAGTACAACATGAAAATTTTACATCATTACTAACTTCCTATCTACAATTTTCCTCCAAATCAGTCTGTTACTTGTAAAAACTCCAACATTATCAGATCTTACATTTTTATCTTCTTAGGCATGTTTTACTGTATCAATCCACCTATATCTTGGTCATTTTCCTGCCAACCTGGCAAAGAATACTTGTTTTGGTAATCTTTCCTCTCCCATTCTGTTTAAGTGACCATACCACCTGAGATTAGCCCTGCTAACATATTCCTGGTTGCTGACAAGGTCAAGTTCTTTCCTAATATCCTCGTTTTTAATATGATGTTGCCATTGATGCCATCTGTTCGTGCCTCTAATCTTTCTCAGGACTCTCATATCTGCTGTCTTTGGTTAAGTGTTTTACTTCTGATCCAGCTCTCAGATCCATAAGTTAAAACTGGTTTGAACACTGTCTTGTATAGCTAAATTTAGTGTTCTGACTTAATTTCTCTCTTATTCCACATGAATTTATTCAGTTGACTTCTTATCATGCCAGCTTTGTTGATTCTGTTGTCTATTTCCATATTTAATTTACCATCCTCATTAAAAATCGTGCCTAAGTAGCTGAAATGTTTTACTTGTTCCACAGGTTCTCCATTCACAATACAGTTGACATTTTCAGTGCTTCTGTTTATTTTCATTGTCTTTGTCTTGTTATTGCTGACCTTCATACCATATCTATTACAACAGTTACTCAATTTAGTCAGGGAATCTTGCAGACTTGTAGCTGATTTATTTAGAAGTATAACATCATCCACATAAAGCAAAGAGCTGACATTAACATCTCCCCAATTTTGATATCAGGTTTAATACCACTTTCCTTCATAATGTGGTCCATTCTATATCAGGATCAGCACCAATTACAGAACTATTGCATTAATGAGTCATCTTGGCAAAGTGCTGATGAAAATACTAATAGGGTGCCTGAAGGGGCACATGGAGGCACATCTTCCGAATGAGCAAGCCGGATTTCGACAAGATCGAAGTACAGTGCAACAAATACTTGCACCAAGACTAATAGCAGAGAAAGCTCGAAGAAAGAACAAAAAGATATATTTCGTGGACTTCCAAAAAGCATTTGATAATATTGACCAAAATATAACATGGGCTGTCTTGGAATCCTATGGTGTGGACAATAAATTGATCTGCCTGCTGAAAGATATAAAGAGCCAAGCACAAGCAAAAATCAGAATAGCAGGTGAGACTGGAGATTGGTTTGGCACAAGACAAGGGGACCCAATATCACCAATCATCTTCATCACACATCTGGGAAGAACACTAGATAAGATTAAAGAATAAGGTGGAGGCATTTCAATAAATGGCATGAGAATAAACTACCTCTGCTTTGCAGATGATATCATCGTGATTGAAGAAGATGCAGCAAGGCTGGAACAGACATTGTAAACACTATACACAGAAGGAAAAAGATATGGACTAAATGTCAACTTTGAAAAAACTAAAACAATGATATTCGGACAACAGGAGTTAGTTACTGCAGAGTTACTATAGACAGATTTTACCTGGAAAATGTAGAACACTTCACATATCTTGGATGCCACATGATGCATGACTTGGACCCCAAAAAAGAGATAAAAATTAGAATAGCCAGAGCAACAACTATTTTAAAAGCCATGGACAAAATGTGGAAGAGCCGAGCTATAAAGATGCAAACTAAACTGCACATTGTAGAACCTGTATCTTCAGCAGGATGCTCTATGGATGCGAGGCCTGGGTACTCCTGAAAGAATCTGAAAGGAGGATATTGGCATTTGAGAGGAAGTGCTATAAAAAGATCGTGAGAATAAGCTGGATACAGAAAGTGAACACTGTGGAAATCTGCAGACGAATACAACCAAAAGAAAACCTGATCCAGAAAATAATCAAAAGGAAACTACGTCTGTTTGGCCATATATGTAGAATGAATGATGAGAGAAAATTAAAAACGTTGCTGTTTGGAATGATTGAAGGAAAGAACAAAAGAGGAAGACCAAACCGAGAATGGGGTGATGGTATCGTCAAATGGTGTGTACACAAATTGAGTCATCATGCACAAAACAATGCAATGGAAGAATCATATCAAGATGGCAGCAGACACCTACGGGCATTGGACCCATGCTTGTTGATAATGATGATGATGATGATGTGATCCATTTAGATAATAAATAACAGAGGGGATAATGTACATCCTTGTCTGACACCAGATTTAACATCAAACCATCTTCCTGGACTTCCTTCAATTCTAACTGCTGACTCACAACTCAAATTAAGACGAAGTATTGCTTAATGTAATGCCCCACTGACACCATATAACTGTAGCGTTTTGAATAGCTTCTCTCTTGGCACTTTGTCATATGCTCTTTCCAGATCTACAAAACTTAAATACAGATCTTTGTCACATTCCCATGATTTCTCAACTATTTGTCGTAAAGTGAAGATCTGATCCTGACAGCCTCTATTTGGCATGTATCCAGCTTGTTCTTCCCCAAGCTTTTCTTCCACAGTTCTTCTCAATCATTTCTCAAGTATACTTTCATAAATCTTACCAGGAACACCCAGTAGGGATATATCTCTGTAATTTTCAAATTCAGTTTTATTTCCCTTTTTATATATGGGTACTATGAGAGCTCTGCTCCAATCATCAGGAATTTGTCCCTCTGTCCAGGCCTTTTGAACTATGCAGTGCAACCACTGTAAGACTTTTATACCTGTATACTTCAGTATTTCTGGTCGAATATCATCTACTCTTGCTGCCTTTCCACATTTCAAGCCTTTGATGGCTTTTTCTACTTCAAGTATGGATATGTATTCCTGACTGTATGCCTGTTGAGTGTTTTTTTATGACTGTGCTATTACTGCTTGTTTCATTTAGCAATTTTTCGAAGTAATTACTCCATACTTCAAGAATATCTTTTTCTCTAGTTTTCATATCACCTTTATCATCTCTAATTTCTTTTACAACATTATTTCCTCCATTTCTGAGCTTCTTCAACAACCTCCAAAATATCTTGCCACCTTCTTGATATTTATTTTCTATGTTCTTACCAAAGTCTTCTCATGACTTTTGTTTAGCTTGTTTTACACAGTGTTTAGCTTTCTTACATTTGTCTCTGTATTCTCTAAGAGCACTAGCTGACTTATTTGCTAGGTACTTTTGATATGCTTTCTTCTTTTCCTTCACTGCCACTTTAACTTCCTGTGTCCACCATGGAGTTCTGATTTTTCTATTGTTGCAGAGAACCTCACCACATGCCTCACTGGCTGAATCAATCAATGTTTTCTTCAGGATTTGCCACTGAATTTTCAAGGATTGGTTCCTCTTCTCAAACTCTTTCAGTTTTGTTTTTAATAATGTTTGTGTATTTTAGTCTACAGTTCCCAGGTGAGAGTTGGCAAAACTTTTATTTGCTTTAAAACTTTCTTACATGTCCTTCTTTCAATATGATATTCAATTTTATCCTGCTCAAGACTAAATGGTGATCACTTCCTTCAGATTAAACTTTAGTGTCCTGCAGCAGTGATAAAACATTATTATCAGCAATAACATGGTCAATAAGACTTTTCTTATTCCTTGCCTCCTCTCTCCATGTGAATTTGTGCACATTTTTATTTTGGAACATGGTGTTAGTAATAACCAGTCCTGAGCAGAAATCCAACAGGTGTTTGCCATTATTATTAGCTTTGCTCTTTTCTCCAAAATATTTTTGTATGTCTGACAATCATTTCCTACTATGCTATGCAGATCTCTCAAAATAACCAACTTTTCCTTTTTCATTGTGTCAGTTGCTTTTTCTAAAGCCTCAAAAAATTCCTCCACTTCTACCTTAGTAGAACCTTCTGTGGGACAATAGGCACAAATAAATCTCATTGTCCAGTTCCCCATTCTCATATTTACCTACCTTACTCTACTTGAGACTGCTGCCATTCAAGAAGATTAGCCTTGTATTTCGTGTTGAAACTATGGCTACTTCTTCTTTTCCTGGATTGTCATTGTCATGCCTGAATATAACATTTTGTATTTATTGCTCAGAAAGATCTCACCAGTTTTTGTCTTTTTTTGTTTCAGCCACCCCTATTATGTCAATCTGGTATTTATCTAATTCCTCAGCTTGCTCCATATCTTTGCCATTCAGGCTTCTTATGTTGACTGTACCGATCTTCAACTCTGGTGATGTTGAGTTGGGGTGTGTTTTCAGATTTGTTCCAGTAGCTGACTTTTCGCTGCTTGCCCTGATTCCCTGGCGAAAACAACGGGGGGGGGGGGACTTGTTTAACTGGCCAACGCTCTAGCCAGCATGAAATTCTGTTATGTTGTACCATCATTTTGTATTTTGGTTTAAGCCAATAAGAATACAGTTTGAGCAGCTAAATCTCAAATTGCCAGCCTATCCTCATCCGTTCAGTATGCAGGTAGATACCTAACAGGGTGCACCACGAGAAGGTGAGGATTGGACATTAGGTCAGAAGCCCTGGTTGGTTCTCCGCATTCCTTTAAAAGCTATGCGGAGGTCTCCTCTCAGTTATACAGCTTTGACCCTTAAGCACCCAAAATTTCCTTAGCAAGTTCAATGTGTTTGAGAACTAGCTTAAGATCTATTGCATTCAGCTTCTTTGTTGTAACATTCTCTTCTCTTCTTGTTTGCACTTCTTATCGTCTTCTCCATATGCACACTGTTCTTCTAGTTGAAGCAGATCATTCTTGCTTAACTATTCTGAATTGGAATCGAGCAAGTTTCTCACATCTTCATTATCCAGTGTTCATTAAATCCAAGTCTTTTCCAGTTGTTTTCTGATTTCTTCAATAATATTAGATCTTGGATTTTGCACACGATAAACTAACAGAGGCTTGAATTTAAAGTCGCCTTCTGCACTGCCTCCTAATGAAAGCTTAAGACAATCTTTAGATACTTTGCATTCTAGTTGAGATGTTTCAGTTTTAGCTAGGAAAGTTTTTGTCAGCATATGCTTCCAAAAGAGACCAGTTTTGTTGATGTTGAATATTTGATGATCATCATAATCACCCTCCTGAATTATCCTTTGCAATTCTTCAGGAAACTTGGTCACAGAATCTTTATCAGCACTACCAGATTCTCCAGTTATTCTTATGTTATGTAGTTCAGCTTGATTTTAAAAACGGTCAAACTATTCTAAACTCACAGTAAAGCTTTCACATCCCTTTTGAAATTTGATCTCTTTCATTGAGGTATAAATATTGAGAGCTTTTGCCAGAATATTCCTTGTACCAAGAGTATTCTTTTTTGGTTTCAGTCATCAATCTAGAGTGATAGAAGACATTCCATCTCTATCATTAAATGGCTTCTATTTCGGGTTATTTGCATGCTTAAAGAAGCAATAACAGCTTATCTTTGTTCTTTGTATTCTTTGCTCTTATTGAATATAGTCTGAACTGTAGACTAGCTGTATCCTAGGTCTAGAACAATCATTGTATTACTAGCACCACTTTGATGTCTCCTAATGACTTCCAACTTTTCCTCTAACATAATTACTTTTCCTTCTCTTTTTATTACTGCCACTTTCTTTATCAGTCTTTCTCTTTTCCATATGAAGGGTTGAATATAATAAAGTCTTATGGGTATCTAAATTAAACTAAATGAAGGAAAAGTGATTGAGCAAGAGAACAGAGTTTGCATGTGTGCTTACAATGAGAGCTTTGAGTCAATTGCTGATTATCACCAGCCACTGCCCACTGGCTACTGCATTGACACGTGCAGCTCCTTGCTGCAGACTGGCGACAAAAAAATTTTGGGTAACATAAAAAAAAGTCGTTAACTGATTAATCACTCACTTAAAGTGGGTGATTAATAGTATCATTTAACTCAGTTGTGCTAGTTGATTATAGTGCATATCAAATTCATGTTAAGCAGGTTTTCCTGTATTCTTCTTAGCCAAACGCTAAATAAATAAATAAATTATTATTTTGATCTTTTAAAATACATCAATGCAACTAAATCTTATCCTCCTGGATCTTTTTCTGCCATCCCAGCATCACATACCTGGTTTGCTAACCTTTCCTTTCTCAATCTGTTTAGGAGACCATATCACCATAAATTAACTCTACTCACATATTCATGAATGCTAACAATCTTGAATGATAACAAATAATATTAGGACTACAGAACATTGATTATGAGAATAGATTGAAGATATGTGATTTGTGGGGTCTGGTGGAAAGGAGATGAAGAGGTGATATAATTCAGACATTTTAGCTATTGAAATGTATTTACTGGATTGACATCTGGGAGGGTTTCCCTATAGTAGAACAAAGGTAAGAGACTCCATGAAAATTGCAAAAAGGTAGCAATAGAGGGTAAGAAGTAAAATTTTTGCATGGGAGGTATTTGGAGTATGAAAATGCACTGTCTGAGAGGTGGGTGAGTGTGCAGACAGTGTGATTGAGTTTGAGGATGATAGACTCTGTGATATAAATTGTGCTAAGACAGACCTACCACAGTGCATCTTATGTATCCACTGAGGTTCAGAATAATAATCATAATGATAATAATTGTGTTGAAAAGTTTCATGAAAAGTTAAATTGTGAGTATTTACATATATATATATTTCTTTATCCTAGCCTGGCTGCATGAATAGCATCTAGTTATATAAAGTTTTTTTTTTTGGTTATAATTAAATTAAAAATGCCAAGAAATTATATTATTGTTTAATTCTTTATCCAAGTGTAAGCAAACTAAGGCAGTATGAAAGCAATTAATTCAATTTCATAGCCTCTATATACAAGTAGCCTAGTTGTGAAGAAATTTCATGCATAAACTTTGTTTGCTTACACATGGATAAAGGATTAAACAAGAATATAATTTCTTGATATTTTAAATTTAATTTATATCCAAGTGAAAAACTTTCTACTACTGGATCTAATCCAGAGTATTTTTAATAATAAAGTCTTACACTTTTTCACTACTTGTATATGGGATATATATGCATTACTTCAACAATTTAAAAGCTACCTGCATTAGATTTAATGGAGAGTAAAACTTCAGAAGGTGAGAAGCATTTATTTCTTTCAGTTTTGGGATGATTTTGTATAACAAGCGATTTACTATAACCAGTCGCGAGGGATTGTATTAATATATGTACATATAGCTAATGCTGAGTTGTTGATAGGGCATTCAACAGGTTCAAAAAATCAACTTAGTAGGTAAGTCAACCTTTTTTCAAAACAACGGCGATATGCTAGGTCTACTGCCATCAGCATTGCCATTGTTTCATTGCGTCAGCTACTGCATTAGAAACTGTCTATTATTACAATACTGGAAAAGGAAAGTCATGTCCTGTTCCACAGAACAAAACATGGGTCCAACCATAGATGCTCCGTATGAGGAACTTAACTTTAAACAGCTCCTGGCAATTTTCAAGCATATTGGAAATCTGCTTCACACAAAATGGCCAGGTAAGGTAGTAGTTCATGAAATACAAGAAGTTGATACAGACAACACTCAACTTTTAGAACTACTTCAAGACAGCGCTACTGAAAAAGCAACAACGGCTGAAGATCATTCCCTTACTGACCACACTGATTATCAGGAGGTTTGCGCACACAAAAAGCGCAAAACTGCGACCTCCGAACCACCAAATGTGGATGTAATGGAAGAAGATGGCTCTGTCCCAGACTCTCCTACCTCCTCAAGGGAAAAGATTCCCCCGATTATTCTGCATGAAAAGAATAAATGGATGTCACTAAGGAATACAATGAACAACTTAAAGATCCTTACCACAATGCAAAGAATGTCACAGATGGTGTTAAAATTCATCCCAAGACTGTTATGGACTATCGCCGATTAACATCTGAATTAAATACCAGAGGAATTCAGTATCATACATTCTCACTTGGTTCTGAAAAAAACCTCAAGGTAGTGATCAGAGGTGTACCTGAGGATGTATCCACAGACGAAATCACTACAGATCTGCACCTGAATGATTTACCACCAATAAAGGTCAGCAGAATGACCAGGAGGGACAAGACTCCAATGCCACTAGTGTTGATTGAGATCAGTCAAACCTACAAACACATATATGACTTGACAACCATCTGTGGATTGAAAATCTCGGTAGAACCGTTAAGGAAGAGAGCTTCTACTGGGCAATGCCATAGATGTCAAAAGTTTGGGCATGCCCAGAAAATGTGTAGAGCCGAATTCAAATGCTTGAAGTGTGGGGTCGGTCACCCAACCAACACATGCTCTAAACCAAAATCTACCCCGGCCAAATGCGCCAACTGTGGCGGTCCTCACACTGCCAACTACAGAGGATGTTTGCATAATCCACATAATAGGAAATCTGAAGAAGGAACATTCTCCTCTTCAATTAGCTAACCTACATCAGCGGCTACTTCACAACCTCCTAAAGTTCAGAATAAAGACTCAGAAGCCCATCTGCTGAAAATGGAGGCTCCCCAAAAAACAACTCAAAAACAGCAGTGTAGGACATATGCGGATGTAACCCGCCCTAAACAGACATCCCTAGAACAGTCAGCATCACGCCCAAATTTAACAGCTATCATTACCGCTTCCCTGGCAAATATGCTATTAGATTTTACCAGATCTAATCCTTCACAAAGTTCTACTAACAGATTTCTAAAAGACACCCAAGTCATCATTTCAGCACTCACTAATGAACGGTAAAAAATCAAAACCAGAATCCCTAGAGATAATAGCCTGGAATGCAAGCCGTTTTCTTACTGGAAACGGCTTGAGAAATAAGATCCTAGAACTTCAAAATTTTGTCCACAGACATCAGCCAGATGTCCTTTTACTAAATGAAATGCACCTAAGACTGGCAGACAATCCCAAAATTTATGGATATCAATCGTACAGAACTGACAGATCAACCCACAGAGGTGGAGGCACAGCAATTTTCATCAAGAATTTTATCTCTCATCACTCCACAAACATCCCTCCTACCTCCAATCTTGAGGTCACTGGCATTGAGATTCTCATGAGTTCAGTAGGCAAATTAAAAATTTTTGCAGCATACCATCCCCCACAAAAATCATTGTTTTCGGACTTGAATGCCTTATTTGATACTGGAGAGCCTACCATTGTGGCAGGTGATTTAAATGCCAAGCATTCTACCTGGAATAGCCATTCCACCAACAAAAATGGACAGATACTACAGAACTATGCTGATTTCAATAACCTTCATGTAATAGGTCCTGCTGATCCCACGCATCGCAATACTTGTGGTAGGGCTGATGTATTGGACATAGCCATACTGCAGCACATCAGACTCCAATACAATTTAATGACAATCAATGATTTATCATCAGATCATAACCCAATACGGTTAAAATTAGAAAATCTTGAAAAATTATCCCCACCCCCCCTCACTCATTTATTCCTTGGGAAAGGCTCTCCAAGGTGCTTCCAAAATATATTGGTCCTGTTCCCATCATTAAATCAAAAGAGGAAATTGAAACAGCTGTCAAAAATCTAACAGAGCAGATTACAGCAGCCTGTGCAGCAGTTACTACCCCTGCAACTACCCACAAATCCAACCACTTACCTGAAGATATTATGAATCTGATTAGGGAAAAAAATAAGGCTAGAAAAAGATACCACAACACCAGGGTGCCGCAAGACAAGTGGATCTTAAACAGATTCAATTCTGCAGTGAGAGATGCACTCGCAGCTCATAGAACTCAACTCTGGAAGAAAAACTGACCTCCATCTCCACTGACAATCACTCTGTATGGAATCTTATCTGAAAGATTAAAAACAGAAATAAACCTCTTCCCCTTCTTCAAACAGATTCAGGTCTCATCCACACTGATGCTGATAAAGCTGAGGCAATAGCAAATCATCTTGAAAAACAATGCAAACCCGCATACGACCACCTTGATATTAGTCATATCTACAAGATCCACCGTAACGTCAGATATTCGCTCAATTCAGCTCTCACACGTTCCACTGAAATTGCACCCACTTCACCTGCTGAAATATATGCTATTATTCAGAAATTCAAGAATAAAAAGGCTCCCGGACCCGATGGTATCTCCAACAAAGTTATAAAACTTCTACCTCGTAAAGCTATTGTCCATCTGACAAATATAATTAACTCCATTCTTCACTACAAATATTTTCCTTCCTACTGGAAATTGGCATATACATAATACCAATTCATAAACCTGGAAAAGATCCCACTTTGCCTCAAAATTACAGACAAATCAGTCTCATCTCTAATCTCGGAAAAATTGCCGAGAAGGTAATTCTTACTAGACTTCAAGATTCTGTACTCCGATTAAATATCCTGCCTGAGGAGCAGTTTGGCTTCCGACAGTTGCATAGCACCACACAACAAGTACACAGATTGGTGGAGCATATCATCACAGGTTTTAACTGGCGTCAATGCACTGGGGCTGTTTTCCTAGACTTAGCCAGTGCATTTCACAAGGTTTGGCATTATGGTTTACTCTATAAACTAATATCATCCGGTGTACCAATCAGAATCATTCAACTCATCAAGGCATACCTCTACGATAGGCGCATGCAAGTGAGATTAAGTGGAGTAGTCTCTACACAAAAACACATCTTGGCTGGAGTTCCACAAGGGTCCTTACTAGCACCAATCCTATTCTCCTTATACTTGCATGATATACCACACAACCCATTATCTTCAATTAAAGCTCTTTACGCTGATGACACAGCGATATTGGCCAGATCATTAAAGCCTCACTTAGCCATCAAGAAACTGCAAGAAAACCTACTGCAAATTGAACAATATTTTGCCAAATGGCGACTCCTGGTGAATCCTCTGAAGAGCGTAGCCGTCCTATTCTCTAGAAGATCAGTGTTTCCTAAAGAAGATATTCTCCTATTTAACACAAAAATTCAGTGGAAAATTCAGAAATTCAGTCAGTTTTCTGTCCAGTACTTGGTGTAGTACTGGACAGAAAACTGTCTTTCAACTCCCATATCAAGACTCTCTGTGCAAAAACCATAGCTCAGCTTTATCTGTTAATTAACAGAAACAGTAAACTGAGCACTAAATATACAAATCTCATATACAAACTGATGGTTCGTCCAATACTTACCTACTCTTCACCGGCCTGGAGCCATACTTCAAACTCGAATATTATCAAATTACAACGCATTCAGAACAAGTGTCTTAGAATGATCCTGGGTGCCTCATGGTTCATCCGAACTGTCCAACTGCACCGGGACACGGAGGTCCCCTATATTTATACTTTCATGCAGACTATAGCAACCAAATTCTTCTCAAAAGCAACTGTGCACCCTAACAGACTGATCCAACTGGCTGCTGACTATGATGCAATGGACTATTCTAAGCACAAAAGACCTAACAACCCCAACACTGAAGATTAATCTCCTAGCCCACTCAGGGCGAGCAATTAGCTCTTAAACTCTCTCAACTCCCAGTTTCTATTAAGATAGCCGGGAATATGAAAAGCTTTTGCTTCACCCGTTAAGCCAGTAATGTTACTAGTTACTAACAATTTAAAAACCAACATAACATGTTATATTGGTAACCAATATAACATATTATGTTGGTAACCAATATAACATAACATGTTATATTGGTTTATAAAATCATATGTGGGATTTAATATCCCCTTAATTTAAGTAATCACATCTGAATTATTTAGCAAATTTTTCTGCTTGCGCTTCAAGATTGAATCTAGTGAGAATCCAGCATGTCTTTGTGGAACCAGTGAAGCAATGCTTCATCGATGTTTGTAAGTTCTCTTGCTTTTTTTATTTGGTTATGTTGTTTTCCACTGCCAGTATAATAAATTTAGTTTAATCCTTTATCCACGTGTGAGCAAACAAAGTTTCCACCTGAAAATATCTTCAGGACTGGGATAAGGTAGTACAACACCAGGCAACTCGTAGAAAAGGTGGACCAATCTAACATCACTCCTATCTCAGTATCTCCCATAATGCAAAACACATCTCCTTGCAGATATGTATAATGTTATGCATTAAGGGAAGAGCCATTACCCAGACTGGTTTTGATCTTTATTGAGATCTCTTCAGTGGAGCCAGGCTGAGAAGTGGAGATACGAGGCAGAAGCAATGGCGAGGTCATCTTTACCTATAGGAGTTGCCGAAAGGTTTGCCACCTTTTTATTAAATTACTCTGGATTTAGAGAAAGATGTTGAAAATTTATTTTTCACTTGGTTAGACTATAATAAATTTATTTTAATCCTTTATCCAAGTGTGAATTTAAAAGTGTGAATTGCGCCTGAAAATATCTTCTGGACACAGATATGTATAGTGTTACTACACCATAACATTATACATATCTGCAAGGAGATGTGTTTTTCATTATGGGAGATACTGAGATAGGAGTGATGTTAGCTTGGTCCACCTTTGCTACGAGTTGCCCGGTGTTGTACTACCTTACCCTAGTCCTGAAGATATTTTCAGGTGCAGACTTTGTTTGCTCATACTTGGATAAAGGATTAAACTAAATTTATTATAGTCTAACCAAGTGAAAAATAAACTTTCAACATCTTTCTCTAAATCCAGAGTAATTTAATTAAAAGGTGGCACACCTTTTGGCAACTCCTATAGGTAAAGATGACCTCGCCATTGCTTCTGCCTGGTATCTCCACTTCTGGGCCTGGCTCCCACTGAAGAGACCTCAATAAAGGTCGAAACTAGTCTGGGTAATGACCCTTCCCTTAATGCATAACATTATACATATCCGCAGGGAGATGTGTTTTGCATTATGGGAGATACTGAGATAGGAGTGATGTTAACTTGGTCCACTTTTGCTACAAGTTACCTGGTGTTGTACTACCTTACCCCAGTCCTGAAGATGTTTTCAGGTGCAAACTTTGTTTGCTTACACTTGGATAAAGGATTAAACTAAATTTATTATTATTATTATTATTATTATTATTAAACAAGACCTCATGGAGTCAAAGACTCATCTAGGAGGTCCTTTTATCTCACACACATCTCATCATACCGGGTCTTAAACACATTCAAACTCCTTGCAGACACCACACTCTCAGGCAAGGCATTCCAATCATTCACAACTCTGCACGAAAAAAACCTGCCTCTCACTCCCCTACTCACACCCTCTTTATACAGTTTCCAGGGATGACCTCTGGTTCTCCCCTGATCTCCCACTATTCTCTGTAGAACTTCTCCACCATTGATCCTATAACAACCCCTTACCAACTTGTAGGTCTCTATCATATCTCCCCTCTTCCTTCTCTCCACTAGACTCTGCAAATTACATCTTTTCAATCTTTCCTCATACTCGACATTCCAGAGGTCAGAAACTACCTTAGTCAGTCGCCTTTGGACCCTTTCCAACATCTCTTCATCCTTCTGAAAACCAGGTGACCAAATCTGGGCACAATAGTCCATGTGTGGCCTAATCAAAGCCTTATACAATGGAACAAGAATCTCCCTACTTCTACACGTCAGTGTCCTCCTCATCATTCCCAGAAGTCTTTGTGTTGTCTTCACAATTTTGGCGATGTGTCCCCTAAATTTTAGATCCTTATCCACTATCACTCCCAGATCTCTTATTTCCTCTACTTCCAACAATATATTCTCACCAAGCATAAATTCTGCATCCCATCTTTGTTTTCCAAATTTTAAAACCTTACATTTTGCAACATTGAACTCACATCCCCATTTGCTTGCCCAATCACTCAATTTATTCAAGTCTTCTTGCAAGGCCACAACATCTTCACTACTCTTTATGGTTCGTCCCAACTTTGCATCATCTGCAAACAACTGAATATCTCCATCCAAATTATGGTCTAACCAAGTGAAAAATAATCTTTCTCCACTGCCAGTATATAAACTTTTTATAGAAGAATAAAGATGTAAACATCTTTATTCTTGCACAGTGTTGATACTGTTGAAGAGGACAAAGAAAATTTTTTACACTTCACCATTTTTTGCTCTGCATTCTAACTCACAAATAATTTTGACTCTTGTAAACTGAGAGATGCTTTATTTTAGTAGATATGTTTCTGATGGAAAGGTTCGTTTTTAACTTATTTTACAGTTATGGCAGTGTTTGGGTATAGTGAAGGCTAGAGGTTAGGTAGTGAGAGGTTGGTCCAGAGGACAAGATTAGGTTATAAATCAGCCCATAATCTGATGCAGGTAGTCATAAAAGTATTTCCCAAGTCATTCCTTTTTTTTGTCTATTCCAAGAAACACCTTAGCAATTAAGAATGCTTGCATTGTCCACAATTTGTATGATATATCCATTGGTATGCTGATTATAAAAACTGAGCAATTGTATGGGAATATATGTATAAATCAAAATCATTGTGGCTTTTTTTTTTTTTTTTTTTTTTTTTGCTCATTACAACTGTGAACTTGTTATTTCTCTTTACAGCAAAGTTCTACCATATTTTCATTACTTACTATCATCAGTGAGCTTTGTAGAAGCCTAAAATAGCTTCTACAAAGCAAGATTTCAAGATTATCTAAGCATTAAAATAAATTAAAAAAAAAAAAAAAAAAACTAATGCTAGGTTTATTGGTCGTAAAAATTTGATACCACCAGTTACCTACTAGTTTCGCCATTTAAACTAGTGGCTTCATCTAAATTTGGATCAACATCGTTGACTTCTGATAGAGGGCACATTGATGGTAGGACATCGTTTGAAAAGCTCCGAAAGATAAGTTTTAGAGAAAGATTTAGTTTTAAAAAAAATAGCGTTATTAGTTTAAAAATTGTGTTAGAATTATAGTATATTGCAGAGTTGGATGAACATTGTTGACTTCCGATAGAGGGCACATTGATGGTAGGACATTGTTTGAAGAGCTCCGAAAGATAAGTTATTTAGTTCTAAAAAAATAGCTTTATTAGTTTAAAAATTGTGCTAGGATTATAGTATATTGTAGAGTTAATCTGTTTAGCAAAAAAAAAAAAAAATCGTTTTAATTAGTGTTAAATTAGTATTTAATAAGATATGGTAGATACGTAGCGTAGCACATAGCACGAATATGTAGAAAGGCAGTGCCTTCCAAATCGCCATCTTTGTTTAAAAAATATAACCCAAGGGAGTTTGTTCAGTGTAATGTCTGTGGGATGTATGCTTTTCCAAGAGCAGCTGGAGTTTGGTTTAATAACGATAGTGGTGGGTAAGTGTGCTGAAAGTGTCAGGAAAGCAAGGATTTGAAGTGTGTCTCAGTTTGCGAGATTGATGTAGTAGATGAAAGTCATAATGCAATAGAAAATAGTGATGTGATAGAAAATTGTGATGTAGTGCCAGATAGCATTGAGTGTGGTATTGAAAGTGAGAGTAAAAGAGAGAGTGAAAGTAAAAGTATAGAGCGAGAGAATGGTTTGACTGATAAAAATAATGAAGAGTTAGTTGCAATGAGGGAGATTGCACGGTTGCACGGAGTGGTACATAGGGTGAAGCGGCAGCTGGAGCGATTACAAAATTGTCTACAGACTGCATCAGCTAACAGAAAGAAGCAAATGTGTGATAAGAAAAATGAGAGCATGATCAGGAGTGAAAGAAAAATTAAGGAGTGAGTGTTGTACGGTTATTCAGTAGTAAAAGGTGTAATAGATGAGGGTTTGACAAAATTGTGCTTTCTGGGTGCGAAAATTAATGATGTAAGCAAGGCTATTAGAGCACAAAAGCATAGCGTGAAAGAAATGATAGTAGTGGCAGGAATGAATGATTTAAAAGGTGAAAAATTTGCTATAAGAGAGGACTTGAAGGAATAAATAGCTGTAGCAAAGGAAAAGAGTGAGAGAGTTAAGATAGTGAGTCTGTTGCTGCAGTTTGACAGAGTAGAGTTGAGAAGGAGGGGGCCATAATTGCAAATGACTCTATGTGCAAGTTATGCAGGAGGAGTGGTATGGAGTGATTTTGATGGGCAAAAAGACTTATACAGGAATGATTGTATGCATCTGAATGGATTTGGTGTGCGGAGACTGGAAAAAGTGTTGCTGAATGAAGTGAAAGTGGGTGTGCAGAATCAGGGAAACTAGTGCTATTGGGGGGGGGGAGTGGATATGCAGACATCAGTGAGGCAGTTGACTGTAAAAATGTGTATTATATGCCTGAGCTAGTATGTAGGACAACAAACCAGAATGGGATAGTTAGTAGAAGACATCAAGATAAGGACGGGACTAACAGGCTTCTGCACTTTATGTATACTAATGCCAGGAGTACTGGGAACAAGAAGGAGGAATTTTTGGCCTTGGTTGACTCTTCCTGGCCACAGGTTATTTGCATTAGTGAGACATGGCTGACAGAAGATGATATAGCTAGTGGGATAGAATGTGAATAGTATAGTGTGTTCAGGAGGTACAGAGAGAAAAGAATGGGGGGAGGAGTGTTATTGATGATAGCTGATGAACTGCAGCCAAGGAGAATAGAAGTGGAACTGATGGATAGAGAAAAGAGCACATTTGAGGCTATTTGGTGTGAGATCAAGGCCATCAAAACAAAATATACAGTTGGGTGCTGCTATAGACCAGGTGATGGAATAGATGATGGAGATAGTATGCATAGGCAAATAGACTCAATGAATGGAAGACTGGTAATTATTATGGAGGATTTCAACTATGGTAACATTGATTGGAAGGAGGAGAGGACACATGGGAGAAAGGAAATGGATTTTATGCAGTTAACTAAGGGATAACTACCTGAGACAGCATGTAATGGAATATACTAGGTTCGAGAGTGCTTGACCTAGTAATTGCATCTGAGAATATGACCACATTGCACTGATCATAGGGTCTTGACCTGGGAGGTGTCTAAATGTATGGAATTTTCAATTAAGATGGTACATGTGGAATTACCGGGCTGGTAAGTATGACAAGCTTAGAAGATTGCTTGGTTCAGTGCCATGGCATGTAAAACTGCAAGGGCTGGATGTTAATAGTGCATGGGAAGTGGTTAAGGAGGAGGTAATGGCTGACTGCATACTTAGAGTCCGGATAGTAAATCAAGTGTAGGTTAAATGGATGAATAACACCATTAAGCTTAAGCTGCAAAGAAAGAAATAACTGTGGAGGGAATTTAACGAGAAAAGTGACCTGCAGGCACACAAAAAGTATAAAGCTTAGGCCAGAAGGGTAACTAGTGTTGTAAGAAAAGGTAAAGCAGATTCTGAAAGGAAATTAACAATGCAAGCTAAAGAGAATCCCAAACAATTTTTTCGATATGCTGCAAGTAAAAGAAAAAATGTATACAGCAGAATGATTTTAAGGAATGCCGATGGTAGGGGAGGTAACTGAATCAGTGGAAATGATGGAATTACTGAGCGAGCACTTTGCAAGTGTGTATCATTCAGGTGGTGATATTGCAGAAATGAAGGAACTAATAGCATATACAGGAATTGAGATGAATGAAATGGAGGTGAATAGTATACTCCTTAATGTGAATACATCTGTGGGATTGGATGGTATACCAGCTCGAGTGTTACGTGAAGCTGCAAAAGAATTGTCAGTGCCCTTGACCATTTTGTTTAATTTGAGTCTCAGGTCTGTGTTAGTCCTGAAGGGATGGGTGGAAGGAAGGGAAAATAGTTCCATTGCATAAAGGAGGCTCCAAGACTGTTGTTGCAAATTACCGACTGATCAGCATATCAGGAGTCGTTGTCAAGGTTTAGTAGTAGAAAGTAGTCAAGAGATAAACACAGGAATGGATAGATGATAATGGGATACTGTATGGGCGACAGCATGGTTTTGTGAAGGGTAGATCATGCCTCAATAACTTGCTCACATTTTATAACACAGTGATGGCTGAACTGGATAAGGGTAATCGGTTTACAGTGATACTGCTAGACCTTGCTAAGCCCTTTGACAGGATACCACATGGAATTCTAATCAGTAAACTGCAGCATATGGAGATGGATATAGGGTTGGTGAGATGGATAGGTGGGTGGTTGATGGAGAAATATCAGAGAGTAGTTTATTCAGGAGTAGAGTCCAAAAGAAGGCCTCTGACTAGTGGTGTGCTGCAGGGTTCTGTTCTTGGACCACTGCTGTTTAATTTGTTTATTAACGATATAGGAAAGGATCTGAGAGGAACTGTTTATTTGTTTGAAGTTAGGTAGAGCAACAGTGAATCCACATGATGTCAAAATTTTGCAGGATGATTTGGATAGATTGGAAGACTGGGCTAAGGAGAATGGATGCCAGTTTAATGTGGCAAAGTGTGAGGTTATGCATTTTGGGATGAAAAGAATAGCAACAGTATACCACATTGGTGGAACTATACTCCAGGAGATTGACAAGGCCAGGGTTAAAGTGGCTTAATCAGCTCACCACTTGGTTACTGAAGAATGCTTCGACGAGCAGAGACAAGCAAGTTATTGGTCCTCTTTATCGAGCCTTGATAAGACCATCTTGACTACTGTGCCCAGGTCTGGACGCCATGGTTTCTTCTTGAAGGGGAGGAGAGGAGGTAGAGAGGATCCAGAGGCGAGTGACCAAGATGATGGCTGGTCTATGGAATGAACCTTATAAGATCAGGTTGAAGATCTGTGGGTTGCAGAAATTGGTCGATAGGCAGAAGAGGGGTGATATGATTGAGACATTCAAATTACTAAAGGGTGTTTACAAGATTAATTCAGAGGAAATTTTTCTGAACAGGTCTGGTGGTGGGAGAACTAGGGGCCATCCATGGAAACTGGGCAAGAGTGGTTAGCAAGGGTATTAGAACTAGGTTTTTTGCTTGGAGACTGGTGAATGAGTGGAATAAGCTGCTGTTGTGGGTGCCATGACTATGAGTGAGTTCAAGCCAAAGTATGATAGATACTGTGTGGATGCTGAATAGTTGTTCTGGACATGATGTTTAGGGCCTCCTTCGAGTTGCCTGTAATAATAATAATAATAATAATAAAATTTAAAATGATGTCCTTTGTTGCCTATTGTATTCCTTATTTTATTGTGCCTTTGAAGTTCTATCGTATACTTTGCACTGCGTATTATTGCACTACTTCTTCTATATCTCTATTCTTCGTTAACCTTATTTAATCCCTCTTTTAACTTTATCTAATCCTTTCATATACTCTATTAACCTTACTATCCTTGCTCTACCGTCAGTATTCATTTCCTATACCGGAGATCACTAGAAATTTATTTTTGATATAACGACTGCGCCACCAGCGTCTCCTTGTTGTATAAGAAATATCAATACTTCCAGTAAAGTTCGCTCTCTATCTAAAGGCCCTTCTTAATATTTTACAGTCGTGGCTAACACTTTACTTCAATTTGTAGCTACTTGTAAACTCCCCGCTCACAGGATCACATTTATTTGGAAACAGTGCATTTCTTAAAAGATCAGGTGGCACTCTTTGTAAATAAAACAACCATGTTTATTTGTGCTGAAACAATCATATAATTTACACATTAATGAATTGCTCTTCTTATTCCACTCTAAGTTTAATACCTTAAAGAAAAACTTCCTTTAGAACATTTACGTAAGCATGCAACATAATACAGATCATAAAACAATTTAAAGAAAAAACTATTAGTCCATTTACAATATGGGAATTATCATTCCTTGTTAACTACATCTATAAATTCCAGCCTTCACTTTATATAAATTTCTCTCTATTCAAACTATTTCTATTATACTATATATTGTAACTCTATGAACTTATCAGTCCTTCTAAAACAGTCTTTGATAACTGGTCGATTGGTAGAGCCTCTGCTACTAATGGCTCATGCAAAACATTAAGCAAGTTTTGAGTGCATTTAGTAGTTGGAAGGGGATCAATCATTCGATGCTGTTGGCACACTCTCCCTCAATGAGTCTTTGGACTCCCTGGAGGTGTCACATAATAATAATAATAACATAGACAAAATTTCACTGAAAATAAACTCACGTGACTTCCCTTTCTGTCCAGTGCACTTGCTCACATTTTCTTTACTGAATTCTCTGGCTTCTTTTCCATGTCTGGTCTTGGGCTTTTACTTGGAAATTTCAAGAACACTGACATTTCATTGATGAATGGCTGGCAGAACCTGGAGCACAATTTCCTGGTGTTATAGACTCAGGCGAGGGTCCGACTGTCGAGGCATCATGCAGGTTGTCCCACTGGCAATGCATTAGGTCGAACGCTGCTGTTCGCATGGTAATTAATCGACTCCTGGAGCTTTTCGTCACATCACTCGAACAGCATGAAAGTCATGGATTGACGATACTCTTTTCCTCCTTTTTCTTCTCCTGGTGTCGATTTCATTTCTTTTTCCATGATGCCTTATATTCAGTTTTCGCAGGACCCTGGATGAAGGTTTGTGACCCTCGAACATTCCCGTGCAATCTGTCTTGGCCTTTGTTTAACGTGGAACTTCTAGTTCTCCTAAGTACGCACTTAATCCTTTTTACAGAATAGCGGAACTGCATTTGATGTATACTGCCCTCTTTTACCATTGACCTTGAAAGCGGTATCGGACTGGCTTTGGACATAATAAGTTTCCTTTTCACTCTATACTAAATACTAACATTAATATATTTCCGATTTCAAAGGCATTGACCTTGAACTTAACATTTTGAGATATCTTCTGTTTACACAATTTAGCTTGTTAATTCCTCTGGGTTTTAATACATGGGCTTTTGGTATTACTTACATAGACAATTACGATATATTTCCGATTTCTACAGCATTGCCCTTGAACTTAACATATTCATATATCTTCTGTTTACACAATTTATCGTGGTTATTCCTCTGGGTTTTTATACATGGGCTTTTAGTGTTATTTACATTACTGGCAGGGGCTAATGCTGGTCTTGAAATTCACGCTTGCTCTTGTTATCATTCAGGGAGTGAGAGGTGTCATTGAAATCTGATTATCGGAATAATGAATTACAGGTAACTCTCGTATAACGCGGATGTTACGTTCCATAGAAGTGCCGCATTATATAAATCGCATTATGTGAGACTCAGATCACATACAAAAAGTAGGGTTATGTTCTGAAATTGGTTTTTTTTTTAAAAAAATTATATAAACAACAATGACATCCAACAAAAATATATTTTTAATTAATTCAGGTAATTCATGTAAGTTAAGAAAATATAAAATATGACACAAATGCATAGTATAAAATTATAAAAATTACAAATTGTAATTAAGCTTCATTGCATGTAATGCATAAATGTTTTAGGCAAAATAAAAATAAGTGCATATTTTAATCTTTCATAGCACGAGGATTTGAAGTTAATAAAAATTGATTTTTTCATGTAATCACCTGATGCGTTACTACAAAACAGTAGAGTTATTCTGTCTTTTTAAACTTTGAATCCAGGAGCTGATCGTTTATTTTTCGAAATATAGATGCATTTTGGCACTTTTTTCCAATATAACCCGGATTCATCAGCATTGAACACCTGACCTGCATTATAAATGTTTATAAACGTTGAGAGTTTTTGTTTAATAAGATTTCCATCTGAAGGAATTTTCTTTTGATTGCATCTTCTTTCCAAATCATTAGAGATTTCTTCATTTTTCTCTTAGAAAATTGCATACACAAGCAACGAGCTTTGCACTTACCATTGACCCAGCAATAAACACTTTCTCGGATTTTATGCTCATTGTGTTTGATTGTTTGAATTGTTGATTCATTTAAATTCAAAGTCCTTACAACAACTGGTTTTTCTCCATTTTTCGACCGATCCATGATTTTGATTTATTTTCTTCAAGACGAATTTTCTTTTCAATATTCATTTTTTTCCCTTTCAATGCAATTTGTGGCCATTACTATAAAAATAATTTTTTTACATAAAAAAAAAAAAAGCATTACATATTAATTATGTATGTAACTCACCAGAAAATTAAGTGCTCAGCTTGAGATAAAACACTTATGATTTTTAATGCGCTTTCCTGGCAGAAAACAAAGATAATTTTCAACAATATACACTTTATATGGTATACAATTGACGTACAATGCATGCTAAAGGGTGTTTCCCCTAATATAAATTTGCTACTTACAACAGCCTGTGCAATACGGGCAGACACAAATTTAATGAATATAAAATTTGATTTTTAAGTCGCACGTTGAAAAATATATGAAAAGATAAAGGGTTACTACAATTTCTAGACTGTTTTTTTCAAAACTGCATTGTATAAAGGACCGTGTTGAACAAGGGTTATTACAATTTGAAACTGTGTTGTATAAGTACCGTGTTATATGAGAATTACCTGTACTGACCATTTAAAACTATATATTTAGAAATTTATGTACATTTAATCATACAAATACAACATTTATTTTACAAATGATATTCTATATTTTTCAATTTAGCTACTTGAATACAAATTTACTATTTCTAGATATACATTTTTTATTTATTATTTATTTATTAACAAATAAATAGTAGTACTTTCTCAATTAATGAGCTTGCGCAGCAAGCATGGAGAATTCGCCAGTGGTTAGCGTATCCTCTCTCCAGCCAAAAGGCTGCAGGTTAGAACCCCGGCATGGTATGGATGTTGTGATTGTCTGTGAAAGTACTAGTGATGGTAGTCGGCAGTAGATGGTGTTGGTGTTAGATGATTAAAGTTGGTGGAGTAGTGAGACGAAGAGTTGTAGAGTAGATGCCCTCCCTCGATGAGTCTTTGGACTTCCTGGAGGTGTGATGTAATAATAATAATTACATTGAAAATTACATGTTTACTTTTGTGTATTTTGGATGTGACTCCAGTAAAAGTCGATGCAATAAAAAATGGAAAACGTTACGCTGCATCGAATTTTATAATAACATACAAATATAAATAAACAACAAGCTTTGATTATGAATTGTAGTTCCTAGGCATTCGAAATTTTTTAGTAATGTATTGATTAATGTAAAGCACATGTCTGTAGTCTCTTCAGCTTCCACGTTTGGTATTCATTTTTGTTTTAAAAGTTGCTTTTCTTCTGCTCAACTCCTAACATTTTATAAATTCCAAATCTGCCTGAGTTTAGAATATTGTTCTCATGTTTGGAATGCCACCAAAATTCTTGCCCGAATGCTTTTTTCATTCTAGAAGAGAACTGTTCTCTTAATAGATGACCTCTCTCTCTCTGATTCCCTCTAGTCACTTTCTTATAGACACTATTTCTGCATTGTCTTTTCTGTAGATATTTTCCATAGATGCTGCTTCATCAAACTAGCCACTACCATTCATTCACTTTCCTATAATCATGTATACATACACAAGCAGCTGGTTGACATCCATATGTAGTGTTTATCTCCAAACTTGCCGAACCAACTTCTCATTCTCTTCCTCCATTCTGTGTTGCTCTGTCCTTTTGAATACATCCCCTCCTCCCAATGAATACAACTCCTTACTCTTCTAGAAGTTTATTAATAGATCAAATAGATTACACACACACAGTTGGGTCTCTTTTTATGCAGTAGATACGTTCCACAGAAAACCGCATATAAAAAATCGCACAAAAAAGCCTAACTTATGTTGAAAAATTAGGGATACGTTCCATAATTTTCTAAACCGCATAAAACCATAGCAATGAATTAAAATAAACCTAAAATCGCATAAAAAAGTTTATGAAAATTCAGGAAAATAAGAATGGCCAAGTTTGTTTTAAAGATTTGTTCATTTAATTTTATTGAAAAGTAACAATTTTTTTTTTTTTTTTTTACATTTTGTAATCAGAATTATCATCGCTGTTAGACAATATTCGGCAACGTTTGCAAACTAGTGCAAAATCGCTTTCATCACGAGAAGAGATAGTCAGCGCATCAGATCTGTATGGTAAAGGCAATGGTTCTTCACAAACAGAATTAGCTTCACCCTTGTTCTGTGCTTATTTTTTTTCTTCTGACAATGTAATCAGTGATTAAACTTTGTCATGATGATTTCACTAATTTTTTATATAGCTCGTGATATCCAGACTTACAGTTCTTCAGCTCACGTTGGAATTTAAAGGCTCGTTCAGAATTTGTGTCATTAACAAGAAAATGATTTTCCAATTTATTGCACAGTTCAAGACCTTCTCGAATTATAAGCGCCTCCGTTGCACAATTGGAAGAACAACGGTACATTGCGGCATTCGATTGGAATAGGCCTAAGTTCGATTCTTGTCGTGACACGAGGAATCTTTATGTGGACTTTTTCAATTGAAGGTGAGTTAGCCAATCTTATTGTGAAGGTAGCAGGGTTTTTTCTCCCAGAAACTCGGGTTTTTGATCCTGCATATAGACAAATCAGCCCTTCAGGATGCATGCAATTTACAGACAAAAAATACTAGTTGTGGTGGGGCGGTGGATGGCATCGATGGAGATGATTGGTAGTAGAATTTCGGTATAGGGAGACAGTTGTATAGTAGGTATCCTCCTGCAATGAGTCTTCGGACTCCTTGGAGATGTCACAAATAATAATAATATTTGCAGTGAGAGGGAGATTTTTCTTCCGCTTCACTATCGTTTTCTGGATCTTTGATGATATCTGAAGTTAATCGATATCCAATAATATCATCATCACTTAAGGCATTATCCACATGCTTCTTTCGAAACTGTAGTGCCGTGATTTTTTAAAAGTAATAGGCCTACATTCTATTTAAATTTTAATATGAATAAGAGACAAGGAACTTTGTTTAATTTTGGTGTTAAGAAATCTCTTATTGAAGGTATTTGTGATGCATCAGATAGTGATTCATCCACCTCCAGCCTACAAAACAATCTCCAGGATGTAAAAAGGGAGAGGAGAACTATCAGCAGACTGGTGAAAAAGTCTACATTCACTCGTAAGTACTACTTATAATAATATTATAAATTTTTGGTGGTCAGAATGGGATATGTCAATGAAAATCAGTACAAATTAATTTAATGTTTATGTTTAATTAATTATTAATTAATAATAATCTTCTTCTTTCGCTATGCCTTATCCCATGTTAAATGGGGTCAGCGCACTGATCTTTAACCTTCCTCTTCCAAGTTCTCCGGTCCAGGGCATCCTTCGGACTCCATCCTTTCTCCCTAAGATCCTCTATCACCTTATCTCTCCACCTGAGCTTGGGCCTGCCTCTTTTCCTCCTTCCCTCCAACTCCATTTACTCCACTCGTTTACCAACATACTCCTCACCCTTCCTCTCTACATGTCCAAACCACCTCAGCCTACTTTCTTGTATCTTCTTGCCAATTGGTCCCACCTTAACCGTCCCTCTGATGTAGTCATTCCTTATCCTGTCCTTCTTTGTCACACCACTCATCCATCTCAACATTCACATCTCTGCTGCCTCCATCTTCCTCTCCTGTGCCTTGGTTATAGGCCACGTCTCCACACCATGGAGCATCGCCGGCCTCACCACCATCTTATACAGCTTTCCTTTCCTCTTTCAACTCACTCTCTTGTCGCACAGGACCCCCGCTCATCTTCCTCCATTTCATCCAACCGCATGTTATTTGGTGCTGTATTTCCTCATCCAGGTCACCATTCCTCTCAACAACCGACCCAAGGTACTTGAATTTCTTCCCTGAAATTAGCCTTTCACCCCTGGAGTCGTATGACCATATCCTCGTCACTCCCCGTTGACATATATTCAGTCTTCACCTGGTTAATTCTCATGTCGCTCTCCTCCAATGCCTTTCTCCACTCTTCCAGGGTATTTTCAAGCTTTTCTTGGGATGATTCACATAGAACAATGTCGTCAGCAAACAGCATGCTCCATGGTGCCTCCTTCTTGACATCCTCCACTAATACAATCCATGACCAGGTCAAAGATGTAGGGGCTCAGAGCTGACCCTTGGTGTAGCCCTACGACAATAGGGAACCCTTCTGTCATGCCGACACTAGACCTGACCTGAGTTTCTGTTCCCTCATACATCTCCTTCACCAACCTCACGTACTTCTCCGACACCCCTTCTTCCTAATACACCTCCATACCTCCTGCCTGGGCACTCTGTCATATGCCTTTTCCAGGTCTATAAACACCATGTACAGATCCACTTGCATCTCTATATTTCTCCATCAATTGCCTTAGCGCAAATATCGTATCCGTTGTCCCTCTTCCTGGCATAAATCCAAACTGCTCCTAACCAATTTTCGTTTCCTGCCGTATCCTTCCTTCAATTACTCTGATGTCACACACATCTTCAATGTGTGTGACATCAGCTCTATAATTGCCACAGTCTTGAACATCTCCTCTTCCTTTGTAGATTGGGACGAGAATACTTTTCCTCCATTCCTCTGGTATCTTTTCCTGTTGGACTATTTTCCTCATCAGATCCCATAACATATCCACACCCTCACTGCCCAAACTTTTCCACACTTCCCCAGGTATCTGGTCTGCCCCCACAGCCTTTCCATTCTTCATTTTTCTCAGTACCCAATCCACTTCCTCTCTACTTATGTCTTGCACCGGTCTCTCGTTTGCCTCTCCATCCTCACACCTCTCTCTTGGATTCTCCTCATTTAGTAGTTAACGGAAATATTCTTTTTATTATTATTAATTAATAATAATACATCAGCTAAATTAACAATTAATTATTAATTAATATATTACAAAATAACCAAGGTGTTCCATGAAAATTTCAGGATTTGTGAAGTGTTCCGTCATAGGAAAAGTTTGGGAAACACTGGATTACCCTATTATTGGAATGGATTCTCCTTCTGTTGACATGCGCAGAAGTGTCAAAAGGTCTTATCTGTGGGTATACTATACTGCATAACTCAAATCCGCATAAAAAGAGACCCGTGTGTGTGTGTGTGTGTGTGTGTGTGTGTGTGTGTGTGTGTGTGTGTGTGTGTGTGTGTGTGTGTGTAAGACCTTTAATGACTAGAAATTGAGAGATACCAAAATACAAAAACTTTATTATTTGAATGACAACTAGTTTCATCTTCTTAGAAGACTTCATTGGGTGCATACATGAAAAGAGCAATACAAAAATATACATTACAAGAGAACGACAGCTATAAATTAACTTCAAATATATTGCTGACATTTGAAGATGTTCTGGATGCCATAGTGTTATTGGGCACAATCATGTGGGCATGATCTTATTTATGCCAAGGTTTGGATAGATGAAGAGCAACAGTCAGTATGTTACAGCTAAGTTTGGTATTAAGATGGACTGGATTGAGGACAGTTTCTGTTGATTTCACAGTTCTCTCCAGCTCATTGTCACATCTAAAAGTGTTTTCTGATGATTTGTTCCAGATCACTGGAGGAGTGACATAATCTTCATTGTCAACAGGGTTGTTGAATCACAAGAAACTGTCCTCAGTCCGGTCCATCTTAATACCACCCTTAGCTATAACCTACTTGAGCTATCACTGATTGTCACTCTTGAGCTATCCAACTTTGGTTACATGAGATCATGCTCGTGTGAATGTGCATAACAATTCTGTGGCATACAGAATGCCTTCAAAAGTCAGCAACACATTCGCAAGTTAATTTATAGTTGTTGTTTTCTTGTAATGTATATTTTTGTATTTCTCTTTTCATATAAATGTGCCCGATAAAATCTAAGAAGACAAAACTAGTTGTGCATTGGTATCTCTTTGCTTATAGTCATTAAATTTCTTTAATTATGTCGTATGGCTGAGTAAATCCATTGCAGCAAATATATATATAGAGAGAGAGAGGGAGGGAGATTTTAAAAAAAAATTATTTCTTTATTTATTTAACTTAATAAAATATACATTGGCAACAAAAAAGACAATTACATATTATAAGTATATATATTACAGAGAAAAAAAAAATTTTCCTTTTGGATATACAATAGAAAATTCAATAAAAGAGTCATCATTACAGTTCAGTATCACTCTTAGTTATCTTTCAGTTGAAGTGTATCATCAGCAATCCAGAACAGGGTACCAGTTGAATTCCACTCCTCTATGAATTTCGCTACAGTTCTTGTTTCTTTGTAATAATCAAGTTCCAGTGAAAGCCTGCTTTGTAGTTTCCAATAGACTTTACATAAGGGTTTGCCGATTCGGTGATGGATGGGTGGTCGTTATTTCCTGTGTGCTTGAGGTAGAAGCTGTTACGCAGATGAAGAGAAAATTGCATATTCTGTGTCTGTTCTCTTCTGTATGGACTAAATTCCAGTAGTCTTCTTGGCTGTGTGTGTGTGTGTGGTTACGGGTGCTAGAGGCAGTATTAAAGGCATAGGTGATCATCGCTTTGTTTGCGGGACAGTTAGATATGTGTTTTCCAAGTTACCTGAAACTTTGTAGAATAGACACAGATCCATTTCTCTAAGTTGAAATTTGTAGCACTTAGAAGGAGTTGGCAAATGTTATACCATAGTCTCCACTGTATGTTGGAATCTGGTTTGGCACACTTTGATTTATATGGAAGATCCCACTGAAAACTGGGTGGCAGGTACAGCCTGATGAGAGGGTTCAGGATGAATATACGAAGAGTGAAGTTGGAGGCACTGCCATGAGGAAGTGGTATATCTTCTTGTAGTTGGAGGGAAGAATTGGAAGTGATGCTTCAGATGATGCAGATTCCCTGAAGCGTAACGATATCTGGATAGGCTTTTATAATAGCAGCTTGCATCTGTTGATATTCGTTTTCAGTTTTGGGGTTTTTCAGTGGTAGGCATATGAATGTTTTCTACTTTAGGATGTGGGTCAGGAGGTCCCCTATGATTCTTATTCCTGCCCAGTCCACTTGGGGAAAAGCAAGGGATGGTAAGTTGCGAGACTTGCTATGTTTCTGTTAGAAAATAGTAGTTCTGTAAATACAATTGACTCTGTTGATCCTATCAGTGTGTGTGATAAAGTTCTGGATTTTTCCACTGCTGTAGAGCAGCAGTGGATAGATATTCTCATGTTAATATTTGAACATAATGTTCAGCTACTTTTGAAGTGCCAATTTTTAAATCTGTGTTTAGTGTACTTACATACAGTTTTGGTATTTTATAAACTAAATTTTGTTTTAACAGGTATTTCAACCTATGCTAGTGAAGTATTTTGAATATGAAGAATTGAAATCTTTAAAAGAACAAGTAATAGAGGAACACACAAAATGGCATGTTACAAGCAATAAAGAAAAATTTTCTTGTGAAGAGGAAGAATCAGATTTAAGTTAGCAAAGTATTTTCATAATTACTTTGTTTTTATATTTTATTCAATTTCTTGATTTGTACTCTCAAGAGGTATACAGGATAAAATAGTGCTGTTTATTTCTGGTATGGATTCTTGAATGTTGATATTTAGTAGAGAAAACACACATCTATAGATAATAATTACCAACTAAATTTATATATCTAATAAATTATTAAGCTAGTATTTCCCCTTGGTCACCAAGATATCTTACTGGCAGGAAGGCAAACACAAACTTTGTGTGATCAACAGAATTCTCTCCACAACGTACCCCCCCCCCTCCAAAAAAAAAAAAATTCCATTGTCATTTCCTACATCTGGAGCACCTCAGAAAAATCAGCAATTCTTATGTGATCAGCAGAAGAAGAAGCTTATGTGTTTCATTGTCTCAACCATCCTGAGGTCTACAGCAACCCTTGCTATACACACCTATAGCTTGCACTTGCAGATTTTCATATTTTCGACAAACAGGAAGAACTGCCAGTGTCCATCTGTAGGAACACAGATACTATGTTCATTACCTGCACTGCCCCTTCTTCTGGAGTAGCAACCATCTAGTAAAACAAAACTTACCTTTTATGCAAGAGCAGATATAAATCAGAGATATTATTATTATTATTACTACACCCTCCATGGAGTCGACAGACCCATCAACATATCATTCATGTAAAATTAAGATTCTACATGAATAATATGTTGTCAGTTCATTCAACTGACAACATATTTATCATGTAGAATCTTAAAATCATTAACACTCCTTGTATTAACAATACATTCTGATAATGCATTCCATTCATTGACAATTCTCCATGTAAAAAATATAGTCCTTACACCCTTCTTCACTACACTCTCTGCAAACTTCCACAGATTACCACATTAGCCAAATCTGAAGGAATTCAGTTTTCTCAATATACCTAAAATATGGGAGACCATTATCTTGAGTCCTTCAGTAAGATTCCATCATTGCACACACAGAAGGGGCACTAGTTAGGACTGTAAGATTCTACTTTTCATACTCAGTTTGTGTTTGTCATCCTGCTAGTACTTGCATGCATGTGCTTACTTGTATTTCTTTGTGCCCATAAAGATGGTAAAATATTGACAATGGTGAAGTGTATTGACTTAATAATTTATTATCTAAGTAAATTTAATTAGTAATTATTATCTATAGATATCTGTTTTCTCCAATAAATCAACATGTGTGATTAATTTTACATTGCTATTTTTTTCATTTAAATTAATCTGTTCTTTGTCAACCCTCTAGTACTGTGAGATCTTTTATATATAAAATTTATTCAAAGTGTTAGTTATATGGTGTAAATGGGACATTATATCAAATACATTAGTCGGTGTTTTAGTTGTAATCAACAGAATTGAAGAAGGTACAGGTTTGATGTTAAATCAGGTGTGAGACAAAGCTGTACATTATCTCTACTGTTATTTATCATCTATATGGATCATTATGAAGAAAAGTGGTATTAAACCAATATCAAAATATGAGATGTTACTCTCAACTCTTTACTTTATGCATATAACATTATACTTCTAAGTAAATCCAGTACAAGTCTCCAGGATTCTCTAACTAAATTAAACAACTGCTACACTAAATCTGGTATGAAAATCAGCTTTTAAAAGACAAAGGCAATGAAAATAGGCAGAAACATTGAAAACATCAGATGCTTCATGAATGAAGAACCTACAGAAAAGTAAAACATTTCAACTATGTTTTGGCACATTTTTTATTGAAGATGGCTTAAATCAAAAACTCCAGCTTCTCATTCAGCTTATCCAACAGCTAGAAACATGTGTAAAAAAAATTATTAACGATTCCAAAACTGGTTTCGTAAGAACAAAACACAATAAACTTGCCTCCTACTCAACTGGCAATTAAGCCTTCTAATCTCTTGTTAAGTTGGTGCCACCTCTCTTGCATCCTAATGGTATTATGTTTACCTCACCCAAGGAAAAGGTCGACCTCTTGGCATCATTTTTTTCCCCTCCAACTCCTGCCCAGATGACCAAAGCAAATCACTGCCTGTACTTTCACAAACTGGCCACTGCATGCCTCCTCTGAACTTTTGGCAAAAGGAAAACCCCTCACTTAATCTTGATACTAATAATGCTCCTGGTCCAGATGGTATTCCTCTGGCTATGCTCAAGACTTGTGCTCCAGAATTGATATCCATCCTGTATCATCTATATAAACTTTCATGTTGTACTGGTATTTACCCAATAACATGAGAACAAGCCCACATCCAGCCCGTATCCAAAAAGCGAGACAGAAGTCAGCCATCTATCACCCTATTGCTCTCACCTCAGTACTTTCAAAAGTCATGGAGATGGTTATCATTAACTAGCTTCTTCATTACCTGGAGACTCATCAGTTAATTAATGATCAGAAATATGAATCCATCATTCTCATTTTACAGCTGACCCCTCATAGCTAATCTCACCTACCCTTGGACTCAGACCATGGAAAGATCTGGAGAAACTCATGTTATCACTCTCAGTATTTCTAAGGCATTTGATTGTGTCAGGTACTGAGGCCTCCTGAATAAGCTGCCATCTTATGACTTCCCTTCTATGCTCTGTGATTGGAATTGCCAGCTTCCTCATTGTTCATTCATTGTGTGTGTCATGATGGATGGCTTCCTCTCATCAGATTTACCCATCAGTGCTGGAATGCCTCAGGGTTCTGTGCTCTCACCCACACTCTTCCTCCTTTACATCAATGACCTTCTTTCTCTGACCTCAAATCCTATTCACAGCTTCACCAATGATGGTACTCTTCATTCCTCTTCATCGTTTGATAAACCTTACAATGCTCTATACAATATATAGATGAAAACACAAGGTAAAAGTATTATTTATTAAATATGCTGCCGTATATTTCACTCTGAAATTAACAGACCATTGTCAGTGGCTTAAAAAGTAGTTGTTACAAGGTAGAATGTAAACAGTTGATTTATATGAAATAAAATGTGCTGTGTGATGTTAAATCGCCAATGGCGCTATGCTTTAATTGAAAAAAAGGTTAATCGTAACATATATATATATATATATATATATATATATCTTCTTCTTTATTTCAGCTATTTTCTGTCCACTGCTGGACGAAGGCCTCCTCCAGTTCCTTCCATCTTTCTCTGTTCTTGGCAATGATTGACCAATTTTTCCCAATAAAATTTGACAATTCATCACTCCACCTTCTTTTTGGACATCCTTGGCCTTGTTTCCCTACTTTTGGAATCCAGTTCGTTAGTATGGTTGTCCATCGCTCATCTTCTCTTCTGGATAGATGTCCAGCCCATTTCCATTTTAGTTCCTTGTGGTGAAGAATGATGTCAATGATACGAGTCTGGCTTCTTATCCAGGTGTTTCGCTTCTTATCTTTTAATGTGATGCTTAGCATCAGTCTCTCCATTTTTCTTTGAGTTGTTGCTAGTTTATTTGTCAGTGTTTTTGTTAGAGACCAAGTTTCACAACCATATGTGATGACTGGAAGTATACTGATTAAATGTCTTCCTTTTTAAACAGAGTGGTACATCATTGTTTTGAAAAATGCTTTTCAATTTTCTGAATGCACTCCAGGTAAGTTCAACTGTTCTGTTTATTTCCTTTTGGAATCCAGAGTTTAGATCAATTAGATGACCTAAGTATGTATTTGAAGAGACTCTTCACATACATCTTCAGATAGATGTAGTATCTAGTTGATTTCTTAAGGCCTTATGTCTTTATAAAATACCATTCTTGGTTTTAATAGTAATTGAAAAAAAAAATCTTTAATAATGTGTTATTCTAATCAAACTTTCCCATATTTTGATATAAGGATAGGTGGTCATTCTGATTCAAGTTAGAGCATTGAAGCATGTCTTCAGCACTCTCCTTAAATAAGTGTTCAAATTTGTGCCGGCATCTGTGTAGAAGGCATGTTTAAGACCAAAGAATGTTGGGATCTGTCTTTATTCCATGTTAAGATAATTCAGGTTTATCAGATTTTCTGTGAAGTTCTTGTATTATTTTTTCTGTTGAGCATCCAGTTTATCCGAAGTAGGATGGATGGCAGTTACATGAAACTTCTTAAACACCTGGAAGAGGCATAGGAGAGAGCATATATATATTTTTAGAAAAGGGGGGAGAATACGTTAAGAGTTTATTAATAGGAATAAAAGTCACTACTAAATCATATTTCTTCAGAATTCTTGAAATTGATTTGGAAATGCTAGAGATGCATGGAATTGGAACTCAGCATATTGATTCCTTGTTGTTCCAATTCCTTGGATTAGGACTGGATGAGAAGAATGTCTTAAAACAATAATTTGTTCTCTCTTTCAATAATGTTAGATGCCTTAAGTTTTGCCATAACTAGTGACTTGAACACTAACCTCTTTAACATCCTGAAATGGGGTGAAGACAACTTAGTAAATTTCATTGCCAAAAAAACTTATGCCTGCCTTATTATCCACAAGAAAAACCCTACCTCAGTCCTTCTCGTTTTTGATAATGTTCTAATTTCCTTTCAAGATCAACTTTCTCTCCTTGGGTTGACTGTCACATCCAGTTTATCCTGGCACAAACATATGACTCACATGGCCTCCTTATCCTCTAAAAAGCTCTGCATTCTTTTCCTTTCTAAATGTTCCTTCTCTTCCTCTCAACTCCCGAATCTCAGATTCATTCAACTTTGGAGTACTGTTCTCACATTTGGAGTGGAGCACCCAAGACCTCTATAAGAATTCTTGATGATATTCAGAAGAGGGTAATCTGCTTACTAGATGACCCTTCCCTCATAGACTCCCTTCAGTCACTTTATCATGGGCACTCTATTTCAGCTCTGTGCCTTTTCTATAGGTACTTTCATGGGCATTGTTCCTCTGAATTGGCTGCTATCATTCCTCCACTTTCTTCTAACCATAAAAGAACTAGAGCAGCCACTGGCCAACACCCAGACACTGTGTCTAGCTTCGAACACACTGAACTAGTATCTCATCAGCTTCCTTCCTTCCATCCACCTCTATTCTTTGGAACAATATACCCCATATTGTTTTTACCACTCAGTACAACCTCACACTCTTTAAGAAACATATAAACAGACTACATATTTCTCCTTAATTACTTCACCGTACATGACACTCTAGTGTTATAGGTCCCATGACCTTTCATGTATGGGGTCAACATAAGAAATAATTAAAAATAAATAAATAAATATGGAAATAGCAGAATTAGCAAAGCTGGTTTGGTAGGAAGTGAAGTGAATAAATTTATATAGAATAAGAGCGAAATTAGTCAAAACACTAAAATAGCTGTATAGAAGACAGTGCTCAAACCAGTTTTGATCTGAGAATTGGGTAAGAAATAAAATGCTTCATTAGCCTGAGACCACAGATATAAGAGTTCTGAGGAAGATTAAGGGGAAGCTGGCATCAATAGTAGTTGCATATTAAAAATTAGGATATCAGGAAAGAACTTGACATTATTAGCATTCAGGAATGTTTTAGCTAAACCATTCTCAGGTGGTATGGCTACTTGAACAGAATGGAAGTGGAAATATTATAAAACAAATGTTCTTTGCCAGGATGACAGGTAAAAAGACCCAGAGGATTGCTGAGTGCTAGGTGGAGTGATTCAGTAAAAAGTGCCAGAAGACAGTAATATAAGATCTGATAATATTGGAGTCTTGACAGATGACATCATGATTTGAAGGAAAATTATAACTATTATTTTTAAGAAAATTACGTGTACTGAATATAATACTTCCAGTATTTTGGCAAAGTCAAATTGTCATCATCAGTGAATGCAGAACAATGATATCTGCATGCAGATGCTAACAGAGACAGAGAGTAAATAAGGCTGAAGAAAGAACTAAAGTTTGGGACTAGTCCTACAGTCTTAGCTGTTGGGCTGAAGATCTGAGCATGAGCACTTTTGGGAGAGGCTCATCCTATTTGGGAAGTGCAGATCCTATTTTCCTGCACTGTGACCTGTTTCAGTTAAGATAGTCATACCGGATACATTTTAGTCTGGTCTTGAACCACATAAAGTTTTATTTGAAACAACACAAAAATTCTTTATATATGTTGTTCTTGTATATTTGAAAGACATAGAGTGAATGCTCAAGACTAATGCAAATATTAGAAATAGCCTCTTGTATTTGTATTTGCTGCAGTGGAGTAGAATGGCCTTTTTCCAGCATATCCTGAGGTTTCTGCATATACTGGAAGAAGGCCTCTACTGCAGCAAATACAAATATGAGATGTTATTCCTGGAATCTGCCTCAGTCTTGAAAAACTTTACAAACCTTAAGAAATTTGGATCTTCATTCACTCAAATTCAGATCTTCATTCTAATGGCCAATTCTAATTGTCCCAATCAAGTGTTTAACGCTGACGAAACAGGATTGTTTTGGAAGAAAATGCCTAGTCAAACTTACATTGCAAAGTCTGAGAAAAAAGCAAGCCGGTTTAAAGCAAGCAAAGATCAAGTAAATTTGTTACTTTTGCAGCAGTGCAGCAGGGGATTGAATGTGGAAACTGTTCCTAGTAAATCAATCTCTAAGACCTGTGCTCTAAAAGGCAAAGATGTAAAACAGCTGCCGGACATTGGATGCCTAATACAAAGGCCTGGGTAACAACTGCGGTATTTACTGAATGGTTCAATAATTGCTTTGTACCAGAAGTGGAAACATATATGAAGCAAAAAGTTCTCGATTTTAAAATTTTAATTATTTTTTGACAATGCACTAAGTCATCTGCATTTAGAACATCCAAATGTGCAGGCAGTGTTTTTTCCACCCAATACAACAAGCATTATTCAGCCATTAGATCAAGGCATAATTGCTACTTTTGAAAAATATTATGTTAAGCACACTTTTCAATTTATATTGGATAAACTAGAATCATTAACAGTAACTGACGTTTGAAAAAAAATTTCTATTTTGGACTGCTTAAATCATGTTGCATTTGCTATTGCTAAAATAAGACCAGAAACTTTAAATGCCTGCTGGAAAGCAGCTTGGCCTGGATGTGTTGCAAATAGTGCAACCATTCAAACATCTACATTATCACCTGAAATCATTCATGAAATTGGTTTTGATACATTTAGCCAGAATGTTATAGATGAATTTCTTGTGGATAATGCCTTAAGTGACGATATTGGATATCAATTAACTTTAGATATCGTCTAAGATTCAGAAAACGATAGTGAAATGGAAGAAAAACCTGTCGCCCTCACTGCAAATATAATTCAAGGTCTTGAACTGTGCAATAAATTGGAAAATTATTTTCTTGTTAATGACACAAATTCTGAACAAGCCTTTAAATTTCAATGTGAGCTGAAGAACCGTATGTCTGGATATCTTGAGCTGTATAAAAAATTAGTGAAATCATCATCGCAAAGTTTAATCACTGATTACGTTGTCAGAATAAAAAAATCAGCACAGAATGAGGATGAAGCTAATTCTGTTTGTGAAAAACCATTGCCTTTACCATACAGATCTGATGGACTGACTATCTCTTCTGGTGATGAAAGTGATTTCACGCCAGTTAGTAAACGGTGCCGAATATTGTGTAATAGCGACAATAATTCTGATGAAAAAATGTAAAAAAAATTGTTACTTTTCAATAAAATTAAAAATAAAGCTTTAAAATAAACTTAGGCATTCTTATTTTCCTGAATTTTTACAAACTTTTTAATGTTATTTTAGGTTTATTTTAATTCATTGCTTTAGTTTTATGTGGTTTTAGAAAATTATGGAACATATCCCTAATTTTTCGACTTAAGTTAGGTCTTTTTTGTGTGATTGTTTATATACGGTTTTCTGTGGAACGTGTCTACCGCATAAAAAGAGACCCGACTGTATATATAAAACAATCCCTGGAGTTTACCAGATCCTGTTTTCCTGCACTGTGATCTGTTTCAGGTCATACCAGATAAAATTTTACTCTGGTCTTGAACTACATAGAGTTTTATTTGAAACAACACAAAAATTCTTTATGTATGTTGTTCTTGTATATTTGAAAGACAGAGAGTGAATGCTTAGTACTTAAAAAAATTTCAAAAAAAAATTGTATGGGGAGGAATTGTTGATTTGGTATTGTTACTTGTTAACTTATTATTTTATTTTGTGTCTGTGCATTTCTAATGCATAACTTATTTTAACAGTATTACAACACCACAAAATTATTTCATAAAAGGATGTTTTTTTAACTGTCTTTATATTTCACTGGATTTCAAACCAGCCTTTTCAGAGCAAAACAGCATGTTATGGTTTGCATCAGCAATAAGTACATTAAATGAAATTTTAACAGACTAAAGATCTAAATTCCTAATTTGGTGTCCTCTAATGTAAAATAATATTAAACATGCATTGCTAAAGCTACTGTTGCCCTTCAGAGTTACACTTTAGAAGAACAATAAAACAGCTAATTATAAGTCTATACCTCATTGATACACTCGTTAACTCTGTCATCCTATGCTAATGTGTCAGTTGGACATTCCTGAAGGAATATGAGAAAAGATTATTGCCTTTCAAGATGAAGTGCTACAGAAAATTTTTGAAGATACTGTACATGGCACACATAACAAATGCCGAGATTAGAAAGAAAATCTGCTCCATTGCAAGAACACAAGAAAATATCATCACTAAAATACATCAAAAACAGCTCCAGTGGCTGGGCCACTTGGCTAGATCAGATAGTTTACTTCTGGTAAAAAAAAAAAAAAAAAAAAAAAAAAAAAAAAAAAAAAAACCTTCTGGGAGCAATCTAGAATCACCTTGATAGGTAATATTAGAAAATTGACAAATTCTTCATTCTCCACCTTATTAAGGAGATCCCAAGACAGAAATACCTGAAGAGACTATGTTAAGACTGTCACCTTTATAGTGCCACCTATGGTCTACATAGACTGTAAGTCAGGAAGGAGAATGTTGTAAAAAGGAAGTGTTATATTTAAGTAGGAGTTGATCTTAAAATGACAATCTCCCAAATTTTTGGCACAGATTAAAGCAACCATATTTGCTAAAATTAGAAGAATGCTTCACAGCCAACTAAAAAGTCTTTCCGACATATTTATGGAAGAAAATCAATGTATAGTACATTGATTTTCTTCCATTTAATCCTATGTAAAGGGGTGTCCAAATTGTGGCCTGTCAGTCTTGACTTGCTATAATAATAATAATGGTAGAAAAGGTACTTCTTATGTTCTGTAAGGCAGATAGATTTTTTCATAACAGATCTTCCTGTCTGTTCATAGCAGGCTAAGTCATAGTCACGGGGAACTTCATACACTCCAGGATATTGGAGTTTGTCCTTACGAGAGCAGATCAGAGATGCTAACTTGACATGTGGTGTGAAGGTTATGTTTTAATAATGCTTTTGTTATCTTTTCAGATATGCTTCAGGTATATGGAATAGGAATAGTGGTGTTTTGTTTTTGTGTGTTGTAGTTGAGTTCTGTAGAAAGATCTCTGGCTCTGTAAGTGTTTTCAGAAGACATGATTGTTTATGTAGATATCTTCCTGTGTGTACTGTGTGTGTATTGGCTTTCTCTAATATTGTAAAATGATAGTGAACCATCTAAAAAGCAAGTGATTGATGGGTTAAGAAAAGGGCAACAGTTATTTGATTTTTTTCTACGGTGAAGTGAATGTTGGGATATTGACTGTTAAGGCAAGTTACAAAGGAATCCAAAGTATCCTGTTCATTGGGACAAATGGCAAACACATGATCAATGAAGTGCAACTACACAAAGAGTTTGAAAGTAGCTGTGGTAAGTACTTTGTTCTCGAAGTGTTCCATGTAAAACTTAACTGGCAGGGGGAAGAGAATCCATTGCAGTACCATCTGTTTGTTGATTTTCTTTAGAAAGTAAAGTAATTTGCAAACATAGTAAATTTGAATAATTCATAGATATCAGGGGTGAAATTAGATTTTATTAAATCAAGAGTGTCTATTAGTGGTAGTACATTAGTAAATGAGGAAGTGACATGAGAACTAACCATTGTCTGAATTTTTAAAGGTGTGAGTTTTAACTAGTGATTTCTATGCAGTGTGCCCATTAAGTAATGAGACAACAATTATTATATGAAAAAGGAACTATATTTGGAATTGGAATTGTCAATTACACAGATTCAAAATAATCTCCCTCCAACTCAACACAAAGTTTACATCTATTGTACAAGTGTTCGAAAGCATGGTAGAAGTCCTAAATGGGAACATCCTTTAGTCTCTGGGTCACATTGCACTGGATGTCCTCAATGTCACTCAAATCGACTTTGAAGCCAGAAACTGCTTCACAGGTAATGCACAGTGCATGCTGCATTGTCATACAACAGAAACCAATTATTGTTGTTGTTGTGGAACAGTTCATTCCTGACATGTCGCATGCAGGCATACAGATGCTGCATTATTCCTAAATAATACTGACTGTTCACTGTGGTGTCCTCAGTAACAAATTCGCAGTGATTAATTCTGCCAGTATCGAAAAAACAATGACCATTGTCTTGACAACTGTCAGGAAGAAGACATTTCACCCCATTCCATTCGCTAGTGTTTCATTTCCGGATCAAACTGAAAACACCAACTTGGACAATTCTTTGCAATACCTCATGATCTTGATCAACTGCATCAATTTTGACAACATGCAACCTGGTGTTCTCTCTATTCATATGTCAGCGCATATGCGCAGCACAAACCTCGAGCATATCTTCGTCTTGTACAAAACTCTTTCTAAGATTAATTTGGCTGTTTCCTTACTGACACCAAGCTGTACACTGAATAGCCTAGTGATTATTCACCTGTCATGGGCAACAACTTCCCTATCTTTCACCACATTTTCATTTGTCTGTGCAGAAACTGGCTGTCCACAATGTGCTTCATCCGCCAAGAACTCTCCCCCCCCCCCCTCTCTAAATGTTGAAAACTAGCAGAACACCTGTACATGCTCAGACAGTTGTCAGTGTAAACTTTTTTTTAGGTCTTGGTACACTTCTGTAGCAATTTTTCCTAATTTACAGTTAAATTTTATTATGACTCTTTGCTTCATTATGCAACATACTTTTGCTTCAACAGTTGCCACACAAAAACTGCTGCATCACCTGAAAGTTATGCCTGCGATTACAACACACTCCAGTGGTCAAAACTATAAACACATTTATTACTTTTATTCAAGAGGCTGTCCTGTAAAAAATCAATTTCATTACTTAACAGGCACACTTAACAGGATTTGAAATGAACAGAATTTTTTTATAAAGTAGAGGAATTATTACCAGCAAGATGGTCAAGTAACTTATTTAGCTTTTTTAACAGATTTTATTTTGTTAATGATTTCGTTAACTTTTTCAATAATTTATGAACATTTTTCTTTTGAGACATAGTGTCATCTGAATCAATGATTTCATTAGTAGAAGTGTCATCTTGGAGATCATGCTTTTTTTTTTTTTTTTTGTTATAATCATCTCATTTCATGATAACAGTAGCATTATCAACTTTAGTAATCACATTCTTTTTATTTTTATATACTTTTTAAAGCAGCTATTTCTTTCTGTGGTATATTACTTTTAAGTAGTTTAGATTTGGTTAGGATGCTTGCTATGTCTAAATGAGCTCTGTTGCCTGTTGAAGGTGGGAGACTGTAGATACCTAGTTCTGTGTTCATCATGATTTCTAGTTTTGGAACTTACTTTGGTATAATGGCAAACTTATAACCTCTGCTGAGTGCATTTGTAATTTCCTCTGTAATCTGTTATAAGTTTGGCCACATGATCTCGACAAAGTTACAGTCAGAGCTTAGTACATCTGCGTTGTTGGAAGATTTCAAATTTCTTCGGGTGTCTTCTTTTAAGCTTTGTGAATTCTTTTTTTTTTGCTAACACTTTGGAATATAACATAGGACAGTTTACAGTTCAGGATTTAAAACATTAAAAAGTTATTCATGTAGAGTTGTTATAGTGCTGTTTAATTCAGTAAGTTGTATGTGAAGAGCACTAAACTTGCCCATCTGTAAATACTATGCACCTTAGCCAAATTGATGATCTATCAGAGCAAAACAATTCGATAAGGTGAAACTAAAATTGGCACAGACAACTAAACAAGCTAGCCATCTTCAAACAGTGCCAGGATAGCAATACAATACACACAGGATTCTTCTTCTTCTCTCTTCCATCATCTATGTGAATGATGACGATGAGGCCGAATGAACTCTTTCCACTTCTGTCTATCCTGAGAGAGTCCAAACAGTTCTGTCCAGTTTGTGTCGCTTGTTGTGATTTAGCTTTCAGGTCCTCTTTTATTTTGTCTATCCATCTAATTCTGGGCTGTCCTTTTGATCTTATACCTTCCGTCGTTGTATTCAGGGCTTTCGATGGTAGTCTTTCTGTTCCCATTCTGGTCACATGGCCAAACCATCACAGTCTTCTTTCTTGGATTTTGTCTATTATTGTTATTTCTTGTTTTAGTCATTTCCTTATGTCTTCGTTTCTTAGTCGATCCAGCAGAGATACTCCAAGTAATCTTCTTAGCCAACCCATTTCAGTAACTAATAATTTTTTCTCTTCAGCCTTTTTGAGATTCCAGCATTCACTTCCATAGAGGAGTATTGGGAGGACCATTGTTTCATAGATTCTTATTTTGTTACTTGTTTGATGTCTCTTGACTTCCATATTTTATTAAGTCATCCGAAAGTTTGGTATGCTTGACTGATTCATCTGTTTATATATTTTATAATTTCGCCATTGTACTCAATAACTCCTCCAAGCTAAGTGAAGTTTCTACCTGCTCTAGATTCTTACTATCAATTTCAATTTTCAGATTGGTGCTTCTTTTTCCTATTTGCATAATTTTTATTTTGTCTATATTTATGGTTAATCCAGATTTTATACACTTCTCCTTTATTTTATCAGAAATTTGCTGTAGATTTTCTTCTGTGCTTGCAAGTAATGCAAGCACAGAAGAGCTTTTTGTAGTTTTAAAAAATTGTAGTTTTTTTTTTTTTACATTCAGTCTCCTTTTGACTCTAAAAGTGCTTCCAGATTTTAACTTTATTCTTAGGTTTGCTAATACTAGCTTATGGTCTGATTCACCTGCAGAAAAGGATCTGCAATTTAGGATACTTGATTTCCATCTTTGGTTTACAATAATATAGTCTATCATATTCTCGGTTTGTTTGTCTGGTGAAATCCATGTTCATTTTCCTTGAGGGTTTTTGGATGTTTAAAGCGAGTGTTGGTTATTGTTAGTCTATTATTTGAGCAGAAGTTTAGCAGTCTTTTGCCACGTTCATTGCTTTCTCCATACCCAAACTTTCCGATTACTCTTGGCCAGCTATCCCAGTCTTTGCCTACTTTTGCGTTTAAGTCCCCTATTACAATTAGATCTTGACTTGATGTCTGCTGTACTGCTTTTTGCAAATCTATATAGAACTCCTCAATGTCTTCTTCTGATGATGATGTCGAAGTTGGTGAGTATACTTGAATAATAGTTAGTGATCCGATTGATGTTTTAAATCTTGCTTTAATTATCCTAGGCGAGATAGGATTGTAGGACAATAGAGAGTTTTGAGTCTTTGGTTTTAATATAAGTGCTACTCCTTCTTGGTGTTTGTTGTCCTCCCTGCCTGAAGTTAAGATTTTGTACTGTCCATGGTGGAATTCTCCTTTTCCAGTCCATCTGGTTTCGCAGAGTCCAATCACTTCCCATCAGTAGTTGTCTAATTCATGCAGTAGTGTTTCCAGTGCTCCTTCCTGGTGAAGAGTACCTACATTCCATGTTCCTATGCTTGTTATGTTTTTCCTGTCTATCAGGTGATGTTTTGTTCCACACACAGGATTAGATTGAAGAAAATCAATGTGCTACATAGAAGTTGTTACAGGTCAGAAAGACAATAGCTATGAAGCATTTTCTTAATCTTAACATGCATGAATCTGCCAAAAATTTGGGAGATTATCATTTTTATATGAACTGCTACTTAACTATACTATTTATTTTATTATTCAACATTAGAGGGCGCCAAATTGGGACTTTAGAACTTTTATTTCACTTACTCATTGATGCATGTAAATCATAATGTTGTTTTGCTCTGAAGATGCTTGTTTGAAATCCAGCCAAATATAAGTGAGTTATTAAGCATTCTTTTATAAATTAGTTTTCTGGTGTTGTAATACTGCTAAAATAAGTTATGAATAACCTCCAGTACTTTAGCTTGTTTACTAGACTTATGCATAGTGTACTTTTTATTTGATTATATATGTATACATACATACATGTGTATGTTTACATATATATGCATTTTTGTATGTGTCTTTGGTAACGTATGTATAACATTTTGCCAAGTTGAAACCAGAAAGAATCCTTTCTTCTATAATGTTGTCAATGTATAAATTGCTTTTATAAGCAACCTACTAACTTTTTCTTTCTTATTCTTTTAGAGACTGAGAATGATTATATATCACATAATCCAGTGTGGTTCTCAGAACTTCCTCCAGAAGTCATAACAAAGATTTTTTCATATCTATCACCAAGAGATCTTTTACAGTGTTCAGAGGTATGCCACAAGTGGAATCACTTGGCATATGATCCTCTTCTTTGGCATTGTCTATACCCAACATATTGGGCTCAAGGTTAGAAATTTGTGTGCGTGTGTATAGAGATATTTTATTTTAGCTTAATTATTTGCAATGATTTCATATATGTTGTTACAGCTGGAATGCAAAAAATTTCTGAAGATTATTTAGCTATCTCTTTCTTTGACATTATAACTGTCATTGCAAGATATGAAAGTGAGTGAGCTTCTTTATCACATTGACCTCTAGGCTAACTCAAGTCCTGAATGACTAGGACTTTATTTTAATCTGGTCCTTTCTGATATAGTGTACATAATTTTATCTGAAAAAAAAAACCCAACTGAAATAAATTTATTATTATTATTGGTATCTCCATGGAATCAGAAGACTTCATTATTATTATTATTGTATGGGTATCTCCATGGAATCAGAAGACTGATCATAGGAGATCCATTATTTACACAATACCTATCATATCCTCTCCTTAAACTCATTCACTGATGAAGCACTCACAACCACCTCTGTCAACATATTCACCATCCTCCAAGCAAAAAAATCTAGTCCTAACCCTTCCTCACTAACCACATTTCCATGGATGATCCCTTGATCTCTCACTTCCTGCTCTGTACTGAAGAAAGTCTTCACTATCAATTCTGTAAAAAAAAAAAAAACACCATTAATAACATTTATTATTATTATTATTAAGAGAGACCTCCAGGAAGTCAGAGACTCATCGAGGGAGGCCACATACTACACACACTAGCTATCATACTTATTCTTGAATTCATTCACACTTGAATTCATCTATTCCAATCATGCACCACCCTCTGAGAGAAAAATCTAGCTCTCACATCCTAATGCCCTCTCGTCCTTTCCTTCTATATGCTTCTATCATGTCTCCTCTATTTTGCCTATCAGATAGTTTTTAAAGCCATCATTATCAAATTCCTGCCATGTATCCTGAAGGGGTGTACAGGATATGATAGTACTACATGAAAAAAAAAATTACATCATTATTAATTTCCTATCTATAATTTTCCTCCAAATCAGTCTGTTACTTGTCAAGACTCCAACATTATCAGATCTTCTATTTCTATCGTCTAAAGCACTTTGTACCGTATCAATCCACCTATATCTTGGTCTTCCTCTGGGTCGTTTCCCTGCCAACCTGGCAGAGAACACTTGTTTTGCCAATCTTTCCTCGCCCATTCTGTTTAAGTGACCATACCACCTGAGATTAGCTCTGCTAACATTCCTGGATGCTGACAATGTCAAGTTCTTTCCTAATATCCTCATTTTTAATATGATATTGCCATTGATGCCATCTGTTCACGCCTATAATCTTTCTCAGGACTCTCATATCTGTGGTCTCTAGTCTTTGGTCAAGTGTTTTACTTCTGACCCAGCTCTCAGATCCATAAGTTAAAACTGGTTTGAACACTGTCTTGTATAGCTAATTTAGTGTTCCGACTAATTTCTCTCTTATTCCATATGAATTTATTCAATTGACTTCTCACCATACCAGCTTTGCTGATTCTGTTGTCTATTTCTATATTTAATTTACCATCTTCAGTAAAAATTGTGCCTAAATAGCTGAAATGTTTTACTTGTTCCACAGGTTCTCCATTCACAACACAGTTGACATTTTCAATGATTCTGCCTATTTTCATTGTCTTTGTCTTTTTATTGCTGACCTTCATACCATATCTATTACAACAGCTATTCAATTTAGTCAGAGAATCTTGCAGACTTGTAGCAGATTTATTTAGAAGTATAACATTGTCTGCATAAAGCAAAGAGCTGACATTAATATCTCCAATTTTGATATCATGTTTAATACCACTTTCCTTCATAATGTGATCCATATAGATAATGAATAACAGAGGAGATAATGTACATCCTTGTCTCACACCAGATTTACATTAAACCATCTTCCTGTACTTCCTTCAATTCTAACTGGTGACTTACAACTCAAATAAAGACTAAGTATTGCTTGATATAATGCCCCATTGAACACCATATAACTGCAGCGTATTGAATAGCTTCTCTCTTGGCACCTTGTCATGTGCCTTTTCCAAATCGACAAAACTTAAATACAGATCTTTGTTATATTCCCATGCTTTCTCGACTGTTTGTCGTAAAGTGAAGATCTGATCCTGACAGCCTCTATTTGGCCTGAATCCAGCTTGTTCTTCACCAAGCTTTTCTTCCACAATTCTTCTCCATCAGACTCAATTTATTCTCATAGAGAGAGAGAGAGAGAGCATTCCACAGACCTGCCACAATTGTTGTCGCTTGCTTCTGGATCCTCCAGTACTTCTTCCCCACAGAATCTGGGTATCTCCAGATCTGCATGCAGTAATCCAGGTGTGTCCTTATATAGGTTAACAACAACCTCTCTATCCCTTCTTGTTAGTTTGTTCCTCAACAATCACATAATCTGATGTAGTGTTTTGGTTATCTTTGCAATATGCCCTCTTAACTTCAACTTCCTGTCCATAATCAGACTCAAGTCCCTGGCCTCATCAGTTTCCTATAGTTCAGTTCAATCAGTATAGTACACAGCTTGTGATCTTTTCCAAAAGTGCACCACCTTACACATGGTTGCATTTAAAAATCCCTGCTGCATCTGTATGAGATTGACTAACTCAATCTCATACAGATGAAAAAAATCCATATAAAGATTCCTCTTGTCATGATGAGAATGATACTTGTGCCTTTCCAATCGAAGGGCACAATGTACCATTGTTCTTCCAGTTGTGTTATGGAGGCGCTGCACTTTGTATTTATCTGTCCTCATAACCTAAATCCCATAATCTGGATATAATTTTTATTATTCTTCTTTGCACCCTTTCCACAGCTTCTTTTTTCCCTTGGTACGTGGTAGATCAAATCTGCACAAAATAATTCAAGTGCAATCTTATCAAGACCTTATAAAGAGGCAAAATAACTTCCTTATCCTTACATGTCAAGGTTTGCTTCAACATCACAATTATTCTCTGAGTTGTATTTGTCACTTTTGCTTTGTGACCTTTGAACTTCAAATTCCTATCCACCATTATGCCAAGATCACTAGCTTCATCAGTTCTTTGTAGAATAATCCTGCTAATATAGTATGTTGCTGGAAATCTCATCATGCCAAAGCACATAACTTTCCACTTACTAACTGTAAATTCTCAGTCATTTTCCTTGGCCCAATTTCCAGGCTATTCAAATCATTCTCCAAGTGCTGCTTATCAATATCATACCTGATTGCCCTTCCTATCTTTGCATCATTGGCAAACAATTGCACATCTCCTGTTAGACCCTTCCTAATGTCATTAATGTATTGATTGAACAACAATGGCCCAAGGACTGAATCCTGAGGTACACCACTAGTCACCTTAAATCTGGCAGATTCACACCCACCATATACCATCTGTCTGTCAACCATCCACTGATTGAAGTCAAGAGTTTATATTCCAATCCCATATTCTCGTTTATGCAACAGCCTTTTGTGTGTGGTATCCTATCAAATGCTTTAACAAAATCCAATGTTATTCTAGTGTATCCATTCCTTTTATCCAACTTAGCTGTAAAATTGTTCTAAAATATGAACAAATTGCTAAAACATGACCTTCCTTTAGTAAACCCATGCAGCAACTCACTACCACACCAGAGGTATGATAGCTCAGTAGTTAGACACCAGGTTTTGTACCACCCTTGTACATTAGAACTGTCATACATTTCTTCCATTCCTGTGGTATCCTGAGCTGAGACTCCAGTTATACAAACATGCTGAAATTCCATCTGTCCCTATTAAATTATTATCTTCTTGCACCTCTCACTCTTCATCCAATGTATCAGTAGCACTATGCAACTGCATTCATTAAAGTTATTCTTCCACATTCATTCTTTCTTTTGCGTGCAGCATAACAATAAAATTCTTCTCGCTCTGATTTAGCTTTTCACACAATACTCGTTACTTTTCTGGCCTGTGCTTTACATATTTCATAACTCCTCTCACTCTCATTCTCATGATATTCTTTACACATCTTTTTCTTCTTGAAAGAATAAATTAATCAAAGAACAGAGATTTGCCAACATAGAAGAAAGTCGAATAGAAAATAATTTTATTGATACCTTACTGATTGGATGACAAAGTGATATTTGAAACAAATGAGCACACTCTACAAAAAAGCTGTATGTAAACTGAATTTAATAATAAACAATATAACATGTCAATCTCTCAGGAAAAAAACTGAAACTATGGCATTCAAAGGAAAAATGGTGATCCAAACTAAAATAGTAATAGACATTAAAATAATTGAACAAATCAACAGATTTAATTATTTTAGCTATAAATTAAGTTACAATGACGATTTAGACATTTGTAATAAAATTAAGAAATTTTCCAAAGGGATGGAATAGTAAACCAAACATTGAGGCTAGCACTCATTACCAAAACAACAACAAAAAAAAAAAAAACCAGACTAAAATTATATAATATTTTATCAAACCCAACATTATTATATGGCAGTGAAGCATGGACAATAAACAAAAGAGATTAAAAAAAAGAATCATTGCAGCAGCAATGAAATATATAAGAAGAACAGCAAGTTATACAAGACTAGATAAAAAAAAAAAAGGAAATGAAGACATACTGAAAGAAACCTTAGAAAAACATGGAACCAAATTAGAAAGTGAATCTAAAATGAATGGCATGTTATAGAATACCCAGAAAGATGACAAACTGCAAACCAAAGGATCGAAGAAACAGAGTCAGACTGATGAAATCCTGGATGAGACCAAAACAGGCCACTTGGCCTAGATTTGTAAAAGGAGATAGAAGAAGAAAAATTTTAAACATTTTGTAGTTCCAGTCGAAACTATCAAAGGCTTTCTCTAGGTAAAGAAAAACTATCATAGTATTTTTATTTTTCTTGTATTTTCTTACAGTAATTGTTCTAAGGGCTAGGATTGCATCTCTTATCCCTTGTTTTTTGAATCCAAATTGATCATTGTCGATATATTCTTCAGTCTTATTTGTTAATTCTTTTATATAAATTTTAGTAACATTTTTGAAACATGTGAAATTAAACACATTGTTCGATGATTTTCACATTTGTCTGCATCATTTATTTTAGGAACAGGAATTGACAGAGCATTGTGGAAAGTCTTTGGGAACAATCCCACTTTCACATATATGGTCTTGAATAGGTATGGTCTTTGTTATATTTGCTGAATAGTCTGTGGGAATGTTATCAACAACTGGTGCATACAGTCCATTTAGTACCCATTCAAATTTATTTTTTATAGTTGGACTAATTTCTTCCATATCAAATTTCATCTTCTGCAGCCACTTCATTGCAAAGTTCTAAGTACCCTTCCATTTTTCAATGCTTCCATGTTTATTTTTGATGACTGTTTTATTTTGTTGGATTATTCTTTCTTTAGCGATGCTTTATCAATTCTCTGAGTCTTGGTTAAATCTTCTATTTCTTAGCACTTCTATATATCCATTGTTCTTTTGCCTTTTTATATTTGTTATTTGTCATTATTTTAGTTATTTATAATTTTCCTCACTTTCTTCATTTGGAGCAGTTTTAAATTTTCTTGTTTCCTCGGTTGGTTTAGAATGTTCTGAATAATTCATGATTTTTTGTTGACCTGTTCCTTAATCCTTTCCAGTCACTGGCTGACTTGAAAACTGAAAACTATTGAAAACTGATCTTTACTGGACACTATATTTAAAATTTATCAGCACACCACCCTTCTCAGAAATATGGCATTATAAAATCCTAAGCTAATGACTGGAGCACACAGGATTTGTTCTTAAACAGAAATTGGAAATTATCAAAGAAACAGTTCTAATAAATGGATTCAATCCAAGAACAAAACAAATAATAGTTAACACCACTCCAAAACAAAATCCAAGAGAAAAGAACTCCATACTTCTCTCCAAATTTAAATCCTGTGATTCATATCCTGTTCTGATGTTTATATCTCCAACAACTAGGACCAGCTTTTCTGTTTATTTTATGTCAGCTACCTTCTAATGACTTACAAAATTTCTACATTTCTCCCTTAGGAGAACTTGATATAAAACAGATTATGTTTCATAAGTCAGTTCTCAGTTTGAAGTCTGTCCCTATAACTCTATTTAAAACTGTTTACCAGTCATATCTTCATGTTTAGTATTGAATGCTATTGCTGCTCCTTCCTTTCCTTGATCACTATTTCCTGAATATAACATTCTATACATATTATTTAGCAAGAGCTCACATTTTAGTCTTCTTTGTCTCAATAACACTAGTTATGTCCACACTGTACTTCTCTAGTTCAGTTGGTTTAACTTCTTTTCCATTGACTTTGTATGTTGATGCTGACAATGAATTTATTCCAGTGTCTGATTTTTCAATGTTGGCTCATTCCTTGATGAAAACAGCAGGACTCTTGTTTAATCAAGCAGTGTCCCAGCCAGCTTAAAATTTTGTAAAATTCTTTTTTTATATAAATATATCAATCCCACACAGTCTCAAGATGACTTGTAACATAACCATGCTCTGTGTATGGACATATGATTAGAGGAAAGGAATTATTTAATGTGCTTCTTTTCGAGTTTGGGATTGTATTCATTGGAGATAATCATATGGGAAAGATTATTACAAAGAATATGGAATGACAGGAAAGGATCAAAAATTGTTTTGGTGAGTTTGGAGCTAAATCATATATGGAGGTTGACCAGCATCTGCTTCTGTTTATACATGATTAAAGGAAAGGGGAAAATAATGGTGGCTAGTTCAATGGAGCACTGTCCCTGGAATATCTATGGAAAAGTCATAATGCAAAAACAGTATGTAGGAAAGTGATTAAAGAACATCACTGAGAGAGGATCATCTATTAAGTGAATACTTCTCTTCATGATGAACTTGAGCATTCTGAGGAAAGTTTTTGGTTCACCACAGATTATTTTCACCCTACTTGAGAATGATTGGCTAGAAGATTGGTGTTTATGACAATGGTTGTAGATCATCTTAAAGATTGAGTCATTTGAATATTATAAGATTTTGTAAGTATCATCAGAGCCTCTGAAGCTCAGTCGGTAGTATAGACAAAGATTTGGTCAGAAAGGCCTGGGTTTGATTCCCATCTATGACATGAGAAACCTTTATCTGGTCTCTTTCAGCTAAAGATGAGTTAGCTGGTCTCATACAGAAGTGGAGGGTTTTTTCATCAGGAAATTCGGGTTTTTCGTCTCTCAGAACAGGCAAACTGGCCCATGAACACACACATCTACAGACATAAGACATTCCTGGAATTAGGATTAACCAACCTATTCCATATGATTTTGGTTTTGAATGCCTAACTCAGTGAAGTATGGGTCTGCACGCATGAGATAAATCAACGAAAACAAGTATCATCACTTACAGAGTGATGATACTTGTTGTTGTATCATCACATCAGTAAAGTTATGAATAAGATTGAATGTTAGTGAGGAGGGGGGAGGAGATCATTAATATTGACTTTTGCCTATAGTCTTCCTCCTATACATGTAGAGAAAGCACAGGTCCTTCAGGTACTCCAGGATTAATGGAAGAAGCAGATAAGAAGGAACTGTCCACAATGACATGCAGTGGATGAAAAGAGAGGATATTGACACACTCCTTGAAAAGGATGAGAGGAGACCATAAGATGACAATGTGGTAAGAAGGACGTGATGTCAGACTCACTCAAATGCCTTGGAAGTGTTAAGAGTGACTACATGAATTTCTCCAAATATTTTCATTGCATGTATCGAAATGTGGCAAAGTTCACAAAGAGATCTGCTGTATATTGAGAAAGCAGAATCCATATTGGCAATATCTAATTAAGTGATAGATTTCTTGATAGTAGAGAGACTGGTTGTTGATGACACTCTCTATCACTTTTGAAATTACTGAAGTCAGGACAATGTGATGAATTTAATTGGCTATCTGATTTCCTTTTTAGAAATAGCCTGGATAAAAGGCTATTTCTAAAAAGATGGTATCTTTCCTTTTGAAAAGATACCATCCAAGTGCATCAACTTGTAAAGGCTGTTAGTTCTGGAGCACAATTTATTCTTACAACTGAGCAGATACTATCTGGGTATGTAGGATTAGTATCAAGTGTTGTCATTTGTTCCAACAGATGAAGAGGAGGCTGGGATATATCTTCTGTTGTCTAAACAAGTGATGAAGATAACTGATGGCAAAAGCTCTTTAGATGTTACCATTATTCTACCAGGATAAGATACGTGTAAACATAGTAAGGCAGACATTTTACCCAATAATCTTAACTAAGAACTAGAAGGCTTGACTACTATTTGTGTAGACAAGCTTAGAGTATCTTACAAAGACTGCTTCAGATTTATTCGTTTTATTTTACTCTGTTTCTGTTATGTTTCTGTAGTTCTCTTGTACTTGTATAGTTATATATTTCTATTTTGTTATGTTAATAGTATTACTTAGGGTCTTTGGTTTGCTATTTTTAAATTTCAACTTAATTTTTGCAACTAGTAATTCATAATCAGAGTCAAAATTTGATTTCTTTAGTGTTCTTACATTTTGTGTTTCTAGTTATCAGAATGTGATCAATACAATTTTGAATCATGCCATTTAGAGATGTCCATGTATATTTACCTGAGGGTTTATGGAAACATAAGGTTTCTAGAAGAATAGATTTGTTATATATATCAGAATTTTTCTCTTTTTCAGCTTTTCTGTCGTGGCATCTTGCCATATACCTTTTGCACATCTACAAAACTTAAAATATAGATCCTAGTTATATTCCCATTTGTCTTAAAGTGAAAATCTGATCCTGACAACCTGTTTGGGCTGAATCTTTCGCCTTTTTTCTTAAGTAATGTTTGTGTATATATTTGAGTGTACAGTTCACCTTTGAAAGATATTCATCTTTGATTCATTTTAAAACTTTCTTACACACACTTTACAATATGAAATTTTATTTGATCCTGCTCAATACCAAATGGGTGATCTATTCCAAATTCATATCCTCTGTATCTCTGTATCTCTTTAACAGAACCAGGCACAACTGGTTCTGTTAGAAATAACATAATCATTGAGCCTTTTCTTATTTCTTGCATCTTCTCTCCATGCAAATTTGTGCATATCTTATGTTAGAAGATGTTAGTAATGGAAAAACTTTTATTGGGATTATATTGATCAAGTGTATATAATTTTCCAGAGCTTTTTGGTCAAGAAAATTAAACGTTTTTTAACATGATGTTAGTAATATCTAGTCCATGTCCTGAACAGAAATCAAGCAGATACTTACCATTATTAGTAGTTTTGCTCTTTTTTCCAAATGTTATTTCTATATGTCTAATAATCATATTTTACTTGGCTGTTTAGATCTTCAAAAAGGGCCAAATTTCCCTCTTTCATTGCCTTCTTTAATGTCTTCTCAAATTTGCCCAGTTCCACATTCTGATATTTGCCCATTCAAGAAAGTTATCCTCATATTTAGTGTTGAATAATGTAGCTACTTCTTCTTTTTCCTCATTGTTAACCTGATAATAACATCATATATTTATTTCTTAAAAAGATTTTCTTGATTTACCTGATTTTGTCTTCTTTGTTTCAGTAACATGTGTTATGTTGATCTGAATTCAAATTTTCTGCTAGTTTTATTTCTTTACCATTGATACTTCTCATATTGATTATGAAAATCTTGAAAACTCTGCTGATGTTTATTTGGTTTCCTCCCCCCCCCCCTTTTTTTTTTTTTTTTAATTGTTACTGACTCTGATGTGATGACTGAGACACAGAAGTGTTTTAACATGAGCCACTGAGTTTTTTTTTGTTGTTGTTTTTTAAGTTGTTTTCAAAAGATTATGAGCTTATAGTACATCAGCACTATGGGCACAGTAGAGAATTTTTTAAACTTTTTTTTATATTATTTATTTGTTAATTCTCTTGTTTATGTATTCTTTTTATTTATTTTTACATAATCTGGAAACCCTGATCTAGAAACTAGACATGAGATTTTTTTCAAGATATCTCAAGCCTCTACTGAACAGGTCACATTCTAACACAGGGTGACAATATTCATCACCATCCTGAATACAATCATAAATATCTATGCCCTATGATGTCTTGGTTGGAGAGCAGGTACATTAACTACTTGGTCCACCACACTGGCAAAAATGCATGCTGCATTTTCATCTTGGACTACTTTAGAACATTTACTGGAAAACTCAAGGGTTTTGAGTGGATTGGAGAATAAAGGCATTCATCTCAGTAGGTATGATTCAGTTATTAGATCATAGCAAGTGATTTGATCAAGAGACAGGAAGCAGTAATCAGATGATGAAAAAGAAGCATAGAATCCCAAAGGTCATACAAATTGACACCATTGTAGTGTCACAAAGCTGAGATTGACTGGGAGGATTAGAATCTGGAAAGAGAAACATGAAGAAAGTTAGCCAGAGTTGTAAAGAGGAGAGCTAACATCAGTGGTATATTTTGGGAGAGAGTGAGAGAGCTGGTTAATGAAATATCCAATGTGTTGGGAGAATGATTAGGATTATATAAAATTCTCATCATTCTCCAAATCATTCTTACCTATGTAGGTAGGTGAACAATTTGTATTAGATCCAGACTTATAGCAAGAAATTTAGCTTTTCTTCTAGCTTGATATGTGAAATTAGAGAACACGAGTCAGTCAGAATTTTGGAAATCTCTAAGGAAAATGATCTCATTGTTCAGTATCGTAATCATAATTAGAGGAATGGTAAAGGCAGCAAAAACAAAGGCATCAAATGAAGCAAGGAAATCTTGAGCCAAAGCAGGTCATACAAAGAAGATTCCACCCTTCTTACAGAAGGCATCATGTATAATGTAATGTGCAGAATTTAAGGGAGCTCTAGTCATGGAAGATGCTATTTGAGATTCAGTGATGAATAACAGATTGGATTTGAAAGTCTGTAAATGGCATTTCCCATTGTTGATGTGGTCCCCCAGAAGTTTATAAATTTTACTCTTCTTTGTGACCTTTCCACAGCTTCTGTATCCTCTCTGAACACAGGAGACCAAATCTGTACACAGTAGTATGGTAATAGTCCAGGTGCAGTCATATCAAGGCATTGTAAATAGGCAAAGTGACTTCCTTATTCCAACATATCAGTGTGCATCAACATCTCAGTTATCCTTTCTGACTTGCACTTGCAGTTTTTGCAATTTGACCTTTGAATTTCATTTTCCTATTCACCATAACTCCAAGATCCTAGCCTCATCAATTTCTTGTAACATAATCTCACCATTATAATATGCCATTGGAAATCTCATTATGCAAAATTACATAACTTTATACTTACTTATTAACATTGAATTGATAGCCATTATCATTTGCCCTCTGTTCTAGCTTATTCAAAGCATTCTGTAAGTGCTAAATGTCAGTAGCATCACCTAATTGACCTGTCTAGCTTTGCATCATTAGCAACAATTGAATATCTCCTTTCAGGTCCTTCTCAATATCTTGTTTGATTGAACAACAGCAGTTCAAGAACTAATCTGTGAGGAACATCACTAGCATTTTAAATCTGGTAGATTCACATCCACCATATACCTTTCTGTGAAACAGCCTTTCTTAAGGTATGCTGCCTGGGAAAATGCTAACATTATCAAAGTGTATCCATTCCCTTTATTCAACTCATCAGCTATGACATTATTATTATTTTAAAATATGAGCAAATTGCTAAAACATGACCTTCCTTTAGTAAACCCATGCTGATCTTGGTGAAACCAGTCTGGGTAGTGATCCTTCCCATAATTGCATAGCATTATACACATCTGAAAGGGCATGTGTGCTTTATATTATGAAATACTAAAGGCAGTTGATGTGAAATCATTAGCTTCCATATATAAGTAGTTGGGGCATGAAAATACTTCATGTGCAGACTTTGTTTGCTAACACTTAAATAAACGATTAAACTAAGAATATAATTTTGACATCTGTAATTCACAGGTTGTCTTTCGACCCATTTCGGTATTCAAGTTCTTACCAGCTTCTGTAAAATTTTCACCTCCACTCCAGAGATACTGATAGGTCAGTGGTTAGACACATTGGCACCATCCTTGTAAATAGAGCTATCATACATTATTTCCATTCCTGTAGAATCTTTCCTGAGCTGAGACTGAAGTTATACAAGCATGTCATGGACCAAGCCATTTGCAGAACATGCCATCTGCCACATTGCTGAATTGATATCCAGGTTATGCATTGGCTCTTTCCTCATTCTTATGCTCCTCTATCTTTTCATCCAGCGGTAGCAGCTTTGTCCTGTTACATATGCACTTTTTTGTTGATTTTTAAAAAAAAAATTTGCATGCATTTTTTGTTGTTTTTTGCACTATTTGGATGTATTTAAAATTTTAATAGTGTGCGTGTGTGTGTGTGTGTGTGTGTGTGTGTGTAATGTAATTTCAGACAGGACCTCCATACAGGGAAGTACCCAATCCAATGCAAGCTATAGCTTTGACACTGCCAGTGTTCCCTTGTAAGCTACACTTGGACTCCCTCCAGGCACCATCTGGTAGGGCAAGCTGTTGCAGGATTAAAATGGGAATGTGGGATATAAATGGGAATAGAGTGACTGATGCAGAGGACATAGTGGAATTGTTCAATGAACACTTTATTGGTGTATTTCATCCTGGAGGAGTAAATTTTAATACTGGACGGATAGGACAGGTTTGAAGTTCAGAGGTGCAGGAGGAGAACGTGTTCCAAATACTGAGTACTCTGGATGTCTATAAAGCTGTGGTACTGGATGGTATTTCACCACAAATTTTGAGAGAATGTGCTAAAGAACTGACAGCTCTTTTGACCTTGCTTTTCAATGAAAGTCTGGCTGCCGGAAAGGTGCCCAGGAATGGAAGGAAGGTAAGATAGTGCCGTTGCATGAGCGGTAGCAGACTGGAAGTGTCTAATTATAGGCCAGTTTGGGTGTCATCAGTAGTTGTTAAGATCTTGGAGAAATTAGTTAGGGACCATATACAATTGGGCTGATGAGAGTGATGTTATCTGTGAGAGTCAACATGGATTTGTGAGGGGCACTCTTATTTTAGTAATATGCTAGCCTTTTATAATAAAGTTGCAAGAGCAGTAGATGAGGGAAAGGCATATACTGCCATTTTCTTGGATTTAGCAAAGGCATTTGACAGGGTGCCATGATAAGCTGATATTTAAGTTGCAGCACATGGGTTTGGATGTCAGGTCGGTCAACTGGATTCAGTATTGGCTGTCCGATAGGTATCAGAGAGTTGTGTATGGTGGGGCAGCTTCAAGGAGGCAGAGGGTTACAAATAGTGTCCCACAGGGTGCAGTACTGGGACCTATATTGTTTAACCTTTATATCAATGGCATTGTCAGTGGATTGCAGGGGGATATTCAGTTGTTTGTGGATGATGTGAAGCTGGGAAGGGTTATTAGTAATAGTGCAGATGTGGTAGTCATGCAAGAGGATTTCAGTAAGCTAGACAGATGGGCAAATGAATGGTGCTGTCGGTTTAATGCAGCAAAATGTAAGGTCTTGAGGTTTGGGACACATCCATAGGTTGCTGCATACTCTATTGGACGAGATGTACTGGAGGAAGTAGGGGGAGACAAGAGATCTGGGATTGATGATTGATAGAAACCTAAAATTCAAAGGACATATTGCAAAGGTGGTGAATGTAACACAGAATTGCTGCAATAATGAGAGGGATGCTGCCCTGCAGAGATAAAAGAGTTATCATTCGTTGTATAAGACTCTGATCAGACCACACTTCGACTATTGTTCTCAGATTTGGTCCCCAGGATTTGAAGGGGATAAATTAACTGTGGAAAGGGTACAGAGGCAGATAACAAAGACAGTTTCAGGACTGTACAATGTTAGTTATGAGGATCGGCTGAGGGAATGTGGGCTGCATAGTTTGGTGGATAGAAGAAGGAGAGGCGATATGATTGAGACTTTTAAACTGTTGAGAGGTGATTACAGGGTTGACACTGGGGAGTTCTTCCGCTTGGTTGAACAGTGGAAAGGAGTGATGACAAGGGGGACCATCCCTAGAAGTTATGAAAGCAAACTGTGAACAAGAGGGCGAGGAGTAGTTTCTTTGCATGGAGGGTGGTTGAACCGTGGAATGCATTTCCTGATAGAGTGGTGAGAGCGAGAATGGTCATTGAGTTTTAAGGAGTGATATGATAGACTTTGTGTTTCCTAGGAGGCACCTCCCATAATGAGTCTTGATAGACTTGTGTTTCCTAGGAAGGACCTCCTGCGAAGGGTCTTTTGACTCCTTGGAGGCTTAAATGATGATAATAATAATAATAAAAAATGACATATATGATGTGTATGAAGTATATGTTGCACATTGATGTATATTCATATATATGAAGAGAACCACTGTTGCCTTCATACATATGAATGTCTTTTTTCTTAAGTTTATTCATAGCCTTAGCTGATTGTGAGTCATTAAAACACCTTTGATAATGCTAGCTTGAGTTAGTGAAATGTTCATATAATTAATTAATTTAGCAAGTAAATTATTTGTATTTATTCCAGTTCCAAATAATTTTTGGTCCAGAAACTTCAATGAAAAATATTGAAAATAAGAAATTAAAAAAATTAATTCATTTAATTTTAATACATTTCAGTCATTTAGAAACTGAATTTTTGTTAATGAATAATTGAATGAATGAATAATAGAAAGTTATAAAATATGGTACATTTCATAACTTTTCATTTTAGCTGTTTTGGTGCACATATTTATTGAAGTGGCAAATCAAATATGGAAATAGATAATAGAATAAGAAAAGCTGGTGTGGTGGACAGATAACTGCATAAATTTATATAGAATGAGAGAGAGAGAGAGAGCATATTAGCATGCTAATTCAATGCTAATAACGTGTGTGTGTGTGTGTGTGTGTGTGTGTGAGAGAGAGAGAGAGAGAGAGAGAAGCGTGCGAGTAATGCTGGTCTAAATTGTATGGCGAAAGAAAGGTTAGGAAAACAGGTATTAATACCAGCATGGCAATTAAAAGATACAGACGCATGATCAAAACGTAGGTAAATTGATGCAGTCAGCAGTATCCTCAAAGTCCCAAATGTAAGACGTAATGAAAATTAAGATTGGACAAATAATGCCTAATTTGGAAGAAAATGATTAATAAGAAGCTAGCAATAATATAAACTGGAGCTCCGCAGCTCAGCCAGTAGAGACAAAGCTCTTTGGTCTGAAAGACCTGGTTTTGATTCCCGTCAGTGAGATGAGGGACCTTTATCTAGTTCTCTTTTGACAAAAGGTGAGTTAGCTGGTCTCATATGGAGGAAACTTTGTCCCCCCCCCCCCAGAACAGCAAACCAGCCTGTGAAAACACACATGGATTGCAGTCATGAATATGTCCCAGCCATGTACTGGTCCCGAGTCTGGATAAAACGGGAGGGGAAGGGAAAGCAATGATGAGCCACTCTATAAAAATCTCACCAGGAACACTTTGTGGGCAATGCCTACAAAGTCACCTAGGGTCGGAAACGACTGAAGATAATCATCAAAATAATATTTTGATGATTATCATACATTAATGATATGAATGATTTGAGAAATCTCCGATTGTTTGCTGATTGTTCTATAGGAAATCAGGAGTTAATTCGGTACACACTAACAATTATATAACTTTATACTAGGACAGTGTAAAGTTATATAATTTGGAATGAATAGACTGTATGCTGTGGATTACTCAGATGAGATTAGCCTGAAAGAAGTTGATGAGGCTAGGTGTTTGGGTGTGATGATTGACTGCTAGTTCAGAACACGAATTACAAAAAGTAGGCAGAATAACTTAAAAGTTGTCACTTTGTTAGAAACACACTAATAAAGAACCAAAGGAAGTCATTTTCTCTCTCTGTGTGTGTGTGTGTATATATAAGGCTTTGATATAGAGCCTCCACCACTCATTCAGTATAGATGAAGCCCTTTGGTCAGAAAGACCTGGGTTTGATTCCCATCCAAGATGTCAGAGCCTTTATCTGGTCACTTTCAACTAAAGGCAAGTTAGCCAGTCTCATACAGAAGTAGGGTTTTTTTCACCACAAACTCAGGCTTTTCATCTCCTCACAATAGGCAAACCAGCCCCCATGAACACATGCATCTACAAACATAGGACACACCAGGAGGCATAGGGCCAACCACCTTATCCTCGACACGGTCGTGGTTGTGAAGTCTCACAACTAAAGAACCTCAATGGTTTGTGAAATGCTTAAGACAAGACAAGGCTATGGTATAGTCACACATGGACAGCAGTGCACTGACTTAGTTACCGCATCCAGAGAGAGAGACATGTAACCAAAAACAAGTGTTCCCTATGAAGATAGATTGAAGAATTGGTTGATTGGTAGAAAAGAGTAATTACAGTAGAAACATACAAGGTCTTGTAGATACTAAAGTAATATTTCAGTACATGAAAGAACAAATTATCACTCCTGGAAATTATATAAGAGTATGGTTAGCAAGACTATAAGAACTAGGATGTTTTTTTGCTTGAAGTGTGGCAGATGAGTGGAATGGATTGGCAGAGACAGAGAGACAGTCGTGAATGCTTTGCCAATGAATGAGTTCAAGAAAACAATATGATAGGCATTGTGCATTAAATAATGGTTAGTGTGGGTTTCCTGTGATGAGTTTTGGAATCCATGGAGTCAACCATATAATAATAATAATTTGAAAAACAAAATCATTGATGAAAAAGCTAGTCATAATGTAAACTTAGTTATTATTATTATTATTATACTAGAATCCCCATGTAGTCAAAAGACTCATGGCGAGAGACTCATGCTAACCATTATTCACACCATACCTATCATAATGCCCCTTAAACTTATTCACCATTTGGGCACTTACAATTATGTTTGGCAGTCCATTCCACTGATTCACCACACTCCATGCAAAAAATCTAGTCTGTACACTCTTGCACAACTTTGAGGGGGGGGATCTCTAGTCTGTCTCTCTCTCTCTCTCTCTCTCTCTCTATATATATATATATATATATATATATGTATCTATCATGTACTGGAAAATTTATTTTGTGTTAATTTTATAGAATCCTTTAGTAATTTATGTTTCTCATGTCCCTTCTCCTCCACCTGTATAATAAACTCTGCAACTCACATCTTTAGTTTATTATCATAGAGTATTACATGACCTGTTGCCAGCTTGGTCACTCAGCTCTGAATCCTCTCCAGCACCTCCCAATACTCAAGAAACCCATATGGCTAAATGTGTGATAATAATTAAGATGTGGCAAAATCATAGCTTTATAAAGAGAGATAATAACTCTATTAGTTACCTGTGTTTCTTAGGATTGGGGAAATAAGGAAGAGCATTCAGAGAGAGACATGTGACCAAAAGCAAGTGTTCCCTATAAGGATAGATTGAAGATTTAGTTGATTGGCAGAAAAGACATAAACATTCAAGTAATCCTTTGAGCTATTTCACTGACTTTTGCAGTATGTCCTCTGAACATAAATCTCTGTCCACCATCGCCCTAGCCCATCTTCTCATGTGTCTGTCTTATAGAATCCCTTTGATATATAAGTTTCTATTAGTCCTTTCTCCTCTACCTATCTGGTAAACTCTGCAATCCATATCCAAAGTCTCATCAGTTTCCTCCAATCCGATACAATCTGTGATACAAAGTATCACAGATTGTATCGAATTGTGGCAATATAGCATCCCGAAGTGCATAACCTTAAGTATCACACGTCGAAGTGCATAACCTTACATTTGACGTTAAATTGATAACTTTTATCCTTTGCCTGCAATGCCATTATCTTAGACTCACTTCAGGATACATACCAGGAAATGATGATCATAATGTTTCTTTATGGAGACAAGTCAAACATGCTGTACAATATTTATAGAAAAAATATAATATATATTATAACATATCCCAAAGGGGTGCGTAAGGGTGAAAGCTGTATAACTGAGAGGAGACCTCCACATAGCCGTTAAAGGAATGCGGAGAACCCACCAGGGTTTCTGACCTAATGTCCAATCCTCACCTTCTCGTGGTGCACCCTGTTGGGTATCTACTTTGATACTGAACGAATGTGGATGGGCTGGCAATTTGGGATTTAGCCGACCAAATTGTATTCTTATTGGTTAAACCAAATTAAAAAAATGATGGTACAACATGACAAAATTTCATGCCGGCTGGGGCGTCGCGCAGTTAAACAAGGCCCCCTTGTTTTTGCCAGGGAACCAGGGCATACAGCGAAAAGTCAGCTACTGGAACAAATCTAAAAACAAACCCCAACTCAACATCACCAGAATTAAAGATCGGTACTATCAACGTAAGAAGCCTGAATGGCAAAGAAATGGAGCTAGCTGAGGAATTAGATAAGTACCAGATCGACATAAGTAGACTAAAATATAGAGACCAAAACTGGTGAGATCTTTCTGAGCAATAAATACAAAATGTTACATTCAGGCAGTGACAATCAAGGAAAAGAAGGAGTAGCCATAGTATTCAACACAAAATATGAGGCTAATCTTCTTGAATGGCAGTCAGTCTCAAGTAGAGTAATGTGGGCAAATATGAGAATGGGGAACTGGACAATGAGACTTATTTTTGCCTATGGTCCCACAGAAGGTTCTACTAAGGTAGACGTGGAGAAATTTTTTGACGCTTTAGAAAAAGCAACTGACACAATGAAAAAGGAAAAGTTGGTCCTTGTTGGGGATCTAAATAGCAGAGTAGGAAATGATTGTCAGACATATAAAAATATTTTGGGAAAATTTGGAGAAAAGAGCAAAGCTAATAATAATGGCAAATATCTGTTGGATTTCTGCTCAGGACATGGACTGGTTATTACTAACACCATGTTCCAACATAAAAATGTGCACAAATTCACATGGAGAGAAGAGGCTAGGAATAAGAAAAGTCTCATTGACTATGTTATTTTTGATAGTGATGTTTTCTCCCTGGTGCAGGACACCAGAGTGTACAGAGGATTTGAAATTGGAAGTGATCACTATTTAGTCTTGAGCAGGATAAAATTGAATTTCATATTGAAAAGAATAACATGTAAGAAAGTTTTAAAGCGAATAAAAGTTGAGCAGCTCTCAGATGTGAACTGTAGACTAAAATACAGAAATATTATTGAAAAGAAAATCAAAGAGTTTGAGAACAGGAATCAAACCTTGGAGATTCAGTGGCAAACTCTGAAGAAAACGATGATTGATTCTGCCAGAGAGGCATGTGGTGAGGTTGTGTGCAAGGATAAAAAAAATCAGAACTCCCTGGTGGACACAGAAAGTTAAAGAGGCAGTGAAGGAAAAGAAGATAGCATATCAAAAGTTCCTGGCAAATAAGTCAGCTTTTACTTTTACAGAATACAGAGACAAATATAAGAAAGCTAAACAGTGTGTAAAACTAGCTAAACAAAAGTCATGGGATGACTTTGGCAAGAATATAGAAAATAAATATCAAGAAGGTGGCAAAATATACTGGAGGTTGTTGAAGAAGCTTAGGAATGGAGGAAAGAGTGCTGTAAAAGGAGTTAGAGATGATAAAGGTGACATGAAAACAGGAGAAAAAGATATCCTTGAAGTATGGAGTAATTACTTTGAAAAACTGCTAAATGAAACAAGCAGTGACGACAGCACAGTGATAAAAAAACACTGACCAGGCATGCAGTCAGGAATACATATTCATACTTGAAGTAGAAAAAGCCATCAAAGGCTTGAAATATGGAAAGGCAGCAGGAGTAGATGATATTCGACCAGAAATGCTGAAGTATGGTGGTATAAAAGTCTTACAGTGGCTGCACTGCATAGTTCAGAAAGCCTGGACTGAGCGCTTGTGGGTATCATTTCCATGGATGATCTGAATCCTTTCTTATCAGGGTAAAGGGTTATCAGAAAAAATCAACAGAATCCTACAACATTACAACCTCAATGCCACCTTTAAACCACCCACTAAACTTAAAACCATATTCAGCTCCTCTAAGGATCCTCTCCTCCCATTAGCACATCCTGGAGTCTATTGCTCCGCTGCAGCTGTAACTTACCGTACATTGGTGAAACAGGACGGACAATCCCTATACGCAAGAAAGAACACATTAGACACATTAAATATAACCATTATGGTGAAGCAGGCCTCTCAGACCATGCACTTAACACCTTACACCAAATCAACTGGAAAAGCACCTGCTCCTTACACCGCACAAAAACATGGTACGAAAGAAAATTTAAAGAATCCTGCGAAATCCTGATAAACCACCCAAATATCAACAAAGATGGTATGAAAATTCCAAGGATCTGGATGGCACACATTCAGCCAACCTAATATGAAAAGATTCAGCATAAGTCAGGACTCTAGCCAATCCGCTAGTATTAGAAACCATTCCACTCAAACTGGCTGGAATGATGTTAATATATGTATATAATAGACAACACAAATAATAGGACTCTAGCGTTGATGTATATATATATATATTTTTTTTTTCCCCACCAGAGGTCAGGCCAACAATTGTGATAGCGGTTAGTCAGTGTCTTTAACGAACCAGTATGATTGTAGTATAGCTTGTTTCTTGTGTATATTTGTACGCTCCAGAAGAAGACCTTGACATAAAGGTCGAAACGTCGAATTGTAAAATTTTAGTAATAGTAAACTAAAGTTTTTATTCAAACACGGTAGTTGTCTCCATAATTTCCAAAAATGTAAATATAGAAATAGACAACAGAATCAGCAAAGCTGGTATGGTGGGAAGTCAATTGAATAAATTCATATGGAATAAGAGAGAAATTAGTCGGAACACTAAATTAGCTGTATACAAGACAGTGTTCAAACCAGTTTTAACTTATGGATCTGAGAACTGGGTCAGAAGTAAAACACTCGACCAAAGACTAGAGACCGTAGATATGAGAGTCCTGAGAAAGATTAGAGGCGTGAACAGATGGCATCAATGGCAATATCATATTAAAAATGAGGATATTAGGAAAGAACTTGACATTGTCAGCATCCAGGAATGCGTTAGCAGAGCTAATCTCAGGTGGTATGGTCACTTAAATAGAATGGGAGAGGAAAGATTAGCAAAACAAGTGTTCTCTGCCAGGTTGGCAGGAAAACGACCCAGAGGAAGACCAGGATATAGGTGGATTGATACGGTATAAAGTGCCTTAGACGATAGAAATATAAGATCTGATAATGTTGGAGTCTTGACAAGTAACAGACTGATTTGGAGGAAAATTGTAGATAGGAAGTTAGTAATGATGTAAATTTTTCATGTAGTACTGTCATATCCTGTACACCACTTGAGGGTACATGGCAGGAATCTGATGATGATGATGACATATCCCTAAACACACACTTCTCACTTTTGTGTATGTTTTTCACAAATTGCATAAACATTAGTCATTTTGTCTAATTGCATACATATGTTTGTTATGTGATTCTACTTGTGATTAATAGATTTTTCTCAGATTTCATGTTCAGAATCCTTGCAAAGATTTTTCAAGACATTCCATTTTTTATTGTTTTTTTCAGACCATTTGCAATGCAAAAATTGCAAAAAGGTGCATACACATAGAAAGGTATCCATGTCTTTAATTTCGCTCCATTTTATTTGCACAGTTCAAACTATTTTCAAAGAATTCTGTTAAACTTTGCAATCAGTTTGCAACATATTTAATGAAATTTGGTTTTTAGGATTTCTGTTAAAAACTTGTCAGGTCATTTTGATTTTGACAAAAAAAAGGGATTAAAATTTAATAAAGTGAGTTATAACTTTTCGATATATACTCTCATCAGATTTTACATTACTACATAGTGGATATCACCATGTTGTGGATTTCTTTGAATAATATAACATTTTTTTTTTTTTTTTGCCAATATCAGAATGATAGTTCCTGGACAAAAAACAGAAATATCAAACATTTTTGTGTGTATGTAATTCTGAGTACCATGTTTTGTTTATGGGATAGACATTAAAAAAAAAAAAAACTGGAAGAGGAAAATTGCTAACAGTGTTCCCTGATGGTCTGTTTTGGAGACATTGCTGCTTATCTTCTATGTTGATGATACTGAGAGAAGTTTGCAGATGAGTAATTTTTTGTTAGTTCTCCCAGCCTTGCATCACCAAGTTCATGCTTGCATCATGAACTTGGTGATGCAAGGCTGGGAGAATTATAAGGCTTATTACTCATTTACACTAGCCTATGAGAAAAAGTAACTAAAATAAAATAAATAATGAAGTAACATAAGAAAATGTATGTGTTACGAGCAAATTGTGAAATCGCACAATTCATAGAATGTGCAACACTTTTGCTCATTCCATGAACTGTATAATGTGCTTGTACAGTTTCTGGAATGTGTAGAATTTTGCACAATTCATGAAATGAGCATTATGTTTTCTGCTTATTTCATGAATTGGGCCCTAACCTAAACTAACCTAACCTAATCTTAAGTTAGATTCCATTTTGGATGTAGGGATCTAGAATTTAACAAATATGGATGTTTAAAACCTAATCATCACATGTTATATAAGCCGTGAGTCAACTTTCAGCAACAATCTAATCGTCACATGTTATAAAAGCCACGAGTCAACTTTCAGCAACAATCAATAAGAAATGCTCTTCACCAGTTTATCACGAGATGCACCCAATTTATGAATCGAGCGTTTTCTGCTCATTTCATGAATTGTGCAAAATTCTACACAATTCACTGAATGAGCAAAAGTGTTGTGCATTCCATGAATTGTGCGATTTCACAGTTTGCATGTAACATATATATATATATATATATTCAAATATATATACAGTCAACCCTTGACTTACATCTGTTTGAGTTACGTCCGTTTGAAGATCCTTTCAAACAAGACCTAGTAAAAGTAAAAAGGTTTCTATTTAGCAGCAATGCATCATACACAGCAGTTGCCACATGTCTTTAACAATTCCGCTGTTGATTTTGTGTTTGAGAAATAGATTATTTATGCATTTATTGTTAAATATTTCATAAGATTTTGTGCAACATGGCCCCTACATGCCCAATCAGACGAGCAATTGATCTTGAAATGAAGTTGCAAGTTATAAAGACATGAAGCTGGTAAGCCCTTCAGTGATCGCACATGACTTCAGATGGTCTCATTGTATAGTGATGACAATTTTTAAAAATAAAGATAAAATCATGGAAGCTGTGAAAGGATGTTTCTATTAAATCAACAATAGTGATGAAGCAACGACAAGGTCCTTTCGGTGGTATGGAAAAGCTGCTTGCATCATGGATAGAGGACCTGAACCAAAAGTGCATACCCCTTAGCACTATGACTATAACTGCTAAGGCACTGTCGTGTCGTTCCTTTTTATTATTATTATTAGTATGTGTATATCTCACAACTTTACCTTTATTCACTTCTATTTATTCTCTTGTCGTAACTATGCTTAAGATCCTAATATAAAATTTGGCTTCAGTGCTAGTTGCAGAAACACTATCTACACAATTTGGCTGATTCCTAGATTGATTAAGTGTATTAATTACTTAGACAAAGGGTATGTCTTGGGCAGAAGACGAATCCTTTGTTTCAACTGTCTGGAGTTACTTCCCGTTGAGATACTGGCAAATTTATTTGTTTCGCTGCGCCAGCCAATACCATTAGGTTAGGAAGACCTCTTAACCAAGGCAGAACTCTCAGATATTATGCAGAGATAATCAATCTATCATTAAATACCTAGTACCGAATTATCTATATCACTTTCACTAATTATCATTTGCAGTCGTGGTTTTAAACATGCTATTCTGTCCTGCTCAGGTTCTGATTAAAAAATGAGTGGTGCATTGAATTCATTCTCAGGCTGAGAATCAGGTAAAATACACAGTACATTTATTGAAGTCATAAGAATTCATATTTACATTCATACACTCTACTAAAATATTGTCACTCTAAGTTAGGGAGTTGTTTAAGACAACTGAGTTTCAAACCAACTAGATTCATTCATGAAACCTTTCTATAAAATTAAACACTACCTTCATACAATATATGGATCTAAATTCTCATCCAGACAATTACTCTACTAAGATTTATCAATCACCTTGTAATAACATATTTGACACAAATCATCTAATATAACATCCTCTAAAGAAAGGATCACAGAAGTTATGCCACTGCTACCTATACTAATCACTTAACAGTCCTACACTAGAATGTCTCTCTCTCTACATTAATTCTCAACATTTCATCTTTTCAAATGGAAAAGGAAAACAAAAACTGTACGTTACCAACTCCTATGATGTTCAGCGGGTCCGATACTTAGTTCATAATTCAGCTTGCACTGCTCTTTTTCTCTCAAATTGTGATTAGACATTTCATTCTGGCTTTGATCCGCGTGATCACTCGAGGTAATTTGATTTGGTTATCTCAAAAGTTGTCATTGTGCCCGTGCTCGACGCGCTCCGTCTCCGCATATCTTCGTCTGCATTGCCGTCTCGATTATCTACTCAGCTATTCCTCTCTGAAGACATTCCGAGCCTGGACTCTGGAACAAACCGGCGATGACATCAAATAGCAGAAGGTGATCCGGAACCCTCGATGAGGTGGGAAAGAGTGACCCAACATCCAAGAAAAAAAAGCCCTGTGAAAGGAGTGCAGACTCCTTTTATGTTGCACCCTTTGCGCCCTCTCTTTACTGCTACGTTTTCTGCTCAGCACCGATCCCGCTTTTTCACGTGAGACATTTCTTCATACTGCGTCTTCTTGTGCACATGGGACGATCTTCTCCTTAGCGTCTTCTGAGAAATATGAATGCACCGCTCGCCATGCAAGTGCTAATGCCATAGGCCAAGCATTCACCTGAAATTTCGCCAGTGGACTTCAAACTTTTGTTTTTACATTGTGATAAACACTTCACATAGAACACCTTTTAATCATTATACTTTATAAAGAGATAACATTACTTAATATATTTTTGTAATTCCACTTTAACGGCATTCATTTATAGCTCTTTTTTACAATTTGCTTCTTTATTTAAACACAGGTATCTCTTTGTTGATTTGTCATGTTTGTTAAATCTTGAATGAATTATTTCTATAATGAAAGTGCTTCATTCAAGATCTAACAGCACTAAGTCTCTTAAACATGTTGAAGGAGAAGGCACAGCCTGATTACGACTACAAATTCAACACTTCTTTTGGTTGGTTCATGAAATTCAAGCAGCGTTTTGCGCTGCATAATAAAAATGTATGGTGAATCTGCAAGTGCCGATGAGAAGGCTCCCAAGAATTTTGTGGAGAAATTGGATAAAATTATTACGTGGGGAAAAATTATTTGTTACAGCAAATATTTAATATGGATGAAAAAACCTCCTTATTTTGGAAAAAAATGCCTGAATGGACACTCATCCACAAAAAAGCTAAAATCTATGCCTGGTTTCAAAGCTCTGAAAGATTGTATTATGATTCTGTTAGGAAGAATGGGTAATGTGGCTGGATATACACTGTGATATGGCACAGTGAGAATCCACGAGCCTTCAAAAACATTAGGAAGCATACTCTTCTAGTTCATTATCGAAGCAAGAAGAAATCATGGATGACTCAAAAATTGTTTGAGGATGCCTTAATCAACTGTTATGTAAGTGAAATGGAAAGCTATTGTGTGAAAGAAAATGTAGAATTTAAAATTTTATTAATTCTAGATAATGCTCTTAAAAAAATAACAAAGACATCATTGTTACCAAGGCTGATAAAAGTAATGCTACCATCATTCTTGATCATACAGCTTATTTTGAAAAAATGAACAAATTGATATCTAACCATAACACATACCAATTGGTTAACTACAATCCTACAAACCACATCAAAAAGAAATCTGGCCTGGTTGGCCAAGTGGTTAACATATCTGCAGGTTTGAATCCTACCAAGGGCCCAGAGATTTGTGAATGTTCTACTAACCATTTACTATATGTACATTTATCGTATGCGAAGACACAGGTTACTGATGTAACCTATGTCTTCGCACAGTACGACATTTGATGTCTTTGTGCCATAAAAATAAAATCCAAACCAATCAAAAAAGAAAACAAGAATTAATTAAGTTAGGGATCACTTGGCCAGAGGAAACAGTTAACAAGTTGTTACAGCATTATGCTCACACTCCTAGAATTATGACCTGCCAAAAATACACAAAACAAATGCACCATTGTGACAATGAAGGAATTGACAGCTCCAATTATCACTTAGCCAAGAAACTAGTGGCTACACTCAAGGAGTTGATAGGTCATTCTCCCTCCTACATAAAAAAATACACAATGCTTCATAAACAGAATTAAAAACATCACACTCAGCAACGAAGATTTATTAGTCAGCGTTGACATAACTGTCCTTTTCATGAATGGCCCAATCAGTGGCACGATTCTTCTCACATAGAACAAATTTATATCCAATATCATGGCCCTCGCACTTCACTGCAAAATAATTTCTACCTGCAATAAAGCATAGCCATGGGCTCCCCTCTTTCCCTTCTCCTCCTCCACTACCTCCATAGGTAATTTGTACATGGAAGACTTCGAGCAATGAGCTCTGGATTCAGCAAATCTAAAGCCCAAAGTTTGACTCAGATATGTTGACAATATATTTACCATTTGCCCTACTGCCACCAAACATTGAATACATTGTTTCCACTTGAACAAACAACACAGATGTATCCAAGTTACCATCAAGATTGAAAACAATAACTCTCTTTTTTTCTAGATACACTTGTCGCATCTTCTCTCAGGCTGACTTTCCTTCACTGTCTACTATAAACCTGGGATTAAATGAAAGAAAACATAAAGCATTAGAAATCAGAGAGATTATTTTTCAGTCAGCAGCTCCTTTAAAACATTCTCCAAATCTCAGCAAGAAATATCTATTACCATATTGGCCATATCAATTACAAAATATATGGAAGACAGTCATTTTAAGTGCAAATCAATACTTCTTTAACTTCTCTCTTTCTGTCCAATAATAGATGGCTCCACTTTTCTTTGTATCGTCTGTTACAATTTTAAGCTATCCCTACTATTAACTAAATTGGTGCTGTTTGTGAAAAACTGTTGGTGCTCTGAAGATGCTGGGTATAAAACTAGTGAAATATCAATAACTGCTATGTTTACTCGAATATAACTTGCCCTTATGTATATCTCATACTGTTGATTTTACTTGATGAAAAAAGAAATTGCATAGTTTTGCACATGAAAAAAAGGTTAAAAGTATAAGAAATAAATAGTGCATGTTGTTATGACAAAAATAGTAAAAAATTTAAGATGTGCAGACCGATGTAGGTGTTATTCCTGGTGGTCTTACACCTTATCTACCTTGGATGTATCGGTCAACAAACCATTCAAGGACTATGTATGAAAATTCCAAACAGAGTGGATGGCAGAGAGCAGCTACAATCTGACTCCAGCAGGGAAGATTAAGAGACCATCATTGGAACTGTTGTGCAACTGGATTTTGAGAGCTTGGGGCATGATTTCACCAGAAATAATTGACAACAGGTTTTTAAAAACTGACATCTCTAATGCCCTGGATGGGAATGAAGATAAAATTTAGGTAGATTGATATTGCATGCGAGGAAACTGTTGTTGAGACTGAAAGTAGTGATAGCGAATAGGAAATTCTTGATAAATCATGTCCATTTTCAGTTTTTTTAAATTATGGTTATCTTACGACTCCAAAATGATAAAGACAAACAATAATGAAACTGTTTGCTTTCATTTAATTACGGAAGCATTGCCGCTAAAGATTCAAATATATCACGTGAAGGAGGTTAGCATCCAATCGCATAAATAGCATTGATGATTAAAATTTAAATGCATTCATTTTATAAATTTAATGTGAGCAATTTATTTATTCATTTGTATGAGGTTTTCCTCCATTTCTCACCTGTCCATTGGATGAGTTGAGCCCATTTAATGAAGGAATAAGTACTAGGATGGGCTGAAAAGTTCTTGGCCTCGGCCATAGATGGCAATACTATCGGCAATTTTTTTTTTTTTTTCTAAGTTGGTACATCTGTTTTAAGCATCAGTGTGAAATTGCAAGTCATTCTCTCAAGTAGTTTGTTTTATACAGCTGTCAGAAGTAAAAGTGTTGTCTGTATCCCTTGAAATGGATAAAATTGAGTATCGTAAGGTTATAAAATTCTTTATAAAAGAAGGTTTAATGGCAAAAGAAATTCATTCGAAGTTCATAAAAGTTTATGGGCACTCTTCTCCTTCATTTTCGACAATTAAGAAATGCGCTGTCGAGTTTAAACGTGACTGTACCAGCCTTGTAGATGATCCACATGAAGGATGTCCAAAAAGTGTAACAACACCAGGAATCATTGATTGATCAAGTGCATGATATGGTATTGGATGACCAGCGAGTCAAAGTGCATGAAATTACTGAGACTATAGGCATTTCAAAAGAACATGTAGGGTATATTTTGCATGAAGAATTGCAAATGAAAAAGCTTTGCACAAGATGGGTGCCACGCTTGCTCACAGTATACCAAAAATGCACTCGCATGAAAATCTCTGAACAGTGCTTGGAGCATTTTCACAAGAATAAAAATGATTTTGTGCATCGATTTATTACTAGGATGAGACTTGGATTCATCCTAGTAATAACCAGCTAACTCACCTTGGATAGGTGAGTTAGCTGGTCAAGACTCTTGACCAGCTAACTCACCTTCAGTTGAAAGAGACTAGATAAAGGTCTTTCCAACCAAACAGTTTCATCTGTACTGATTGAGCTGTGGAGCAATTAAAATTATAATGAATACTCAGGATTTAATTATAAATGCCAATTTATTTTTTTTTGAAAACTTTAGTTTCCAAAAATCCCCTCATATATCTTGCACCACGATTTTTTAACTTTCATTTTTAGGAAAAATGTGCGAGTTATATTTGAGTAAATACGGTAAATCAACAAATAAATGTATTTAGTTTCATGATATGGTCTTATGTTGGGAATTAAAACCATGAACAAAAAACTCAACTTGACAAGAAATTCTTCTTCTTCTCTTCTGCTCATGTCAGGTTGAATTCTTCAAAGACAAATTTTTGCCATTTCTTTCTGTCTGCTGTCTTTTTATGAAGTTCTATTATGGAGTTTAAGTGAATGCTTTCTTGAATGTCATCAATCTATTTCTTTCTTTCTTGGTCTTCCTCTGCTAGGTTGTCCCTCAATTCTGCCATTTAATGTTTGGTGTCTTTCTGGGTTTATTCTTGAAACATGTTCCAAACCGGCTTAGTTGGTTCTTTTTTAGTGCTGTAATTATTGTTTCTTTAAAGTTAAGCTCTTCTCTGACTTTTTTCATTTATTTTTCTTTCTGTCCAGTTTGTTTTATTGATTTTTCTTAGGCATTTCATTTTAAAAATGAGTTTATCCATTTCTTTTTTAATTAAGATCCAGCATTCTGAGCCATAGAGAACTGTGGGAATTATCATTGTTTTATATATCTTTAATATGAGGTCTTTGCTTACTTTTATTGTTGCATATTTTTTTGTATTCTACCCATTGTTATCCATCCATTATTGATTCTGTATTTTATGGTTTCGAAATAGCCTAGATCTTCAGTGATCTTTGATCCTAGGAATCCTAGGAATTTACAAGAAATTATATTTTTCAGTCTTCATAAGCATGAAGTTATGACTTCTGCATTGATTTAACCTTGCTTCCTGGATGAAGATCAAAATCAGCCTGTGTAGTGATCTTTCCTATAATATTTTTGCTATTTAAACCATGTATCAAACTTTTAACATTTATACAAAAATTTATCAAACTTTATACCTATAAACCATATAACAAACTGACAACCCTCATCCATTCACCTAAGGACCAACTCTCTCCTTTATCACATCCAGGAGTATATGAAATAACCTGTACTTGTGACCTTGATTACTATGTACAAACAAGAAAATCTGTTTTGATCTGCCTTGAAAGAAATATATTCAGTACCACTGTTATGGCAAGTTGGAACTAGCAGACCATGCCTTGGATGCTCCAAATTGCAGGATTAAATAGAATTATATATTGGGTTTTATCCTTTATCCAAATGTAATTATATACTGGATTTTATCCAAGGATAAAATCCAGTATATAATGAGTAGCATGGCTAAGTGAAAAAACTTCCATAAAGTATTAAATGGAATAAAAGCCAGTGCTATACAAAATTCATTAAAAGTTAGAGAAAAAATAATCAGCTAATGCCTTTTTTGTTCCCGTATAGGGAGTAGGCGAGGCCGTTTTTAAGCCCTGTCTAACTTTTGGAGACTGAGTGGGCAGTTCAATCTCCACTGGTAGCCAATCAGAGATAACTGGCCCAAGGCTATCACTAATTAATCGGCACGCAGTGAAGAAAGCGGCTAGTTAGTGCCACCATCTGGTGGTCCCTAACCCTAACACAATATATCTAATGTCTGAAAATAGTGTGGGTTCGACGGCCGATTTTCTTGAGTTTACGGGACGGAAAATCCGAGTTTCTGGGAGGAAAAACCCTCTAGCCCGTGCCAGAGATCGACTAACTCCAGAACCAGTCGAGAAAAGGCTTAGAAAAAGTTCCTCTGGTCGGCAACTAGATTTGAACGCCTTTTGTCCTGCAGTCAAGCACTGTAGAGTGCAAACACCACTTCTACTGAGCTACACAGACTCTCAGTTAGAGAAAAGTTAGAGAAACTGGTTTTAAAATCAGTATCACATTTAAAACATTCCCAAAACTCTGCAAGTATGGCTATTAATTTACCAAAAATCTGAGTGATAGTCATTTTAAGAACAAATTAATACTTGTTAACCTCTCTCTCTCTCTCTCTCTCCCCCCCCCAACAATAGATGGTACTGGTTACAACTTCAGCTTTTCGTGTCTGTTACAGTTTTAAACTTTTCTCTATTAAAACTAATTGTTGTTGTTGTTGTTTGCATACCACAGCCAACTATGTTTGCGCATTGAAGATGCTGGGTATAAAACCAGTGGAATATCAGCATCCAAATAAATATATTTTTTATTCTTATTATTGTATAACTAAAGAGAAAAAAAACTCGCATTAAAATTTTAGCTGAAAATGAAAGAAATTAAATAATCTTTTTAGAAAAAAAATTATTATTATTTTTAAATTGCCAATTGTATTTCAGTGTGTTAATTTCTGTAGGGATTTGGGAAATACATGGCATCAATTTTTTGGAACCTCTGCATGAAGGATGTTATAGAGAAGGTGTAAAGTTCTGTTGTGATGAAGATGCAGATTTTGATGAATCCAGTGATAGTGGTTGTGATGAAACTAATGTTTGCTGTGATGGAATCAAAATAATGAGACGTGAAAATCAAGTGTTAAATTCAATGGTAAAATATCTTCTTCCTCGTATAGGCTCTGGTGTTCAGAAAATTGTATTGACAAATTGTAAAGGATTAAATACTGCTTTGGTAAGTTTTTTATTTATTATTGTTATATGTAGTCTTTGATTAAAATTAATAGACACAAGTTATTTAAAATATTAGTGGATCTAAGTAACCTAAGTATACCACTCTTTACAGTCTATTCAATAAATATAGATAGGAAATAAAATATCAGTCAAATGGAAAGACATAGCAATAGGAGTATGGCAAGGATGTACCCTATCACCTCCACTTTTTATATATATAAATAAAATTATAATAATATGGAAATAGCATAACTCAGTTGGTGTACAAATAAAAGTAGAAATACTATTATTTATAGATGATCAAATTGCATTGGCTACATTAGAAGATGATCTGCGGAGATCAGTAAAATCATTAAATGAAATTTCAGAACAATATAATATGAGAATATCAGAAGTAAAGACAAAAATAATGGCATCCAACCAATAAGAAGTAAAATAGTGACAGATAATAAAATATTAGTTATATATTTAGTTTAATCCTTTATCCAAGTGTAAACAAACAAAGTTTGCACCTGAAGTATCTTCAGGACTGGGGCAACTCGTGGCAAAGGTGGACTAAGTTCTCATCACCTCCCTTAGTATCCCATAATGCATAGCACATCTGCTTGCAGACATGTATAATGCTATGCGTTATGGGAAGGGTCACTACCCAGATCGGTTTCGACCTTTATTGAGGTCTCTTCAGTGGGATCCAGACCCTGAGGTGATACCTTGAAACAATGCAGAACTCATATTTCCATATGCCAGTTGCCAGAAGATGTCACACCTTATTATTAAATTACTCTGAATTAGAGAGAGATGTTGGAAGTTTTTTTCACTTGGTTAGACTATAAATTATATATTTAGTTTAATCCTTTATCCTAGTGTAAGCAAACAAAGTTTGCACCTGAAGTATTTTCAGGACTGTGGCAAAGGTGGACTAAGTTCTCATCGCTTTCCTTCAAAGGCACAAACTTTGTTTGCTTACACTTGGATAAAGGATTAAACTAAATATATAATTTACAATCTAAGTGAAAAAAAGCTGCCAACATCTTTCTCTAATTCAGAGTAATTTAATAATAAGGTGTGACACCTTTTGGCAACTGGCATATGGAAATATGACTTCTGCATTGCTTCAACCTTGGTATCATCTTTGGGTCTGGCTCCCACTGAAGAGACCTCAATAAAGGTTGAAACCGGTTGGAAGCTTGGGTGATGAATGGCAATGCTGTAGCCCGTGAAGTGAAGTTAACTGAGGCATGGCTGTTGCTGTTATACCTCGAATGAGATATGAGCAAATGAGCAGCTCTGCTTGGTGGTGGGGTTTGCCTGCCACTGTGTAGAGCCAACCAGTTATAAGAGTTCTTCTCAGTGGCAGGGTGACCCTGTTACTGAGGGGAACAACGCTAAGTTTTTGGAGTTTGACCTGTACTTGAACATTCAATAAAGGTTGAAACTGGTCTGGGTAGTAATCCTTCCCATAATGCATAGTATTATACATGTCCACAAGGAGATGTTCTTTGCAATTATGGGATACTGAGGAACGTGATTAGAACTTTCAAGAGATCTGAGGGTGATGATTGATAGAAAACTGAAATTCAGGTAGCATATTGCAAAGGTGGTGAGGGTAACTCAGAGGATTGCTGCAATACTGAGAAGGATGCTGACCTGCAGAGATAAAAGAGTTATCATTCCATTGTATAAGGCCCTGATCAGACCACACTTAGACTATTGTTCTCAGATTTGGTCCCCAGGATTTGAAGGGAATAAATTGACTGTGGAAAGGGTACAGAGGCAGATAACAAAGATGGTTTTAGGACTGTACAATATGAGTTATGAGGATTGACTGAGGGAATGTGGACTGCAGAGTTTGGTGGATGGAAGAAGGAGAGGTGATATGATCGAGACTTTTAAACTGTTGAGAGGCAGTTACAGGGTAGACATTGGAGAGTTCTTTCACTTGGTGGAATTGCAGGAAGGAGCGATGACAAGGGGCCATCTAGAAGTTACGAAAGGAGGCCGTGCGCAAGAGGGTGAGGAGTGGTTTCTTTGCGTGGAGGGTGGTTGAACCTTGGAATGCATTGCCTGAGAGAGTGGTTGGAGTGGGAACGGTCAATGGGTTCAAGGAGTGGTATGATAAACATTGTGTTTCCTAAAAACGACCTCCCACTATGAGTCTTTTGACTCTATGGAGGCCTGGATAATAATAATAACTTAGTCCACCTTTGCCACATGTTGCCCCAGTCCTGAAGATACTTCAGGCGCAAACTTTGTTTGCTTACACTTGGATAAAGGATTAAACTAAATATATAATTTATAGTCTAACCAAGTGAAAAGAACTTCCAATAAAATATTAGAACAAGTACATACTTTCAGATACCTGGGATGCAACTTATTATATTATATGAAGATGAAAAAGATATACACATTAAAATATCAAATTTTATTAAACAGCATAATAAATAATACGTAGGCTGTTCAATAAGTAATAAGACTATATTTATACAGAAAACAGATTACCTTTAATCGTCATCATTTACATTGTCTATTTCAAAGTAACTACTGTGAGACACGATGCATTTGTCCCAACGTTGCGTCCACTTCTTAAACACATGTGAGAGTCCGTTTTTTGAGAGTTCTTTCAAAACCGCCTCCGCAGCTTTTACACATGCTTTGTTGCTTTCGAAATGGCGGCCTCTTAGTGGTTTCTTGAGCTGAGATAACAGCCAGAAATCGCACGGTGCGAGATCAGGACTGTATGGAGGGTATGGTAGGATATCTGTGTTGTTCTTCTGCAAAACGTCCACTACACAACCAGCAATATGTGGCCTTGCATTATCGTGGTGTGCAATATGAAGCCATTCTTCAGCAATAGACGCTTCCTTTTGATATGCTTGATGATAATCGCTACTGTGTTGATCATTGTCTCTGTGATGGACGTTGAAGGTCTTCCCTCATGTTCAAGATCTTCCACGTTTTGCCTTCCTTCCTTAAAAGTTTTATGCCAGTGAAAAACACTTGCCCTCGACATTGCTTCATCGTGGAAAGCTTCATGTATCATGTTAAAAGTGTCCGATGCTGATTATTGCAAACGCACACAAAATTTAATCGCATAACGCTGTTCCAAGGATGCTTCCATTTCGAAGACTGGTCGCACCTCGTAGGCGCGGCAATGAGCACTTGCGTTTAGTCACGTGACACTCTGACACATCAGCCTGTATACGCCTTCTATCAACCTCTTTTGTTAATACATACAGCAACATTTCTTTATTCCACAGAAATTAATATTGTGATGAGTGGTTTCGCGACAGCAAAATTAGTCTTGTTACTTATTGAGCAGCCCACATATATTTAAGCCGTCCTTGGTACAAAAATACACCAGAATCAGACTATATAATGTTCTGTGTAAACCAGCTTTATTATATGGAAGTGAAACATGGACTATGAAAAAAGTAGACTGAAAAACAGATTCAAAGCAGAAATGAAATTTCTCAGAAAAACAGCTAGATATAGCAAGTGGAACCATGAAACAAATGAAGAAATTTTACAATCTCTAAATATAAAACCAATTAAATCCTATACAGTAAATGCAAAATCCAAAACGGTTAGAACATGTACATCGAATGAACAATAGCGACTTCCAAAAATACCATATGGATATAAAATAAATGGAAAAAGAATTGGAAGATCGAGAAAGCAATGGCATGAGATCTGAACATGCCTAAAATCCATAATAGGAAGAAAAAGATTATATGTAGGATAATATAATTACAATTCAGTCATTTTGACAGAATGTTTTTGAATGCATTATCTTCTTCCTTTTCCTTTCTAGTAACAGGTTTCCAGTAACAGATTTCCAGTAACAGGCCTAGTGGCCTCTTACTGGAAATCTGTTCCTTCTCCCTTGAGGTCAATATCTCTATATCCTTCTCTCTCTCTCTGGGGAGTCTTCCTTCACTCATTCTTTCTGTATGTTGTCTCCATCTCGCTTATAAAGATCAATGTAGTCTAAAACAGTGTTAGGATAGGTATTTGCTATCAATCAGATATTTGGATTGAATATCTGATTGATAATTTTTGTTATTCTTATATAACTGGTTATTTTATGTTGCATGCTTTTTTTCTCTTTCATAAATAAGTGGTAGCCTAGATAGTTGAATATATTAACCTGTTCTATATCATCATTGATACAAATTTTTATTCTAATTGAGTCTTGGTTTTAAATGCCATGACTTTGGTTTTGGAAGTGGAGATTTCGATACTAAAAATGAAATGGAACATATTTCATTTCATTTAATGAAAAGGCTGCTAACAGTCGTGAATCTTTGTTATCTTCAATTACAACCTGATCGTTGGCGAATAAAATTGTATCAATGTTGGTGTAATAATTTATGTGAATGCCTAAGCTTTAGAAGATATCCATTTTCATTTGTAGAATTGTAGTGCTTAAAAAGTCCTATATGTTTTGTAATTCACAAACCATATGATCATATTTCTGCATTAAAAATCTCCTTTAGTAATGTAGAGATTGTGTGTCTGCTGGGACATTGCAAAGCTAGTCAGAGAGCTGATTGTAAAAAAGTATTCTTAGGGTATTTGTTTGAAGTCTTAGTATGTGTGAAGGTACAGGTCATAGCATCTTTTGGGTTCTGGCCATTATTCTATCAGAGATGGGATATAGATGAAATGTATCTATCGATCATTTTGTTGACAAGGATTCTGACTGCCCCACTACAGATTTGTTGTGTATAAGATGAAAGTTTGTTTTTTGAAGTTTAATGTGACTTCAGAATCATTTCTATATCTGTGTTCTTGAATACAGACTGTGAACGTTACACAAAAGCAGTCACCAGCCATGTTAGCCTACTAGTAATATGTCCTGTATTTCCAGGACATATACTCCTCCCCCCCCTACCATTTAAAATATAATATAAAAAAATAAAAAACCCACCCCTGCTACTAAGGTAGGTTTATTTACTATCTTTCATATGTGGGAGTCACATAAAATGGGTAATTGTGAGTTTGTAAACTGTAGGCTATTTGCCTATATTGTATATTTGTAAACCTGTTTTGGTTACTATGCCTTTGTAATACCTTTATTATTATTTTTATATATATTCCTTTCTTATTCTATCTCACTATTGCATAAGAGGTTTATCTACTTTTCACACTACGAGTCTTATGCCTATGGATACTAGAAAATTTGTTTGTTAAGACTGCGCCACCAGTATCGTTTTATTAGCATAAAACTCAGTAATACGGCTGGTTGATTTTTCTCTCTCTCTCTCTCTCTCTCTAACATAAAATTCCTTCATAAAATAAAATTTAACACAAACAGTCGTGGTCTAATTGCACTTAACTACACGCTTCTGCTATCTTATTTGGTTCTCGCTCTTAGGTTCGCATTTATTTAGGAACAGTGCATTGTAATTAGAAAGATCAGGCGGCACTCTATTGACATATAAATAAAACATGTTTATTTACACTAATATAGAATGTACATGAATCAAGCAATAGGGAGGTTGCCTTCTCTACCTATCTATTAAATCTTTAGCATAAAAATAGAACTTTTCCACTTCAATACTAAGTAACTCTTTAGCACTACTAAAGAGAGTAATACTTATTTACTCTCTGCTTACAAAATCAACTTATTAAAATTCTAATCCACTCGCAAAGAGGTTAGCTAACTATGTTAAGCTATTTCACAAATTTCATACCAATTTCTAACATGCTAAATGACTCTCTTATAGACACATCTTATTACTATTAAGTTAATTCTTATCAGTCCATCTATAACATATCTCCTAGGTTATAAAAGGGATTGCATAACAAAAGATGGAACAAACTTACAGAGGCTCTGTGTCGCACACTCATCCAAAGGTCTTGCACTAAATCCCTATGCTTTTCCTTTCTCCCCGACATCTGGCCATATAGTCGTGTCCTGTTTCTGACTGCCGATATTTCTTGTCGATCTTCAGTGCCTTTTTATTTCACCATCTCCAGGGCCTTGCATGAAGTGTTGAGAACCCCCGAAGAATACAACGCGATTCTTTGATGTTCTGTTTCGACCAACCTGTTCTTTCTTCTCCTGGTATACTACACAAATCCAATTAGACGGACATCGGAACTACTTGTGAATTGTGCTGTCCCTTTTGAAAATGACCTTGACAGTGGGCATACACAGAGCTTGTAAACAATGGTTTCAAAAGCACTTAGTTAAACAATAACATATAGGTTGGAGTGACATAGCATTTTCTTTCGTTTCTTGCAAACTTTACTCATTCTTTGTTTACTATATCTTGGCCAGGTTAAATTTATCATAGGATTAAATATATTCTTTTTACAAATGTTCTTTTTATATTACAACCTTTTGAGATGTGACCTCTGTAAAAGCGCTTGTAAAATTCCAAGCTACATCAAGTTTTACAAGTTTTCCTGCTAGTCATACATTATGTGCAGTCCTGGGTGGTTGGATATTTAATAAACTTCAAACTTTGCACCTAATGCTTGGAACCACAGGGCTCTGTGCTTTCATTTACTCTCCTTCTGTATATCAGTGACCCTTTCCGGTTGGCTGCAATCTGATCCACAGTTTTGGAAGGTGCTTTAGATTTGAGGCAAAAAATGCTTTCACATCCATTAGCTTATCTCATATGGAAGATAAGCTAATGAAAAGTCCTTATAAATGATTCTGCATATTTTTCCTCACAGAAGGTTAACGATTTTGGCAGTCATCAGTAGAAAGTGCATAATTCAGTCTCCTGCAATGTACGATCTGCAAAAAAAAAAAAAGAAAAAAGAAAAAAAAAGATAAGTGTAGATATTAATTATATATTATAACTTTAGCATAATTTTATTCTGCTTTGGTTGTGATTGATTGTGGCATGTTTGCATTTGGAAGTTATTCGGTTTCAAGTACTTTTTTAGAATTATTATTATTATTATTACCACGGGCTACTCCAGGAGTCCTTAGACTCATCGAGGGAGGCCCTGAACATCATGTTCTCACAGCTGTTCAACATTCTCACAGTATCTATCATACCTTGCCTTGAACTCACTCACCGTCATAGCACCCACAACAGACTCTGGCAGCTTATTCCACTCATTTACCACTCTTAAAGTAAAGAACCCAGCTCTAACATCCCTGCTAACCACGCTCTTGCCCAGCTTCCATGGGTGTCCCCTAGTTCTCCCACCACCAGTCCTGATTCCAAAAATATCATCTGAATTAATCCTATAGAATCCTTTTAGCAATTTGAATGTCTCAATCATATCTCCCCTTTTCCGCCTATCAACTAGTTTCTGCAACCCACAAATCTTCAACCTGTTCTCATATGGTTCATTCCATAGACCTGCTATCATCTTAGTCACTCGCCTCTGGATCCTCTCAACCTCCTCCCCATCAAGAAGGAACCGAGGTGACCAAATCTGGGCACAGTAGTCGAGATGAGGTCTTATCAGGGCTCAGTACAGAGGTACAATAACTTGTTTTTCTCTGCTCGTCAAGGTATTTTTCAACAACCAAGTGAGTTGATGAGCTGATTTAGCTACTTTCGCAATGTGCCCCCTAAACTTCATCTCCCTATCCACCAACACTCCCAAGTCCCTGGCCTCATCAATCTCTTGGAGTACAGTTCCACCAATGTGGTATACTGCTGCTAATCTTTTCACTCCGAAATGCATAACCTTACATTTTGTCACATTAAATTGACATCCATTCTCCTTAGTCCAGAACTCCAATCTATCTAAGTCATCTTGCAAGACTGACATCTTCTGCATTCACTATCGCCCTACCCAACTTTGCGTCATCAGCGAACAAATGAACTGTCCCACTTAGACCCTTCCCTATATCGTTAATGAACAGATTAAACAGCAGTGGTCCAAGAACAGAACCCTGTGGCACACCACTAGTCACAGGCCGTTTTTTGGACTCTACTCCTGAATAAACTACTCTTTGATATCTCTCCATCAACCACCCAGCTATCCATCTCACCAACCCTATATCCATTCCCATATGTTGTAGTTTACGGATTAGAATTCCATGTGGTATCCTGTCAAACGCCTTTGCCAGGTCCAGCAGTATCACTGTAAACCCATTTCCCTTATCCAGTTCGGCCGTCACCTTGTGACGGGATAAGGGAAATAACATTTAACGGAAGCAAAAATGGTGGTAAGAACTAGGTCATCAAGGCACAGTACAAAAATCAGTGATGTTGAGTGCTGTGGATTTTTACCAAGAATGATCATTGTTGGGAGTGTAATATGTGTGCATGGGCAAATGTGTTTGTTGAGAGATTAAACAAGAGAAGTGAGAGTGAGGGAGGGTCTGTAGAAAGTGTAATATGTTAATGGATTGGGTGATTTGAAAGTTGGGAACTGGAACGCATACCATATGAAAGGCAAAAGGCGATGATTGATGTAAACCTAAGAATAATAGCCAGAAGTGTGAGCATGAGAATATTAGTATGGAGAATGCTCATTGTGAATACAGAAATGATTACAAAAAAAAAAAAAAAAAAAAAAAAAAAAAAAAACTAGGTTTTAGTCAGTCAGGCACACTTCCATAATTATGCCTGGTTTTTATGTTTTATTCATTTCTGTATTCACAATAACATTCTCTATACTCATATTCTCACAAGAATATACTCATATTCTTGTGTGAGAATATGAGAAAATGACTGATTGATTCTGAAAGTAGTAAAGAATGCATGTATGTGGAAGAGCTAATACAAATGGAACAACCTGGACAGAGTATTAGTGGGAATGATTAAAATGAGAAATGAAATGAGATGAGTACAGAATGAAATTAGATGTATGGTGGATACAAATAGAGGGGTGCAAAAGAATAAAATAAAATATAGTGGAGAGAAAGAGGTAGCACATGACTCAAGAATAGCACTGTATGGAGATTATGTTGTAGAAGGTGTGGTGGATGAGAGTGTGCACAAGTATGTTTTCCAGGAGGGAGAATGAACAGAGATTGAGGTGCTAGATATGAAAAGTAAGCATGCAAGGGAGTTAGTGGTTATGGTTGGACCAAATGATTTGGTTGGGCATAGGGAGAATGTGAGAATGGATATCAGGAGATTATTGAGGAAAGTGTAAGTGTGGTAGGAAGGGTAATTTGCATGTTGCCCAGGTGTGACAATGATGAATTGCAAAGGAGAGCAAAGATCTTGAATGAAAAATGGAATGTTCGTAGAAATATGTGAAGAGAGAGAGAGAGAGAGAGAGAAGTGCAGTTTGTAAATATATAGGATGGATCTGAAGGGTGAATGGGACTGTATAAGGGCAAAGGACTGCATATGAATGGTTTTGAAGCAAGTCATTTTGAAAAGTTGCTGCTACCAGCCACTAGGTTGTCATGGTGCATCGCGTCTTCTCCTCGGTGGTGAATGAGGGGGATGATCAGTGGCACTATTTTGTAGGCCTCCCAGCTAGGTTGAGTGGACCCACTAACCAACCAATTGCAGACAACAGAAAGAAATTAATCAAATTACTGCATCTACTAATTGAAGAAGGTAAAGATTTTGACCAAATCTTTACCTTCTGAAATAAAAAAGACCAAATTTATGAAAGTCTCAAAAATAAATAGATCCATGGCAGAAATATTCATAAACAATATAAAAATTGAGCATACAACAGAATACAGATATTTATGTATCTAGTTTACTGCTGATGGAAAACAAGATAAAGAAATAAAAATAAGAACCACCATAGCTAAAGATACCTTTTGGAAATAAAGATCTACTCAGACGTTCTGTGGATGTCGAGACAAAGAAGAGAATGATAACAACATTAGTTTAGCCAGTTTTCACAGAAGTGAGACCTGGGTATTCAAGAAGAGAGTAAGACAACAGATAGAAGCCTTTGAAATGTGGTGCTACAGAAGAATCCTACAGAGCACATGGCAAATGCAGAGGAAAACATAGAAATCTTTATTGCAGGAAATGATCCAGAGAAAGATGAGACTGGTTGGACATGTATTGAGGGAATCAGCAGGACACTAACAGTTTTAGAGGGAAAGATTATGGGAATAGGATCAAGAGGTAAAAAAAGAAGGACATGGTTTGATGATATAAGATCATATACAGGATCACTTGACTATGCTGAAACAAAAAGAACTGCCAACACAGAGAACCGGAAGGAAATGGTGCTTTCAGGAAGCTACATGATGATGCTGCTGGAAGGAAATGAGTGATGCCAACAAGGTATCAGTGGAAATCAGAGATGATGTGAGTAGGCAGGAGAGTGGACTAGGTGAGACTGATGTGGTTGTGAATGGAGAGGAGAATGTGAGAACAGGAATGCAGGTTGGACCATGGTGTAAGGAGAGTGGATACTGAAAGTAATAATGAATGCATGTATGTGGAAGATCTACATAGGAATGAAATAGCCTGGAATGTGTGTGTGTGTGTGGGAGGCGGAGAAAAGCATGAATAAAACTGATTATAAACCAAGAAATGAATTGTTATGTTAATTTACAAATGCCAGGAGCATCAGAAATGAGGGAGATGAAATTATTGCTTTGACTGAGTTTATGGGCTCGAAAATAGTTGAAATAAGTGAAACATGGGTTGGATGAGAATGACATCTTGGCAGGAATATAACGTTTTTTAGGAAGATAAGATATGCAAGAAGGGAGGGAGAGTGCTGCTGGTGATTGCAGGGGAATTATTTCTGCACAAGGTTGAGACACAAGAAGAAAAAAGTGCAGTGGTTTTGAACTAGTATTATGGTGTAAAGTGGAGGTACTGTTACCAGATTAATGTTGCATAGAGTAGAGAAAGGCAAGTGCTATTCCTGGAAGAGTAGGGGGTGAGAAGCAGGTCTTTGCATGGAGAATGATTGGTGAGTGAAATACATTGCATGAAAGTGTGGTGAGTTGAAAACTATGAATGGTATAAAGGCACTGTTCGATGATCTTTTTGCATGAGAGAATATAGACCTCCCACAAGTAAATAATAATAATCTTTTGATTTGTTAATTCCAACCCCCATGCATAATAATAATATAGTAATGATCCTTATATTTAAAAGCATAAGAAATTGGATATCTTTGTATCATTCATTCTTTTGCATATCACAATTGTTTAAAACAACAGTTCCATGCAGTAATCATGGATCTGTATCAGTCACATGAATTTCATTACTACTAGACAGAGTTTTCTTTAGTGTCTGTTAGCCTTGAATTTCTGTTAGGAATTTGAATGCTTTGCTCTGTTGCAAAGTCAGAAGTTTTCCAGACTATTTTAAGGCTGTGTTTAGTAAGATCGCTGACAGATTTTTTAGAATATGTTTGAAGTGTAATTAAGTCTCTATTTGTCAGCAGTTTCAAGAAAGGAAAAAAAAAAAGATTCTGATAGTTAGTTATAATTTTGGTTGCAGAAGGGACTATAAGTCCTGATCGTCATTTTAGAGTGACTTAATTGCTAAGTATGATTTCATTACTTTCATTAGTTTGATTTTTTACTTCAAAAATTCTGCCAGTGAGATCTGGTGAGATCTTTCTAAGCAATAAATACAAAATGTTATATTCAGGCAATGAAAATCAAGGAAAAGAAGGAGTAGCCATAGTTTTCAACACAAAATATGAGGCTAATCTTCTTGAATGGCAGTCAGTCTCGAGTAGAGTAATGTGGGCATATATGAGAATGGGGAACTGGACAATGAGACTTATTTGTGCCTATGGTCCCACAGAAGGTTCTACTAAGATAGAAGTGGAGGAATTTTTTGACGCTCTAGAAAAAGCAACTGACACAATGAAAAAGGAAAAGTTGGTCCTTGTTGGGGATCTAAATAGCAGAGTAGGAAATGATTGCGAGACATACAAAAATATTTTGGGAAAATTTGGAGAAAAGAGCAAAGCTAATAATAATGGCAAATATCTGTTGGATTTCTGCTCAGGACATGGACTGGTTATTACTAACACCATGTTCCAACATAAAAATGTGCACAAATTCACATGGAGAGAAGAGGCTAGGAATAAGAAAAGTCTCATTGACTATGTTATTTTTGATAGTGATGTCTTTTCCCTGGTGCAGGACACCAGAGTGTACAGAGGATTTGAAGTTGGAAGCAATCACTATTTAGTCTTGAGCAGGATAAAATTGAATTTCATATCAAAAAGAATAACATGTAAGAAAGTTTTAAAGCGAATAAAAGTTGAGCAGCTCTCAGATGTGAACTGTAGACTAAAATACAGAAAGATTATTGAAAAGAAAATGAAAGAGTTTGAGAACAGGAATCAAACCTTGGAGATTCAGTGGCAAATTCTGAAGAAAACATTGATTGATTCTGCCAGAGAGGCATGTGGTGAGGTTGTGTGCAAGGATAAAAAAATCAGAACTCCCTGGTGGACACAGGAAGTTAAAGAGGCAGTGAAGGAAAAGAAGAAATCATATCAAAAGTTCCTGGCAAATAAGTCAGCTTTTACTCTTACAGAATACAGAGACAAATGTAAGAAAGCTAAACAGTGTGTAAAACTAGCTAAACAAAAGTCATGGGAGGACTTTGGCAAGAATATAGAAAATAAATATCAAGAAGGTGGCATAATATTCTGGAGGTTGTTGAAGAAGCTTAGGAATGGAAGAAAGAGTGCTGTAAAAGGAGTTAGAGATGATAAAGGTGACATGAAAACAGGAGAAAAAGATATCCTTGAAGTATGGAGTAATTACTTCGAAAAACTGCTAAATGAAACAAGCAGTGATGACAGTGATAAAAGCACAGTGATAAAAAAACACTGATCAGGCATGCAGTCAGGAATACATATCCATACTTGAAGTAGAAAAAGCCATCAAAGACTTGAAATGTGGAAAGGCAGCAGGAGTAGATGATATTCGACCAGAAATGCTGAAGTATGGTGGTATAAAAGTCTTACAGTGGCTGCACTGCATAGTTCAGAAAGCCTGGACAGAGGGATGAAAAAAAGCACAGTGATAAAAAAACACTGATCAGGCATGCAGTCAGGAATACATATCCATACTTGAAGTGGAAAAAGCCATCAAAGACTTGAAATGTGGAAAGGCAGCAGGAGTAGATGATATTCGACCAGAAATGCTGAAGTATGGTGGTATAAAAGTCTTACAGTGGCTGCACTGCATAGTTCAGAAAGCCTGGACAGAGGGATGAAAAAAAGCACAGTGATAAAAAAACACTGATCAGGCATGCAGTCAGGAATACATATCCATACTTGAAGTGGAAAAAGCCATCAAAGACTTGAAATGTGGAAAGGCAGCAGGAGTAGATGATATTCGACCAGAAATGCTGAAGTATGGTGGTATAAAAGTCTTACAGTGGCTGCACTGCATAGTTCAGAAAGCCTGGACAGAGGGATGAATTCCTGATGATTAGAGTAGAGCTCTCATAGTACCCATATATAAAAAAGGAAATAAAACTGAATGTTAGAATTACAGAGGTATTTCCCTACTGAGTGTTCCTGGCAAGATCTATGCAAGTATACTTGAGAAACGGTTGAGAAGAATTGTGGAAGAAAAGCTTGGTGAAGAACAAGCTGGATTCAGGCCAAATAGAGGCTGTCAGGATCAGATCTTCACTTTACGACAAATAGTCGAGAAAGCATGGGAATATAACAAAGATCTGTATTTAAGTTTTGTCGATTTGGAAAAGGCATATGATAAGGTGCCAAGAGAGAAGCTATTCAATACACTGCAGTTATATGGTGGCAATGGGACATTATATCAAGCAATACTTAGTCTTTATTTGAGTTGTAAGTTCTGCCATGTTTGTACCATTATTTTCCATTATGTTTATATGTCAGCTATAGTATATGATGTAAATTGATATTATATCAAGCAACTATATTTAACTATATACTTAACTATATTTTAGTTGTAAGTATAGATCATAAAGAAGAGTAATTAGATAAAATTTTAAATGACGAAAATATAGAAATTGCAGTTCTTACAGAAACAAAAAAGAAACTTAAAGGAACAAAAGAAACAGCTAACTACAATATCATATATAGTGGAGTGACAAACAAATACATGCAAAAGCTGGTGTAATGATTTGGATCCATAAATCGATTAAAGCAAAAATAACTCATTATACATACTGGAATGAAAGGATATTAGAAGTGCGATTAAAATTAAATAAAGAAAATTTAACAGTTGTTGGAGTGTATGTCCCTGAAGAAGGAAAAGAAGAAGAAAATGATTACTTTTACAAAGAGTTACAAGGAATATATGAAAAATTAAATAAAACAGACCATATAATTATAGCCGGAGATCTTAATGCCAGAATAGGAATGAAAAAAATTAACAATAATATACAAAAATTTGGAGAACCAACAGTAAACAAAATGGAAAGCGACTCATTGATTATACAATATATAATAATTTAAAAACAAACTCCAACTGAACATCACCAGAGTTAAAGATCGGTACTACCAACGTAAGAAGCCTGAATGGCAAAGAAATGGAGCTAGCTGAGGAATTAGATAAGTACCATATCGACATAATAGGGTGACTGAAACAAAAAAGACCAAAACTGGTAAGATCTTTCTGAGCAATAAATACAAAATGTTATATTCAGGCAATGACAATCAAGGAAAAGAAGGAGTAGCCATAGTATTCAACACAAAATATGAGGCTAATCTACTTGAATGGCAGTCAGTCTCAAGTAGAGTAATGTGGGCAAATATGAGAATGGGGAACTGGACAATGAGATTTATTTGTGCCTATGGTCCCACAGAAGGTTTTACTAAGGTAGAAGTGGAGGAATTTTTTGAGGCTTTAGAAAAAGCAACTGACACAATGAAAAAGGAAAAGTTGGTCCTTGTTGGGGATCTAAATAGCAGAGTAGTAAATGATTGCGAGACATACAAAAATATTTTGGGAAAATTTGGAGAAAAGAGCAAAGCTAATAATAATGGCAAATATCGGTTGGATTTCTGCTCAGGACATGGACTGGTTATTACTAACACCATGTTCCAACATAAAAATGTGCACAAATGTAGATGGAGACAAGAGGCTAGGAATAAGAAAAGTCTGATTGACTATGTTATTGTTGATAGTGATGTTTTCTCCCTGGTGCAGGATAACAGAGTGTACAGAGGATTTGAAATTGGAAGTGATCACTATTTAGTCTTGAGCAGGATAAAATTGAATTTCATATTGAAAAGAATAACATGTAAAAAAGTTTTAAAGCAAATAAAAGTTGAGCAGCTCTCAGATGTGAACTGTAGACTAAAACACACAAAGATTATTGAAGGAAAAATGAAAGAGTTTGAGAACAGGAATCAAACCTTGGAAATTCAGTGGCAAACTCTGAAGAAAACATTGATTGATTCTGCCAGAGAGGCATGTGGTGAGGTTGTCTGCAAGCATAAAAAAAACAGAACTACCTGGTGGACACAAGAAGTTAAAGAGGCAGTGATGGAAAAGAAGAAAGCATATCAAAAGGTTCTGTCAAATAAGTCAGCTTGTGCTCTTAGAGAATATAGACACAAATGCAAGAATGCTAAACACTGTGTAAAACTAGCTAAACAAAAGTCATGGGAAGCCTTTGGCAAGAATATAGAAAAGATATATCAAGAAGGTGGTAAAATATTCTGGAGGTTATTGAAGAAGCTTAGGAAAGAGTGCTGTAAAAGGAGTTAGAGATGATAAAGGTGACATGAAAACTGGAGAAAAAGATATCCTTGAAGTATGGAGTAATTACTTTGAAAAACTGCTAAATGAAACAAGCAGTGATGACAGCACAGTGGTAAAAAAAACTGACCAGGCATACAGGCAGGAATACATATCCATACTCGAAGTAGAAAAAGCTATCAAAGGCTTGAAATGTGGAAAGGCAGTATTAGTAGATAATATTCGACCAGAAATGCTGAAGTATGATGGTATAAGAGTCTTACAGTGGCTGCACTGCATAGTTCCGAAAGAATGGACAGAGGGACGAATTCCTGATGATTGGAGTAGAGCTCTCATAGTACCCATATATAAAAAATGGAAATAAAACTGAATGTCAGAATTACAGAGGTATTTCTCTACTGAGTGTTCCTGGCAAGAACTATGCAAGTATACTTGAGAAACGGTTGAGAAGAATTGTGCAAGAAAAGCTTGGTGAAGAACAAGCTGGATTCAGGCCAAACAGAGTCTGTCAGGATCAGATCTTCACTTTACGACAAATAGTTGAGAATGCATGGGAATATAACAAAGATCTGTATTTAAGTTTTGTCGATTTGGAAAAGGCATATGATAAGGTGCCAAGAGAGAAGCTATTCAATATGCTGCAGTTATATGGTTTCAATGGGGCATTATATCAAGCAATACTTAGTCTTTATTTGAGTTGTAAGTAAGCAGTTAGAATTGAAGGAAGTACAGGAAGATGGTTTAATGTTAAATCTGGTGTGAGACAAGGATGCACATTATCCCCTCTGTTATTCATTATCTATATGGATCGCATTATGAATGAAAGTGGTATTAAACATGATATCAAAATTGGAGATGTTAATGTCAGCTCTTTGCTTTATGTGGATGATGTTATACTTCTAAATAAATCCGCTACAAGTCTGCAAGATTCTCTGACTAAATTGAATAGCTGTTGTAATAGATACGGTATGATGGTCAGCAATAAAAAGACAAAGACAATGAAAATAGGCAGAATCATTGAAAATGTCAACTGTGTTGTGAATGGAGAACCTGTGGAACACGTAAAACATTTCAGCTCCTTCGGCACGATTTTTAGTGAAGATGGTAAATTAAATATAGAAATAGACAACAGAATCAGCAAAGCTGGTATGGTGGGAAGTCAATTAAATAAATTCATATGGAATAAAAGAGAGAAATTAGTCGGAACACTAAATTAGCTGTATACAAGACAGTGTTCAAGCCAGTTTTAACTTATGGATCTGAGAGCTGGGTCAGAAGTAAAACACTTGACCAAAGACTAGAGACTGCAGATATGAGAGTACTGAGAAAGATTATAAGCATGAACAGATGGCATCAATGGCAATATCATATTAAAAATGAGGAAAGAACTTGACATTGTGAGCATCCAGGAATGCGTAGCAGAGTTAATTTCAGGTGGTATGGTCACCTAAATAGAATGGGCGAGGAAAGATTAGCAAAACAAATATTCTCTGCCAAGTTGGCAGCAAAATGACCCAGAGGAAGACCAAGATATAGGTGAATTGATCTGGTACAAAGTGCCTTAGACAATAGAAATATAAGATCTGATAATGTTGGAGTCTTGACAGGTAACAGCCTGATTTGGAGGAAAATTGTAGATAGGAAGATAGTAATGATATAATTTTTTCATGTAGTACTATCATATCCTGTACACCCCTTGTGGGTACATGGCAGGAATTTGATGATGATGATGATGATGATGATGATGAATACATTTTGCAAGCATAAAAATATGCATAAATATATGTGGTGCGCAAGAGGACAAAAATCAATAATAGACTACTTTATAGCAAATGAAAAAGCAGCAAACCTCTTCCTAGATGTTAAAGTTAGAAGAAGGCTAGAAATTGACACAGATCACTATTTTAGTACAGGCAAAACTAAGATTTCCATCAAACTGGCTACAAAAATAAATAAATAAACAAACTAGAGAAATAAAATCTAATTACAAATAAGACTACTAAATGATTCAAGTATAAGAAATTTATGCCAACAGAGGATTAATAACTACTTAGAAAAAATACAAGAAAATGAAGACATTGAGAAAGAATGGAATAATATAAAAGAAATTATCATATCAGCAGCAGCAGCAGATGAAAGTCTAGTAACACACAAAAAATATAAAAATAAAGAATTACATATATGGGACAATTAAATAAAAACAATAATTGAAAATAAAAAGCTGGCTTTTAAAAGATGTTAAGTAGCAAAAAACAAGAAAATGAAATTGAATATAAAAAAAGACAAGCAATAGCCAAAAGAAAAACCAAAAAGAGAGACAGTGAAAGCTGGGAAAAAATTGCATCATATCTAGAATATGACATATACAAAATAAGACCCAGTGCATACAAAATACTAAAACACATGAATGGAGATATAAAAGAAACTGTAAATATAAATTGTGAAATAGATGTAAAAGAATTCTTGGATTGCTTTACAGATCTTTGAACGGATAATACTGGCATCAAAAATAATTACACCAGGAACTTACGAAATACCTGAAATGATATGATAACAATGAAAGAATTAAAGGACAACCTAAATAAAATAAAAAATGGCAAATCAGCAGGAGAAGATGGGATAAACTCTGAACTGTATGAATTTGCCAGAAAAAAATTTCATCAAAGATTACTAAAATTTTTAAATAGAATATAACAAATGGATAATACCAATAGAATGGAATACAAGCATAGTAATACTTATATTTAAAAAAGGGGATAAAACAAAACCTGCTAACTACAGAGGTATTAGTTTATTGAATACATGCTAGAAAATATATAGCAGAATACTTAATGAAAAACTAAAAATATGTACTGAAAAACTATTATTAGAATGTCAAAATGGATTCAGAAAAGGATGCTCTACAATGGATGCAGCTTTCTGTTTAAAACTACTTATAGAAAAAAGAATAGAATTTAATTTGGAAACTCATCTTTTATTTATAGATTATGAAAAAGCATTTGACAAAGTAAAAAGATATATACTGTTTGATATATAATACAAAAAATAAATATACCTAATATTTTACTACATGCAATATTGTATATATATAAAGATAATGAAATAAACACAAAATAAATGAAAGTTGTCTGAAAAACAATCTATAAACCAAGGAGTATGACAGGGATGCCCTCTGTCTCCAATATTCAATATTTACATTAATGAAATATTAATACAGTGGAACACCTTAAACAATCAAGGTATAGAAATTTCCCGGAATAACAAAATAAATATGCTGTTATTTGCAGATGATCAGGTAATAATATCAGATAAGGAAGACAATTTACAAAGAACAATATATAATTTAAATATTATAGTAGAACAGTTTGGAATGAAAATTTCCATAGATAAAACAAACAATGGCATTTTGTGGACAAACTCTAGTTAGAAGCAAAATAGTTATTAATAATAAAATAATAGAACAGATAAATACTTTCAGTTATCTTGGATGTGAAATATCATATGAAGGAGAAAAAGTCATAAAATTACAAACTTCAAACTTTTTACAGATTATATGTCTGATAAATAGAACACTCAACCCAAATATTATTATTATTATATCACACCTCCAGGGAGTCCAAAGACTCATCGAGGGAGGACATCTACTCTACAACTCTTTGTCTCACTACTCCACCAACCTTCATCTCACACCAACGCCATCTACCGCCAGCTACCACCACTAGTACTTTCACAGACAATCACAAACATCCATGCCCAGGGTGGGATTCGAACCCCGCAGCTTTTTGGCTGGAGAGCGGATGCGCTAACCACTTGGCCAACCAGTCCGGCACACACTTGAAATTATACAATACTTTAGCAGTGCCCACATTATTATATGGCAGTGAAATTTGGACAATAAACAAACAAGATAAACAAAGAATAAAAACAAGTGAAATGAGATTTATGAGAAGAACTGCAAAATACACATTATTAGATCAAAAAAGGAACGAAGACATTTTAAAAGAACTAAAAACTAAACAGTTATAAAGAAAAATGGATTGAACATGTAAAGCGAATGGCCAACACCCGACATCCTAAACAAATACTAAAATTTAAACCAATTGGAAAGAGAAGGCAGGGTAGACCTCAAAAAAGGATATTGGGATACTAAGACCGGGACAGAACAAAATATGGTCTATACCCGTATTTAGTGTTATGATGATGATGATGAGTTGTAAGCCTCTTTCATATTGCACAGATACCTTACATACCTCCTTCAATTTTGTTAGAATTGAAGGAGATATGTAAAATGATTTGATGCTAAATCAGATGGGAGACATGAGTGTACGTTATCTTCACTGTTATTCATCTATATGGATCACATTATGAAGGGATGTGGTATTAAACTTGATATCAAAGTTGGTGATGTTAATCTCAGCTGTTTACTTTATTCAGGTGATGGTATACTTTAAATAAATCTATTATGAATCTGTAGCATTCTCTGACTAAACTGAATAACTGTAATCAATTTGTAATAAATTTGGTATGAAAATCAGGCAGTAAAAAGACAAAGACACCGAAAATAGGCAGAAACATTGAAAACATCAACTGCATTCTGCATTCTAATGACCTATAGAACAAGTAAAGCACTTAGATACAATTTTTAGTGAAAATGGTAATTTAAATATTATTTCTGCTTAAATATTAAATTAAAGCAGAATTAATTTATATGGAGGGTGCTTGTCAAAGCTATATAACGGCGAGGAGACCTCCACATAGACTTTAAAGGAATGCAGAGAACTGACCAAGGCTTCTGACCTAATTTCCAATCCTCACCCTCTTGTGGTGCACCCTGTTGGGTGCACCACAAGAAGCACCACTACCTATATACTGAACGAACGAGGATGGGCTGGTAATTTGGGATTTAGCCGACCAAATTGTATTCGTATTGACTTAAACCAAAATACAAAATGATGGTACAACATGACAAAATTTCATGTTGGCTTGCACGTCGCCCTGTTCCTTGTTTTTGCCAGGGAACCAGGGTGAACAGCGAAAAGTCAGCTAATGGAATAAATCTGAAAACACACCTCAATTCAACTTCACCAGAGTAAAAGATCAGTACTATCAACATAAGAAGCCTGAATGGCAAAGAAGAAATGGAGCTAGCTGAGGAATTAGATAAGTATCAGATTGACATAATAGGGGTGACTGAAACAAAAAAGACAAAAACTGGAGAGATCTTTCTGGGCAATAAATACATAATGTTATATTCAGGCATGACAATGACAATCCAGGAAAAGAAGGAGTAGCCATAGTTTCAACACTAAATACGAGGCTAATCTTCTTGAATGGTAAGCAGTCTTAAGTAGATTGATGTAGGCAGATATGAGCATGGGGAACTGGACAATGAGATTTATTTGTGCCTATGGTCCCACAGAAGGTTTTACTAAGGTAGAAGTGGAGGAATTTTTTGAGGCTTTAGAAAAAGCAACTGACACAATGAAAAAGGAAAAGTTGGTCCTTGTTGGGGATCTAAATAGCAGAGTAGGAAATGATTGTCAGACATAGAAAAATATTTTGGGAAATTTTGGGGAAAAGAGCAAAGCTAATAATAATTGCAAATATCTGTTGGATTTCTGCTCAGGACACGGACTGGTTATTACTAACACCATATTCCAACATAAAAGTGTGCACAAATTCACATGGAGAGAAGAAGCAAGGAATAAGAAAAGTCTCAGTGACTATGTTATTGTTGATAGTGATGTTTTCTCCCCGGTGCAGGACACCAGAGTGTACAGAGGATTTGAAATAGGAAGTGATCACTATTTAGTCTTGAGCAGGATAAAATTGAATTTCATATTGAAAAGAAAGTTTTAAAGCGAATAAAAGTTGAGCAGCCCTCAGATGTGAAGTGTAGACTAAAATACACAAAGATTATTGAAGAAAAAATGAAAGAGTTTGAGAACAGGAATCAAACCTTGGAAAATCAATGGCAAGCCTTGAAGAAAACACTAATTGGTTCAGCCAGAGAGGCATGTGATGAAGTTGTCTGCAAGGATAAAAAAAAATCAGAACTCTATGGTGGACACAGGAAGTTAAAGAGGCAGTGAAGGAAAAGAAGAAAGCATATCAAAAGTTCCTGGCAAATAAGTCAGCTTGTGCTGAATTATTTGCCAGGAAAGAAAAATGTGAGAAAGCTAAACACTATGTAAAACTAGCTAAACAAAAGTCACGGGAAGCCTTTGGCAAGAACATAGAAAATAAATATCAAGAAGGTGGTAAGATATTCTGGAGGTTGTTGAAGAAGCTTAGAAATGGAGGAAAAAGTGCTGTAAAAGGAGTTAGAGATGATAAAGGTGAAATGAAAACTGGAGAAAAAGATATCCTTGAAGTATGGAGTAATTACTTTGAAAAACTGCTAAATGAAACAAGCAGTGATGACAGCACAGTGGTAAAAAACACTGACCAGGCATACAGGCAGGAATACATATCCATACTTGAAGTAGAAAAAGCCATCAAAGGCTTGAAATGTGGAAAGGCAGCAGGAGTAGATATTCGACCAGAAATGCTCAAGTATGGTGGTATAAAAGTCTTACAGTGGCTGCACTACATAGTTCAGATAGCCTGGACAGAGGGACGAATTCACAATGATTGGAGTAGTACCCATATGTAAAAAGGGAAATAAAACTGAATGTGAGAATTGCAGAGGTATATCCCTACTGAGTATTCCTGTAAGATTTATGCTAATATACTTGAGAAACGGTTGAGAAGAGTTGTGGAAAATAAGATTGGGGAAGAACAAGCTGGATTCAGGCTAAATAGAGGCTGTCAGGATCAGATCTTCATTTTACGACAAATAATTGAGATAGCATGGGAATATAACAAGGATCTCTATTTGAGTTTTGTAGATCTGGAAAAGGCATATGACAAGGTGCCAAGAGAGAAGCTGTTCAATACACTACTGTTATATGATGTCAGTGGGTTAATCAAGGGATTAAACTAAATATATAATTTAATGTCAGGTGGTAGTCACTATGAACGGAATGGCCAGAAGACGACTAAAATGAGGTGGATTGATGTAGTAATAAAAAGTGCCTTAGAAGACAGAAATGTAAGATCTGATAATATTGGAATATTTCCTCCATGTTTCCAATTTGGATTAAAGCTCTTAAAAGTTAGGAATGATGTTACATAATATCTGTACAGTCCTTGTGAGTATATGTCAGGAATTTGGCAATGATAATGATTTTGTTCTCAGAAATTGTATAATGGCTGAATGTATTTGATGAAGCAAGTTGTCAGGTAATGTATGTATTTTCACTACCTGAAAGAATGACAGATATCTGGCACTCTTTGTGTTCTATTAATAGTTTTCTCCAAGTATAGTATAGGTGTGTGTGTGTGTGTGTGTGTGAGAGAGAGAGAGAGAGAGAGACATGGTGGCAAAACCTGTAGCATACCAGTGCTGTTTGTGAACAAGAGGAATAATAATAATAATAATAAGAAGAAGAAGAAGTAATCTGTTGACCTGTTCTTTAAAAAATTGAAGGTTGTATTCTTTTGAGGAGACAGAGCAAGAGAGAGGATAGGTTGTTCTTTCCTTCCAAATTTAGTAAAGAAGTTGGATCAATTGATCTGACCAGCAGCTACTTGTTTTCAGCAGTGACCAATTCAGCAGAACATATCCATGCAATTATCTGTACAAGTTTCATAAAAGAAAAACAACATGTCTGTGAAGAAGTTGTTGTTGTTTGTGATTTTTTCTCAAAGAGGTGGTGAAGGCAATAGGATAATAGTCTGATGTCTGACTTTATTATTTCCTCCCCGCTCCCATTTTTTAATTATCTGAATGCAACTCTTTTGAAACCAGTAGAGTGGTCAGTAAATTACTCTATCTCATATTGTTCTTTCATGTGGAATAATACTGGCAAAAAAATTTCTAATATATCCTTAAACAAATCCCAACTCAATATCATCAGAGATCAAGATTAGCACTATCAACATAGAAGCATCAATAGGAAAGAAATGGAAGTAGCAGAAGAAGAATTGGATAAGTACCTGATTGACATAACAGATGTTACTGAAACAAAGAAGACAAAAATAGGTGAGATTTTTCTAACCAACAAATATAAGATATTATGTTCAGGCAGTGGCAATCATTGCAAAGAAGGAATTGTTATAGTATTCAACTCTAAATATGAGGATAATCTTGAATGGCAGGCAGTATCAATTACAATAATGTGGGCTAATATCAGAGTCAAGTCTCATTGTCCAATTACTAATGGAACAACTGGACAATGAGACTTATTTGTGCCTGTGATCCCATAGAGGGTTCTACTAAGGAAGAAGAAGAGGAATTTTTCAGGACATTAGAGAAAGCAGCTGACACAACGAAAACAGAAAAGTTGGCCCTTGTTGGAAATAGAAATATTTCCAATTATAAATGTTTGAGGAATATTTGAAAAAAAGAGCAATTCTAATAATAATGGTAGATCGGAGGAGGTACCCAAGAATAACCAGAATCTGAACTTGTTGTGAACACATTTTCTAGTTACGGATGATGCTACTAGGCATTGTGAGTATTCAGTTTTCCATGCTAGTCTGGTAAGTGGCATCATCTTGTGTTAACTGGTTCATTGTTCTGGCTGCTTTTTTGTTAGTGCTTACAAGCAAGTTTGGTGATGTTGTGATGGCTGACTCCAAGGAACAGAGAATATGTGTGAAATTTGTTTTCTTTGGGTAAAACTGCAGCTGAAACTGTTGTTATGCTTCAGCAAGCCTTTAAGGATGACACTTTAGGTAAAATGCAGATCTATGAGTGGTTTTCTGTTTCAAAAAAGGGGACATATCAATTTAAGACAACCACAATCTGGCTGACCTTTGACAAGCAGAAATGATGAAAACATTGAAAAGGTTTGTCAAGTAAACAATGAAGTTTTCGAAAGACCATTGAGCAAATTTCTGAGGAGACGAATTTGTAAATAGACAAACAGTAAGTGGAGTTTGTGTTGGTGAATTTTAACAGAAGATTTGCAGATTAAATGTGTCCTTCTAAATTTGTGTCTTGTTTACTCATACAGGTTCAAAAAAAAAAAAAACCCTCTCTCTGTGCGACTTGTTTTAATTCCCACAGATAAAAAAAAAAAATAATGAAAGGGAAAGGGCAGCGATTCATTGATGTGGATGAAGTGGAGGCCATAAACAGTATTCCAGTTGAACAGTTCCAGAACTGTTTCCAGCAGTGTGGAAAAAAAACATTGGGACAAGGACATTTACTCACATGGAGAGTACTTTGAAGGAGACTAGAATATGGTATTATAAACTTTAATAACATTTTTTTAAAAAAATAATTTTGGTTATTTTTGGGTACCCTCCTCTTAACTGCTACATTTCTTCTTAAGACATGGACTACTTATTACTAACACCATATTCCAACATAAAAATGTGCACAAATTCACGTGGAGAGAAAGGATGCAAGGGGAATAAGAAAAGTCTCATCGAATACATTATTGTTGAGTGATATTTTCCCGCTTGTTCAGAATGCAAGAGTATACAGAGCATTTGAAATTGGAAGTGATCACCATTTTTTCTAGTGTTGAGCAGGATAAAATTTCCTGCTTTCTTGTTAACATGTATGCAAGTATACTTGAATAACAGCTAAGACAAATTGTAGAAGTGAAGCTTGGAGAAGAACAAGCTGGATTCAGATCAAACAGAAGTTGTCAGGATCAGATTTTCACTCTAAGACAGTAGTTGAGAAATCATGGGAATATAACAACGATTGTAGATTTGGAAAAGGCATATGACAAGATGCTTATATTTCAGTTGCAAATCAGCTTAGAATTGAAAGAGGTATAGGAAGATAGTTTGGTGTTATATCAGGTGTGAGACAAGGATGTACATTATCCCACCTGTGTTATTCATCATCTATATGAATTGCATTATGAAGGAAAGTGGTATAGAACCTTATATCAAAATTGGAGATGTTAATCTCAGTTCTTTGCTTTATTTATGCAGATGATGTTATACTTCTAAGTAAATCCAATACAAGCCTGCAGGATAACTGAATTAAATTGAAAAACTGCCATACTAAATTTGGTATGAAAATCATTATCAAAAAGATGAAGACAATGAAAATAGGCAGAAACATTGAAAATATCAACTGCATCCTGAATGGAGAACTTACAGAACAAGTAAAACTCAGCTATTTAAGTATAATTTTTAGTGAAGATGGCAAATTACATTTGGAAATAGATAGCATGAATTGAATAAATTTATATGAAATAAGAGAGAAATTAGTCAAATCACTAATTAGCTGTATACAAGGCATTTAAAGCAATTTTAACTTCTGGATCCGAGAGCTAGGTTAGAAATAAAACTCTTGATCAAGGACTGGAGACCACAGTTATGGGGATCCTGAGGAAGATTAGGGGGACTGAATAGATGGTATCATTATCAGTATCATATTAAAAATAAGGATATTAGGACAGAACTTGGCATTTTTAGCTTTCAGGAATGTTTTAGCAGAGCTAATCTCAGGTATTACGGTCACTTAACTAGAATTGAAGAGGAAAGGTTAGCAAAACAGTGTTCTTTACTAAGATGGCAGGAAAAAGACCCAGAGGAATACCAAGATGTAGGTGGATTGATACAAAAAATAATAAAATTGAGTAAAAAATACCTTAGAAGACAGAAAAATAAGATCTAATAATATTGGAATGTTGACAGATAACAGGTTTATTTGGCAGAAAATTGTCAATAGAAAGGTACTAACAATGTAACTTTTCATGTAGTACTTTCATGATATCCCATCTCCCCAGTGAGGGTATATATTTTGAATTTGATGATGACGTTGTTCATGATGAAGATGTATCCTCTATTCACAGAAGCCTATGCAACGATGACTAATTGCCAGTCACATTAGCTATGTGAAGACCATCTCCACTGTTCAACCAGCATTTTATGTATTTAACTCCAATTGTGTGAATGCCTTTATGTGCGTGGGGGGGGGGGGTGCGAGATTATCTAATCAGGTAAAGGTTAGATAATCTTGTAAACAAGAAAGGTTGCAAATAACTTTGCAACCTTTCTTGTGTGGGATTCACATTAAGAAAAGTTTATAGTTATTGCTATTTTTTTTTTTTTTAAACAGAATAATTTTTATTGCCTAAATTATACAAAATGATATGAAATGATTCATGTTAAAATCATCATCATAATTATTATTAACTTGAATGGATACATATCATTTTCAAATGTTTAAATGTAAACATAAGGATTAAAAAATTGCTTCTGTTTTTAAATAATCGAGGATGTACATTTCCTGTTACCTTTTTTATTATTAATTTCAGTTACATTCTTTCCTTTTGCTCTGTCCAAATGTTGTGTACTTGGATATATCCTATACTAACATAAACGATGCAGCTTTTAAAGGGTAAGTAGTAGTTTGAATATGTTTACACCAGAATTTATGTGTGTTGTTTTATGTTCTATATTTATATTCTATATTTTATTCTATTTTTGTTTTATAAATATAAATCTGTTGCATTTTTAAGCTGAAGCAAAAGCTGAATTTCTTCTGAATGATATATATATATATATGATGACTTGTAGTGTTGACTCTGAATTGGGATATGTTCATGCTTTTTATATACTGACTGAGATCCGAGAATTAGAATAAATAATGAAATTTATTAAAATAAGCAACATGTTTCATCAGGGTGGCCGAATTCTTCAGGCGTGATAGAACATAGAAAGCCAATAAAAAACACTTTAATGAAACATCGAGTCACTCTAAAACCATAAATTATAAAAATATAAAATCAACTATAAACTACAGTTATTTTGAACTGGAGCTACATTTCGGGTTAAAGTTCTATTGTTAGAAACTTGTGCGCATGTAATTTCACGAGTGTGCCAATATCTGACAGCAGAGCTAAAAGTCAGGCAAATTATAGCTGAGGTTACTGTTTATATGAGGAGGGGTCCATGACAATCTCTTTAGACTAGATTATGCAGCGTTCTACCTCATGTAGCATATGTGCAGGTTTGAAGTTTTTGTCCAGTTTATCTCATGTTGGCGGCCTTCATTATTTGTGTTAACCGAAAACAGGACATGGCTTGAGAGGGCACTAGCTCTAGTTCTTTTGTAAGCGATGTCTCTTTGGTGTTCCTCGAGACGTAGGAGGATGGACTTTTCCATTTATCCATAGTATGATTTCCTGCAGTCACATGTGATTTTGTACACACCTGGGAATTATTATTACCACGGGCTACTCCAGGAGTCCTTAGACTCATCGAGGGAGGCCCTAAACATCATGTTCACACAGCTGTTCAACATTCTCACAGTATCTATCATACCTTGCCTTGAACTCGCTCACTGTCATAGCACCCACAACAGACTCTGGCAGCTTATTCCACTCATTTACCACTCTAAAAGTAAAGAACCCAGCTCTAACACCCCTGCTAACCACGCTCTTGCCCAGCTTCCATGGGTGTCCCCTAGTTCTCCCACCACCAGTCCTGATCTCAAAAATATCATCTGAGTTAATCCTATAGAATCCTTTTAGCAATTTGAATGTCTCAATCATATCTCCCCTTTTTCGCCTATCAACTAGTTTCTGCAACCCACAAATCTTCAACCTGTTCTCATATGGTGCATTCCATAGACCTGCTATCATCTTAGTCACTCGCCTCTGGATCCTCTCAACCTCCTCCCCATCAAGAAGGAACCGAGGTGACCAAATCTGGGCACAGTAGTCGAGATGAGGTCTTATCAGGGCTCGGTACAGAGGTACAATAACTTGTTTTTCTCTGCTCGTCAAGGTATTTTTCAACAACCAAGTGAGTTGATGAGCTGATTTAGCTACTTTCGCAATGTGCCCCCTAAACTTCATCTCCCTATCCACCAACACTCCCAAGTCCCTGGCCTCATCAATCTCTTGGAGTACAGTTCCACCAATGTGGTATACTGCTGCTAATCTTTTCACTCCGAAATGCATAACCTTACATTTTGTCACATTAAATTGACATCCATTCTCCTTAGTCCAGAACTCCAATCTATCTAAGTCATCTTGCAAGACTTTGACATCTTCTGCATTCACTATCGCCCTACCCAACTTTGCATCATCAGCGAACAAATGAACTGTCCCACTTAGACCATTCCCTATATTGTTAATGAACAGATTAAACAGCAGTGGTCCAAGAACAGAACCCTGTGGCACACCACTAATCACAGGCCGTTTTTTGGACTCTACTCATGAATAAACTACTCTTTGATATCTCTCCATCAACCACCCAGCTATCCATCTCACCAACCCTATATCCATTCCCATATGTTGTAGTTTACGGATTAGAATTCCATGTGGTATCCTGTCAAACGCCTTTGCCAGGTCCAGCAGTATCACTGTAAACCCATTTCCCTTATCCAGTTCAGCCGTCACCCTGTTATAAAACTTGAGCAAGTTACTGAGGCATGATCTACCCTTCACAAAGCCATGCTGTCCTCTGTACAGTATCTCATTTTTATCAATCCATTCCTGTATTTTTCCCTTGACTACTTTCTCCAAGACCTTGACAACGACTCCTGATATGCTGATCGGTCGGTAATTTGCAACCATAGTCTTGGATCCTCCTTTATGCAGTGGAACTATTTTCCCCTCTTTCCACGCCTTCGGGACTAAGCCAGACCTGAGACTCAGATTAAACAACATGGTCAAGGGCACTGATAATTCATTAGCCGCTTCATGCAAGACCCGTGCTGGTATACCATCCAATCCCACAGATGTATTCACATTAAGGTTCTGTAATAGACTATTCACCTCCACTTCATTCATCACAATTCCCATATAAACTAATGGTTCCTTCATTTTTTCAACGTCACCACCTGGATGATATACTTTTGCAAAGTGCGCGCTCAGTAACTCCACTATATCGACTGGTTCGGTGACCTCTTTACCATCGTCATTCCTTAAAATCATTTTGCCATGTACAGTTTTTTTTCTTGCTTGCAGCATATTGAAAGAACTGTTTCGGATTCTCTTGTGCTTGCATAGCTAGTTTCCTTTCATAATCGGCTTTTGCTGTTTTTACCACACTCGTTACCCTTCTGACCTGCACTTTATACCATTCGTGTGCCTGCAGTCACCCCCTTTCTTTAAATTTCCTCCACAGTTGTTTCTTTTTTTGCAGCTCAAGCTTAATGGTGTTATTCATCCATTTTACTCCTACTTGTTTTACTATTCGGACCCTAGGTATACAATCAGCCATAACCTCTTGTAAATGCTCTTTGATCACTTCCCATGCTCTATCGACGTCCAGCCCTTGCAGTTGTACATGCCATGGCACTGATCCAAGCAATCTCCTAAGCTTGTCATACTTGCCAACACGGTAATTCCACATATGCCCTGTCTTAATCACAAATTTCACACCTTTAGCCACCTCCCAGGTCAAGACCTTATGATCACTCTCACCAATAGGTGGCAACATGGTCATATTCACTACAGTCAAATTCTCAGATACTATTACCAGGTCAAGCACTCTCACACCCCTAGTATTTTCAATTACATGCTGCTTCAGATAGTTATCCCTTAATAATTGAATAAAATCCATTTCCTTCCTCACATGTGTCCTCTCCTCCTTCCAATCAATGTTACCATAGTTGAAATCCCCCATAATAATTACCCTCCTTCCACTCATTTCATCAATTTGTTTATGCATACCATCTCCACCATCTATTCCATCACCTGGTCTATAGCAGCACCCAACTGTATATTTTATTCTGCCAGTATCAATCTCACACCAAATAGCCTCAAATGAGCTCCTTTCACTATCCTGCAATACTTCAATTCTCCTTGGCTGCAGTTCATCAGCTATCATCAATAACACCCCTCCCCCAATTTTATTCTCTCTGTCCCTCCTAAACATACTATAACCTACACATTCTATCCCACTAACTATATCATCTTCTGTCAGCCATGTTTCACTAATGCCAATAACCTGTGGCCAGGAAGAGCCAATCAAGGCCAAAAATTCTTCCTTCTTGTTCCTAATACTCCTGGCATTAGTATACATGAATTGCAGTGTTCCCTTTGTCCCACCCCTATCTTGATGCGTTATTCTAAATATCCCATTCCCATTTTTTGTCCTTATTGCTGGCTCAGGTACATTATATACATTTTTACACTCAACTATCTCACTGATGTCTGGATATCCACTTTCCCCCCTCCTTGGTAGTTCTAGTTTCCCTGGTTCTGCACATCCATTTTCACTTCATTCAGCAACACTTTTTCCAGTCTCCGCACACCAAGTCCATTCAAATGCAGTCCATCCATCTTGTATAAGTCCTTTCGCCCATCAAACTCATTCCACACATCCACAAATTCCACACCACACCGTCCGCATAACCTGCGCATAATATCATTCGCGATTATGGCCCTCCTTCTAAACTCCTCTCTGTCATACCGCGGTAACAGACTCACCATCCTAACTCTGTCACTCTTTTCTTTCGCTACCTTTAACAATACTTTCAAGTCCTCTCTCATAAAAAAATTATCACCTTTCAATTCATTCGTACCAGCCACAATTGTTATTTCTTTCACCCTCTGTTTTTGCACTCTAATGCTCCCACTTACATCCTTAAATTTCGCACCCGGCAAGTACGATTTAGTTACACTCCCATCTATTACTCCTCTTAATAACGAGTCACCATACAATACTCTCTCCTTCATTTCGGAAACTCGCGCACGCTGTTTATTTCCGTTAGCCGAATCACTCTGGAAAGAGTTTTGCAGGTGCTCTAATTGCCGCTGCGCATCTTGTATCACTGCGCGCAGCCTAGCGATCTCACTTCCTACAAATAATTCCTCATTTTTTTTATCATTCAAACCATTTTCTCTTTCTGTATAATTGCTCTCAATCTTTCTTAGATCACCGCTCACATTGCCATCTTGTACACCGCAATTCCCTATCGAGCCACTATTTTCACTCGCATTCTGGCTTTCTTCGACCATAACTGTCTCACAACCTGACACATACTTCGACTCCTCACTTTGCATACACTTTCTACACATTCTCCCACCACTATCACTTTCAACCCATACTCCAGACTCATTCGGGAATGCATACATTCCACACACATCACACCGGACAAACTCTCTCACACTACAGTTTTTGAACAATGGCGTCGTATTTTTGGACGCCATTATCTTACGTCGCATTGGCGCCATATTCAAATATATGAAACGTATCGTTAAAGACTAAATTAATTTACGGAATTTACACCAAAATCACACAGACACAACAAGCTACCAAATTTAGACAATATTAAGTTATGATTTTTAACATTTATTCTAATTTCCATTCAAAATTGTACTTAGCTTTCGGGAGCTCCCTGAAAATACGACCGTTCCCCTGGCACTCTCCTGTAGATGGTTGTGATGAATTGTAGATGGTTGTGAGCTTGTTTGTGATTACTTAAACTTGATCTTAGTTTGGGAAGAGCAGAGAAGCAATTTTTTATGTTAAACTTTCTTAAATTTCTACTCAGTTTCTTGGAGAGCATGCTGATGTATGGCAAGGAGATATAGCCTTTGGGGTCGTCCTGTATTTCTGTGTTGTGTTTGTGATTGCTTGAACTTGATCTTAGTTTGGGAAGAGCAGAGAAGCAATTTTTTATGTTAAACTTTCTTAAATTTCTACTCAGTTTCTTGGAGAGCATGCTGATGTATGGCAAGGAGATATAGCCTTTGGGGTCATCCTGTATTTCTATGTTGTTTTGTTGATGGACATCCAGCATTACTACGTTGTTTTGTTGACAGTGGTATGGTTGTTTATTGATACTTTTTGAAGAGTAGCCATTGTTTTTGAAAGTCCTTTTAAGATGTTGTAGCTCATTTTTTAGTTCCTCTTCACCTGACAGTACAGATCTAGCATGAAACGCTAGAGTTGGGATGATACCCATCTTCTGTGCCGGATAGTGATGTGCGGACACATGCAGATACTGTCTGTGTGTGTATGTTTTCTAAAGATGGAGATTTTTATAGACTCGGGAGTTTTACTAAGTTTAACGTCCAGGAAACATAGAGATCCATTTTCTTCCATCTCCATGATTAATTTGATGTCTTGATGGAAGTTGTTTAAGTGAATGAGAAAAGTGTGAAGATTCTCAATACCGTGTTCCCAGATGAGGAATATGTCATCCACATATTAGCAATGGCCACCCCCCTCTCTCCAATACTAGCGAATATCTTTTTTGAAGACTTTGAACAAAAGGCAATCTCCTCTTCTACTTTTAAGCCAATAATTTGGCTTAGATATGTGGATGACATATTCCTCATCTAGGAACACGGTATTGAGAATCTTCACACTTTTCTCATTCACTTAAACAACTTCCATCAAGACATCAAATTAACCATGGAGATGGAAGAAAATGCTTTGTTTCCTGGACGTTAAACTTACTAAAACTCCTGAGTCCATAAAAATCTCCATCTTTAGAAAACATACACACACCGACAGATACCTGCATGCATCCTCACATTACTATCTGGCCCAGAAGATTGGTATCATCTCAACTCTAGCGCATTGTGCTAGATCTGTACTGTCAGATGAAGAGGAACTAAAAAAAAACGAGCTACAACATCTTAAAAGGACCTTCAGGAACAATGGCTACTCTTCAAAAATTATCAATAAACAACGTAGAAATACAGGACGACCCAAAGGCTATATCTCCTTGTCATACATCAGCATGCTCTCCAAGAAACTGAGTAGAATTTTAAGAAAGTTTAACATAAAAACGTGCTTCTCCACTCTTCCCAAACTAAGATCAAGTTTAAGCAATCACAAACAAGCTCACAACCATCTACAATTCCCTGGTGTGTACAAAATCACACATGACTGCGGGAAATCATACTATGGATAAACGGAAAAGTCCATCCTCCTATGTCTCGAGGAACACCAAAGAGACATCGCTTACAAAAGAACTAGAGCTAGTGCCCTCTCAGGCCATGTCCTGTTTTCAGTTAACACAAATAATGAAGGCCGCCAACATGAGATAAACTGGACAACAACTTCAAACCTGCACATATGCCACATGAGGTAGAACGCTGCATAATCGAGTCTAAAGAGATTGTCATGGACCCCTCCTCATATAAACAGTAACCTCAGCTATAATTTGCCTGACTTTTAGCTCTGCTGTCAGATATTGGCACACTTGTGAAATTACACGTGCACAGGTTTCTAACAATAGAACTTTAACACGAACTGTAGCTCCAGTTCAAAATAACTGTAGTTTATAGTTGATTTTATATTTTTATAATTTATGGTTTTAGAGTGACTCAATGTTTCATTACAGTGTTTTTATTGGCTTTCTATGTTCTATCACGCCTGAAGAATTCGGCCACCCTGATGAAACATGTTGTGTATTTTAATAAATTTCATTATTTATTCTAATTCTCAGATCTCAGTCAGTATATAAAAAGCATGAATATATATATATATATATATATATATATATATATCATTGGCATTGCATGCCCATTTAGGCTGAGTGTGCTGTTACGTGACATATGCAACATGTGATTGCATTTTTATTGATGTGTGAAAGTTTTAAGAGTGCATAACTCATCAGCGCTCATCTTAATTGGTCCAATGCAATTAATTGTAGGATAACTTTGGATACTTTAATTTATTAATTAATATAATTTTAAATATGGAAAGCACAAAGGTCAAATGAACAACAGCTATGATTCACACACACCTATTATTTTGGTAGCATTTTCCCCGTGAAGGATAAGAATTTGTTGTTTTAAGGATACTTGCGACATAAGACTGAATGATATAATCACGTAATCACAAGAAAGATATTTATTTAACCAAATATTTCGGTCTGGAAATAGCAGACCATCGTCGGTGGTATTACAAGAACAGTTTAAAAAAAATATACAAGCTAGAATACTAACAATAGATCGTTGAAATTAGAACATGTCGCGTGATGTTATATCACTAAGTATGAAACGAAATATTTTGAAGTAGAAACATGATTGAATTTGCTATAAAAAAAAAAAAAAAAAAAAAAAAAAAAAAAAAAAAATCAAGATTACTCATTAATTTTTTTTTTTTTTTTTTTTTTTTTTTTTTTATAGCAAATTCAATCATGTTTCTACTTCAAAATATTTCGTTTCATACTTAGTGATATAACATCACGCGACATGTTCTAATTTCAACGATCTATTGTTAGTATTCTAGCTTGTATATTTTTTTTAAACTGTTCTTGTAATACCACCGACGATGGTCTGCTATTTCCAGACCGAAATATTTGGTTAAATAAATATCTTTCTTGTGATTACGTGATTATATCATTCATTCACACACACCGTTTATGGTGTGAGATTAGATTATCATTGGCAAATTCTAAAGTGAGACATGCATAATTTGAAGTTGATATGATTTTTAAATACAGCCATATAATACGCACAGAAATTGGAAAAAGTAATAATTTGAGAAATTATTATTTTTCTGGATTGAATCAAAGAAAAATTGAAATAACTCTTTTTACTTACTTATTATACGCAGGTTCCAACCTCATTTAACTATAATCATACAATATGCGAAAGCTCTGGCAGAAAACAAGACATTCAGTTCATCATCAACACTATTTCCCATTGTCAGTATGGGCAAAAAAAAGTTATAAATTATTTATAGAAATTATAAATATGTAATAAAAGTTAGATATGGCTAAAACGACCTCATCTACTTTCTATATGGGAATAAAAGGTGCTGATTTGATTTTTTGATTAATAACTTGTATATGTCGGTGTCTTATATGTCAATTTACACACGTAAATCAGAGTAAACAGCAACTGATGGCAAATGATAACATTCAATTGATTGCTTCACTCAGTAACTAATCACAGACACTGATGACTTCTGGGTACTATTGTCTAGGTACACCCTGCCTCTCTTTCCGGGCCATTTAAAAACCACTGTAACGCTAAGAATTTGACATGCTACACCATCTGTTCATCTGTTTAAAGGGCTCAAAGGTATCTGTATTTGTGACCACACACCTGGGCTATTAAAAGAAATGTGATGCACTGTTTATGTGTTTAAAAGTGTCCTCTTCATTAATTATTAGTATATTGTGTTTAATTTTAGGAATCACATGAAGCCAGGAAACAATTAGGGAGTCTTTAACAGGAATAAATGCAAAAGTATAATATTCATGACATTGCTATTTCATGGGTGTATACTGCACACCTGGCACATCCAGAATATTCACTCCTGATATATAGATTTGTAATATTTTAAATATCAGTTTCAGAATTCGAAAGAAAATAATATAGAAATACATAAATAATAATATTAGTTATAGATGTCCCACAGTATATTATTTAATTAAAATTATGCATTATTTGATATATATAATGTGACTTTAGAAATGAATGAATGTAAGCATTGTTGTTAAGATCACATATCATAATTTTAGATCTCACTATCATGATTTGAAATATTAGCTTCTAAGTGCAAAAGAAGTACTTTCCTTACTTTTTTTCATTATAAACTAACTTAACCAATAAAGGTTAGGTTAGTTTATAATGATTTCCAACGGATAAAGGTTAGGTTAGTTTATAATGATTTTCAACTGATAAAGATTAGGTTAGGTTAGTTTATAATGATTTCTGATTTCATTGAGTGCAAAAGAAGTACTTTCCTTACTTTTTTCATTATAAACTAACCTAACCTAAGCTGTTATAATTTCTATTGAGAATGAAAACCTATATATAAAAGTATAAACATGTTTTTATTACATTTACCAGACTTCTCTAGGAATTATTCACTTTAACTGGTTAAAGTGATTAATTCTCATAAATTATTCACTTTAACCGTAACATGTATATATATATATATAATTTTTTTTTTTCAACTTTTATTTTATTTTATTATCGCTAGAGGTCAGGCTAAGAAAAAGATTAATTAACAGTGTAGATTTAATTTACCAGTACAGAGTGCAAGAGCATGTAGCTTGGTTCCCTATACACATGTATCCTTCTGATGATGACCTCAATCAGAAGGAGAGACCCTCAGGGGTCGAAACGTCAAATTGTTATTTTGTTAATAATAAATAATAAAATAATCATTTCAACATGTGTTTTGTGTCCCTAAATTCAGAAATATAAATGCTGATCACTGTATAACCTTAAAAGAGTTATTTCAATAAATGTTATTTCAAACCATCATTCTTTTTCATAAATATTTAACAAATTGATTTCACTGCAAGGTTTGGAAAATAGCATTAAAATAATTCTACCTTGCTTTCAGTAATAAATTATTGCTAAGGATCCAATGTCACAATTTGAAATAAATGAAATATATGAATTTCCACTGTGAAATAAAAATGAATTTCCACTGTGAAATAAAAATGAATTTCCAGTGTGAAATTCATTTTTATATCTCTAAGGAACATCATAATCAGATTTTTGATATGCACCTTTTGGGGATGTGTAAATACTGTAATAGTACTATGTGATTAGGTTTCCATTATTACTAAGGACCTGTCAGCAATTTTTCTCCAGATTTTTTTTATCAGAGCCTCCTTAGCTCAGTTGTTAGATGAAGCCCTTTGGTCAGAAAGCTGCATGAATAGTGGATATGTAATAATATGGTAGTACTTTGTTCTCTGTATATCTTAGCCATTGTTAATAATATGGGAGGACTCTTCTCTCAGTATATAATATATCTTATATCTTAGCTTATGTTTCTTTAACTTATTGTTCTACCTTAAGTATCATTTTTCTTGCCTGGGATCTCAAGATATTTATTTGATTGAAGACTGCGCCTCTGAAATTCCCCTTACAGGTAAAAGAAAGTTTTTATACCCTAGTAGATCAATTAATCACTTATGTCCTATTTTAGCCAAGGTTTGCAGTCATGGCAAAATTTACTAATAAATCACTAATAATCATTGGGGTTCCTCTATCAGGTCCGAAATAGTGTTTTTTTGATCAGTGCATTGCAAAAAGATTGAATCGAACAACTATTTTTATCAACAATAACAACAAGTTTAATTTCTGATCAAATAATTATACATGTCACTTGAAATCACAAGATTCATTTATGAAAGGTAATTCTTAGTCTTTCTCAATCACTCAACTTGGTTTCTATTAAATTCTCTCGCACTTACTTAGTTGGACCTTCAACAAGCATACTTTATAATACAAATATCAGGAAGTTATACCTATAACATGAAATCGTTAGTTGCGCTTGACATTCCTAATTTAGCATCAATCAAAATACAACATACATGTATACAAATATATCTTTCAGAATCTCATTCCTTTCAAACACTTAATCATAATCTAGGCAATTATATTTATACAGTTCACCTCATTGAGTTTCAAACATTCCAATGATACGATAGCAGGAACATACTCTATCACAAAATTCAATCATAAGTACACATATAATCAATTAAAGAAATTTCAATAGCTCAATCTTTTCTCCAAGGGAAATTAACTCCGCTCATGCTTCACTCATTTACGATTACACACATTTATGAGAAATATTAACACTCTAAATACTATCTCCTTAAACTAGTCAATTTAGCTGTTCAATAGGGAATTCTCTCTTTATTCACAAACAATAAATGAATGTATAGACTCACATGGGTCTCTTCCTATCTTACGTGTGTAATTCAATTGTAAGTACGCCTATAATTCATTAAAGAATTTTCAACAGCTCAACGTTTTCTCCAAAGGAAATTAACTGCGCTCATACTTCACTCATTTTGCGATTACACACATTTGCTCTAAATACTGTCTCTTTAAACTAGACAATTTAACTGTGCGATGGGGAATTCTTTCTTAATTCATAAACAATAAATGAATATGTAGACTCACATGGGTCTCTTCCTATCTTGTATGTATCTTCCATTCTTCTTTCCTTATTCCGGCGCATGAGTGGATTTCTCTCCTTCGTTTCGTGTTTTGAAATTCTCCTTGAAGCGACACCGGGCACCGATGAACAGGCGGGATATAGGGTAGGCGTTCCGGCATCTTGAACTGCCCGGCAAAGGATTTGTTCCGGTCACAGCCGAAGATATCCAGAGGCAATAGTTAAGGAGAAATCTTGCCATAAAGGTCCTGTACTTATTCGACTACAGGACCTTTACAGCAAGATCTCTCCTTAACTATCGCCTCTGGATATCTTCAGCTGTGACTGGAACGACATCGGTGGATGGATCTCTCCACCCTTCTTCCCTCCGGAACTTACACCTCAGGTCCTCTCTCGTGGATGGTTCATTCAGGATGAAGAAAAGGAAGCCCTTCTCTTCTTTGAACCGGCCATTTTATACACCAGATTCCCCGCACCTTTGATTAAGTTTTTGGGACCCCTAGTGTCCCCGTGCGAGTCTTGCTAGTAGTTTGGAGAACCCTGTATAATGTTTCTAAAAAATTCACTGATAATCTTACTTCCTCCCTTTATTGCCTTAATCTTGCCTAAGGGCCTTTCTTTTTGATTCGCGCCGTGCCCTTTCAATATTGACCTTGAAGGTCACCTGCGACGGGTCTTGCAAAGAATCTTCAAAAGACATGCAGAATTGCAGACAATGCTCTTGGTTTCAATACGTCTACATCCCTTCTTAAATAATGAGTGAGTTAATTCCCTTTGGGCTTATTTTGTTTTTTATACAGATGGCTTTACATAGAGAACTAAAATATACATTTTTACAAGAAAATTTAGGTGAATTCCTAATGTAAAAAGTCGATGTTTTTTGATAATTTATTTTGGCAGCATCGAATTTTTACAAATATTCGATTATTCCCATCAGTGATGTGAGGAACTTTTACCTGGTCTCTTTTGATGAAAGATGAGTTAACCGGTCTCATATGGAGGTAGGGAGGGGGGGGGGATTAACCTGGAAACTCTGGTTTTTCTTCCCCTAGAACAGGCAAACTGGCCCCAAGAACACAAGCATCTACAGACATAGGACACACTGGGAGGCATAGGGCCAACCACCTTATCCTCAAGACAGTTGCAGTTGTAAGAATAAAAAAATCTCGACACTGTAAAGGGTAGAAGATGAGGATTAAGAAAGAAAGAAATATTCTATCAATTGTCGACACTCCAATATTATCATGATGTAAAAATAATCATAATTAAAATTCTGAATATTTTTACGAATTGTTTATGTTAAAATGTTTATTAGTTTTAGTTTCATAACATGCATTGTTGGCACTTGCGATGTGCCCGTTATTGAAATTGTTTTGTCAAATATGATATGTAAAGAAGTTAAAAAATTGATGTACTTACTATATTTGATATTTGTATTACTTACAAGAATTTTATTGTAATTTAAAATTAAGTTTTGTGTTTTTTTATGAAGACATTCTCTCTTGTCGCTAACGGAGACAACGTGTCAGCCATTAATTATAGCTAACTTCTTGCTTACCAGTTTCATGGAGTGCACATGCTCGCCGAGAAGTTTGATGTGTGATTGACAGCTGACAAGTTCGGTATCGAAGCAATGAGAGAGTAAACAGGATGGTGTTCGGAAGGATTTAGAACACAGGCCGGCAGACATTTAGATTCAGAGGAACTTGAGTTTTTTTTTTTTTTTATGTGACAGCCGGAAGAAAATTAATAGTATATTCCGAAAAAGGAATCGTGGAACTATTAAGTTTCAAAGTGGAATTAGTATGTAGATAAATAAAAGAAAATATTGCTATATGCGTTTTAAACGGAATATTGGAGGAAACACTAATTGAAAGATTTATAGGAGATTCCGAAAAGGAAATCGTAGAACTGTAAGTTTTTTTTAATTGGAAGAGTTAAGACTGTCAATAAGCATTTAGTGAATAAAAGAAGAATTTGCTCTTTATGTTCTAAAGGAATGTTTGAGAAAACTCTGATTAGGAAGTTTCCTCTGTATTAAGGATGCTGGATCTGACTATTATTTCTACTGAAGAAAAGAGACAGAATTAAGTTCGGAAGAATTAATGTGTGCTACACGAGTGATGAGAGAAAGGATCCTGTAAAAATGAAGAATAGATTAATTTGTAGTTAGTTATGTAATATTGTTTGAAGTGTATATATATATATATTGTTTTTGTTTTATTAAATATGTTTATTTTGTATTTGGTCTTGAGTCAGTGATTATTTGGATTCTGAAAGAAAGAGTTAAGATCATTGCACCAATTGGAGTGAACCCTTGTGCATATAATAATATGCACAAGGGTTCACTTGTGCATATTATTATATGCACAAGGGTTCACTTGTGCATATAATAATATATAGGTACACTCGGAAATAAAAAAAAAATTGTTAGAAACAAAGATCATCTCTATGGTAGGATTAATAATATGATAATATCTATGAATCTTCTCTATATAAAAATCCACTAATTATTAACAATCTTATATTTCTGGATTGACACTTCTAACTGCATCCATCCATCTGGATCATGGTTTTCCTCTGGGTCAAGAAAGGAGGAGGAGCAGCACTTCTCCTCCCGTCTTGTCCTTTTTATCCTTGCAAAAAATACTCTATCCTTCCATTTTTATTCCCATTAGGATATCATCTTCATTCAACCATGTTTCACTTAATTCAATGATTTTGGGGGAATAAACTCAATTAGTGAAACCGTTTCATTTCCTTTATTTCTGATACCGCTTGCATTTGTAAACAAACACAGCAGTTCATTTTTAGATCTATAGTCTTTCCAAACTTGTTTGTTGTGATTTCCTCACCACACCTGTCCTTGCCAAATCATCTTTATCACTGGTTACCACATGTATCCATTAGTGTCTCAACTTTTCCAACTACATTGCAATATACTACATCTCCACACACACACACACAATTTGATTGTTACTTTCAACATCCTCTCTCTCTCTGCCCCCCCCCCCACATTTACCTGTTCCTCTTGCATTCCCATTCTTTCTTCATCTCTGATGCTACTACTGTTTCCATTGCCAAGCACTTCAGTCTCTTCCATACAACTCTCGTGATCTTTCACCTTACCTGTCTCTGTTTCTTGCTTGTATCACACACAGCACTTCCATCTAGCAACACTTTCTCCAGTGCACTCACTTCAAAGCCATTCAAATGTAATCCGTCACACTTGTATAATTTCATTCTTCCCTCAAACACATGCTATACATCCACAAATTGTGCTTGCTTCTCATCACAGAGCTCTGAATAGTGAACATGATTCTTGCTCTCTATCTCAACTCATCATTATCATACTTTGGCAACACACTGACAACCTCTCCTACTACACTGTTATCTTTTACTGTTCTCGATAACCTCCTGATATCCACCCTTACATGCTCCTTATGTTCACTTAGATCATTTGTCCTCACACCCACCACTAATTCTCTTGCTCATTTCTTCCTCAAGTCCAATGCCTGGATTATCTCACTCATTCTCCCTCCTGAATAGCAGACCTTATGGATTCTCTCATTAACTAATCCTCTAACTCTGGAATTTCCATACACTGCTGTCATGAAATTGCTCGCTGCCTCTTTTATCTTTTTTCTTTCATTCTATTCTTTTTGCTCATTTTCATTAGTTTCCACTAAGCATCTGATATTATTCTGCATATTCCTCATTTCATTTTCTATTTTTTAATGACTGTTTAATATCATCAAATCTTTCATTCCAGCAATTTCACTCTCTGTCACTCCCATACCCTCACTGTCTCTTATTCTGCTGCACCTTATTTGTGTTTCGTCATTTATACTTCCTTTCATTCTCTTATCACTAACTTTTGCTTCTACATTCTTGCGTTCTTTCACTCCCTCGGTTTCAGTAGTTTTTGTTTCATTTCCATTTCTTTCATTTATGCCATCTCACGAACTCGTGTTCTAATAATATATCACTTCCCACAAATCCACACTTTCTCTCTTCTCTTGTTCATTCTCTCCATAAATGCATACATATTACACTCATGATATCGAATCATTTTGTTAAACCTATGTCATTAATGCTATCTGATTTTTGCAGTGCTTACCTAGTCGCACTGGTTGACCTCACAAGTACTACCATTGTGTTCTGTTTAAATAAAGAAATTTGAATTAATAAATCACACAGACATTACCAAAAATAAACAGCACAACACCAAAATTCAAACAATACTACCAATTATTACTCAAAAAACAATTATCTTTTCAACATTTACACACCTTATGTCCCTTAATTTTTTTCAGAATTCTCATATCTGTAATCTCCAGCCTTTGAGCAACTGTTTTTTATTTTTATTTCAATATTTCTATATAGAAATATAGAAATACCTGAAATATTTTACTTGTTCTATAGGTTCTCCATTAAGAATGCAGCTGAAGGTTTATGTGTTCTTGCCAGTGTCCATAGTGTTGATCTTTTTATTGATTTTTTTTTTTTCATAACAAATTTCTTACAAAATGAAGAAATAGAAATAGAATGGCTTAATATAAAAACGATACTAAATGCAGCAGCAAATGAAAGCTTAGGAAAGACCAAAAAATTCAATAAAAGAAAAAAACTGAAGATCTGGGATGATACAATCAAAGAAATAATTAAAAAGAAAAAAGAAGCCTATCACAAATGGTTAAGCAGTAAAAGATTAGAAGATGAAATAGAATATAAAAGAATAAGAGCCATAGCTAAAAGAGAAGTCAGAAAAAGACATAGAGAATCATGGAATAAATTTGTTTCTAATTTAGAACATGATTTATATAAAATAAGACCCAATGTATATAAAATTTTGAAACACCTAAAAATGCAGATACCAAAGAAAACATAAAATTAAACACTGAATTAAAATGAGAAGAATTTCTAAATTACTACACAGAACTGTGGACAGACAAATATTTTAAAAAAGACAACTGGCAAACAATTAACGAAAATGAAAAGGAAATAACTGAAGAAGAATTAGAAATCAGCCTGAAAGAAACAAGAAACGGAAAATCACCTGGAGAAGATAAGCTAGGTTCAGAACTATATACATACGCAGGAACAAGATTCAATAAAAGACTCTTATTATTTTTAAATAAAATTTACTCAACTGGTATCTCCCCAATAGAATGGAAAAAAGCAATTGTGATTCCTATCTTTAAGAAAGGTAATAGAGATGACCCTAAAAACTATAGAGGTATCAGTATACTAAATTCCTGTTACAAAATATATAGCAGAATCTTAAATAACAAACTAATGAAATATTCCAAAAACTTTATTCTAGAGGTACAGAATAGATTTAGAAAAGGACGATCATGTATAGACCCAGCCTTTTGCCTAAAATTTAGTAGAGAAAAGAAGAGAATATAATTTAGAAACACATATTGCATTTATTGACTTTGAAAAAGCATTTGACAAAGTTGAAAGAAACATATTATTTAACATATTAAAAGAAAGACAAATACCAAATAATATCCTAAAAGCTATCACAAGTATATATGAAAATAATCAAATACAAATAAGATTAAATCACGAGCTATCATATACAAGAGAGATAAACCAAGGGGTCCGACATGGATGTCCCCTCTTAGCAACTCTTTTTAATATCTACTTAAATGAAATAATAATAAAATGGAGAGAATATTTACACCAAGGAATTAAACTTTCACCTACAGTTAACTTAAACACTCTCCTCTTTGCAGATGACCAAATAATAATTACAAATTCTGAAGATAACTTACAGAAAGCTATTTTAAATCTAAATAAGATATCCAAAGATTATGGTATGATAATATCAACAGAAAAATCAAAAACTATGGCCTAAGGACAAGATCCAGCAAGAATAAAAATAGTAATAGATAACAAGATCTTAGAACAGGTGAATTCATTTAATTACCTAGGATGTATGATCACATATGAAAATGAAAAAGATATAAACGTAAAAATTGCAAAATATGTAAAAATAACAGGTGTAATTAACTCTATATTTAAACCAAACTTAGTTCAAAAACAAACCAGGCTAAAAGTATACAATACATTAGCCTTACCGGTCTTAATGTATGGAAGCGAAATCTGGACAATAAAACAAAAAGACAAACAAAGATTAACAACAGCAGAAATGAAGTTTATGAGAAAAACTTCAAAGTATACCCTATTTGATCACAAAAGAAACGAAGATATTATGAAAGAATTAAGCAAGAACCAGTAATAGAAAAAATTAAAAAATATAAACATAAATGGATGGAACACGTTCAAAGAATGAAAACAGAAAGATTACCAAAACAAGCCATTAGGAAAAAGAAATCCAGGACATCCTCTTAAACGATTCAACGATGACTTCTAAGGCTGAAACAGGCCATGCTAAGCCTACATCCTTGATACGCATGGTTAGCCTAGTGGCTTTGTGCTTTGCAACCATATGCCTGGGGAAGGAGTGTCCTAGGTTCGATTCCTGTCGCCGACGTGAGGAGCTAAAGGATCTGAGTCAGCCATAGCCAAGTTAGCCAGTCTTGGGCATGAACAACACGGTTTTTTCCGCCAGTTTATCTCGGGTTTTTCATCCCGCAAGCAGGCAAACCGGCTCCGTGAACACACAGGGATACAGCCAGGAATACTTAGAGGCATAGGGGTGACCATCCTATCCTCGTACTTTGGTTACGAAATCCATTCATACTTGGAAGGTTGTGGGCCTTAAAGGCCTGTTAAGGCCATTGGGATAGGATTATTATAAGTAGCAGGGGTGCATATTTTCATAAACAGGTACTACACTTTTCATATCTCAGCCTTTTGGTTAAAATCATGCAGTATCTGTTCTTATCAGCTTAATATCTGATATGATCCCACTGAGTCTCAAGATAAACTTACTTCGGAAAATGTTGAAGTTCTTTGATCTTACAGCACCCTTGCCACCATGAGTTGCCTAGTTTTACTAGGCAACTTAGCTGGCATACCTCTATCATGTTTCAGGGTATTTATGGGTCGCAATTAGAAATAGTTTGAAAAAAACACTGATTTAAAAACATAAACTGTGCTGCAGAGCACATGTTCACCTTTTATTAACGGTGAACATGTTCACCTTTTATTAAAGCAATAATTAGGTTTCACTGGCTATCAGTCCAGTGAAACCTTAAAAGAGTGATAGCCTTATGCTAAATATACCAATGCCTGTCAAAAAGCTAAATTTATCATAAGTGATCTCTGGCTGGGTTCATAATAACTGCCATAGTACAATTGGAAGAATAGTGGAACATTGCATCCTTTGATTGGAAAAGACCTGGGTTCGATTCTCATCATGACAAGGGGAATTCTTATATGGGTTTTTTCATTTAAAGGTGAGTTAGCCAATCTCATACAGTGGTAGTAGTATTTTTTTCCCGGAAACTCAGGTTTTTCCTCCCTGCATATAGACAAATCGGCCTTCAATTCACACGCAATTTACAGACAAAAAGTACTGTTATTGATGGCAGTGGCATCATAGTTGGAGAATTAAGTAGTAGTGGACAGGATGGGATGTATTTAGCAAAATAGAGTTGTGTGCCCTCCCACAATGAGTCCTTGGACTCCCTGGAGGTGTCACGTAATAATAAAATATTGTATAGATCAAAGAGAATTAATTTGGAATAAATTAAATATATAATAAAGGATATTATAGATTCATTTGTATTTTATAGTCAAATGTGGAAAAACTTAAAAGTTTCAACATTTTATCAGAGAGTTTATAAGAAAGTTATGTTTTCATTTCTGACCTCTGGAATGTCGAGGATGAGGAAAGATTGAGAAGATGTAATTTGCAGAGTCTGGTGGATAGGAGGAAGAGGGGAGATATGATAGAGACCTATAAGTTGGTAAGGGGTTGTTATAGGATCAATGGTGGAGAAGTTCTACAGAGAAAAGTGGGAGATCAGAGGAGAACCAGAGGTCATTCCTGAAAACTGTATAAAGAGGGTGTGAGTAGGGGAGTGAGAGGCAGGTTTTTTTCGCACAGAGTTGTGAATGATCGGAATGCCTTGCCTGAGAGTGTGGTGTCAGTGTGGTGTTTGCAGACACACACATCTCATCATACTGTGTCTTAAACACGGTATGATGAGATGTGTGTGATAAAAGCCTCCTAGATGAGTCTCTGACTCCTTGAGGTCTTGGGGTAATAATAATAATAATAATAATAAAATTGGTAAATTTTTCTATATTTGGCTGTAAAATATGAATTGATTCATAATATCCTCTTTTTAATATTCTTTTTAAATTTTATAAACATTTTTATAACTGTTTATAAATTTTATAAACATTTATAAAAATGTTTATAAAATTTAATTCAACATGCTTCAGATGAAATTTGGTGCTTTGGCCAAATTTCAGCCAAATATTCAGTGTTTTGTTATTCAGCCAAATCATGGTTTGGCACATCCCTAGTTCATATGCTTACCAAAATACCAGATTGCTGGTGACAGCAAATGCCTGCTTCTTTACTTCTTGATCACTAGTCAGAAAAGAAAAGCCATTTGGAATTATGAACATTAAAATCACCAAGAGACGGCAAATGAATCAGATAAGAATAGAACAGAGATTTTTAGCTGAAGGAGATCACAAAGAGGAGATTCTAAGATAGAAATTCTGATATATATCAGAACTAAACCTTTAAGATGAAAGAGAGTCAGAGTGTGTGCAGCTGAAAAAACTTTGATAAGTAGTCTTGAAAAAAGGCCGAAGTTGAGCAACTGATAGAAAATGTAGATGGAGTTTTACAGATTGGAGATGAAACCGAACACTTTGAGGCTGGAACTAATGCCACTTATATTCACAAAGAATATGAAAGGTTTAGGAAGGTTTGATATCTACAAATAGTCTATTTCATTTTGCTTAACTTTTCATATGCATGTGGTGAAGTTGTTCTGCCAGGATATAAAAAATAGAATTAAATGGTGAACTCAGGAAGTTAAAGAGACAGTCATAGAAAAGTTGAAAAAATATTGAAAGTTCCTAGCAAGTAAATCAGTATTTGTTCTGAGAGAGAATGCAGAGGAAAAATGTAAGAAAACAAAGCTTATTTTGGTATATGAAGCTGTCTCCATGTTTCAACCTAAGGCTACATTTAGTTTTAACTAGCATAAATTTTTCATAAGTTATATTAGAAGAGAATCAAAATGACATACCTGAATGTGTATATTTAGACAGTAGGAATGACAGTATTCTGTGCCAAATGTGTATGATAAGGAAATGTTGAGGATGAAGAAAAAATATGAAATGTAGAAATATATATCCAGTAACCAAAATAAAACATGAACAGAACTAATAACAAAGAAGATAATGGATCAAATAGACTATGGACTTTGAAAATTGAAAAATTAATAATTGAAAACTAAAAATTAAAGAATGAAAAGGAACAAAATTGATAAGATAAGATAGAAAAGCCATGAAAAATGTAAAATGTGGAAAGGCAGCTGGAATAGATAATATTCATCTATAAATATTCAAGGCAATTTCCACCATTTTACCATTAGTTCTTGAGTCCACTATCAAGAAACATGCCACACTGATGCATTTGTCAGTGTATAGCCAGCAAATAATGCTTTCCCATCAGCTGTGACCAACCCATGGAAATACACTGGGAAGGTTGACATTACTTGTGATGTCATAATTACCTCAGGTCATAAATTCATCAAACATATATTTACCTTCTAGATCCCAAATCTTGATGCTGGATCCTGTGTCCTGTTGCAACACAAAGCCAGTATCGCTTAGGGTTGAAACATAATGTATTTATGATATCAGTGTGATCCAATGTATACAGGTGTTTCCTTCATTCAGATTCCATAACATTACTTTACAGTCTTTTCCTCCAGATGCACACATGTGATCATAAGGCAACACATTTACAGTATTTAATAACCTGTGTGACCAATGGTTTGTATTTAGTATATAATGAGTAAGATTCTGCACCTTCACTTATTTATCCCATCCGCAGGACACAAGAATTGGATTACTGTTATTTGTAGAAAACTGAACATAGGAAACCCAGTCAGTATGTCCTCCTTGAATGAAATATTTCATTCGGGGTAAATAAAGTGTTCCCCAATTTAATTGTTTTGTCTCTAGAACCAGACACATTCCAGATGAGCTCAGTATCATCTGTAAAAAGGGAAACAAAACTGAGTGTGAGAATTATATTGGAATTACTGAGTATTCTAGGTAAGTTTATGCAAGCATGAACTTACTTAAGAAAAGAATAAGAAAAGTTGTTGAAGGGAAATTTAGAGAACAACATCTGGATTCAGGCCAAACAGGGGTTGTCAGGATTATTATTATACGGTATCTCCATGGATTCTGGAGACTCGTCATGGGAGACCCAAATTAAACATTTTACACACGAAAGTTATCATGTCTCTCCTTAAACTCATTACCATCAGGGAACCCACAACTAATTCTGGCAATCCATTCCACTCATTCACTACTCACCATGCAAAAAATCTAGTCCACAGATTTGGTCCACATCATTACTAACCACACTCTTACACAGTTTACATGGATGAACTCTGGTTCTTTAAATATTTGTCATATATTGAAAATTTTCCATTGCATCAATTTTTATAAAACACCATTAATATCTTAAAATTTTCTTTCGTGTCCCCTCTTTTCTGCCTATCAACCAAACTTTATAGTCCACACACACCTTCAGTCTATCCTCATATGGAACATTCCACAGACCTGTCACCACAGTTTACTCACTCATCTCTTAATCCTCTCTACCATCTCTTGATCCCCAAGAAAACTAGGTGACCAAATCTGTGCACAGTAGTTGAGATGCAGCTGAGTCTTGAATCTATAACGATAGATAATAACTTCCCAGTCTTTATTTGTTAGTGTTTTTGAACATCCAAGTAATCTCTTGAGCTATTTTACCAACATTTGCTATATGCTCTCTGAACTTCAACTCTATCCACCATTATCCTGAAGTCCATAGCCTCATCAATTTCCTGTAATCCAGTACTGTCAGTATGATACATTGTATGCAACCTTTTCAACCCGAAGTGAATAATTTTACATTTTGCAACAATCAATTGGCAATCATTATCTTTTGGCTACAATGCAGATTTATTTAAAGCATCCTACAGGATATTTGTCACTTTTATCAATGATGTAAATATCCAGTTTTGAATCATCAGTAAACAACTGAATACCCCTCCCCCTGTTCTAAAGAGTAGTGGCCTCAGAACCTTGAGGTGCTCCACTAGTTATCCTCCTAGATTCTGCTTCACCATATACTCCCCCATCCATGTTACCGGCATCATATCCATTCCCAATTCCTCAAATTTTGATAAGGTATTTGACCTGGACTCTGTCAAATGCCTTTTCAGAATCCAACATTTTCATTGTGTATCCATTTCCTTTTTCCAATTCAGTTGTCACTTTATTATAAAATGTAATTAAATTACTAAGGCAGCACCTATCCTTTAAAAAGCCATGCTGCCTTCTATAGAATATTGTATCCCTATCCACCCACTGTTCGTTTTACCTTTAATCGACTTTTCCAATATTTTAACAACCACTCCTAATATATTAACTGGTCTGTATTTGGTTCCTCACTTTTATGTAGTGGAACTATCGTGCTCTCTTTCCACTCCCCTGGGAACCCTGCCAGAGCTAAGAATTACATGGAACAACTTCATCAGATGGAATGCCAGTTCTCTTGCTCATTCAGGTAGTGCCATTCAATCCCATTGCTATATTCACACTGATATATTTCAATATGCTGAAAACCTCCTCATCTATCTCAATTTTGATATTATTACTATTACTGTTACATGACACCTCCAAGGAGTCCAAAGACTCATCGAGGGAAGGCATTACAACTCTCTCTCTCTCCCACTCAATCCACCAACTACAATGAACTGCAGCTAACATCATCATCATCCATACTAATGCCATCCACTGCCGACCACCACTAGCAGTTTCACAGACAATGACAAACATCCATGCCCACAGTGGGATTCAAACCCACAGCCTTTTGGCTGGTGAGTGGATATGCTAACCACTCAGTCCAACCAGGCTGGCAATCTCGGTCACTTCAGCAACTGCAAAATCTCCATGGATGATACACCATTACAAAATGATCACTCAGCAACTCAACTATTTCTTTTGCCAATGACATATTCCTGCCATCAACATTGTTTAAAGTCATTCTACCATAGTCATTTTTCCTCTGACTTGTTACATAATGGAAAACACTTTGAGACTTACTTAGCCTGCTTAGCTAATTTTCCCTCATAATCTGATTTTGCCTTTCTTACCATATTAGTTGCACTTTGTACAGCTCATGAGTATACTGATCACCTTTTTCTTTACATTCCCTCCACATTGTTTTCTGTTTTTTGCAGCCTTTGCTTTATATCTCTGCTCATGCATTTAATCCTCACTTAGTTTATCCTCCTGACCTTGTATATGAAGCTGATACTGCTTCTCTCAAACAATCTTTGACCACTTACCATACTTCTGACATTCTTTCTGTGTAGCTTCTCAAGCCACGGCACTATTCCAAGATGCCTTTAACATTTGAGCTGTTTAATTTAAGCCTTAATACTGGAAAGTACCACTGTAGTGGAAAGAGGACAAAATATCCCCATTGCATAAAGGAGGTTCCAAGACAGAAGTAACAAATTATAGGCTGTAATTTACATACTTTTTATAATCAAGTGATGACAACAGAGTTGATTAAGGGAAATCGCTACTCAGTGATATTGCTAAATTTTGCAAAAGTATTTGACAAGATTCCACATAGAACTCTATTACATAAATTGGAACTCTATTACATAAATTGGGTTAGATATGAATATGGTCATTCGGATTAGAGAGAGGCTGATGGACATATATCAAAGAGTGGTTTATGGAACAGTTCAATCCAGCAGAAGGCAAGTTACCAGTAGTGTACCATACGGCTCATTACTAAGTCCTCTGTTGTTTAATTTATATATGAATGATATACAAAATTATTTAAAAGGAAATATTCAGTTGTTTGTTGATCATGCTGAATTGGAAAGAGCAATGGTAATAATGAAGGTGGTGCAGATATCCTGCAGGAAGATTTAAACAGACTGGCAGTATGGACAAAAGTAATTGGCTGCCAGTTTAATGTGGCCAAGTATATAAGGTACTTTGATAAGAGATCACGAGCTGTGTACTGTATTGATGGAACTGAACTTCAGGAAACTGATGAAGCCTGGGACTTGGGTATGATTGTGGACAGGGAGTTGAAGTTTAGAAAGCATATTGCAAAGCTAACCTAAACAGCACATCAGATTATGTGCTATTTAGGTTAGCACATCAGATTATGGTTTTTAAAGAACATACTAATAAGCAGGAATAGAAAAGTTATTGTTCCCCTATATAAAGCTTTAATAAGCCATGTCTGGACCACTGCGCACAGATCTGGATTATGTGGTGAAGTTGTAGAAAGGATCCAGAGGCAAGTGACAAAGAATGTGGCATTTCTGCAGAATGCTCCCTATGAAAAATAGATTGGTCTGTGGGCTTCAAAAATTAGCTGATAGGTGAAAAAGAGGAGACATGATAGAAGCATTTAAGTTATTAAATGAGCTGTACAGGATTGACACTGAAGACTTTTTTTCAGTACATGGCAACAAGGGAAAACAAAGGGGTCACAAGTGGAATCTGTGAAAGAGTGTAGTTAGCAAGGAATAGATTTTTTTTGCTAGTAGGGTGGCAAATGGGTTGATAGAGGAGGTTGCAGATGCTTCATCACTGAAGACTGCAGGAGTGGATGGTGTCCTCTCCGAGTTTCTAAAACATTTCGGCTAACAAGGTCAAATATGGCTGTCTGCCCTTTTCTCAAAAATTATAACAACTGAAAAACTACCAAAACTGTGGCGGAAAGCCAAAATAATTGCTGTGCCCAAACCAGGGAAAGATCCAAATAATATCAAAAATCTATGACCTATCTCCTTGCTTTGCTCTACCTTTAAGCTCTTTGAAAGAATTCTCCTTAAAAGAATTTCACCACTCATTGAAAGAGTTCTCCTAATTGAACAAGCTAGCTTCAGGCTGGAAATAAGTTGCTGTGACCAGGTCCTGGTCCTGATAACACAGATTGAAGCAGGCTTCCAGAAGAAACTTAAATCCGGAGTCACTTTCATTGACCTAACATCAGCTTATGACAGTCTGGATCAGGGGCATCCTCCTAAAGCTAGGCAGTATTATAAGGTGCAAAAAAAAACTTTCCAGCTTTTTGAATCCATTCTCTCCAACAGAAAGATCTGGGTTCATATTGGTGCAAAAAAAGAGCAGGCCCAGATTCCTCCACAACAGTCTCTCACAGGGCTCTGTGTTAGCCCCTTTACTCTTTAACATCTACATGTCTGACTTACCACATACCAGCTCAAGCAAATATATGTACACTAATGACCTAGCAATCCTACACCAATCTACCTCCTTTGCCAACCTGGAAACAACCTTGAACACAGACCTAAACATCCTGGAAGAGTACTTCAAGCAGTAGTATCTGAAGTTAAATCCAACAAAAACTGTGTCCACGGTATTCCACCTGAACAGTGCAGAGGCAAATTGACACCTCAACCTCTCTTTCTGTGGCAAAATGGTAGAACATGGGCCTCACCCAAAATACCTTGGATTGAGCATGGACAGAAGCCTTACCTATAAAAGGCACATCACCAACCTGTCCAACAAAATTAAAATGAGAAATAATATCATTTCAAGGCTTGCTGGAACAACATGGGGTTGTGGTGCAGAAGTCGTAAGGTTGTCTACACTAGCCCTCACATTCTCTGCAGAAGAATACTGTGCCCCCCCCATCTGGGAAAGAAGTACACACACACTAACATTATAGACACCATGCTAAACTCCACTAATTGTACCATGTGTTCAATTAGTGGGACACTGAAAAGCACTCCTCTCCCCTGGCTGCCTGTCCTATCTAACATTGCTCCACCAAATATACAGAGAAGATAATAAGCATTGATTAAAAAATTTAATAAAGTGATGAGCAATCTGCTCCTGCCCCTGCACCAGACTCTCATAAATCCACTTGGTCTTTGCCTAAAATCAAGACACTTTTTCTTGTCCATGGACAAACTCTTTTCAGCTGCCTTACCATTACCACCTGACACGTGGAGAGAATACTGGTCCAACAGTCTTCCAACAAATGGCGTTCTGGTTGAAGATCCCTGTGCTCTGCAGCCTGGTTTTGGTCATCTATCAACAGGATCATGGCTCAAATGATCACTCATATTGTGAATGACTGCCCAAGGTGCCAATTTCATGGTGGGGCCTCCGTGACATCCACAAGGTGACGGATGAGGCTCTGGATTGGCTTTCCGGACTGAACATTGACCTGTAGCTGCTTTGTATTCCTTTTGCCATTAGAATAAATGAATAAAATCAATGAAGAAGTTTAAGGAGAAATATGATAGATATTGCATGAATGATGGCTAGTGTGTGAATAATTCTGCATCTTTGTCAATTTTCCAGACAAACATTAAGAGTGATGGTCACTCTCCCCAGTTGGAAGCAGAGCATCTACCTTGATTATGGATATATCTTCTGGTGCTGTTACTGGATCCAACACTCTCAAATCCCTGGTACCCTCTATAACATGTTTCATGTAATTATCACATAACTGTATAAATTCCATTCCCATCTTGCCATGCTCCCCCCCCCCTCCAATCCACGTCCTCCTCCTCTCTCATAATCATTGCTTGGCTTGCATTCATTTTGCTAATCTTCTGATGCATGGTATCCACATCTTCCTGTGTACTCCCCCCCACACACACCAGTTTATAGCAGCAACCACCAATATAGTTTGTCCTGTTGCCTCTATTTTGTACCAGACAGCCTCAAATGAATCCTCTAACTTCTAATTTTGTTGATTGTAGTTCTTCAGCTATCTTATTTCCTGTTCTGTTCCCTGTATTCTTACTGATGCTTATAATTTTTTGCTGAGTTGAACACCAATATCAGAGACTTCTCTCCCTGATTTCTGATACTTCAGGCAGTCGAGTACATGCATTTCAACATCCCCTCCCTTCTTGTACCCAGAACTATCCTTGTTTAATATTATTACCAATCCATTCAAATCTGAAACCTGTGAAATTACATATTACATTCAGCATTGCTTCATAATTTTTGTACGCATGCTCATTAATCCCCAGGTTTGTTCAGACACATACTTGATCCCCCCCCCCATATCTGAGTTTTGTAGAACTGGAAAAGGCCTATGAGATGGTGGCAAGAGGAAAACTATTCAAAACACTATAATATAATATATAGTGTAAGTGGTACATTATATCAAGTGATGCATAGTCTGTTTTTGAGTTGTCAGCTGCTAGAATTGAAGGTGATTGCAAGAGATGATCTCATGTTAAATCAGGTGAGAGACAATGGTTCATATTATCTCTACTATTATTTGTCTTATATATTAATCACATTATGAAGGAACGTGTCATTAGGCCTGATATCAAATTCAAAAGGAGACATACCTTTTGCCTCCTTTTTCTACTGCTTGGCATCATTACAACATCTATTTGTTATCAGCCATTATGCAGTCAATCATATGCATAATGTGTTGATAATAACTTTTGAAAATATCATATTACTATATGAAATGTTAGAGAAGTCAAGTTTTTGTCAATTGCACCAAGTATTTTATTGTCTTAACTTTAGTTAACATGTAAACTTCTGTAATAAATTTAGTTTAATCCTTTATTCCAAGCAAACAAAGTTTGCACCTGAAAATATCTTCAGGAGGGGGTAAGGTAGTACAACACTGGGTGACTTGTAGCAAAGGTGGGCCAAGCTAACATCGCTCCTATCTCAGTATCTCCCATAATGCAAAACACATCTCCTTGTGAATATGTATAATGTTATGCATTAAAGGGAAGGGCCACTACCCAGACTAGTTTCGACCTTTATTGAGGTCTCTTCAGTGGGAGCCAGGCCCAGAAGTGGAGATACCAAGCAGAAGCAATGGTGAGGTCATCTTTACCTATAGGAGTTGCCAAACAGTGTGCACCTTTTTATTAAATTACTCTGGATTTAGAGAAAGATATATTGAAAGTTTATTTTTCACTTGGTTAGACTATAATAAATTTAGTTTAATCCTTTATCAAAGTGTGAGCAAACAAAGTTTGCACCTGAAAATATCTTCAGGACTGGGGTAAGGTAGTACAAACACCAGGCAACTCATAGCAAAGGTGGACTTTTCCACTTCTGGGCCTAGCTCCCACTGAAGAGACCTCAATAAAGGTCAAAACTAATCTGGGTAGTGGCCCTTCCCTTAATGCATAACATTATACATATCTGCAAGGAGATGTGTTTTGCATTATGGGAGATACTGAGATAGGAGTGATGTTAGCTTGGTCCACCTTTGCTATGAGTTGCCTGGTGTTATACTACCTTGCCCCAGTCCTGAAGATATTTTCAGGTGCAAACTTTGTTTGCTCACACTTGGATAAAGGATTAAACTAAATTTATTATAGTCTAACCAAGTGAAAAATGAACTTTCAACATGTGAACTTCTGGATTAGATTTATTTATTTATTGTTTATGTTTATATCCACAATTTCATATTAGTATTAACTGTTCATATAAATTTTTACAGTAGTTTGAATTCTTTATACTGTTGTGTTTGCTCATTAATCTTTTAGTATTCCACCACTTTTTTTTCCTGCAGTACATGACATTTATACATATTTAATGCCTAAGTATTTTACTTTACAACATTTAATCTGACTTATCAAATGAATGCATTAATCATGTATAAAACTAATATTAATAAATACATTTAACACTTGTTTAACATATGATATAGCAGTCAACAGGTTTTTAATAACAACAATTTTTCTTTCTTTGCAGATTAAAAGATTCTGGGACTTGTCTTAGCTTAAGGCATTTGGATCTCTCTGGTTGTAGTGCATTCACAGATCTTGGACTCATTCGCCTTGCAGAAACGTTAACTGCATTGCCACTACATCCAGTATGTTTGACAGAAGTGGATTACTGTCCACAAACAAGGCAGTATTGTCACAGTGCCTCATTTGTTTCTAGTGCATTTTCAGACATTGGTGCATCAGAAAACAGCAACAATATACTAGTCAGGAACAATAATTGCTTTTGTGAAATAGAGGACAGTGAGATTGTTGTGAAAAGGAGCAGATCCTTTTCATTAAACTGTTGTTCAGAAGATCAGTGTTATGGTTATAAATGTGAATGGAGTTCAGATATCCTCCTTTGCAAACTAGCCAGGCTGTGTGGAAAGTGTCCTGCAGCAAACAGTGGTGCTTGTTGCCAAATAAAGAACACTGCTCTTTCTGAATTTTGCTGGAAAGAATTTAGGACAATTGATGATACTATAAACTCTAATGATGATTTAAGCAACTTAAAGACTTGTGACCTGAAATTTTTGAGCTTATCTGGCTGTTATATGGTTACAGATGATGGGTTAAGGTAAGCAAAATTAATAAGATTGAATAATAAAAAAATAATGCAAGTAATTTATTATGTTCCATTGTGCTTAGTTTAGTAAACTTCATGATGATTACCACTTTGATGCTTTCTAGTTTACTTTTTTTAAGCATATATTTGAAAAATATAAAACATAAAATTAGTGCTTTGATTTAAATATATTGTCATTATTAATTCCTGCAATATATCCTCATTGGATGTACAGGATTGTCCAACAGCTAAAACTTAATTATTAGTTCATAATGTTGGAGGCTTAATGGATTGTATACAGCACTCAGAAAGGATTAAAACAGAATTTAATTCTTTCTATATTTTGTCTCAGTCATCTTCAGGGATTACAAAAAAACTAATGTAACATATATACAAATCAAAAACAATACTAAGCCCAACCACGTGGGTGACACTAAAGTCCAAACCAGATGGAGCACCCTCTAAGGGCGATTGTAGGTGGCCTGGAATGTACAATAGGACCTCTGGTGATAAGCGTTTCCCAAACCTTAGGAAGCATAATGCAACCATATTTGTTAAGATTTGGTTGATTCCTGAGAGCTGCTGCTGATTCTAAGAATAGTCTCTCTTTTTTGAATTTGCTGTGGTGGAGCATGGTGGTCGTTTTCCATGAGATCCTGTGGGTTGTATCCAAGACATGGTCAACCAGGCCTGACTGACTATAGTCGTGGTTGCAGATGTATGCCTTATGTTCCTCCAGGTGGATAGTAGCTGATCTGCCTGTCTGTCCAAAGTATCCCAGTTTATAGGAACAGGGTACTTTATAGACTCCAGCCACTGAGAGAGGAGGGAGCTGATCTTTTGTAGAGCAGATAAGGGTAACAAGTTTGGGGTGGGGCTTCAATGCTGTGTGTGGGCTGTACTTTTTTAAAATCTTGGCTATTTTTTTGGATGTGTCACGGATGTAGGGTATGATGACGGCATTTCTAAACTCTTTCTGAGGAGAAGACTGGGGAATGGAGGAGGACCTGAATATTTTTTTAATACTGTGATCGCTGTAGCCATTGGGGAGGAAAGCATTGTATATGTGTTCAAGCTCAGTTGTAAGGGCAGTTCCACTGGAACAAAGATTGTGGGCTCTCTTGGTAAGAGTTTTAAGAATGCCATATTGTTGAGCATGGTGGTGGCGGGAGAGTTTATGAATGTATCTGCCTGTGTGCGTGGGTTTTCTATAAACAGTGAAGGAAAGTGTACCATTCGGATGGCGTGTAACTAAGGTGTCTAGGAAGAGTAAACAATTGTTCTTTTCCTTTTCCATTGTAAACTGGATTCTTGGATGTAGGCTGTTGAGGTGACTGAGGAAGGAGTCTAGTGTGTCTAAGCCATGAGGCCAAATAGAGAACACATGATGTACGTATCTTACCCAGATGGAAGGTTTGAGAGGGACTGAGTCTATGGTTCATTTTTCAAAATCTTCCATATGAAAATTGGCAAGAATGCGGAAACCCATGGCAGTTCCCTCTATCTGCTTGTAGATTTTGTTCTTCCAAGAAAAATAACCAGAATTGATGGCAAAGGAAAAGAGATCTAAGATGTTAGAAGGAAAAACGTTTTTTAAGAGTACAAAGATAATAAGCCAAAAGGCTATTTTACCGGTGAATTTGTTAATTAAGAGGGAGATGTTAAATCCCGTTTTATTTTATAGCCAGGTATGAAACTCAGGTCGAAATCCATTGACATCCATAGAGTTTCAATGCCGAAAAAACTATCGGCGGAACCAAGTGTAAATGATCACTTCGATAGTACAACACCAGGGCAACTCCATATAGTACAAATATAGTACACCACTTCGGCAATTCGATAGTAGAGGTATGTAAGTTTCTGTTCACTTAAAACCTTGATATTCCGGTCTACCTACTCACTGATGAGACCTCAAAAAAGGTTGAAACCGGTCTGGGTAGTGACCTCTTCTCATAATGTAAAACAATATATATACATCTCTTAGGAGCTGTTTTTACATTATGAAAGAATATTAAAGTTAGTGAGGGAGCTTGCTCCACCTTTGCATAGAATTGCCCTGGCATTGTACTATCCAAGTGATCATTTACACTTGGTTCCGCTGATAGTTTTTTCGGCATTGAAACTCTATGGATGTCGATGGATTTTGACCCAAGTTTCGTACCTGGCTATAAAATAAAACCGGATTTATCATCTCCCTCTTAATTAACAAATTCGCCGGTAAAATAACCTTTTGGCTTATTATCTTTGTAGTTTGCAATATTTAACAAAATATAGTACACTTCGGCAATTCGATAGTAGAGGTATATAAGTTTAGTTCACTTAAAACCTTGATATTCCAGGTCTACCTACTCACTGATGAGACCTCAAAAAAGGTTGAAACCGGTCTGGGTAGTGACCCCTTCTCATAATGTAAAACAATATATAATCATCTCTTAGGAGCTGGGTTTTTACATTATGAAAGAATATTAAAGTTAGTGAGGAAGTTTGCTCCACCTTTGCATAGAGTTGCCCTGGCGTTGTACTATCCAAGTGATCATTTACACTTGGTTCCACTGATAGTTTTTTCGGCATTGAAACTCTATGGATGTCGATGGATTTTGACCCAAGTTTCGTACCTGGCTATAAAATAAAACCGGATTTATCATCTCCCTCTTAATTAACAAATTCGCCGGTAAAATAACCTTTTGGCTTATTATCTTTGTAGTTTGCAATATTTAACAAAATATAGTACACTTCGGCAATTCGATAGTAGAGGTATGTAAGTTTAGTTCACTTAAAACCTTGATATTCCAGGTCTACCTACTCACTGATGAGACCTCAAAAAAGGTTGAAACCGGTCTGGGTAGTGACCCCTTCTCATAATGTAAAACAATATATAATCATCTCTTAGGAGCTGGGTTTTTACATTATGAAAGAATATTAAAGTTAGTGAGGAAGTTTGCTCCACCTTTGCATAGAGTTGCCCTGGCGTTGTACTATCCAAGTGATCATTTACACTTGGTTCCACTGATAGTTTTTTCGGCATTGAAACTCTATGGATGTCGATGGATTTCGACCCGAGTTTCGTACCTGGCTATAAAATAAAACGGGATTTATCATCTCCCTCTTAATTAACAAATTTGCTGGTAAAATAGCCTTTTGGCTTATTATCTTTGTAGTTACAATATTTAACAAAATATAGTACACCACTTCGGCAATTCGATAGTAGAGGTATGTAAGTTTCTGTTCACTTAAAACCTTGATATTCCTACTACCTACTCACTGATGAGACCTCAAAAAAGGTTGAAACCGGTCTGGGTAGTGACCTCTTCTCATAATGTAAAACAATATATATACATCTCTTAGGAGCTGGGTTTTTACATTATGAAAGAATATTAAAGTTAGTGAGGGAGCTTGCTCCACCTTTGCATGGAGTTCCCCTGGTGTTGTACTATCCAAGTGATCATTTACACTTGGTTTCACCAATAGTTTTTTTTTTTTTTTTCGGCATTGAAACTCTATGGATGTCGATGGATTTCGACCCGAGTTTCGTACCCGGCTATAAAATAAAACGGGATTTAACATCTCCCTCTTAATTAGTTTTTTAAGAGTGTTAAGGTATCAATTAAGGGAATATTGGTAAACACTGAGGAGATGTCAAAGCTTACCAATATGTCTGTGTTATCTAATGTTAAATTTTCTATGAGGGTTTTGAAATGGGTAGAGTTTTTTATATAGGATGTAGAAAGTCCAGTGAGGGGGGGGGGTTCAGAGAGTTTGCCAGCTGTTTTGACAGTTTGTAGCAAGGTGCATTTTTAAGTAGGTGTTTTAGTTTTTTTTTTAAATTCTTTCTGTGCAGAAGCTTCCGAGATGCCAGAGAGAATAGACCAAAGTTCAGGGTTAAGTACAGCAGAGAGCTCCGATTGTAAGGAGCTAATGGCGGCGTTTGTCACGGAGAGGGATAATATATTGATATAACTCGCAAATCCAGACAATACGGTAAGTCAAAACTACGACTATCTAGGCAACTAAATAGGCTGCCCTTTTTAAAAAGATGTCGGGATACAAGAATAATACCAAACTGTATTAAGTTAAACATCAACTTTCACTCTAAAAAAAGCCCTCCGCATATATAACTTCACCAGCTTAGCACTACTGAGGGAACAAATCACCGCTACGTGTACCACCCTCTCCATTATGAACACCGCCATTAGCTTCTTACAATCGGAGCTCTCAACTGTACTTAACCCTGAACTTTGGTCTATTCTCTCTGGCATCTCGGAAGCTTCTGCACAGAAAGAATTTTAAAAGATAAATAATAAACATATCAAGAAATTTAACAACCTTTGTAAAGCCAAGCCGCAATCGCAAATTCAACCGCTCCAGACAGTAGTAAACTTATCGTCCAAAAGGCTCAACAATGATGCCATCAGTGCCCTAAGCCTCAGCCACAGTTTTGCAGTGGCTCCGAAGGAAGTGCCAGTGCTTAATGTTATGTTCGATGTCGAACGCGGCATCTGTCGCTTAGTGCTGGAGATTGCAAATAACATCAAACTTGACGTCGCCAACATCCTCTCCCAGTCTTCGCCTCCAAAAAGTAATTTATTGCCTGCCCGACGCAGTGTTCTCATGAAATTATGAAAAGAAAAAAGTATTATCATTACCAGAGCTGATAAGGGTAATGCCACGGAATACAATCAAAAAATGGAGATTATCCTGTGAGATCGCTCCACCTACACCCCGCTAGAACATGACCCCACAAAAACACAAGTTAAAAAACTAAAAAACCTACTTTAAAAAGTGTCTTCCTGGCCCCCAGAAATCATGAAAAAACTGAAACCTTTCTGTTCCGTTTCCCCCTGAATATACGGTTTACCAAAAATCCACAAACCCAATTCCCCACTAAGACCTATAGTAGATGCCACTAATGCACCTTGCTACAGACTGTCAAAACAGCTGGCCAACTCTCTGAATCCCCCTCACTGGACTTTCCACATCCTATATAAAAAACTCTACCCATTTCAAAACCCTCATAGAAAATTTAACCTTAAATAACACAGACATATTGGTAAGCTTTGACATCTCCTCATTGTTTACCAATATTCCCTTAATTGATACCTTAACACTCTTATAAAACGTTTTTCCTTCTGACATCTTAGATCTCTTTTACTTTGCCATCAATTCTGGTTATTTTTCTTGGAAGAACAAAATCGACAAGCAGATAGGGGAACCGCAACGGGTTCCCCCCTCACCCCCCTCTTGCTAATTTTTCTATGGAAGATTTTGAAAAACGAGCCACAATCTTTGTTCCAGTGGAACTACCCTTGCAACTGAGCTTGACCACATATACAACACTTTCCTCTCCAATGGCTACAGCAATCACAGTATTAAAAAAATACTCAGGTCCTCCCACGATTCCCCCGTCTTTTCCAGAGAAAGAGTTTAGAAATGCTGTCATCATACCCTACATCCGTGACACATCCGAAAAAATAGCCAAGATTTTAAAATAGTACAGCCTACACACAGCATTGAATCCCCACTCCCAAACTTGCTACCCTTTTCTGCTCTACAAAAAATCAACTCCCTCCTCTCTCAGTGGCTGGAGTCTATAAAGTACCCTGTTCCTGTAAACTGGCATACTTTGGACAGACAGGCAGATCAGCTACTATCTGCCTGGAGGAACATAAGTCATACATCTGCAACCACGACTATGGTCAGTCAGGCCTGGCTGACCATGTCATGGATACAAAGGATCTCATGGAAAACGACCACCATTCTCCACCACAGCAAATTCAAAAAAGAGAGACTATTCTTAGAATCAGTAGCTGCTCTCAGGAATCAACCGAATCTTAACAAATATGGTTGCATTAAGCTTCCTAAGATTTGGGAAACGCTTATCACCAGAGGTCCCACTTTACATTCCAGGCTACCTACAGTCGCCCTTTGAGGGCACTCCACCTAGTTAGGACTTTAGTGTCACCCACGTGGTTGGGCTTAGTATTGTTTGTGATTTGTATATATGTTACATTAGTTTTTTATAATCCCTGAAGATGTCTTATTGACTGGGACGAAATATAGGAAGAATTAAATTCTGTTTTAATCCTGTCTGAGTGCTGTATACAATCCATTATAAGCTTCCAACATGATGTCCTTGCAGCACTTAAGCCTCTACACATAGATTGATTATTAGTTCTTTTAATAAAAATAATTTTAAAAAAGTATGCGTTTCTTGACAATTCTTATAGGAGCTGCAAAAATGTCTGTATTTTCCTCTATCTGTGGTTGTTCTCTTTGCCATTTTTGTTCTTTAATTTTTTTTATTCTTTCATTCATTATTTTTTTTAAATCACCATACCATACCATACTAGCTGAATTAAGTGTTTTTATTTAAAATTTACCAGATATCATCTAACAAAAATTTTATTGAGTTTTGGACAAATCCCATGTCCATAAGGGTACAGAGATGTGATAAGCAAAATAGAATAAAACATTTCATTAAATGCACAATAGGACATGCGTAATATTACATGTAAAGAATTTGGTCTGAAATCAGGTTAAGTGACATAGAAATTTGACCGAAAAAAACTGCCTCCATTTTCTAGCCAATAGATTTGATTACACAGAGTATGTAAATATTATAGCCTAAAAATGAAAGTGTTAGTTTAGTTGGATGTAATTTCAGTGTTCTCTTTTGTACAAATGAACATACATGAAGAGCCAGCTAATAGCATATCAGAGGTGAAAAACAGATGGAAAAAATGCCCAAATGTGCTGCCTTGCGGCAATAAAGATTTCCAACTCTGCCTAAAATACTGATAGGAGAAATGCGCTTTGAAATTATGTGAAATATACAGTAGAATGAAAAATGCTGCATATCATGATTTAAAAATAAAGCAGCAGCTATTAACCTTTATTAACAATCACTTAACTTTTATTAATGCTTTATTAACAACTTTAACAACATTAGCTTGCCATCTCAAACCTTCCGTAAGAGGTTTTGAGATGGCAATCTAATAGTCTAATGGTGTGGGCTGTTCTTATGATATTGATTAGAATACGTGTGTAGAGGCTTAAGTGCTGTGAGGACATCATGTTGGAGGCTTAATGGATTTTTTAAAACACTCACAAAGAATTAAAATATAATTTAATACTCCTATATTTCGTCCTAGTCACTAGGACATCTACGGGGATTACAAAATCAGTTAATGTAACATATGCACAAATAACAAACAATACTAAGCCCAACCACGTGGGTGACACTAAAGTCCTATCTAGGTAGAGCGTCCTCTAAGGGCAGTAGTAGGTGGCCTGGAATGTAAGGTGGGAACTCTGGTGATGAGTGTTTCCCAAATCTTTGGAAGCTTAATGCAACCATATTTATTGAGATTTGGTTGGTTTTTGAGAGCTGCTGCTGCTTCTAAGAAAAGTCTCTCTTTCTTGAATTTGCTGTGGTGGAGCATGGTGGTTTTCTTCCATGATACTCTGTGGGTGGTGTCCAAAGCATGGTCAGCCAAGCCTGAATGGCCATAGTTGTGTTTGAAGATGTAAGATGTGTTCCTCTAGACGGATGGATGCTGATCTGCCTGTCTGTCCAAAGTACGTCAGCTTACAGGAACAGGGTACTTTGTAAACTCCAGGCAGAGAGAGAGGAGGGAGCTGATCTTTCGTAGAACAGATAAGGGTAGCCAGTTTGCGGTGGGGCTTATATGCTGTGTGTAGATTGTACTGTTTTAGTATCTTGGCTATTTTTTCAGAAGTGCCACGGATGTAAGGTATGGTGATGGCATTTTTAAAATCTTGTTGACGAGAAGGAAGGGGAATGGGGGAGGAGTTGATTATTTTTTTGATACTGTGATCACTGTAGCCATTAGAGAGGAAAGTGCTGTGTATGTGGTTAAGCTCATTAGTGAGGGTGGTTCCACTGGAACAAAGATTGTGGGCTCTCTTGGTAAGAGTTTTAATAATGCCATATTGTTGAGAGGGGTGGTGGTGGGAGAGTTTGTGAATGTATCTGCCTGTGTGTGTGGGTTTTCTGTATACGGTGAATTAAATTATATTTTAATTCTTTGTGAGTGTTGTAAAAAATCCATTAAGCCTCCAACATGATGTCCTCACAGCACTTAAGCCTCTACACACGTATTCTAATCATCCATGGAGAAGAACTAGCACGCAAATCCAAGCAATACAGTAAGTCAAAACTACGACTATCTAGGCAACTAAATAGGCTGGCCTTTTTAAAACGATGTCGGGACACAAGAGTGATACCAAACTGCGTTAAAATGAAGATCAATTTCCATTCTAAAAAAGCACTTCGTATATATAACCGTGCTAGCCAGGCATTACTCCGCGAGCAAATCGCCTCTACACGTGCTACCCTCGCAGTGACGAACGCCGCCATTGGCTCCTTACATTCCGAGCTCTCCACCGTTCTTAACCCTGAACTTTGGTCGATTCTTTCTGGCATTTCGGAAACTTCCGCACAGAGAGAATTCCAAAAAATTAAAAATAAACATATCAAGAAATTTAGCAACCTTGTGAAAAACAAACCACAACCACAAATTCAACCGCTCCAGACAGTAATAAACCTCTCTTCCAAAAGGCTCAACGACGATGCCGTCAGCGCCCTTTGCCTCGGCCATAATTTTGCCGTCTCTCCGAAGGAAGTGCCGGTACTTGACGTAATGGTGAACATCGAACGTGGAATCGGTCGCTTACCGTCGGAGATAGCTAACAACATCAGACTTGACGTAGCCAACATCCTCGCGCATTCTTCTCCGCCAAAAAGTAATTTATCATATGCCCAACGCACGGCTCTCCTGAAACTACGTAAAGAAAAAAGTATCGTCATCACCAGAGCGGATAAGGGTAATGCCACAGTGGTTCTTAATACCAGTGAATATAAGCGAAAAATGAACATTATCCTCCGCGATCGCGCTACCTACATCCCGCTAGAACACGACCCCACAAAAACACAAGTTAAGAAACTTAAAATTTTACTCAAAAAAGTATCTTCCTGGCCCCCTGATGTCACAAAAAAACTTAAACCTTTCCGCTCCCGTCCCCCCCCGAATATACGGTTTACCAAAAATCCACAAACCCAATTCCCCACTCAGGCCTATAGTAGATGCTACCAATGCACCTTGCTATAGACTATCTAAACAGCTGGCCAACACTCTGATCCCCCTCACCGGAAGGTCCCCTTCCTATATAAAAAACTCAACCCACTTTAAAGCCCTCACAGAAAATTTAACCTTGAAGAAGACAGACATATTGGTAAGCTTTGATATCTCCTCTTTGTTTACCAATATTCCCTTAATTGACACCTTATCTCTCTTAGAAAACGTTTTTCTCTCTGACATCTTAGATCTCTTTTCCTTTGCCATTAACTCTGGATATTTCTCTTGGAACAACAAAATCTACAAGCAGATAGAGGGAACTGCCATGGGTTCCCCCCTCTCACCCCCCTTGCCAATTTCTATATGGAAGATTTCGAAAAACGAGATATAGACTCAGCCCCACTCAAACCTTCTATCTGGCTAAGATATGTAGATGATGTGTTCTCTATTTGGCCTCATGGCCCAGACATGTTAGACTCCTTCCTCAGTCATCTCAATAGTCTACATCCAAGAATCCAGTTCACTATGGAAAAGGAAAAGAACAATTGTTTACCCTTCCTAGACACCTTAGTCACACGCCTGCCTAATGATACACTTACCTTCACCGTATACAGAAAACCCACACACACAGGCAGATACATTCACAAACTCTCCCACCACCACCCCTCTCAACAATATGGCATTATTAAAACTCTTACCAAGAGAGCCCACAATCTTTGTTCCAGTGGAACCGCCCTCACTAATGAGCTTAACCACATACACAGCACTTTCCTCTCTAATGGCTACAGTGATCACAGTATCAAAAAAAATAATCAACTCCTCCCCCATTCCCCTTCCTTCTCGTCAACAAGATTTTAAAAATGCCATCACCATACCTTACATCCGTGGCACTTCTGAAAAAATAGCCAAGATACTAAAACAGTACAATCTACACACAGCATATAAGCCCCACCGCAAACTGGCTACCCTTATCTGTTCTACGAAAGATCAGCTCCCTCCTCTCTCTCTGCCTGGAGTTTACAAAGTACCCTGTTCCTGTAAGCTGACGTACTTTGGACAGACAGGCAGATCAGCATCCATCCGTCTAGAGGAACACAAGTCTTACATCTTCAAACACAACTATGGCCATTCAGGCTTGGCTGACCATGCTTTGGACACCACCCACAGAGTATCATGGAAGAAAACCACCATGCTCCACCACAGCAAATTCAAGAAAGAGAGACTTTTCTTAGAAGCAGCAGCAGCTCTCAAAAACCAACCAAATCTCAATAAATATGGTTGCATTAAGCTTCCAAAGATTTGGGAAACACTCATCACCAGAGTTCCCACCTTACATTCCAGGCCACCTACTACTGCCCTTAGAGGGCGCTCTACCTAGATAGGACTTTAGTGTCACCCACGTGGTTGGGCTTAGTATTGTTTGTTATTTGTGCATATGTTACATTAACTGATTTTGTAATCCCCATAGATGTCCTAGTGACTAGGACGAAATATAGGAGTATTAAATTATATTTTAATTCTTTGTGAGTGTTGTAAAAAATCCATTAAGCCTCCAACATGATATGATATTGATTAGGTCCAGTGGTGACTCATCCATAAGGGCTGTATTGAATGCAGCCCTTATGGACGAGCTACAACTGATTAGGCCTGTGGAGCAGATTACATGGAATTATGTGTGCTTGGTCCTGTGTTAATGTTCTACATGACTGTATGTATATCCAACATTATGACCCTTTTTATGGTATTTTCCCTTACATAAATCTTCCTTCCAACATGATGTGCTCCATTTTTCAAAGCATTAACTATTTGTGATATCTGGGTTGGTCTGGATGAAATTATACAATTATTTGTTGATGATGCAAAATTATGAAGGGTAAGAAGGGATATATCTGATGCATATTCTTGCAGGCCGATCCAAACAAATAAGTTCTATTGGCTGACAGTGAATGTTTGTTCAGTCTTGTTAAGCTGCTAGCTTATGCATTAAAATTATTCCATCAGAAGTTTTAATTCCACAAAAGCTCAACGTATTTGAGGGTGTGTGAATGTGGCGAATATCGGTACCGAAAGATAAGTTCTTTTTTTTGGAAGTTTTTCATGACAGTTAAGTCATTCTTTTTGCATCAATATATTTATGAATGTTTGTGTGATTAACTATAAGGGTGTTCCTAATTTTCTGATTCACAAAGGCTTAATATTTGTTTTATTGTATACTGTATTGTGCATCATGGCATCAGTGCACAAATCAGTGGTGGGAAATTTTAATGTACATGATTACGTTTACTGCAGCATGTGTGAAATGTATGGCCCTCTCAGAATGAGAGATTTTTGTAAGGGGAATGAAACGGAAAACATGTTTCGTGAAAGTGTTTTGTGAGTGAATGTCATAAGTGTGAAGAGAGAATAAGCACAGTCTTGAGTTGAAAGATGAAATGCATAATAATATGATTGGCATAGTTAGTGTTGCAAGCCTTATGAGTTACTGTGTGCATGACATGCTGAAAAATGAAGAGAGTGACCAGATAGTAATGGAAAAGATAGCACACTTATGTGAAGTTCTTCACAGAACAGAACGTGAGATGGTATGACAAAAAAGTGAAAGAAAAGGAAGAAAAAGTAGAGCATGAAAGAGCAAAAGCATAAAAATAAGGATTGGATTTTGTATGGTGATTCATTGATACAAGGAGTATTTAAGAAGAGTGTGAAATTGTGTTTTTCTAGAGCTAAGATAAAGATGAAAGGATGCAGAGAGTTAAGGTAAAAGAGATGTGTATTTTGGCTGATACAAATGATTCACTAGGTGACAAAAAGAAGAGTGAAAAAGTTGTAACTCTGTTGCCATGGTATGATAGATGCAAGCTGAGACATGCTATGATTGTGACTAATCAGTGTGCAAATTGTGCAAGAGAAATGGTGTGAAGTTTGTGGGGATTTTGATGGAAGGAAGGGTTTATATAAGATAGATGACTTACATATAAATGGATTTGGGGTCAAGAATCTTGAGAAAATGTTGTTCATTGAGAGTTCAGAAATACAGAGGGGAATAGAATATTTAGGGGATATGCAGGTGAGTTTGGCTCCAGGCGACCTAGTAGTTAGTAAGTGGCAGAGTGGTTACATGATACAAAATGTATCACTCCAGATTAACTTTAATTGGCTAAATAACCAAAGAGTAAGGGAGATTTTGGGATTGCAGGGGGAGGGGTAAGCTATTGCAGTTTGTGTATACTGTAATGCCAAAAGTATTCGATATAAGGTTGAGGAGTTTTTTGGCATTTGGTTAGCACAACTTGGCCAAAATAGGCATTAGTGAAACTTGATTGACTGAGATGATATAGTCATAGGAATAGAATGCAAAGGATATAGTGTCTTTGGAGAGGACAGAAAGAACAGAACAAGGAGAGGGGGTTTTGCTAATGATAGCAGAGAAATTAAAAGCAAAGTACATCAAGTAGACAGGGATTCAGAAGGCAATTCATTTGAAGTTAGGGACTAACAGCACTAAATATGTGATTGGCTGCTGCTATAATCCAAGAAGTATATGAGAGAATGTTGATGGCATGCATTCACAAATTAGTACAGGTTGAGTAATTATTATGGGCAATTTCAACTATGGGGACTTAGATTCAGAGGAGAATTGGTTATAGGCAGAGAAGAAAATAGAATTTATACAGCTGTTGAGAGATGATTACCTGAAGTGAAGAGGAGACGCAAAGTTCAAGAGTGCTATATATGATCATTGCATCAGAAAACTTAACACTAACCATCTAGCAATGCTGCCTCCACTTGGACAAATTGATCATGTAGTCTTTACTTGGAAGATTGCCAGATATGCATTTTTTTTTCTTAAGAAGGGCTATATTTACTGGAATTTACAAAGCAGATGGTTGTGCTTTGTGACAGTTTTCATCAGAAAAGTAGCATAAGAATTTGTAGGGGGAGAGATGTTGGTGCATGGGAGGTGGTCAAAGGGACATTATGATACAGTCTGGAGACAAGGTGCAATCTGCAAGTTACTTCATGCAGTCCCATGTAGAACAATAGCAAAACTGATTCATAGCATGCTAAGCAACTGCCTGTTCCAGGTGTGTGTGGATGAGAACAAAGAACACTGGATAATGGATCACAAGTGTCAGTTCTGGCATTCCCTTCTTTTTAACTTGTACATCACAGATTTGCCTAATACAACCTTCAAGAAGTTTTGTTACACTGATGACCTCTAGCCACCAGACACATCAACTTTACTAAAATAGAAGATATGCTAACAAATGACATTGCAGTCCTAGATGAATACTTCTGCAAATGGAGATTATGCCCAAATCCTAGCTAAACAGAAGTTTCATTTCATGCTTCCACCTGAACAATAACCATGCTAACAAAGAACTGATGGTCTACTTCAACTACAAACTGCTACACTATAACAGATTCCTGAAATATCTGGGCATCACTTTGGATAGGACTCTATCTTTTAAACCACATCTCGTTAATCAAAATAGACATACAGTTGTAGTCTATGAGTGTCTCTTTTATGACTGAATTAGGTAATAATATAGTACATGTGTCTATTAGTATGTTTATATATATTAAGAATTAATGCAACATAACTTTTCATGTGTGAGTCATACACTAAATAAATATTATTATTATTATTATTATTAAACAAGACCTCATGGAGTCAAAGACTCATCTAGGAGGTCCTTTTATCTCATACACATCTCATCATACCGGGTCTTAAACACATTCAAACTCCTTGCAGACACCACACTCTCAGGCAAGGCATTCCAATCATTCACAACTCTGCACGAAAAAAACCTGCCTCTCACTCCCCTACTCACACCCTCTTTATACAGTTTCCAGGGATGACCTCTGGTTCTCCCCTGATCTCCCACTATTCTCTGTAGAACTACTCCACCATTGATCCTATAACAACCCCTTACCAACTTGTAGGTCTCTATCATATCTCCCCTCTTCCTTCTCTCCACTAGACTCTGCAAATTACATCTTTTCAATCTTTCCTCATACTCGACATTCCAGAGGTCAGAAACTACCTTAGTCAGTCGCCTTTGGACCCTTTCCATCATCTCTTCATCCTTCTGAAAACCAGGTGACCAAATCTGGGCACAATAGTCCATGTGTGGCCTAATCAAAGCCTTATACAATGGAACAAGAATCTCCCTACTTCTACACGTCAGTGTCCTCCTCATCATTCCCAGAAGTCTTTGTGTTGTCTTCACAATTTTGGCGATGTGTCCCCTAAATTTTAGATCCTTATCCACTATCACTCCCAGATCTCTTATTTCCTCTACTTCCAACAATATATTCTCACCAAGCATAAATTCTGCATCCCATCTTTGTTTTCCAAATTTTAAAACCTTACATTTTGCAACATTGAACTCACATCCCCATTTGCTTGCCCAATCACTCAATTTATTCAAGTCTTCTTGCAAGGCCACAACATCTTCACTACTCTTTATGGTTCGTCCCAACTTTGCATCATCTGCAAACAACTGAATATCTCCATCCAAATCTTCGCCAATATCATTAATATACAAGTTAAATAGTAATGGCCCTAAAACAGATCCCTGAGGCACTCCACTAGTGACTTTCCTTTTCCTGGATATTGCACCACCATACACAACTTGTTGATACCTATCAGATAGCCAGTCTCCAATCCAATGCACTAATCTAATATCCAACCCCATCTGCTCTAGTTTGACTGTCAACTTATCATGAGGTACTCTATCAAAAGCTTTTGCAAAATCCAAGTATATTACTGTGTATCCTTCTCCTCTGTCCAAGGAAGCAGTCACTTTATTGTAATAAGTAAGTAGATTACTAAAACACGACCTCCCTTTAGCAAGGGAGGTCGTGTTTTAGTAATAACAATATATAAAGGGATGTTTGAAGAAAGCAGCATCTGAATGTATACCTAGCATCAGAACGATAAATCAGATAGGGGTTCATCATCAAACTCCTGACATGTACCCTCAAGGGGTGTACAGGATATGATAGTACTACATCATTACTAACTTCCTGTCTACAATTTTCTTCTAAATCAATCTGTTACCTTTTAAGATGCCAACATTATCAGATCTTATATTTCTGTCTTCTAAGACACTTTTTACTGTATTAATCCACCTATACCTTTGTCTTCCTCTGCATCTTTTTCCTGCCAATCTTGCTTTACTAATCTTGCCTCTCCCATTCTGTTTAAGTGACCATACCATTTGAGATTTGCTCTCCTAACACATTCCTGAATGCTACGAATGTCAACTTTTTTCCTGATATACTTGATTTTAATATGATATCTATTGATGCCATCTGTTCATACCCCTAATCTTTCTCAGGACGCTCATATCTGTGGTCTCTAGTCTTTGGTCAAGTTTATTTCTAACCCAGCTCTCAGATCCATAAGTTAAAATTGGTTTGAACACAAGATCCAGCCAATTTAGTGATTTGACTAATTTCTCTCTTATTCCATATAAATTTATTCAGTTGACTTTCTACCATACCAGCTTTGTTCATTCTGTTGTCTATTTCCATATTTAATTTACCATCTTTACTAAAAATTGTGTCTAAGTAGCTGAAATGTTTTACTTTTCTATAGGTTCTCCTTTCACAATGCAGTTGATATTTTCAATGTTTCAGGATGTTTTCATTGTCTTTGTCTTGTTATTGCTGACTTTCATACCAAATATATTACAACAGTTATTCAATGTAGTCAGGGATCTTGCAGACTTGTACCGGATTTATTTACAAGTATAACCATCATCTGCATAAAATATGGGGCTAAGATTAATATCTCCAATTTTGATATCAGATTTAATACCACTTTCCTTCATAATGTGATCCACATAGATAATGAATAACAGAGGGGATAATGTACATCCTTGTCTCACACCATATTTAACATTAAACCGTCATCCTGTACTTCCACTCAATTCAAACTGCTGACTTACAACTCAAATGAAGACTAAGTATAGCTTAATATAATGCCTATTGACACCATATAACTGTAGCACTTTGAACAGCTTCTCTCTCTTGGTACCCTGTCATATGTCTTTCCCATATTGAAACTTAAATACAGATCTTTGTTATATTCCCATGCATTCTCAACTATTTGTCATAAAGTGAAAATCTGCTCTTGACAGCCTCTATTTGGCTTGAATCCAGCTTCTTCTTCACCAAGCTTCCTTTCCACAATCCTTCCCAACCGTTTCTCAAGTATACTTGCATAGATCGTACAGAAACACTCAGTAGGGATGCACCTCTGTAATTCTCACGTTCAGTTTTATTTCCCTTTTTTATATATGGGTATTATGAGAGCTCTCCTCCAATCATCTGGAATTTGTCCCTCTGTCCAGGCCTACGGAATGATGCAGTGCAGCCACTGTAAGACTTTTATACCTTCATACTTGAGCATTTCTGGTCAGATATCTACTCCAGCTGCCTTTCCACATTTCAGTCTTTTGATAGATTTTCCTACTTCAAGTATGGATATGTATTCCAGATTGCATGCCTGGTCAGTGTTTTTTTACCACTGTGCTGTCATCACTGCTTGTTTCATTTAGCAATTTTTCAAAGTAATTACTCCATACATCAAGGATATCTTTTTCTCCTGTTTTCATGTCACCTTTATCATCTCTAATTCCTTTTACAGGACTCTTTCCTCCATTTCTCATCTTCTTCAACAACCTCCAGAATATCTTGACCTTTTTGATATTTATTTTCTATGTTCTTATCAAAATCCTCCCATGACTTTTGTTTAGCTAGTTTTACACAATGTTTAGCTTTCTTACATTTGCCTCTGTATTCTCTAAGAGCACAAGCTAACTTATTTGCCAGGAACTTTTGATATGCTTTCTTCTTTTCCTTCTCTGCCTCATTAACTTCCTGTTTCCACCATGGAGTTCTGATTTTTCTATCCTTGCACACATGCCTCTCTGGCTGAATCAATCAGTTTTTTATTATTAGGGCTTGCCACTGAATCTCCAAGATTTGGTTCCTGTGCTCAAACTCTTTTCTTTTTTCTTGAATAATGTTTGCGTATTTTAGTCTACAGTACACATCTGAGAGCTTCTCAACTTTTATTTGCTTTAAAAGTTTCTTACATGTTCTTCTTTTCAATATGAAATTTAATTTGATCCTGCTCAAGATTAAATGGTGATCATTTCCAATTTCAAATCCTTTGTACACAACACTATCAACAATAACCAACAATAACATAGTCAAGGAGACTTTTCTTATTCCTTGTCTCTTCTATCCATGTGAATTTGTGCACATTTTTATGTTGGAACATTGTGTTAGTAATAACCAGTCTGTTCTGAGCAGAAATCCAACAGGTATTTGCCATTATTATTAGCTTTGCTCTTTTCTCCAAATTTTCCCAAAATATTTTTGTATGTCTGACAGTCATTTCCTACTATTTAGATCCTCAACAAGATCAACTTTTCCTTTTTCATTGTGTTAATTGCTTTCTCTAAAGCCTCAAAAAATTCCTCCCCTTCTACCTTAGTAGAACCTTCTGTGGAACCATATGCACAAATAAGTCATATTGTCCACTTGCCCATTCTCATATTTGTCCACATCACTCTACATGATATTGCCTGCCATTAAAGAAGATTAGCTTCCTATTTAGTGTTGAATACTATAGCTGCTACTCCTTTTTCCCCTGATTGTTATTGCCTGAATATAATATTTTTGTATTTATTGTTCAGAGAGATTTCACCAGTTTTTGTCTATTTTGTTTCATCCATATTACGTCGATCTGGTATTTATCCAATTCCTCAGGTAGCTTCATTTCTTTGCCATTTAGGCTTCTTATGTTTGATAGTGCTGATCTTGAACTCTGACAATGTTGAGTTGGGATATGTTTCAGGATTTGTTCCAGTAGCTGACTTTTCACTGTTTGCCTTGGTTCCCTTGTGAAACCAATAGCAGGGAGGAGGGGGAGCTTCTTTAACTGGGGGATGCCCAGCCTGCATGAAATTCTGTCATGTTGTACCATCATTTTATATTGTAGTTTAAGCCAATAACAATAAAGTTTGGTTGGTTAAATCCTAAATTGCCAGCCATCGTCGTTCATTCACTATCCAGGTAGATATCTATCAGGGTGCACCACGAGAAGGTAAGGATTGGATGTTAGGTCAGAAGCCCTGATTGGTTCTCCATATTAAAGGCTATGTGGAGATCTCCTCTCAATTATACAGCTTTGACCCTTAAGCATCCCCCTAGGTAGGATTTAGATGGGTAAATAGCTTCATTAAGCAGGAGTTGCACACAAAGAAAATTTTATGGCGTGATTATAAAGAAAAATTAATCAGCATGCCTATGAGCAGTATAAGGCAGAGGCAAAAAGAGTGATTGGATGGTAAGAAGACCAAAGCTAATTATGAGAGAAATCTAGCTGAAGTTCTTTTGCTATAAATAAGTAAAAAGAGGAATGACTTTAAAAAGTGGAGAAGACAAGCGACAAGTGGTGTCACTTGCCTGCTCTTCTTTTTAAAGTCATTCTTCCATAGTCATTCCTCCTTTTACTTACATGGGTGTTCCGAAAAGTTCTCGGTCTCAACCATAGATGGCAACACTATTGGCACAAATTTTTTTTTCTAAGTTGGTATATCTATCCATGCGAAATTGCAAATCATTCTATCAAGTAGTTTGTTTTATACAGCTGTCTGAAGCAAAAGTGTTGTCTGTATCCCTTGAAATGGATAAAATTGAGTATCGTGCGGTTATAAAATTCTTTGTAAAAGAAGGTTTAATTAAGTATAAAGAGCTAATAAGCTTCATTTCGGCAATGAAAACATTACTTAAATTAAGGGGATATTAAATCCCACATAGTTTTAAAACCGAATAAGAAACTCAAAGATTGGAATCAGATAGTTTCTTGCTGAATATAGTATCGGCGACACTAGCGTTAGCCAATGCAAGTGATCCTAGTACGTCGTACAATACCGGGGCAACTCGTTGCAAAGGTGGAGGAAGAACAGATCGCTATTCTTAGGTATTTTCCATAATGTAAAAACACATTTCCTAGGAAATGTATGCTGTTATTACATTATGGAGGGAGGTCACTACCCAGACCGGTTTCAGCCTTTTTTGAGGCTTCATCAGTGAGTAGCTAGACCTAATACCAAAGTGTATATGTACTCTGCGAGCGAGTTTTCCAAACAGGTGCAACCATTAAGTTACTTAAGTATAAAGAGCTAATAAGCTTCATTTCGGAAATGAAAAGTTTCATTTAAATTTAGGCATTAAACCTTCATTTCGGCAATGAAGGTTTAATGCCTAAAGAAATTCATTCAAAGTTCATAAAAGTTTATGGGCACTCTTCTCTTTCGTTTTCGACAATTAAGAAATGGGCTGCTGAGTTTAAACATAGCTGTACCAGCCTTGAAGATGATCCATGTGAAGGATGTTCAAAAAGTGTAACAACGCACTAGAAATCATTGATCAAGTGCCCATATAGTATTGGATTACTAGTGAGTCAAGGTGCGTGGAATTGCTGAGACTATAGGCATTTCAAAAGAATGTGTATGATATATTTTGCATGAAGAATTGCAAATGAAAAAGCTTTGTGCAAGATGGGTGCCTTGCTTGTGCACAGCAGATCAAAAACGTACTCGCATGAAAATCTCTAAACAGTGCTTGGAGTGTTTTAACAAGAATAAAACAGATTTTTTGCATCGATTTATTACTATGGATGAGACTTGGATTCACCATTACACACCAGACAAAAAAATTGGATAGAAGAAGCCGTTGTTCAGTACCAAAGAAGACAAAGTCAGATCCGTCATCAGGAAAGGTCATGGCAATCGTGTTTTGGGATGTTGCATTTTGTTTATTAATTATCTTGAGAAGGGTAAAACAGTAACCGGGAAATTTTATTTTGATCTTTTAACCAGACTAGATGAAAAAATTCTTGAGACAAGACCCGGATTGCAGATGAAAAAATTATCTTTCATCAGGACAATGCACCTGCCCACAAAGTTGTTTTGGCAATGGAAAAATTAAGTGATCTGCAGTATGAATTGTTGGAACATCCACCCTATTCTCCAGATTTGGCTCCCTCTGACTTCTATCTCTTCCCAAAACTAAAACTCTTCCTTGCTGGTCAGCATTTTTTTCGAATCAAGAGGTAATTGCAGCTGTAGAGGGGTATTTTGCTGATTTTACTGAGAACTACTACAGGACGGGATAATCGTACTGGAGCATCGCCTGAATGAATGTATTAGTCTTAAGGGAGATTGTGTTGAAAAATAAAAATAAGTTTGAAATTATAATTTAGTTTTTTCATTGTTAGGCCGAGAACTTTTCAGACCACCCTCGTACTGCATAGCAAAAAATTAATAATTACATCAGCATATCATTTACATATCATATCGTAGACTAAATACTAAACCTATTACAAGGTTCAGTATTTAGTCTTCTGTTCTTAATTAGTATATCAATGATATTGAAAATGATGTGACAGGAAATATTTGTTGTTTGCTGACAATGCTAAACTGGGAAAGCAATGGCAAATGAAGGTGATGTAGAGATCCTTCATTATGGGCAAAGGCAAATGGCTGCCAGATTAATGTGCTCAAGTGTAAGGTGATGCACTTTGGGAAGTGATCAGATGCTGTGTACTATATATCGATAGAACTCAACTGCAGGAAAGTGATGAAGTTAGGGACTTTGGTGTGATTTTTAATAAGGCACATCTGGACTACTGTACACAGACTTAGGCTCCTGGATTCCATGGTGATGAAGAGGTTGTGAAGAGGATCCGGAGGGAAGTACAACGATTGCGGTAGGTGTGTGGAATGCTCCCTCTGAGAATAGATTGACAATCTGCAGGTTTCAAAAATTAGCTGAAATTAGGAGACATGATAAAATCATTTAGGTTATTAAAGAGGGTTTAAGCATTGACACTGAAAAGTTTTTTCAGTGCATGGCAATAACGGAGAGAACAAGGAGTCACCAGTGGAAGTTGTATAAGAGTATAGTTAGCAAGGGTGTTAGGACCAGGTTTTTTTGCTTGTAAGGTAGCGAATGGGTTACCAGAAGTGGTTGTGGTTGCTTTATTAGTGAATCAGTTTAAGGAGAAGTATGATAGGTATTGTGTGAATTAATGGATTTCCCATGATGAGTCTTCTGACTTCATGGAAATACCTTTATTATAATAATAATTTATATGCATACCAGCTTAGCACTAATTTGAGAATGAATCAGCAGCACTTGCATCTAGTTAGCAAAAATCAGTGCTGGTGCTGCCATCACCACATTACATGAAGAGCTTTCATAAACACTTAACCTAGAACTGTGGTCAATGGTAATGATGATGTTTAAAAATGCTGCTAGTAAATTATTTCAAAAAGTGAAGAAACAGCATCTGAAAAAATTTGTGGCTCTTCAACAGTGAAGCTATTCCTGTCTGCAACTACATCAAGAAGTTGTAGTAGTCAATGTATTGTCACAGACATTCTCAGAAGATACTGTCAGTGCACTTAGTTGTGAGCATAATTTTGCAGCTGTTCTCTAAAAAGTGCCAATTATGGAAATTATGACTGGCATGCACAGTGGCTAATAACATTCGTTTGGATGGGCTAGTATTCTAACAAAATCCAGACTTCCCATGAATAATATTCCATCTAAAGAAATATCAACACTTAAAAAGTTATATAGGTACAAACAAATTATTGTAGGAAATAAGGAAAATAGTACTGTAGATTTCAACAGAAAAATGAATCAGCTTCTTCTTAAGAACCTCTCTACTTATCAGATTATAGATTGGAATCTTAAAAATCCCAAAAGAAAACTAAGTATAAATTATTTTAAAAAAAAGAAAAAAAGAAAACAAGTTACATCTTGGCCCAAAAAATTACCAAAAAATCCAAACCTTATCATGTCAAACCACATGGATATATGGGTCACCTAAAATTCATAAACCTAATATCTCCATTTTTTTCCTACAGTAGACTGCCCAATCTTAGATACTCTAATTACACTATCATTATCTTTCTCCATGTACAGAAAATCCACTCACACAGGAAGGCATTTATAATAATTAAAAAAAAAAAAAAAAACATCAACAGTATGATGTCTTCAAAACACTTTATCACTGAGCCAAGGCTATTTGTTCAAATGACACACAACTGAGCTCAAGGACCCTTGCAACAGCTTTTTAGCCAATGGCTACAGCCCAGATAAAATAGATAAAATATTTCATGCACCCCTATCCTTCAAACACCAAACACACAGGATTGCAGCAAAGTCATTCCCATCCCATATGTTAAGGGTACATCAGAAAAAATAGCCAAAGTGTCTGCAGATATGATCTCCATCCCACTTTAAAATCTTTCATTCAGCTGGCCACCTTCATACCTTCTCCTAAAGATTGACTGCATCCTCTTGAACATCCATAGCATATAAAATTCCTTGTGCCTGCAGTTTAGCCTATTTGGACAGACTGGCAGATCAGTTAACATCTGCCTTGAAGAACACAAAAATTACACCCACGATCATTTGTATGACAAGTCAGGATTGACAGCGGCATGCTCTGAATACTCCTTCACATAGGTTCAGATGGAGGAAAACATCTTTATTACATAGAAGTCAGTATAGGTCTGAGAGACTATTTTTAGAATCAGCAAACTCTCCTAACCTCAACACGTATGGTTGCATTAATTTACCAAAGATCTAGGAGCCTGTCATTTTGAGCCCTGATAGCCAGACTTCTCTAAATTTACTTTGTGGTTTATCCGACCCATAGAGGATGCCATAAGGACATTAGTTCTGTTATCAGTTACAGTTTACATATTTAGTGCTGTGTGCCTATCACAATTCTGTGCTTTTATGAAGATGCTGGAATATTAGTGAGTTTAATAAATATATATTTTTTCCTCTCTCGGTATTGTTTATACTATAAAACATTATGTATCATCAATGATGCCTAAGCTGTTCTATACATAGAACACTAACTTGTAGGAATAAGGAAGTTATTCTCTCTCTATCTTGAAAGTTTATTTTTCACTAGGTTAGCTATAATAAATTTAGTTTAATCCTTTATCCAAGTGTAAGCAAACAAAGTTTGCACCTGAAAATATCTTCAGGAATGGAGTAAGGTAGTACAACACTGGGCAATCGTAGCAAAGGTGGACCAAGCTAACATCACTCCTATCTCAGTATCTCCCATAATGCAAAACACATCTCCTTGCAGATATGTATAATGCTATGCATTAAGGGAACTACCCAGACTAGTTTCGACCTTTATTGAGGTTTCTTTAGTGGAAGCCAGGCCCAGAGCAGAGGTACCAGGCAGAAGCAATAGGAGGTCATCTTTACCTATAGGAGTTGCCTAAAGGTGTGCCACATTTTTATTAAATTACTCTGGATTTAGAGAAAGATGTTGAAAGTTTATTTTTCACTTAGTTAGACTATAATAAATTTAGTTTAATCCTTTATCCAAGTGTGATCAAACAAAGTTTGCGCCTGAAAATATCTTCAGGACTGGGGTAAGGTAGTACAACACCAAGCAATCTTAGCAGACCTCAATAAAGGTTGAAACTAGTCTGGGTAGTGGCCCTTCCCTTAATGCATAACATTATACATATCCACAAGGAGATGTGTTTTGCATTATGAGAGATACTGGTTAGCTTTGTCCACCTTTGCTACAAGTTGCCTGGTGTTGTACTACCTTACCCCAGTCCTGAAAATATTTTCAGGCGCAAACTTTGTTTGCTCACACTTGGATAAAGGATTAAACTAAATTTATTATCTCTCTCTCTCTCTCTCTCAAGGCCACAATTTGGATAATTTTGGTCAAGTTCTTGAATTAGACCTCATCTCAAATAGAGGGTATGAACAAGAATTACAGGTGCTTGTGGTTCTACTAGGAAATGTTGATTCTTATAGGTTATCTAACAGCAGAGGAGGAAGTAACATAAAAGAAATGTTATGGGAAAATTTCAAGAAAAGGATTGGAGGAAAAGGATGTTTACTAATTACAGTAATCTTCCAGTCATCAAATTTCCCTGAGAAAACAGTTTGCACATTTGATTAACTGTGAGTATGATTAAATGAACCCATTCAAGTTAATCTGTTTAAAAATCTGTTAACTGAGGGCTTGGTTATTTGAACAGTAGGCAATGGATTACTGTATTATTATCATCTTTCAGAAAGTATATATGAAGTATGTTCAGAAATTCAAGTGTAGGAAACATATACAAAACAAGAAAAATCTTATGTTCCTCTTGTTCAAAGTGAGGTATTCAGATTTATCAGAGTATATATATTAAGTATTTTGAAATAAGAGAGAACCACCCACCTAGCACTGAGTTTTAGGGAAATGAATAGGCACATTGAAAAGAATGTGCTCTCAAGTTTTGAAAAGAAACTGACCGTGATCATCAATTTCCTGGTATATGTCCTCAGGGGATGCACAGGCTACTATGAGAGTACTACATATCACATTAAGATTATTACTATCTTCTCTCAACAATTTTCTTCAAAATTAGCCTATTAACTTGTCAGCATTCCAGTATTATCATAACATTTCACTTTCTAAGGCACTTCTGACTAAATCAACCCACCTAGATCCAGGTCCTTTTCCTGCCATTAAACACCCATTTTGCTAACCTTTCGTCTCTTATTTTGTTTAAATGATCAGTATCACTTTAGATTAGTCCTGTTCACAGTTTTGAATACTAACAATGTCAGATTCCTTCCTGATATCTTCATTCTTAATATGATTTTGCTATTGATGCCATCTGTTCATGCCCTTAAATTTTGTTAATATGCTATCAGGAATACATATGTTCCTCTTGTTCAAAGTGAGGTATTCAGATTTATCAGAGTATATATATTAAGTATTTTGAAATAAGAGAGAACCACCCACCTAGCACTGAGTTTTAGGGAAATGAATAGGCACATTGAAAAGAATGTGCTCTCAAGTTTTGAAAAGAAACTGACCGTGATCATCAATTTCCTGGTATATGTCCTCAGGGGATGCACAGGCTACTATGAGAGTACTACATATCACATTAAGATTATTACTATCTTCTCTCAACAATTTTCTTCAAAATTAGCCTATTAACTTGTCAGCATTCCAGTATTATCATAACATTTCACTTTCTAAGGCACTTCTGACTAAATCAACCCACCTAGATCCAGGTCCTTTTCCTGCCATTAAACACCCATTTTGCTAACCTTTCGTCTCTTATTTTGTTTAAATGATCAGTATCACTTTAGATTAGTCCTGTTCACAGTTTTGAATACTAACAATGTCAGATTCCTTCCTGATATCTTCATTCTTAATATGATTTTGCTATTGATGCCATCTGTTCATGCCCTTAAATTTTGTTAATATGCTATCAGGAATACATATCCATAGTGTTGGAAGTTTTTCTTGTTATACTATAAATTAAAGATACCAAGAAATTATATACTTGGTTTAATCCTTTATCCAAGTGTAAGCAAAAAAGTTTTCGCCTGAACTATTTTTAGGACTGGAGCAAATCACGTACGAGGGCTGTTTGATAAGTCCATGCAAAGTCTAAGAGGGCACCACCAGTACGTATCGAGGTTATTTTTAGTTGCTGGCAACTGTTGGAGGATCACACACTAAGTTTCAGTCAGATGGATCTATTACTCTGTGTTTGGCATTCATTTGAATCAATCAAGTACTGGATTTGTGAAAAATGGATGAGAAAGAATTTCATGTAGTGATTAAACATTACTTTTTGAAAGGCAAAATGGCTCAGGAAACTAAAGCTAAGCTTGATAAACATTATGGTGATTCTGCACCTTCAATTAGAACGGTTTATAAGTGGTTTAGTAACTTTCAAAGAGGCCATATGGGCACAAATGATGCTGAACGTTCTGTATGCCCTGTTGAGGTCACTACTCCATGGATTATTGAAAAAATCCATGATATGGTGATGGATGATAGAAAAGTGAAGGTGCATGAAATTTCTAAGGCTATGGGCATCTCAAATGACCATGTACATAATAGTTTACATGAACATTTACACGTGAGAAAACTATCTGCAAGATGGCTGCTGCATTTGCTCACACTGAATCAAAAGCATCAACATGTGAATTGTTGTAAGAATAGCTTGATGCTGTTTCAATGGAATCCAGAGGAATTTTTGCATCATTTTGTAACAGTGGACGAAACATGAATTCATCACTACCAGCCTGAGACCAAGGAACAGTTAAAACAATATGTTGCAAGCGGGGAATCTGCACCAAAGAAAGCCGGAGTGTATTATGTGTCTTTGCTGGATCATTTAAATAATGAAATAAAGGAAAAACAGCCACACTTGGCAAAAAAGAAGATTCTTTTTCACCAAGACAACGCACCCACTCATGCATTTGTGACCACAAAATTGTTCGATTTACGCTACAAAGTCCTTTTGCCCCCCCCCAACTCTCCAGATTTGGCTCCCTTGGACTACCATCTGTTTCCAGACATGAAAAAATGGCTGGCAGGAAAGAGATTTTCATCAAACAATGACGTGATTGCTGAACAACTGCTTATTTTGAAGAGTTAGACAAATCGTACTATATGGATGGGATCAAAAACCTCAACGTCGTTGGACTTAGATCTCAAAGGAGGCTATGTTGAAAAATAAAAAATCTTTGTCTCAAAAAAATTGTTTTCTTCATTTTTGCATAGACTTATCGAACAACCCTCGTAAAGAAGCTAATGACTGCACATCACTTGCCTAGTATCCCCTAATGTAAAGCATGTCTCCTTGCAGAAATGTATAATGTCCATACATTACACATGTATGGCCGATTTCCAGATGATTGAAGTAGAGCTCTCATAGTACCGGTATACAAAAAGGGAAATAAAACTGAATGTGAGAATTAAAGAGGTATTTCCCTACTGAGTGTTCCTGGTAAGATTTATTCAAGTATGCTTGACAAATGGTTGAGGATTGTGGAAGAGAAGCTTGGTGAACAACAAGCTAGATTCAGGACAGATAGAGGCTGCCAGAATCAGATTTTCACTTTATAACAAATAGTTGAGAAATCATAGGAATATAGCAAATATCTGTATTTAAGTTTTGTAGACCTGCAAAAAAACCATATGACCAAAAAAACCAACTGAAAAGCTATTCAAATTGCTACAGTTATATGGTGTCAATGGGGCATTATATCAAGCAATACTTTGTCTTTATTTGAATTGTAAGTTAGTAGTTAGAATTGAAGGAAATACAGAAAGATGGTTTGATGTTAAATCTAGTGTTAGAAAAGGATGTACATTATCCCCTCAGTTATTCATTATCTATATGGAGATCACATTATGAAGTAAAGTGGTATTAAACCTGATATCAGAATTGGAGATGTTAATCTCAGCTCTTTACTTTATGCAGATTACGTTATACTTGTAAATAAATCCAGTACAAGAGTGCAAGATTTTCTGACTAAATTGAATAACTGTTAATAAATTTGGTATTAAAAATCAGCAATAACAAGACAAAGCAGAAACATTGAAAATATCAAATGCATCGTGAATGGTGACCGTGTAGAACAAGCAAAGCATTTCAGCTACTTAAGCACAATTTTTAGTGAAGATGGTAAATGAAATGTAGAAATAGACAAAAAAAAATCAACAAAGCCAGTATGGTAGGAAGTCAACTGAATGAATTTATATGGAATAAGAAAGAAATTAGTTAAAACACTAAATTAGCTGTATACAACAGTGTTCAAGCCAGTTTTAACTTATGGATCAGAGAGCTGGGTTAGAAATAAAACACTTGACCAAAGACTAGAGAGACCACAGATGTGAGAGTCTCTGAGTCCTGAGAAAGATTAGGGGACATGAATAGATGGCATCAATGGCAATTTCATATTAAAAACGAAGTTATTAGGAAAGAACTTGACATTGTTAGCATATTGGAATGTGTTAGCAGAGCTAATCTCAGGTGGTATGGTCACTGAAACAGAATGGGAGAGGAAAGGTTAGCAAAACAAGTGTTCTCTTTCAAGTTTGCAGGAAAAAGACACAGAGGAAGACCAAGGTATAGGTGGGTTGATACAGTAAAAAGTGCCTTAGAAGAGAGAAATTTAAGATCTCATAATGTTGGAGTCTTGACAGATAACAGATCGATTTGGAGTGTTATTGATAGGAAGTTAGCAATGATGTAAGTTCTTCATGTAATACTATCATAATATCATAGACACCCCTTGTGGGTACATGTGAGGAATTTGATGATGATATTATACATTTTGTCAGGCTGGTTGGTTGAATGGTTAGTATACCAGCTCTCAATCCAGCAGGTTGCAGGTTTGAATCCTGGGATAAGTATGGATTAAGTTTATGATTGTCTTTAGGTGGGAGATGAATTTCATTTGCCCAGTGTAAGACCATCATCCTGCTTAATGGAGGCCTGAATCAAAACCCTGATATGTGGAAAGGCAGCTGGAGTAGATTATATTCAACCAGAAATGCTTAAGTGTGGAGGTATAAAAGTCTTTTATACCTCCACTGTAAGTCTTACAGTGGCTGCACTGTATAGTTCAGAAGGCTTGGAGAGAGAGAGAGATTATTGGAGTATAGCTCTCATAGTACCTATATATAAAAAGGGAAATAAAACTGAATGTGAGAATTACAGAGGTATTTCCCTATTGGAGTATTCCTGGTAAGATCTATGCAAGTATACTTGAGAAATGGTTGAGAAGGATTGTGGAAGTGAAGCTTGGTGAAGAACAAGCTGATTCAGGCCAAATAGAGGCTGTCAGGAGCAGATTTTCACTTTATGACAAATAGTGGAAAAATCATGGGAATATAACAAATATCTGTATTTAAGTTTTGTAGATCTGGAAAAGGCATATGACAAGGTGCCAAGAGAAAAGCTATTCAGAACACTAAAATTTCTATGTCCATGGGGCATTATACCAAGCAATACTTAGTCTTTATTTGAGTTGTAAGTCAGCAGTTAGAATTGAAGGAAATACAGGAAGATGGTTTAATGTTAAATCTGGTGTGAGACAAGGATGTACATTATCCCCTCTGTTATTCATTATCTATATGGATCACATTATGAAGGAAAGTGATATTAAACCTGATATCAAAATTGGAGATGTTAATCTCAATTATTTACTTTATGTAGACAGTGTTATACTTCTAAATAAATCCAATTCAAGTCTGCAATATCTCCTGACTAAATTGAATAACCAGTTTAATGCATTTGGTATGAAAATCAGCAATAGTAAGACAATGACAATAGGCAGAACCATTGAAAATATTAACTGCATTGTGAATGGAGAACCTATAGAACAAATAAAACATTTCAGCTACTTAGGCACAATTTTTAGTGAATATAGAAAATTATATATAGAAATAGACAATAGAATCAATAAAGCCGGTATGTACATCATTGATGTACAAAGTAAACAACAGAGGACCAAGTACTGAACCCTTTGTTACACCACTTGTCGCTTACCTTCTCCTGGACTCAACTCCTCCATAAACTGTTCCGGAAAAGAAAGCTGTCTATCTGCCATCCTTTAATCCAAATCACCAGATTCACATCCATCCTCATTTGCTCTCTAATTTATGCAATTGAGTTCTATGTAGAATCTTGTCATATGCTTTTTCAGTCTAGCAGTATCATTCAGTAGCCACTTTCCTTATTCAACTCATTGTCACTTGATTATAAAAAGTAATCGTATTACTAAGGCAAGACCTACTTTTCACAAAACTATGTTGCCCCTTATAGAGTATCATATTCCCATCCACCTAGTCCTGAATTCTGTCTATCACCAATTCCTCCAATACTTTGACCACCACTTCTGTGATACTATTGACTTATAATTTACTACTTCTCTCTCTTGGAACCTCCTTTATATAGTGGAACTATTTTGTTCTCTTTTCACACCATTGGCACCTTCCCAATACTAAGGATTAAAATAAACAACTTGGACAGAGGAGGTAATAATTCCTTTGCACGTTTTCATAATACACAGGCCTATATTCCATTTAATCCCATTGCTGTGTTCACATTGAGGTTCTGCATTAGTTTTATGCACCTCCATCTTCAGCCCCTCTCTCTCTTCTCCAATCAGTCAGCGTCAAATCTGGCATTACAGCATCACTTAGATGGTACTTTTCTGCAAAATGCTCACTTAGTAATTTAACTATTTGGTTTACTTTGTTACCTCCCTACCATCAGCACTTTTTAATATCATCCTTCCATAGTCATTACTTTTTTTATTTGCCACATAGCGAAAGAACTCTAGGATTTCTTTTGGCCTCATCTGCTAGCTTTGTCCTTCCTTACTATTACAGATCAACCTTCTTGCCCGTGACTTGTACTGCTTATGAGATGGTAATCACTTTTTTTATTTATACTCCCTCCACATTTTCTTTGTCTGCAAACACCACTTGACCATCTCCCATGCTCTACCAACATCTCTCTCCCCTCCAAATTCTTATCCTTTGGCACTGCTGAAAGCTAATTCCTCAGTTTTTCATTATTATCTACTTTGTAATTTCACACATATATCCCTTCTTAATAGAAAATGTTGCATGTCTGGCAGTCTCCCTGGTGAAGTAATCCCATGATCACTTTCCCCAAGTGGAGAGAGACCATAGCTAGATTAGTTACTGTTAAGTTCTCTGATGCTGTGATTGATCACAAGCATTCTTGAACCTCATGTCCCTTTCATTATGTGCTGTCTCAAGTAATAACCTCTGAAGCTGTATAAATTCCATTTCTTTCCCTCTCTGTAATCATTCCTTCTCCCATTCTATTTCCTCATAGTTGAAATTTTCCATAATAATTACTCAACCTGAAATCATTGTTCTGGTATGCCAATCCACATGATCTGCATTCTCCCTTATATCTTCCTATGTTACAGCAACAATCAGTGACATATTTCATCCTGTTCGCTTCTATTTCATATATCCAGATAACCTCATCTCTACATCCTTTTGTACTTCTACTCTTTTTGGCTTGAATTTCTCTACTATCATTAGCAAAAACTCTTTTCCACATTCCGTTCCTTCTGTCCTCTCTGAAGATAATATATTATTTATATCCTTTGCATTTTATATGTCAAACTCCTTGCAGTGTAAATCCTTGGTCAACCAAGTCTCACTAATGCCTATAACTTTTGGCCAAGTTGAGCCACACAATGTCATAAACTGGAATACCCCCTCCCCCTTTCATTCCACAGCCTCTCATCTTGTGCTGCTTAGCCTACTAAAATTAAGAAGTCATCATGTGATCATCCTCCCACTTACTGATCTCTTTCTTATCTAAAAAAAAAATCTAGTTTTCCTTGCACTGCACTTTCAAAGTGTCACTGAACAACTTTCTCAAGACTTCCCCCAAATCCATTCAAATGCAAGCCACCTTATATAAAGCCTTCCTTCCATCAAACTCCCTCCACACATCCATAAATTCCAAACCATTCTTCCTGCACAATCTGTGCACTGACTCATTCGTGATCTCAGCTCTCCAAATTAGCTCCCCCTCTATCATAAATATATAAATCTAATAGACAAGCTTATGTGTTTTGAACATTATTCATAACTTATTTTAATAGTATTAACAATAGCAAATTAACTATTTTATAAAAGAAGATGTGTATTAACTGGCTTATATTTCAGTGGATTTCAGAGCATAAATCAGCATGTTATAGGTTACACATGTCAGTGAAACAGTTCAAATTGTAACAGACAAAGGATCAAAAATTCTAATTTGGCACCATCTAATGTTGCAAAAAAAAAGAAGTATTAAAAGAAGCAATGTAGGAGTCAATCTTAAGATAACATCTCCCAAATTTTTGGCAAATCAATTGAAATTAATGTTTAGAGTCGGCTGCAACTATGAAGGATTCTCCTAACCTGAACAAGTATGGATGCATTAATTTGCCAAAAATTTGCGAGATGGTTATCTTAAGATCACTCCTACATAGCTGTAATACTTGTTTTTATAATTTTATTTTTTAATATATGTAATGTTTTAAATTTTAATTTTAAATTTTACTTCACAGATTTTCTGCTCAAATGAAAATAAATCTATAATTTCATCATAGTTTATGTGCCCTTTCATTTTTGATGACTGACACTACTACCATCAGTAGTAGTGTCAGTCATCAAGTACTGTCTCCATAAATTCTTCACTATGAATGCTGACCACTGAGTAACCTTAAAAGAAAAAATACTATTGTTGTTGTGGTGGAGACATAGTGAAGAATTTATGGAGACACAACACACATTTAGAATAATTATTTTTTTTATCATTAAGAAATTGTATTTTTTGTATGTAAATTACATGTGTTCTCCTGGCCGATTTGCCTGTAAATCCTTTAGAGATGAACAAATGAAACAGAATTTGGTTTACTTTTGTTACCTCCCTATTATCTAGGTATGTCTGGGTCTCTTTCCTGCCATCTTGGAATCAAGCACCTGTTTGGCTAACCTTTCTCCACCCAATCTATTTAAGTGGCCATACCTTTAAGTGTTTTTTAAGTGTTAGCTCTGCTGACACTTTCTTGAATGCTAATAATGTCAAGTTCCTGTCTAATATCTTCATTTTTAATGATTCTGCCATTGATGCCATCAGTTCACTCACCTAATGTTTCTCAGAACCCTCATATCTGTGGTCTCTAGTCTTTGATCAAGTGCTTTATTTCTAACCCAACTCTCAGATTCATAACTGGTTTAAACACTGTATAGTTTGGTGTTTTGGCTAATTTCTCTCTTATTCCATATAAATTTATTCAGCTGGCTACCCACCATATCAGCTTTGCTTATTCTGTTCTCTATTTCCAGATTAAATGTGCCATCTTCACTAAAAAACTATGCCTAAATAGCTGAAATATTTCACTTGTTCTATAGATTTCCATGTGTTCTATGCCAGTGATCTCCCAAAAAGTGTGGTACACGTACCCCCTGGGGTACACGAGTCGATACATGGCGGTACATCAAAAAAAGTTTTATATTGATAGGAAAAAAATTAAGTAATTAATTAAAGATAAAGAATATTACTTTCTTTCATCAATTAAACTATAATATAGACAAAGGCGTTTTAAAGATCCTGTAAACTTAAATTTGCGAGTAGCGCACATTGGGCGAATTTGCATACATTATCGTCTGTGGCAAAGCTGTCATGTTTTTTAAAAATAGGAAGTAAATCTCTTACTTCTTATCATTCCCATTGTTTGTAGAGCATCCTGGTGTTGACAAGCCCAACTAGAGAAGGAAAATTGCTTAGTTATCCTGCTATCTACAGATGACACCACAGTTGTATTAATTATTTGATTATTACTAGTAAGTTTAATGATTTTTTAGTGTATTGTTTCTGTGCAATTCCACCGCCTTTTTGTGCTTACTTTTACGTTTACACTAGAAATAGTGAATTAATATTATCAAAATTGCTTACATTTTTTAAAAGTGTTTGATATTATCAATAGTATCAATAGGTATCATTTTCTGCAATGACAGGTATTAAAACCAAATATCGAAATAAATTAAACTTCGAACCAGACCTTCATATCGCAGTATCAGAAGCCATCAAACTAGAATTTCAAGAAATTATGAAAGAAATGCAAGTCCATTGTTCACATTAAATATTGTAATAAATGTTTGTAAGCTGTTAATAATAAAAATAATGTGTAAAAATATCTAGCATTTTTAATTATTATATGATGATACAAGGCATATTTCCTCTTTATAATACTTATTACAATAGATTTTTGTTCAATCAATTGGGGGTACATGATCAAAAAAGTTTGGAGACCACCGTTCTCTGTTCCTGCCTATTTTCACAGTTTTGGTCTTTTTATTGCTGATTTTCATGTCAAACTTGTTACAGGCTGTTATTCAATTAGTTAATGAATCTTAGACACTTCCACTAGATGCATTTAGGAGTGCAACATCATCTGCATAAAGCAAAGAGCTAAGTTTAACATCTCCAATTCTAATATCAGGCTTGATGGCACTTTCTTTCATAGTGTGATCGATATAGGTGATGAATAAGAGTGAAGATAATGTGCATCCTTGTTTTCCCCCTGATTTTACATCAAATCATCTTCCTGTGTTTCCTTCAATTTTAGAAGACCAAGATCTGGGTGAATTGCTTCAGTCAGAAGTGCCTTGGAAACATTTCATGTTTCCAAGGCACAATTAATAGATTGATTTGGAGGAAAATTGTTGATAGGAGATTAATAATGTAAACTTAATCATGTAGTTACCATAGTAACCTGAACATCCCTTGGGGTTCCATATCAGAAAATTGATGATGATGATCTTGAGTGTCATTTGCAATCATTTTTTTTTACCCTATCTTTATCCTTTCTTTTAGGCTTACACGGTGATCCGAATGCATTTTTGACTTACCCCATCTTTAATTTTATTTTTTTGCACCATTTCCTTCTGTTTTTATCTGCCAGACATGCAATGTCATTTTCCATCGGTTTCATCTCATTACTCATCTTAATCATCTTATTCTTCAAGTCTTGCTAGCAATCATGTTTGCTTGTGTTTCTTCATTTCTAATTAATTTCATTCCCACAATCACTCTCACTATAATCTCATTATGTATAAATATTTTCTAATATATATACATTTCAGATCAAACTTCTTTCATTTATAGAAATTAATACCACTTATATTGATACATTTAGACAACTATTCCAACTGATCACATATACAAGTCTTCAAGAGTTACTTAATAAATAATTGCTGTAATGAATTTGTATTAAAATCCACAATAAAAATAACTAAAACCATGAAAGCTAACAGGAAAACAGAAATCATCAACTGCATTTTATGAACCTTTAGAGCAGATTACATCTTTTAGCTATTTAGTTACAATTTGTATATTTTATCCAACTAAATATGGTGACATATAATAGAAGTGAAGCTGTTATGGCAAGGAACCAGTTGAATTTTGCAATGAACAAGAGACCATTGATATAAGAGTTCTGAGTTAAATTAGGAGATTGAAAGATGGCAAGAATGGTACAACCACATTGAAAATGGAAATATGGGATGTTTCAAAAAGAATGTCCCAATTTTAAAATTGTATATCTCTGCAACCACGAACCACAAATGAATGTGACTTGTACCATGTGAAAGGCCTTTGCCCAGAATTTGATATGACAACTGCTAGATGCCACTACTAGTCCCCAAATAGCCACTACGCTTAGTTAATGTGAAGATGCCATCTAGTCAACAGAAGGTGTTTTGTGTTCTTGCATTTAGCAAGACTGAGTCCGTGATTACGGTGCAGCGTGCATTTAGATGACGTTACGGAATTGATCCACCACTGGACAAAAACATTTGTCGTTGGTATCGACAATTTCAAGAAACGGTGTTTATGTAAGGGAAAGAGTCCTGGATGACCACGCACCTCAGAGTGGGAATGCAACGAATTCAAGAGGCTTTTCAGAGAAGCCCGTGCAAGTCCACTCGTTGTGCTAGCCGAGAACTTACCATCTCTCATTACTGTTTAGCACGTGTTACGATGACGTTTGCTTATGAAGCCATACATATTGTAACTGGTGCAAGCTCTTCGTGTAGGTGACAAAAAAAAAAAAAAAAAAACGAACAAATTTTTGTGCTAAACTGTTAGAGGACATGGAGGACGACACCTTCCTACAAATGTTGATTTTTAGTGATGAAGCAACCTTTCATCTAAGCGGTAAAGTTTCACGCCACAATGTTCACATTTGGGGACTTGAGAATCCACATGAAATTGTACAACATGAACGTGATTCACCAAAACTTAATGTTTTTTGCATGGTTTCTGTTAGAAAGGTTTATGGCCCTTTCTTTTTTGAAGAAAACACTGTTACAGGAAACTATTATCTTGAAATGCTGCAGGACTAACTACTTCCACAGCTGAATGAAGAATCTGAAGATTACATTATTCAGCAAGACGGAGCACTACCACATTGGAACCTCCAAGTTCGTCGATTTCTAAACGAAACATTGCCTCAGCGTTGGATTGGATGCACGGGACCCCAAGACTTGGTACTACACTCTTGACCTTCAAGATCTCCAGACATCACACCTTGTGACTTCTTTTTATGAGGATACGTAAAAGACTGTATTTATGTTCCTTCATTACCCACTGACTTGGATGAGCTTAGAACCAGAATCACAGCTGCAGTAAATTCTGTTACAGAAGACACTCTCAGACGCATTTGGGATGAATTCAGCTATTGGCTTGATATTATCCGTGCAGCAGGTGGAGGACACATTGAACATTTGTAATTGTGGTGAGTGAAACTTTAAGCCTTACTTCATACTTGGTAATTTATTTTGTAACTTACCACATTTTCATTAAATATAATTATTTGAAATCTGGTCATTCTTTTTGAAACACCCTGTATATGAAAAAGAACTTGACATTATTAATTTTCAAAAATCTATGATATTTAAAATATTAAAACTTGGGAACCAGCCTCTAACCCTAGAAAAGCTGTTGTTTCACCTTTCCATGTAAATAACCATGAGAACATTAACTCAACTACCAGGCTGTATATAATATTGCACATTAATTGCTTATAATTTTATCCATATGCTAAACAAATAAATAAATAAATATAAATATATAAACAGAGCTATCCTTGGATATTATCACTTAAACAAAGTGAGAGATGAATGAGTAATAGAACATGTTTTTGAAGTAAATATAGGAAACGATCCTAAGGAAGACCAAGATATAGATGTGCTGATTCAGGTAGGAGTTTTTAGAAGACAAACTAAGAGTTCATCAAATCAGAGACTTCTTAGTATTAAGAGACCAATCTTTGAGAGTCTGCAAAAACAATAACAAAATTAAATTTCCTAATAGTTAGTTAGAATGTTGTACAAATTAATTAATTGAAAAATACAATACTTTGTAATAATTAAAATTGATTTTATTAAATCACTTAAGGAATTGAACAACGTAGATACGAATATAAATTAAACCACACTTTAATAAATATTTCCGATATTTCGGCAACGTCACGTTGCCATCTTCAAAAGGAACTTACAAAAAAAGGGCACGTGCACGTAGGCACTACAACACAGTAACTGAGAATGAAGAGATGAAGCTATTGTTCTCCTAAAAGTCCTGATGGTGCCCTCTAGCGGGCTAAGTAGGTGTTCTTGGCCGTTGGGCTGAAGGTCTGCTGATGTAAGCCTCCCAAATTTGGGGCAGTCGCATACAACCAAATTTGTTGAGGTTTTGGAGAGTTTCTTAGGGCTGAGGCTGATTCCATAAATAGTGCTGATTCCTCCTCCACAACAATGATTACTCTAAATCCATCACCATTCCCTACATTCGAGGCACCTCGGAAAAAATTACCAAAATCTTAAAAAAACATGACCTGACCTCCTGTTACAGGCCATACAGAAAATTGGCATCCCTTATCCACTCCACTAAAGACTGTAAACTGTCTTACTTTGGCCAAACAGGCAAGACAGCGAATATCAGAATTTCTGAACACAAGGACTACATCCGTTTTCACAAGTACAGCCATTCTGGTCTTGTAGAATTGACCAGTCCAGAGCAAGACCAGATTGGTCTTGCTCTGGATACACGCCACAGAATACGGTGGAAGAAAGCTACAGTAATACACCGTAGCAAATACAAATTCGAAAGACTATTTATGGAATCAGCCTCAGCCCTAAGAAACTCTCCAAACCTCAACAAATTTGGTTGTATGTGACTGCCCCAAATTTGGGAGGCTTACATCAGCAGCCCTTCAGCTCAACTGCCAAGAACACCTACTTAGCCCGCTACAGGGCACCATCAGGACTTTTAGGTTGTGCACGTGCCCTTTTTTTGTAAGTTACTTTTGAAGATGGCAACGTAACATTGCCGAAATATCGGAAATATTTATTAAAGTGTAATTTAATTTATATTCATATCTACGTTGTTCAAGGCCTTAAGTGATTTAATAATGCATAACCAATGTATAAGCCTGCCTACGAGAATTAAAATTGGTTTTACTAAACTGAAACTGTCATTTCTAACTAGTAGTTTAATTTGGGATGGGTTAATATAAAGTTGAAAGGCACAAGAAATACAAGTACAAGAAGCAATTTCTAGTAGTTGTATAAGGTGTAGTGAATATGAGATTGAGTTTTTTAATATTGTGAATAGAATGCTTTGCTGAAAGTGTGTAAATGAGTTTTAAGTTCCATATGTTAGACTTGCTGCTGTTTTGAGTAAGTATGCCTGCAGTGAGTTTCCATTGATGTCTGCTAAGAATAATCTAGTCAAATAATAAAGTAACACGTAAAAACCACAGTGAAATCTTTAATTAGTAAAAAGACAGATATTTCGTACTAAAATTAATAGTACATCTTCAGTGTCTGTAACAGTAATAGAAATAGAATGCAGGCAAACATTTGGTGGATCACCTATTAAAATACAATTGTTACTGCGTGCTAGGAAATAATAGAAATAACAAATTTAATCTATTAAGATAAACGGTTTTTTACATAAGATAAAAGTCGCCCAGATCTTTGAGAGAGACATACAGTCATTTCTATTTAAATTCGGTCGGTTTAAGATAGTTTCACAATTTTCTTTGAATACTCGTTCATATTTGAATCTGCATCTATGGAGGAGAACTGTTTTATCCCACTGGACACTATGATATAATACTGTGATATATTATATAATATATAATACTGTGCTGCACCAGACTTCAGAGGTTTGTTATAATCAATATAATATTGATGATCTTTTATTCTTTTTTCCAAAGAATGGCCAGTTTGTTCAAAATAAGAGACATCGCATTCGCAAGGAAGTGATACTTTTTCAGAATTCTACCTATAGGGTCTGAGATTCCTGGAATGTACGGAATAGGAACTCCTCAGACTGTTGAAGAAACTGTAGGTGTTGGAACATAAGAGTCAAGTATCTGTTGCATTTGATTGGAGTTGTAATCATTTGATTCCATTAACTTTTTAATGATGGAAAGTTCTTGTTGTAAGATTATTGGGGAAAAGCAAACTTTATGTGCTCTGTGAATTAGAGATTTAAGAATGCCAAATTTTTGAGATATGTGGAGCGCAGACTTTTTGTGAATGTGTCTGCCAGTTGTACCTTGTAGATAAGGTACCAGAAGATGTTCTAGTAATTAGGATGTCCAAAAATGGTAAAGTACCAGAGTTTTCTTTTTGGAGATGTTCCATCTCCAAAAATAAGAAAATAAAATGCACTCCTATTAACTTTAAGGAAACCTTGGCTTCGTTTCTAACAAACCTAAATGAATTCTTGTAGTAGTGAATTGGATGCGTGGGTGAAGGTTATTTATCCGTTGTAGAAAAGTGGAAAGTTCATCTTCAGTGTGTGGCCAAACAGCAAAAACATCATCGACGTAACAGTACCAAAGGGATGGTTGAGGATGAATGGATGAGAACATGGTATATTCGAATTGTTTCAAATAGTAGTTTGCCAAAGGTGGAGACAGAGGGCTACCACGTTAGTACCTTCAATTTGTTTGTAGATTTTGTTTTTCCAACTGAAATAACCTGAGTGGATGACATATTCGAATATCCTTGCGATATCTGTAGGGTAATCTTCATATAATGAATTGACTGTGTCGGTTAATGGAATATTGGTGAACAGAGAAATGATGTCAAACTGACTAATATTTCAGAATCTGTAATTTTTATATCCTTGATTTTTTCAAGAAAATCTGTTTAGTTTTTTTTTATAATGGATCTGGAATGACCAGTGAGAGCACTTAAGGAACGTGATAATACTTTTGCAATCTGATAAGTTGGAGAGTCAATGCAATTTACAATAGGTCGTACAGGACAGCCTTTTTTATGGATTTTTGGGAGTTCATAAAGATGAGGAGTTCTTCCAAAGTAGGTGCGTATTTTATCCACGTAGTTCGGATTCCAACTCATAACCTCATCAAGTAATTTATTTAGCTCTTTAATTTGTGAATTAGTATGATTACATGTGATCTCTTGGTAGGTCGTGGTGTCTTCTAATAGGCTAGATACTTTTGTCTCATAGTCAGTCTTATTCATAATTACAATAGCTTTTTCTTTATCGGCCTTAGAAATGGATATTGTATTATCTTTTCTTAAAGAAGTTAGACCTTTAATTTCAGCATTTGATAAATTGCATGGGGATAATTTGCTTTTGAATAGCGAAGTCGCAACTTCAAAACGTAGTTTGTTGGCATCTTTGCTAGGAAGTCCTGACAAATTGCGTTCTATATTATGTAAGAAATCAAGATAAGGAATGCGTGAAGGAATAACAGCAAAATCGAGGCCCTTTACTAAAGCACTGGTTTCAATGGTGGATAATGGGCAATCAGAAATGTTTACAATCCATTTATTTGTAGACGTACTGTCAGAGGTAAGGTTTTTCTTTTGCTTGTTATATAAAGAGTTGTATTTTTGCATAAGATTTTGAAGATTTCTCTCATAAGACCAAGATAAGGATTGTTTTGATAAGAGATGAACAATATCCAATAATTCTTCATTAAGAACAGCTGAAATGTCTTCTTCGAGAACTGATAAAGAATTGATATTAGGTATTGATATTTGGCCACACACAGTACGAAGTTATTACGAATTAAGGAAAAACTTGTGCGTATATAAATAGAGTGGGCTCCAGGAGGATGTCCTAGTTTCTTTAAATCTAGCGAAAGTGGGAATAACTTTATTATCACAGCACTTTTTGAGGAAGGCAATTCCTGCTCAAAGCTTACCTTGTAGAACCTATAAATTTCCTAATTTTCCTGTTAGTTTAGTAAACTCTTCCTCGTGAAGGATGATGATTCTGATTTTTAGTCGAACCTGTAGCATAGTAATTAAATAATAAAGTAATACGTAAAAACCTCAGTGAAATCTTTAATTAGTAAAAAGACCGATATTTTGTACTAAAATTAATAGTACATCTTCAGTGTCTGTAACAGTAATAGGAATGGAATACAGGCAAACGTAAGGTGGATCACCTATTAAAATACAATTGTTACCGCGTGCTAGGATATTTGAATATGTCATCCACTCAGGTTATTTCAGTTGGAAAAACAAAATCTACAAACAAATTGAAGGTACTAACGTGGTAGCCCTCTGTCTCCACCTTTGGCAAACTACTATTTGAAACAATTCAAAGATACTATGTTCTCATCCATTCATCCTCAACCATCCCTTTGGTACCGTTACGTCGATGATGTTTTTGCTGTTTTGCCAACACAATGAAGATGAACTTTCCACTTTTCTACAACGGATAAATAACCTTCACCCACGCATCCAATTCACTATGGAAAAAGAAAACTCTTGTACTTTACCATTTTTGGACATCCTCCTTACTAGAACGTCTTCTGGTACCTTATCTACAAGCATCTTTCGAAAACCCACTTTTACTGGCGGATACATTCACAAAAAGTCTGCGCACCACTTATCTCAAAAATTTGGCATTCTTAAATCTCTAATTCATAGAGCACATAAAGTTTGCTCTTCCCCAATAATCTTACAACAAAAACTTTCCATCATTAAAAAGTTAATGGAATCAAATGATTACAACTCCAATCAAATGCAACAGATACTTGACTCTTATGTTCCAACACCTACAGTTTCTTCAACAGTCTGCAGAGTTCCTATTCCGTACATTCCAGGAATCTCAGAACCTATAGGTAGAATTCTGAAAAAGTATCAACTGATTCCAGCATATATTCCTATCAACAAAATTTCTTCTTTATTACCTTCTACAAAGGATAAACTGTCTTCTCTCTCTTTGGCTGGTGTTTTACCAAATACCTTGTGAATGCAATGTCTCTTATTTTGGACAAACTGGCCGTTCTTTGGAAAAAAAAGAATAAAAGAACATCAATATTATATTAATTATAACAAACCTCTGAAGTCTCGTCTGGCGTAGCACAGTATTGACTCTATTCATAGTGTACAGTGGGATAAAGCAGTTCTCCTCCATAGATGCAGATTCAAATATGAACGCTTATTCAAAGAAAGTTGTGAAACTATCTTACACTGACCGAATTTAAATAGAAATGACTGTATGTCTCTTTCAAAGATCCGGAAGACTTTTATCTTATTTAAAAAACCATTTATCTTAATAGATTAAATTTGTTATTTCTATTATTTCCTAGCACACGGTAACAATTGTATTTTAATAGGTGATCCACCGAACGTTTGCCTGTATTCTATTCCTGTTACTGTTACAGACACTGAAGATGTACTGTTAATTTTAGTACAAAATATCTGTCTTTTTACTAATTAAAGATTTCACTGTGGTTTTTACGTGTTATTTATTATTTAATTACTATGCTACAGGTTCCACTAAAAATCAATATCTAGTTGAGTTTTCATAATATTGTCAACCTTGTTAAAAATTTTTCTATTGATCTCTAGGATATGATGACGACTTCTGCCTATGCCAGGAAAAAGCCTCTCTGAAATTTCTCCACTCCTCTCTCCAATGGATCATCCTATCCAGTTGTTCTGTACTATTCCTATGAATCTCTCTCTCTCTCTCTCTCTCTCTCTACCTTATAATATCTCTTACTTTCTCTGGGTATCTAGATAATAAAAACAGCCCATCTTCCATACTTCCTTCTAGCTACAGGTCAGCCTCAATTCTGCTTCAATTGTTTAGTTACTTGACTTTTGCTATGAACAGCTTGGATTTTTTTTACATATTTAACATTTATACCTTATCCCAAAGAGCAGCATTGTCTGTGGAGCCAGAGTCTTTATTATAATAGATTAAAGATGCATAGTGTCTTTTTATATAATAGATTAAAGATGCCTAGCATCTTTTTATTATTGTTATTATTATTCCTCCAAGGAGTCCGAAGACTCACTGTACAACTCTCTGTCTCCACTACTACACAGAACCTCTGCTACCAATCATCTATACCAATGCCATCCTCTGCCCACCACCACTACAACTAGTATTTTTTTGTCTGTAAATTGCATGTCTTCTGAACGGCTGATTTTCTGTATGATGGATGAAAAACTCAAGTTTCTGGGAGAAAAAACCCTGCTACCTCCATATAAGATCAGCTAACTCACCTTCAATTGAAAAAGTCTATATAAAGATTCTCCTTTCATGACGAGAATCGAACTTAGGCCTTTTCTAATTGAAAGTGCAACATACCGTTCTTCCAATTGCGTTACAGAGGTGCTATAATCATTATACTTTTCGCTATCTGTTATAGACAAGTTTTTTCCTAAATCCTTCCTCAGGATTTAAGAAAAACTTGCTTGCTGCAACAGCTGGTTTGTTTCTAGTTGACCTGAGAGTCTGCTTTGAATAACTGATGAACAGCTTATAGTTATGGGAAACAAAACTGTTTTTAGGGTATACACCATCCTGGAGACAGTGTATACCCTAAAATGTATATTTAGCCACCCCAAAATTCAAGAAAATATATAAAATTAAAAATGGTGTTTTTATGGTTGAGATATGATTTTGCTGATTTTTTTACTGTCTCCAAACTTGCCACTCCTAGGCATTGCCTTAGTTGCTTAGTGAGTCACAGCATTCTTGATGGAAAATGACTGACTGGGCTAAAGTTGTTTATATCTAATTTACAATTTTTCTTGTGTGAAAGGATTATCCTTAATTTTAGTCATGGATCTCGGATGGTTCTTGGTGCGTTATTCACTCTTGAACAATAATTCTCATTTTCTTGGTTCAGTCAAGTTTTCTGAATGACTATAAATAGTTCACATGTTCAGTATGACTATAAATAGTCTAAAAGAGATTGGATCATCTTGTTTGATGCCTTTATTAATTGGAAAGTAATCTCCCTTCCTATCTCTCTTTCTAAACAGCTGCCTGACTTTTAAATAGTTCTTCAGTAGTTTTTTTGAGAACCTTATCTTTTATTATTATTATTATTTGCTTTTGTATACCTTTTCCAGGGTATAAAATTGAAGGATTATTGGATCTGCAATTATGTTTAGTTTAATCTCTTTCTAGTAGGTCCTGTTTCTGATCATCATTTTACAATAGAACTTTAAGAAAACTGCTTAAAAGTTATATATACTGTTTATGCTGTGAATTGATTTTTTAAAAATTGTTTATTAAAATTTTGAAAAGTGTAAATAATACATATTTAATTGAAATATACATTTCTCTGTTAGATACATAGCTAATTCAGGTATAATGGCATCAGTAGAACACTTAGATGTATCTGGGTGCTGGAATCTGACTGGACCAGGTCTTAGTGAAGCTGTTTCAATGGCTCCTGCTCTTCTGCCAGAAAATCTCTATTACTGTGACCATATTCAGGATGGACCTTATGCCGATCAAGCAAATGGTTGTCAGAATTTGGAAACAGGAATTCGTGCTTGCTGTTGCAGTGGGCAATAAGTAATTTCAGTAGTTCAAAGAGCCTTAAGAGGTTTCTCAGTTACTATTACTAAATGAAGAATACTAAGCTTTAATTGTGATCTGGGTTTTATTCACTGCTTTTTTTTTTTTAACTTTGAATTTGTCTTGAATGAATAAATCAATATTAGACTCTGCCTTTGACACTAATTTTCATTTCTTGTGAAGTTATTTGAACATAACATTTAAAGCAGAGTAGATTAACGTTTATAAACCAGTTCACATTGAATTAAATTCTAATCTCATCAGAATATGGACAATTTAAATTATTTTATTCTCACTTTTTATATACTCATAAGATCATAAGAAAATAAAGTGATATGCCTTAACTTTACAGAGCAATTAAGTTTTAATTCCACTTTGTATATAAGCATATTATATTGCTCATTTAAGGGAGTAACTTCATTCTTTGCTTATTCTTTCATGATATATCAATTATATGTTAAATAGAAGTACTAAAATTGTTATGCTTCACTTAAAAGCAATATCAGTGGAGTGTAAAACATAAATAATAAAGTCTTAATTTGTACATGAAATGTCCTTTTAAAGGGCACTGTTCTTTATAGATGTTTTTTTTTTTTTGAATGATAATAATTAAATTAGATCTTGCTGGTGTCTTGATAGAAAGGGAAAAAAATGTTTTATTGCTTTTCTTGGATTATATTTTTGTATGATTTGGAAATATCCTTGATCTTAAATGCTTGTTTTATTGTAAAAGAAACATAGAAATATTTCTAATTTCTTCTTTTTTATTTATTTATTTTTTATTTTTTATATTTAAAATATTTCCTTTTTTAAAAATTTGGTCATCATAATACAGTAATTATTTGTAAAAATTCTGCTGGAGCTTTGAAAGTGGTTTGCCTTAGTGAGGTCAGCAGTATTTTAATTGAAGAATTCTTAGATCATTTCTGCTTTGAAGGAGACAAATAAAATAACTCAAATATTTAATTATATCAACCTCAAGAATTCAGTATTGGTTATTTTATTGTTATGTAGTTGATTTTACTTTCATTGCTTGCAAAAATATGCGTGACTCCATAGTCTGAGGCCCATAGAAACATGTAAATTAGAAAACAATGCATTAATATTTTTGGTTTTAAATTATTGCTCTGAATAGTCTTTCACTAGAGGTGCAGTTCCTTGAATGCTATGAGCTACTCCACCAATCCACATCAGATATAATTTAAACTTCATTTTTCTTTTTCAAAAAAAAAGGAGTAGGCATCACTGTTTCACAGAAATATTATGATAAATGTGAAAACATTGTCTTCCATGAAGTTTATTAGATGCAAAACTAAAAATCTTACTCTAAATTAAATATTCAGTATCTTGCAAATATTTACAAACATAATGATTATATTATAGTTGATTTATCTTATTAACACAGCCCACAGAAAGTGAAGGAATAATAGTTACTAGTTCAGTGGAGCAGTGTATGGAGAGGTAATATCAGTCTTATTGCTCTTCTCTAGACTGCATCAAGAATTAAAAAAAATTAACTCGTAGTCAGGTTTATGGAGAAGTAACAAATCTTTTTCTTTTTTTCTTCTATTGTCTCTACTGTTTAACTTATTTGTTAATGATATTTTATGTAGATTGACTGAGGATCTTCAAAGGTCACCAATGGTGCAAAGTTAGGTAGAATTATCAGGAGTAGTGCTGATGATAATTCTCTACAGGAAGATTTGAACACTTTTAACTTGGACAGATAAGTGGAATTGCAGTTTCAATGTTAATAAATGCGAGATGTTACACTTTGGGATATAGAGATATAAGGCTACGTGCTGTATTTCAGGAAGTGGATGAGATTCGGGATCTTGGAGTGATTATAGACAGTGGACTGAAGTGCCAAGGTCATATCACAAGTATTGCAAATACTGCACATCTTATTGTTGCTATGATAAAAAGTATATTGGCATGTAGGGATAAGGAAGTGATGGTGCCGCTATATAAGGCATTGGTCAGATGACATATGGACTATTGTGCTCATATTTGGTCACTTTTTAGTTTTCATTGTGATGTGGAAACACTAGAGAAGGTCCAAGGACAAATGACCAAAGTGATATCAAAACTCTGGAGTGTAGGTTATGATGAGCATTTGAGGGAATATGGATAAAAGAGGTTGGTGGATCGGAGGAAAAGCAGAGATATGGCAGAGATCTTCAGGTTAGTTAGTTATCAGATTAATTCAGAAGGAATTATAAATATAGTGGATGTTAAGATAGGAAGAACAAGAGGCCATCCCTGGAAGTTGTATAAAGATGTGGTGAAGAAGGGTTTGAGGAGTAGGTTTTCTTACATGGAGAGTTGTTAGTGAGTGGAATGCACATTCCAGAGTGCATTGTAAATGCAGGTAGTGTAAAACACTTCAAAGTTTGTTAGGATAAACATGTTGTCAGTTGATTGGCCTCCCACGATGAGCCTATTGACTCCATGGAGGGTACCATAATAATTTAGCAAAAGCATTTAATAGGATACTGCTTGATAAGCTTATTAGCTTATTTTTAAATGAAGAAAAGGTAATGAGTGAAATTTGACAGTTATTGAATTTGGAAAGAGAAAAATTGTAACAATGTTTTGTTTATTAATTAAAATGTGAAATTGCATAATTAAATGTATTTTCACAAGCATAATTCATTGTTTATTTTATTTTATTTTTTGAAAAATCTCTCTATAAAGAAACTTTACAGCAGAACAAAAAAAAGTTACAGCAGAACGATAAAAAAAAGTTGTTCCTTAAATTTTTATATATGAAAACTTAGTATATACACTTTTAGCATTTGAAAATTTCCAAAAAACATACATATTACTTTTATTCATACTAAGTTTATAAATACAGTTTTTTCTAGAATATAAATTTCTTGATCTTTTTTTATCTAGAATTTTATAGGATTAGTCTGTGTTTACTAAATTAAAGGACTAATACCAGCAAAATAAGTGACATTAAATAAATGGCTTGCTTTTCATTGAGAATTAGTACATATGTGTATGCATGAAAAGTAATGTGGATAGAAATTTAATGCAAATGGATAATGAAGCAATTTTGCCAGAAAAATTAGATCAAGAATTTGATATTCAATTTCACTTTAATTACTCAGGTGGGTGGATTTTATTTAGGTGTTACCTTGTCTATGAAAGAGGCTTAGATTGACATCTTATCTGTGATAGGATAATCTTATTTGAGTGTGTTTTAGATGGAAAATGTAAGTCTTCCTCTGTGGGTTTTCTCACTCTAAACATATTTACACACACACACACACACACACACACCCTGAGGATGTGCTGAAAAGTTGTGATAATCGCCATCACGAATATGCATTTTGCAAATATGGCATACTATGAGGATATGATTAAGCTCACTACCATTCAGTTTGTGACAAAAGATAACTGACACTGGGTTTAATAAGTTGTGATAATATAAATAGTTAAACCAACTGGTTTCACCACCTATGATAGTGACTTCTTCTAGGTTAGAAAGAATAGAAAAATACAATAAGGAGTAAACATGAACCATTACATAACTGAAATCAAACATGTAGGAACTGTTACATAAAGGTTAAAAAAAAAAAAAAACAGATCTCCTTTTTTTAATAGTATGTCCCAATAAATCAATAGGATTTCTACAAAATTATTAATAGTGCTGTTTGTAGTTGGAAACTTTTTTTAAACTTATTAAATAAAAATAGTTTGTAGTTACTTGCCAGCTATCAAAATATGCTTTCTTTGTGTGAGTGGGCAAGCATATTTTTGATGCCTTGTATATATATATATGAGGGTGTGCTGAAAAGTTGTGATAATTCACCATGAAGGAATTGAGATAGAACCATGTAACTTACACATTATTCTACATGTTCCCTCTACATATTATTATTCCCCCATATTATTCTCCTCCACAAAGTGATGTTGCTGCATCATATGCAATCTTCTGAGAAAAAGGCTTTCCCTTGTTGCACAAACCAGTCCTCAAATGCAGATGTCTTCATCATCTTTGCTAAATTTTGCTCCTTTCAAGTGTTTTTTAAATTTGGGAATGGGAAATAGTCAAATGGGGCTAAGTCTGACAAATAAGGTGGGTAAGGCACACATTGAAAGCCTAAGTTATGTATTGTGTTGGGTTTCATGAGCAAGTGCATTTTCCTGCAAAAGCAACATGCCTCTGCCCATTTTCTCCATGGTGCTTTTCCTTCAGAGCTGTTGAATAAACTGCTTCTGTAACAGCTTCACCTTTTTTGAGGTACTTGGTAAGGATTACACCATCCCTATACCAAAAGACAATGGAAAGAACCTTCCCTGCTGACTTTTGGGTTCATAATTTCTTTGACCATGGAGAAGCTTTGTGTCTCCACTCCATTGACTGTTGTTTGGTCTCTGGGTCATAGTGGTGAAGCCATGTTTCATCAATAGCCACAATACAAGGCAAGGGGCTGTTTGAATGCTGGTGAATGACAGAGAATTTTTGTTATAAAAATCATGGAGGTTTGTAATAGATGTATGAGAAATAAAGACTATCAGGTTAGAATTTCAGAAGTCAATGATAGGAAGTATATGAAGAATAAGTAAATAGAAGAATATTATTCAGAAGGGAGAACATTAAAACATGGAAGATCACTTGTCATCACTCCAATATTATCAGAGCTTTAGAATTATATAACCCATCACTGTCGAGGCATTCAACTACCTCTGGCAGCCCATTCTACTCATTCACCACTCTCCAAGCAAAAAATGTAGTTCACACACTTTCACTAACTGCAGTATTACACAACTTACAGAGATAACCGCTTGATATCTCCCTTCTCGACATGTATTGAAAATAGAATTTCTTTAGTGACTTATAAATTTCTGTCATGTTCCCTCTCCTCTGTCTGTTAACTAAACTCTACAACTCACACACCTTAAATCGATTCTCATGGAGAGCATTCAACAAACCTGCTGCCAGCTTGGTCACCTGTCACCATCTTTACTTGTCCACAAGTTCTTCAACATTTAAGTAATCCATTAGGCAATTTTGCTAACTCATTTTATTGATTTATCTTGACCCTGGTCATTAGGATAAACCAATATGCAGTTTCTCTCAAACAATCTCCAAATCATTTCCTATGCATTACTGACATTTTTTTCTTTGTTGCTTCTTATGCTGCGGCACTGCTCCAAGCTGCCATCTAAGTTTGTCATAATCATTGGGTTTATAGATCAACATAAACTCTTTAATGGCTGAGAATTTTACTTATTAAGCAACAGAACAAGACTACATAGTCACTTTCTCTAATCAAGATAGAATTCTTATTGCATTCAATTTTAAAACCTGATAAACTGCATTCAGCAAGCATTAGAATCATTATTCCACTCATCTCAAGGCTACCTGCAATTCCTCCCCCCTCCCAAAAAAAACCTCTAGTTCATAGCTGCACTTCAAAATTCTTACTGAATAATGCTTTCTTGAGATACCTAACTCCAAATTCATGCAAATGCAAACCATCAGTCTTATATAAGTCCTATTGTCTACTATACAATTCTCTTCACAAACTCCACACTATTACTCTGATAACCTCTGTACAACTCTGGCTCATTTGCAATCATGGATCCTCTTCTCAACTCATTTCTGTCATTATCAGCAACTTTTTCATATCTTTTTGAATACTACATCTAAATATCACCTGTCAGATCATCTATATGCCAGAGAATTTAAATTAAAGCTGTTAACTCCCTGGAATATAGCCTCAACACCCACCCACCCACCCACACGCACGCACGCACCATGCACGCAATCATGTCCCATTGGCCTTGTTGATATCAGTTTTACTCAATCCTTCACTCAGCATCATCAGTCCCTCTCTTCTCGCTGCTCTCTTCTCATATTCTGCATTATGTTGCAATCACAAGAAGGATCAAATACAGGAATACCTCGATTATCGCGGTTATTGTTGCCATGAAAAATACCGCAATAATCGAATCTACGATAATCAGGATAAATAATGCGTGTAAAATGGGTGATCATTGTCAAGGATTTTTCAAATCTATTAATTAAATTCTATATATGAAGTAAAAAAGAAATGTGTTAAGAAAAAAATGAAGGTTCATTTAGAAAAACAAGATTATTCTTTAATCTTTATTTATATATAAGGAGTACATGCAGTATATGCAATTATTCTTTCTTGGATAAAAATTGGTGTAGAGTTGTCTGGTGGAATTTTTTTTTTTGTATAAAACTCAGTAGCAACAGATGGAATTTTCAATTTCCTGATGAACTTTCATTGATTGCTTGAGATTAGGATCACTCTTCAAGATTTTTTTCTTTAAAATTTTCAGCAATTCTAAACATTTCATCCATTTCTTTGAGGGTAAATTCCTTCAGTGCCACATCAATTTGTTCGTCATTTTCATCAATTTGAGCATCGTAAGCACATTCTCTCTCAAGCTTAATTAGGTCTTCATCATCCAGCTCCTTATCATGTGACTGAAGCAGGTCCTGAACATCACCTTGTTCAATTTCTTTTAGTCCTAGATCAAAGCCAAGCTTAGTTATGTCATTGATAACATGGGTTACGTCATTTTCAAATCCTTTAAAATCATTTGCACAATGAGGAATAATCTTTTGCCACGCTGCTCTTAGGTTGCTAAAAGTGACTTCACTCCATGCTTCCTTGACATTCTCAATGCAATTTTTGATATTGAATGCCTTCCAGAATTCTGTCAAAGTCATAGCTTCATCTCCTGTAGTCTTTTCTATTGCTTGTGAAAAAAGTTCTTTGTAGGTAATATGCCTTAAAGGATGCAATTACACCTTGATCCATTGGCTGGATGATGGAAGTGGTATTAGGTGGTAAATAAATAACTTTTACATTTTCACACAAATCATTCAGTGCTGTTGGATGACTAGGCGCATTATCTAATATCAACAAGATTTTAAAATCGAGATTTAATGACTTGCAGTACCTTTCAGCTTCAGGACAAAAACAGTTTTTAAACCAATCTTCAAAACTAGTTTTTGTCATCCAAACTTTTCTATTGAATCTCCAATGAACAGGAAGAAAATTTTTATCTAAACTTCTAAGCAGGCAAGGATTTTTTGAACGATAAATAAAGAGAGGCTTCATCTTGTAATCTCCAGAAGCATTGTCACATAGTAAAAGTGTTACACGCTCTTTCGAAACCTTGTAGCCAGGCTGTGATTTTTCATTTTTTTCTAAAAATGTTTTAGTGGGTATTTTTTTCCATAATAAGCCTGTTTCGTCAGTATTAAATATCTGATCATTGGTAAAATTTCCTTCTTCAATGATCTATTGCAATTCACCATGACTTGCAGTACCTTTCAGCTTCAGGACAAAAAAAGTTTTTAAACCAATCTTCAAAAATAGTTTTTGTCATCCAAACTTTTCTATTGAATCTCCAATGAACAGGGAGAAAATTTTTATCTAAACTTCTAAGCAGGCAAGGATTTTTTGAACGATAAATAAAGAGAGGCTTCATCTTGTAATCTCCAGAAGCATTGTCACATAGTAAAAGTGTTACATGCCCTTTCGAAACCTTGTAGCCAGGCTGTGATTTTTCATTTTTTTCTAAAAATGTTTTAGTGGGTATTTTTTTCCATAATAAGCCTGTTTCGTCAGTATTAAATATCTGATCATTGGTAAAATTTCCTCCTTCAATGATCTATTGCAATTCACCAGGAAAAATAGCTGCTGCTTTTTCATCCTCACTTGCAATTTCACCTTGTACACAAACACTATGCCTGCCCGATCGCTTTTTGAACTGATCAACCCACCCTGAACTTGCAGAGAAAGTTTCTTCCACTACTAACGGCAAATCATTTTCGCTTTCTAATTGTTTTCTTTTTAAAGTTTAAAACAAATTCAATACTTTTGTTTTAATAGTCTTTTGACTAAGAGCAATTCTCTTTTGGTTACAATCTTCTATCCACACACTGACAATAGCGTTTCCATTTCAATCATAAGATGGCTTCTGTTTCTTGTAGTTTGGGACCCAGAGGAGGTCGATGCACTTTGTCCTAGTTGCTTATAGTTTGCAGCGTGGTCTAAAATATGGTGAACAGTTGATTCATTTAGACTGTACTCTCTTGCAATTTTGGCCTTGGTTATGCCTGCTTCATACTTATTTATTGTATGCAACTTATCTTCTAAGCTGATTACTCTACGTTTCTTCTTGATAGCTGTAGACTTGATATCATCCTTGTGTCTTTTAGCATTCATTGTAGGGGTAAATAAGAAGAGAAATAAATATCCACATGTACTTCAGGCAAAGGCGGACAGTTACTGGTGAGTGGTGAGCAGGCACCGTCGGATAAAAACGAAGCCCTACAAGAGAGCAATACCTGGAGAGTGGCAACTCGAAGTGATTGCATATGTAGTGGACTACATCTCACAGCCACGATAATTCGAATTTGGAGCAAAATAATTGTAATTTTGGTATCAAATTACAAACCGCGATAAATCGAGAATTGCAATAATCGAAACCGCGATAATCGAGGTATTCCTGTATGTTAATGAACTCCTCATTAAACACCTCTACTATATCTTCGTTCTTCGGTGTTTATCAGTCTCCCATTATCACTGACCTACATCATCCTCCCATAATCATTCTTTCTTCTACTAGCCACATATCAAAAAAAACTTCCTAAGATTTCTTTTAGCGTCATTTGCTAACTGCCACTCATTTTTTTGCTACCCTTACTAAGTGAATCACAATCCTTGCTTGCTCTTTGTACTCCTCATTTAACTGATTATCCCCACTCATCTTGTGCCACCTCTACAATACCTTTTTCTTCCAGATTTCACGTTTCACTTCTTCAATCATACCTGTTTTTTATATCCATTTTACTCCTACCATATTTAATATCCTGACTTTTGGAATACACTTAGTCATTACCTCTGCCAGATACTTCCTGAGTAGACTCCAAGCAGCATTGATTTCCTTCCCATGCAGTTCCTCATTCCATGATATTGCTGCAAGCTGCCTCCTGAGTTTGCCATAATCGCCTGCCTTATAGTTTCATATATAACCTTTTCTCACAAAAGTCCTGATGTGGCTTGCCACCACTCAAGTGATCACTTTGTGGTCACTTTCACCAACTGGATAAAGATGTGACACTTCATTTACAACAATATCTTCCAATGAGATAACAGATTGAAGAAACTTGATCCACCTGTGGCCTCTGTTACATTCTGCTTAAGTAGTTGTCCCTCAAAAACTCAAATTCATTTTCTTTGGTTCCTAATGCTGTCTCTTCATTCCAGTCTATATTACCATAATTGAAATCACCCATAATGATAACCCTTTTTTTATTAACCAGACCAATTTGTCTAAACATTTCTTTCTTACTACCTTCAAAATCACTAGGTCTATAAGCAACACCCTACTAAACATTCATTCTGCCCACCTCCACTTCACACCGTACTGCTTCAAAACAACTCTCAGTATTTGTTCCTTGCATCTCTACCCTAGATGGGCACACAACTCCTCTGCCATCATGAATAACATCCCTCCTCCCTTTTTGCTTTGTCTGTTTTCACAAATTACTACATATCTCTCTCCATCTCTATTCCTGTCAGTCTGTCATCCTCATTCAACCATATCTCACTTATACCAACAATTTTTGAGTGATGAACTCTATCAACACTACAATTTCATTCCCCTTGTTTTGAATACTTCTTGTACTTGTAAACACACACACTAATTCATTTCTGCTTCTATTAACAAGTCTTACTAACCCTACTTCTCAGCCATGACTACTCCATACTCTCCCCTTTCCATTCCTATCATCACTGATATTACACCCTCACCAGACCTAAATGTCACCCCCACATCGTTGACTATCTTAATCCTTTCTTGTGTACTCACACATCTACTCATGAAAACCATCATCTACACTTTTCACACAGCAATCTTCTGTCCACCTTGACCTCTTCCATTTCCCTATCCACTCTGTGTTCCTTCTCTCATTTTCTCTTCACTCATTCCACTCACCTCTCCACTCACAAACTTGCCTACCTTACTCTGCTACTCTTCCACAACACCCCTTGCTTCCTCAGGTCTTACATTCACTTCAGCCATTCTCTCTCTCTCTCTCTTGCAACAACAGTTTCTCCAACTGACTTACACCAAATCCATTCAAATGTAACCTATCTCTTTTATACAGCTGTATCTGCTCCTGAAACTCATCCCACACTTTTACAAAATGAACTCCTTTCTCCTCACACAACTCTGCTAGCATACTATTCATAATCATCATTCATCTTCTCAATTCACCATTATCATACATGTGCAAACATGCTGACTATGTTACCTCCACACTGTTATCTTTCACTCTCCTTAACAACTTCATGACATTCCTCCTTACATTCTTCTTGTTACCAGTCATTTCATTCATTCCAACTACTACCTATAAGTTTTAATTGTAATGAAATGAGTAATTTTAGTAAAAATATTTTATATCCTGTAGACTATGGACGATATGATGATTCAAGTTTTATTTTGATTTAATGAAACTGTTCAATCACTGCAATAAAAATAATGTTACTCATTGTTTTATACAATTATATGTGCACTCTTTAAATATAATACAATAATATCATTATATGACTGCAAATCAAATGCAACAAAACAGGCACACATTCTGTACATTTTTATTACACTTAGCTGCTCTGAGTTACTTCTTCCTTGGTATTACTCTCTCTTATCAGGTGGTTCGATAGTTAAATGGTGAGGAGAAGAGGAAATCACCATCAATAGTCGACAGACTTTTTTGCTGTAATGTATTGAGAAGTTATTAATGTTCATTTTTATTTTTAAAATTAGACCACATTTGATCACTTTTTGATAAAATTATTTTATAAATATTAAATTATTAAATAAGATAAAAGTTATTTAATTAAGGGGATAATAAATCCTTCATTATTTCAAAGCCGAATAAGAAACTCGAAGATTGAAATCTAAGAGTTTCATGCTGAAGAACATCCGGCAAGTCCAAGCCTAAGTCAATGCCTGGTGGTACAACACTAGGGCAAAGGTGGAGCAAGCTCTGATTACTGTCCTTAATATTTTCTTATAATGTAAAACACAGCTCCTAGGAGATGCATTACTGTTTTACATTATGAGGGAAGGTCACTACCTAGACCAGTTTCGACCTTTATTGAAGTCTCATCAGCGAGTAGGTAGACCTGGATAATACCAAGGTTTTAGTGAAACAGAGCTTACATACTTTATACATAAATCTTTTGGCTCCTTAATGTAAGATAAAAGTTATTATTTTATTTAAATTAAGGAGATATTAAATCCCACATTGTTTTAAAACCGAATAAGAAACTCAAAGATTGGAATCAGAGAGTTTCATGCCGAATATAGTATAATAAACTATAAAAGTATCGGTGATTACTAGCATGAGCTAATGCAAGTAGTCCTAGTACGTAGTACAAACTCGCAGCAAAGGTGGTAAAGTTCTGATCGCTATTCTTAGTATTTTCCATAATGTAAAAACACATTTCCTAGGAAATGTATGCTGTTATTACATTATGGTGGGAGGTCACTACCCATACCGGTTTCAGCCTTTACTGAGGCTTCATCAGTGAGTAGCTAGACCAAATTAATACCAAAGGGTATAGCGAAAAGAACGTATATACTCTGCTATACAAGTTGTCAAAAAGGTGCTCCATTAAGTTACTTAAATATAAAGAGCCAACAGGTTTCATTTTGGCGATATAAGCATTATTTAAATTAAGGGGATATTAAATCCCACATTGTTTTAAAACCGAATAAGAAACTCAAAGATTGGAATCAGAGAGGTTCATGCTGAATATAGTATAATAAACTATAAAAGTATCGGCGATTACTAGCGTGAGCTAATGCAAGTAGTCCTAGTACAAACTCGGGCAACTCGCAGCAAAGGTGGTAAAGTTCTGATCGCTATTCTTAGTATTTTCCATAATGTAAAAACACATTTCCAAGGAAATGTATACTGTTATTACATTATGGTGGGAGGTCACTACCCAGACCGGTTTCAGCCTTTATTGAGGCTTCATCATGGAAAATACCAAGAATGGCAATCAGAACTTTACCACCTTTGCTGCGAGTTGCCCAAGTTTGTACTACGTATTAGGAATACTTACATTAGCTCAAGCTAGTAATCGCCGATACTTTTCAATTCAATTATACTATTCAGTTCAATTATATTCAATTATACTATATTCGGCATGAAACTCTCTGATTCCAATCTTTGAGTTTCTTATTCGGTTTTAAAACAATATAGGATTTAATATCCCCTTAATTATATAATGTTTATATCGCCGAAATGAAGCCTGTTGGCTCTTTTTATTTAAGTAACTTAATGGGGCACCTTTTTGACAACTCGTATAGCAGAGTATATAAGTTCTTTTCGCTATACCCTTTGGTATTAATTTGGTCTAGCTACTCACTGATGAAGCCTCAGTAAAGGCTGAAACCGGTCTGGGTAGTGACCTCCCACCATAATGTAATAACAGCATACATTTCCTAGGAAATGTGTTTTTACATCATGGAAAATACCAAGAATAGCGATCAGAACTTTACCACCTTTGCCGCGAGCTGCCCGAGTTTGTACTACGTACTAGGACTACCTTGCATTAGCTCACGCTAGTAATCGCCGATGCTTTACTTTTATAGTTTATTATACTATATTTGGCATGAAACTCTCTGATTCCAATCCTTGAGTTTCTTAATCGGTTTTAAAACAATGTAGAATTTAATATCCCCTTAATTTAAATAATGTTTATATCACCGAAATGAAGCCTGTTGGCTCTTTATATTTAAGTTATTATTTTATAATTTTAATATGTAAAAATGGAAGATGTATGGATTCATCTATATTTTATAGTCTCTTTCTGTATATGAATTTAAATTTTCAACTTTAAAGTTCCAAATGTTACCAGAGAACTTATGAGAATTTAATTTTCAGTATTGGAGTTGCCTTGGATTGTATTGCTTAAAAAACATGGACTATTCCCAGGAGGAGTCCATATTTTAGCAGGGCAGTGAAACCCATTGATTAGGTTTCACTGTCCTAACAGCTGTTACAAACTGTTGGTTCTCATTAGAGACAAGGCAGAGCAACCTAGAGAGGAAAAAACTCTCTCAATACTGTAGCAATCTTATGTCAGAAAGTTAAATTCTTCATAAGTCAACTCTTGGAAGATACATGGTCAGTTACTGAAATGGGGAAAGGCTTCAATTTAACTTTTTAACAGTGGATTTCTGTGCTATTGTGAAGGTTTTTTGCTCTCTCTCTCTCTTTCTGTGTGTGTGTGTGCATGCATTTCATCTCTGATGAGAAGCTGTGAAATTTAATTTAATCACTAATAAAAGGCAAATATACAGGCTACTGGGTGGAATTTTAAGTAGTGAGGCAACTCCAATGTTGAATTATATTCTTTTATGCTTGCTGGTGTTGTGCCGTACATCCGCTTTGAATTCGCTATCTTGTTGGAATGTTATTTTTATTTAAATTATCCATTTTTTGTTTTTATTAATTTTTGGTTGATTACTGATCCAAATATAGTGGAATCAATCACCAACTAACTTTTGCAATCTCACTTTTCTACAGACCGAGGTTAATATTATCAGTTAAGGCTTCCGCAAGGTCCAATAAACTTTATGAGCAGTGCAATGAAAGAGAATCACGCAGACACCAAATTGGAATCAATAAAACAAAACATTTAATGCACGGTTACATAACATGTACATTAAGTATAACTTTGAAAACAAGATAATGCAAATCAACTTAGTTCAAATACTCATAACAAACATAAAACATTAGGCATCAGACATCCAGCTGTCAATTTTACATTCTTCCGAATAATTAAAAATGGTTCACACAGTTCAATGTTACAGAATCTTACAGTACATATTCTTAAAGTAGAATTCTCTAATTCTCTCTTAGTCAACAAACACTTAACTCAATTATGAGGCAGTTATCACTTCAAGGGGGAAACACTTTAAAGCTCCATACATCAGCTAATTTTAGTAGAATGCCACAGTTAATGTTAAGATATATTGGGTGGAGCTAACTCTTATTTCTTCACGCTAAAATATAAAAAAAATGGACTGCTCTTACTAGGTTACATCCTTTGCACATTGGATTCACTATAGGCACACTTAAAACTGAAGTTAACTATCACTTTGAAGTAACACTATTCAAAAGCAATCTTCACTATATAACTGAAATATTAAACATAGAGCTTCACAAGTCTTGACGCACTCGTTTCAGGTAATCTACTTATTCCTTATTTTCTTCTACACATTAATTTCAGCTTGGCACTGTTCTTCCTCAAAACAATTGGAATTCGATGTAATTTTAGAATTCCGTAGAAATATTCCTAATTGCCTATTAATTTCCCAGTCCCTTCTTAATTTATTTATGGCATTTCCAAATTCCCTTTACTGCCACCCGTTACTTCACTCCGTGCTGTCCTGAATGCTTCTTCCCTTTTTAATTTCGTTTTCCAATAAAATACCTTCATTCTTCCTACCAAAATCCAGTTCTAACCAGTCCAGCTCATATCAACTCCTTCTCCCTTCGAATACTGTAGCTCACGCTTCACCACGCGCTATCTAAAATTAACTCTGTTTTCTTGACAGTCAAATCAAATCTCATTAGTAGAATTTCTTAAATTTACTTTCACTTTCATTTACAATAAATAAAATGCGCATATTACAGTCCACTTAGGATACATTTACAAATTATATAATGAATTTATACAGAATAAATAACTAAAAAAATTACAATTATTATTTTAATAAAAAAAATAACAGTAAGTATTTAAATTAGAATTTACTTAGGAGTAAAATTAGCTCGGGATATGCAATTTATGTTAAATTATGAATGAAGTATTAATAATCATAAAATTCTTCATTCACAATTTAACACTGGTAAATTTTAAAACTTTTAAGTTTATTTCTAAATTTTGCTATAAAATATAGATGGATCCATAATATCCTCCATTTTTCACATCTTACTCATGCCAAATTGAACCCTTTTAGATCTATGCTTCAGTAATTATACTTTTAATGTTTTCACTTTAGCTTCAAAATGAATTTAAATCAATGCGAAGTTTAAAAACACTTTAAGAAATGTAAAAATCGGGAATTGCAGTTATTCTCCAAAACAGTTGACTGGATCCAGTTTTAAAACAAAAGCTGAGGAAAATATGAAACCAGCTTCAAGTAGCTTAAAATAATTAAGTCAATTTTAAACTTTTGTGAAACAAGAAAGTTAAGAGAGAGAGAGAGAGAGAGATTTGAATCAATTTCAAAGTAGAACTATATATTATGAAAGAACTAGTCATATCTTGATAGAGTACCTCATGATAAGTTGACAGTCAAACTAGAGCAGATGGGGTTGGATATTAGATTAGTGCATTGGATTGGAGACTGGCTATCTGATAGGTATCAACAAGTTGTGTATGGGGGTGCAATATCCAGGAAAAGGAAAGTCACTAGTGGAGTGCCTCAGGGATCTGTTTTAGGGCCATTACTATTTAACTTATATATTAATGATATTGGTGAAGATTTGGATGGAGATATTCAGTTGTTTGCAGATGATGCAAAGTTGGGACGAACATAAAGAGTAGTGAAGATGTTGTGGCCTTGCAAGAAGACTTGAATAAATTGAGTGATTGGGCAAGCAAATGGGGATGTGAGTTCAATGTTGCAAAATGTAAGGTTTTAAAATTTGGAAAACAAAGATGGGATGCAGAATTTATGCTTGGTGAGAATATATTGTTGGAAGTAGAGGAAATAAGAGATCTGGGAGTGATAGTGGATAAGGATCTAAAATTTAGGGGACACATCGCCAAAATTGTGAAGACAACACAAAGACTTCTGGGAATGATGAGGAGGACACTGACGTGTAGAAGTAGGGAGATACTTGTTCCAATGTATAAGGCTTTGATTAGGCCACACTTGGACTATTGTGCCCAGATTTGGTCACCGGGTTTTCAGAAGGATGAAGAGATGTTGGAAAGGGTCCAAAGGCGAATGACTAAGGTAGTTTCTGACCTCTGGAATGTTGAGTATGAGGAAAGATTGAAAAGATGTAATTTGCAGAGTCTTGTGGAGAGAAGGAAGAGGGGAGATATGATAGAGACCTACAAGTTGGTAAGGGGTTGTTATAGGATCAATGGTGGAGAAGTTCTACAGAGAATAGTGGGAGATCAGGGGAGAACCAGAGGTCATCCCTGGAAACTGTATAAGGAGGGTGTGAGTAAGGGAGTGAGAGGCAGGTTTTTTTCGTGCAGAGTTGTGAGTGATTGGAATGCCCTGCCTGAGAGCGTGGTGTCTGCAAGTAGTTTGAATGTGTTTAAGACACGGTATGATGAGATGTGTGTGTAAGATAAAAGGACCTCCTAGATGAGTCTTTGACTCCATGAGGTCTTGTTTTAATAATAATAATAATAATAATAATCTTAATTTTGGACATCTGTGAACATAAGAAAGAAGAGCAAATATTAAAAATTAGTAGAATTAGATCACCATTTTAGTTTTATGTTGCACCAGGTATCAACTACATTTCAGTGTTGTTATCTGTTCAAATGACACAAAAAATTTTAATTTAGGATTAGTTTGTTATTATTATTTATTTGTTAACATTTGACCTCCATGGAGTCAGAGACTCATTGTGGGAAGTACACACTGTTGCACATAGTGCTCATCCAACCATGCTTTAAACTGATTCAATGTGTCTATATTCGCAACATACTCAGGCAATGCATTCCACTCACCAATCACTCTCTATGCAAAGAACCTTCTCCTCACACCCTCCTTATACAGTTTCTAGTGATGGCCTCTTTTTCTATCCCACCCCCCCATATCTCCCATGCTATGAAAAATCTCTTCCATGTCAACCTGATGACAACCCCTGACTTGCTTATATGTCTCAATCATATCCCCCCCCCCTCCTCCTATTCATGAGGCTCTGCAACTTACATTCTCTCGATCTGTCTTCGTATTTCACATTCCAAAGACCACTGATCACCTTTGTGAATCTTTTCTGGACCAGTGGTGTAGCTAGAGCTTTTGCCGCCCCTCTCAATACACACCAAAAAATACTACAAAAAGTCAAAATGACATAGAGCTTTGAATAGACACATTGAATCAACTTTAAACTGATTCAATGTGTCTATATTCGCAACATACTCAGGCAATGCATTCCACTCACCAATCACTCTGTATGCAAAGAACCTTCTCCTCACACCCTCCTTATACAGTTTCTAGTGATGGCCTCTTTTTCTATCCCCCCCCCCCATATCTCCCATTCTATGAAAAATCTCTTCCATGTCAACCTGATAACAACCCCTGACTTGCTTATATGTCTCAATCATATCCCCCCCCCTCCTCCTATTCATGAGGCTCTGCAACTTACATTCTCTCGATCTGTCTTCGTATTTCACATTCCAAAGACCACTGATCACCTTTGTGAATCTTTTCTGGACCAGTGGTGTAGCTAGAGCTTTTGCCGCCCCTCTCAATTCACACCAAAAAATACTACAAAAAGTCAAAATGACATAGAGGGAAATAAATTAAAACACTATGTTTATTTTTGAATTAAAACTTTAATTTCAACATTCTAAAATGTTATTTTTCTTGCTTTTCTGTTAGCAAAATCATCGCTGACATTGGCGAAGTCTATTTCATAGTACTGTAGGTAATTCTTAGTCAGTTTTATTTAGAAAAATTTCTCTCACAACTAGACACTTAACAGCAATTGTGAGGAAAATCTCAGTAGTATTACAGTATTTGGAAATGAGTTCTCGAGACTGTGTTTTAGAATTAACTGCGAAAGTTCAAAAAGGTTCAAAGTGCCGCCTGGGGCGGACCTCTCCTTCCTCCTCCTCCCTAGCTACGCATCTGCTCTGGACCCTTTCCAACATATTTTCGTCACCATAAAAAACCTGGCAACCAGATCTGTGTACAATAATCCATATGAATCCTGATCAAGGCTTTATACAATGGCAACATAACCTGTTTCTGCATGTCAGGGTCCCCTGCATCATTGCCATTATCCGATGTGAAAATGTGTATCAGTTGATATTCAAAATGTGGACTCATGAATGCAAGAATTTGGAATAATTTTCAAAATCATATTGCAGCTATAACAACAGATAGATGCAGAAATTTGGAACATTAAAGCTTTGTTGAAAATTTACTGTGCCATTATCATGTTGAAACATTTTATAAAAAATTTGCTTGGATTCACAAGCATTGGCACACTCCAAGCATTTGTATCATGGTTACATACCATGCAGTGAAAAACATTTATTACCTGAAAAACTTTGTAGGTATCCATGCACTGTGAAATTTGAACCCACTGCTTATTGGTTGGAGAGTGAAGACGTTTACTATCTACTCAAGCAGGTGGACAAGTGCTTAGGTTTTCCTAAGCATTTGCACATTCCATATTTGCCAAATATCAATGCTGACATTGATATTTGGCATCTAAAGAAGTTTACAATCTTGAGATAAATATAAAGTTTTTTTGGAAAATATGTAATTATTATTATTATTACAGCACAAGAACATCCATGGGATCTGAAGACTCATCATGGGGATCCATGCTGACAATTATTTACACAACAGCTATCATGTTTATCTTTGAATTCAATTGTCATTTTGTTTGATCCCTTGTTCTTCTGTCTGGTCATGTATTGAAATATTTCTTTATCATCTACTTTATAAAATTCCTTCAGAGTAACTTATATGTTTATATAATAACTTCGCTGCCTTTTAGTTGAATTTTATAACCCACAAACCTTCAATCTGTCCTCATTGGGAGTACCCCACAGACAAATTATCATATTGGTTACTCTCCCTCTAGATCTTTCTCATCACTTTCTTCCCCAAAGAAACCAAGGCAACCAAATGCAGTTTTTCATAGAAGAGGGATGATAATTGCTTTATCCTTGCTTGTCAGTTTGTGCATTTTTACCTTCGAGTGATCCTTTGAGTTGGTTTGTCCAATTTGTAATATGTTCTGTGGACCTCACTATAACTATCATCACCATCAAATCTGTGCCTCTTCAATTTTCTTGCAGTCCATTTCCTGCTTGAGTAATAGCATTTGATTTATCTAATTTCTGACAAATAATAGTTCATTGTAATCATTATTAGCAAACGAGAAAAAGAGAAACAAAAGCTCAGGACCTCACTATAGCCCATCATCACCATCAAATCTGTGCCTCTTCAATTTTCTTGCAGTCCATTTCCTGCTTGAGTAATAACATTTGATTTCTCTCATTTCTGACAAATAATAATTCATTGTAATCATTATTAGCAAACGAGAAAAAGTAGATCTACTGCATAGTAGATCTATGCAGTACTTGCTCCGATAGTTAAAAAAAAGAGAGTACACACACACACACACACACACACATAAAGTCTGTATTTCTTTGAATTCTTGCAAAAAAGTGGTTTAGCAATGCAGTAGGTTTCTGTTTAATAATTAAAATACTGTTTATTTATCTGAGAATAAAATGAGATGAATATATGCTGTATATAAAGAATATATCTTTGTATGTGCTGCTGAATAATGTTGACTACATAATAAAGAAATTAAGTTTTTTAAAAAAGTAATATATAACACGAGAAAGTAATTTCTGTTAATATTAATTATCTCACAGTGACTAGAGGAAGATCTGGTTGTTGTAACCATTATTATAGTAAGCTTGTTGTCATCCAGTGACGGCTTGTACATAAGCACTGCGACACTGTAGCATCCCCAAGGAAAAAACGAAAAAATTAAATTTTGTTTGTGTTTATAAATAATAACAATGCTTATAACATTATATAAATACAATACAACATGTTAAAGGTTACAGCTTATGTTTTGACATTGATTGAATAGTTAATAATTGGAATTGTTTGATTAACGCTTTCGATTATTCCGACACTGATATTCTAATGCAGTGTCGAAATTATCACGTTAGATCAGTTTTGGCTAGACTTGCCGATATTCTTTAACACTTGTCACTGCACATAACAAGTGAATTTGACACTGCTAGTTGAGCAGTGTCGCTACCAATAAATGTATGCATGCATGCATGCATTGTTTCTGTGAGATACGAAACTTTTATTATTAGTTTGTGGTGAGGGTGAAATATTTTTAATAAAGCATTTTTTAATATATACATTTATTAAACGTTTTTTAACAACATTTATATGTTTATTTTTAAAATTTAATGAAATGAAAACTTAATGAATCCAGAAAATTAAACATTTTCCTCAAATTAAAAATCGCGATTACAGAAAAATAGTAATTTATTAATAAATTGGTTACTGATTAGGAAAAAATGAATTTTTTTTTATTCCTCCACTTAAAATTTTCACTGGTCGCCACTGTTGTCATCATTAGAAGCTCATTGTATGTTTAGGGAAAATATGAAGACAATTGTTTATGATATAAAAAAAATATATATTAGTTTCTAAATCACTTATTGTGAAAACAATTTCTCTCATGTCCCAAAAACTAATATTAAACAAGTTAAACCTAACATCCCAATTAGAATATTCCATATTTTTCCTTTCTTTTCTTCCCTCAGTTAATTTATTGCTGTCCTCATTAAGAAACATTTATTTAAGTCATTTTTATGAAGATTAAATGTGTGATTGATGTTCTAATATCATACTGAAATTCTTAATAAGATATTCTTGGCATGTTTTAGAGCATATGATTATTATTATATGATTTCTTGGCAAGTGTAATCTAATTTGAAACCAGGAAAAAGTTTTCTGGAACCATAACCTCTTTATTTCTACACATTAAGGTGCTCTGCATCATTACCATAATCTGATGTGATGACTTCACAACTTGTGCAGTGTGACATCTTGAACTACAGATCCTTGTCCACCACTACTATAAGGTCTCCTCGACTTCCTCCAAAATTTCCTCATCAAATGTATATTTTGCATCCCATTGTTGTCTTGTTGCCCGCCAAATTTCAGAACCTTACACTGTGCAACATTGAACTGACAGTTCCACACTGTTACTCACTCACTCACGCAATTAATCTATTCAAGTCCTCCTGCTTCTGCTTGATTTCTCATCACTCTCCCCAGTTTTGCATCATCTGCAAATAGTTGTATATCACCATTTAAACCCATCCCAGTATTATTAATACACAAATTAAGTAACCTTGGTCCCATAAACAGACCCCACCACCACCAATCACTTTCCTGTTCTCTGATACTACACCCTCATACAACTTACTGAGACCCAGTTCCTATTCATCTTACTTATCTATCAACCAATCCCATCTGCTCCAGTTTAGTTAACAAACCCATGCTGAAAAGCACAGTAAATACTGCTGTTATCAACCAACTTTTATATCCTAGCCCTCACCAGCCTCTCCCAATACCTTGACTACAACCCAGATATTTAGATTGGCTTATAATTTAATTTGTAGCCTGAGCCTTATTGCTACCTTTGTTAGCCTTATGACCTGTTTTTTGGGTTACACCTTCATACTCAGGATGGAATTAGGTAATCTGTGAATTCTGTTGTAGGGACCAAATTGGGAACATTTCCAAATAATGGGCTCACACTGGTTAATGAAAATCATCTACCACTTAAAGACTGGGGAGTAGAGATTTTGTCCACCTGTTCAACTGGATCAGCCCTACATGGAGGACTGATCCAGTATAACAATATGAATATGTACTTATAACATTGTAATCTTTTTTTTTTTTTTTTTTTGTAAAACTAAGTAGTAATGCATGTTAATCATCTTTTATACTCTAAAGATGCATTTTTTTGGTATTAGTCTTATGGTGGTATTTCTCTATAACTATTTAAATCTATATGACTATGTTACTAGTAATTCTTGTGTAAATCTGATGATTATTGTAACCATTTTTTTATTTTCCTTCAAATATTGATACCAATATTAACATATTTTTCCATATATTTATATTTAAAATATATTTATCTCTCAAGTTAAAAAAGCATAAGATTCAGATGAAAAAAAAAAAAAAAAAAAAAAAGAAAGAAAGAAAAGAATTGTATGCCAGTATTATCTTCTAAAGATTTCAGATTTTAATTGATCTTAAAGTATAATAAGTACATGCAGATAACAGACTGCATTTGACAGCCTTTTTTTGGTTGCATATACTGATTCCAGTCCACTGAGTTTTCCAAAAAAGTAATATTTTTCAGTAATCAAGGAGAAAATGAATTATAGTGAATGTTTATTCATAAAATTCAGATATTTAATTTCAACTCCGAATTTATTTTCACTTGATTGCTCTCATTCACAGAATCATGAAAAATGCTTTTTGATCTGAAACATGTTTCGACATATTTACAGATGAAGCTTTACTGAACTGCAGGACTTTAAACTGAATGCAAAAATTGAGTGTATTCCTTGATGTTACTAACTATTCTTGAAACAGGTACCTAAATGTGTTGAAAGGAAGAGAATAACATTCAGAACTTATGCAGCAAACAGTTTTTTCTAGAATAAAGTTTGTGAAATCAAAATTGAGGATGTGAATAATGGATTCATATCTAAAAAAATATGTTGTATATTTTTCAAAACATTATACTGTGAGAAAAGAAACATGGTTCCAAACATCTTAATGGATAAATTTAATCTTTATTGTATTTAATGTATTTTTTTAATTAAGTGTTTAAAAAAATTGTGCTTAATACTTTAATCGTTTAACAGTTGAATAAAGTTTTTGTTCTTTTATTGCAGAGTAAACAGATACTTTTATAATAATCAGAGACTTTTTTTTGTTAGAAAAATATTGTAACTGTAAGCATTTTTACACACATCAAGAAGTGTTGCTTGCTGGGGACATGTTAAGGTCAATGTCTATCCTCTACCTATAATCATTATCATGGATATTTTATCTGACTTACATCCTGGACGAATTGCACATTCTTGATATATTAATACAGGTGTGTAACTTTTTGCCAATATAAGAAATATAAAAAAATTAACTTTCTTTTTTTAAAGCACTCTTTGTTACTTTACTGGACACGCTTTGTCATATTTGCATAATGCAAAACAATGGTAGGAAACGAAAAATATCTTATCATTATTATGATTATTTCCCAGCATATGCTCTCAAAAGATGTAGATTACTATGAGAGTTTAAAATATAGTAAGGTACCATTCCTAGTTCTCAAATGCAACAGCAGTTTACTTCCAGTTTCATTTTGTAGGTTTCCAGTATAGTTCATTCTACCACTATTCTGTTGTTTTTTATGGCATTGTCCTTAACTGCAATAATACAGGTAGATCTTGGGCTTATTTTGTGTATCCTCCCTGCCTTTCTATTTAAGCACTTGTTTTGCTAATCTTTTCTTACTCATGATATTCCTGCAAAATTTGTTTGTTTTTTTTATATTTATTTTTTGTATATTTATTCATGCTTTATTTTTTTCCCTGATTAAGTTCATTATGTCATCTGGTAGTCGTTTAGGCTTGAAAGCAATTGAATTTGAGATGATAGATGCTATTGGTGTGTTGATTTGATCAGTAAGTTTATTGACTGCAGAATCAGTTTCTTCCTTGGAATTGATATGAGGGATGGGATCAATGTAGTTTGGAAGCATTTTGGATAGTTTTTCCCAGGGAATGAAGGTGTGAGGTGAAGGGGGAAGTCCCCTCTGATAACCCAGTTGGAGCAGAATAGGATTGTGGTCTGATGATAATTCATTCAATGATTCCAGGGTGTACTGTAGGTCAACATTCTGAAGGACAGCTATATCCAAGCCGTCGGATGAGCCAGTGGGACTGTGGTGAGTTGGCACTGAGGGGCTAGCCACAGTTGCGCAATTTGAGCGTGTGTAGTTAAAGAGGATGTGGCCATTCCTATTTGTAGACCTACTGCTCCAGGCGTGATGTTTTACGTTTGAATCTCCAGCAATAATAACCGGTAGTTTAATGTTGAGGATAGCATCCAGATCTGTGGTCAGCAATGTTTTTGATGGTGGGTTATAAGCAGCATAGATTTTTATGTTTCCGACAGAGTTTGTGATGACATTGATACCTGTGACTTCGAGATTAGTGGTTGTAGGAATGGCTACAGCATGATGGTTGATGTGATTTTTGATGAGGATGGCTGTATACCACCACCTCTGTAATCCAGCCTATCATTCCTGTAGAATTGATATCCTTTGAATTTAGGATTGTCAGCAGGTCTCAGGTGAGTCTCATTAATTAATAATATATCCGGATTATATCTGTCATTGAATTCCTGCACTTCTAGTATTTTATTTTTAAGGCAGTTGGCATTCCATGCAATAATCATTAGAGCTGGGGTAAATTTTGTCTGGGGTAAATTTTTTCCTATGCATTGGAGACTGCAGATAAAATGGACTGTGTTTGCTGTAAGAAACTTTTTGTGGTGCTTAGTGATGGATTTGCGTTACTGAAATCCTGTAACATATTTACAAGAGAAGAGGTGATGATGGCTGTTATATTTGAATGTGGATTTGGCATATTCTGGTCATGGACTGCTTTTTTGGGGCAAGCCACATCAGCATATGTTCTTGTTTGGTGTTGAAGATTTATTTTCTTGGGGGGCTCAGTTGATGGTGGCTGAACACCTGTCATCTTGTTCAAACTAATAGGAGCCTGATGAACTTGAGCTTCTGGGGCTCTCGTTTCTGATAATGAGGTAGATTGACTGATTAACTCAGTTTGCCTGTTTTTTGGGTGGCAAATGCACCCTCTGTAATTTGCAGGGTGGGGACCACCACAGTTAGCGCACTTAGCCGGGGTGGTTTTTGGCTTGGAGCAGGTATGTGTGGGGTGGGCTGTATTGAGCTTTGCACAACTTCTGAGCATAACCAAATTTTTGGCATCTATGGCACTGGCCAGAAGAGGCCCTCTTCCTAAGTGGCTCCAGTGAGACCTTAAGCCCACAGATTGCCTTCAAGTTATAAATATTTTTATAGATATTGTGTATTTCCACCAATACCAGAGGCATAGGGGTCTTGTTTGATCTGTACATTCTGCTGACCTTTGTGGGAGGCAGATCTTGCATGTTGAGGTCAGCAGCTATTTCAGCTGTTTCAATGTCTTCAGATACTCCTTGGAGTACCACTTTTAAATTTTTCTCCAAGGTAAGTATGAAGGTATGGTATCGTGTACCTCTTACATCCAACTCCTTGGTTAAATTTCTATAGTCAGTCACTGTAGTGGGCTGAATTTTGATGTCCTCCTCTGTGTTCTTGGCAATGGAGTAATTTATCTGCAGGTTGGCCATGGTGGTTCTTAAGGCTGTCCATCTCTGCTTTTCCCTAAGAATGACTGGAGGCACCTTTTCATTGGTGGAGGCAGAGGAATCTGTGTTGGGGGCATCTTCATCCATGCCATTTTCGTTTGCTGACTCCGAGGCGAGAGTTTTGCGTTTTTTGCGCACGTGCCTCTCTCTCCTTGATCTGAATGAGTAGAGTCAGAGATTACTAGATTTAATTTTTCCTCCATTTGATAAGCGTCTTCATTTTGAACTTCATCAGTCTCAGGTAAAGAGTAAAAATTTAGGAAGCCGGGTCATTCAAGCTCGAACTTCTTAAGGAGTTTCTTTATGAAGCTGAAAGCCAGTCCTTTATCTAGAGAGTCTATAATAATGTCAGGATCTACCACGTTTGATGGCCATTTGAGCTTAAACTTCCTTTGAAGTTTATTTACAAGAATAAGTGCTGGCTCTTCATCCAGAGAATCTGTGAGGGCATCCAAATCTAACCAAATCATCATTAACAATTTGCATATAAACGCAAGTAAATCCTGCAAGTATACGGATCTGAAATAGATATGCTAACAATGGTGATTCTAACATGGCTGTTAGGCCTAACGAATCGCCCTCATTGTAATTACAGTCCACTTACTTTTGCTGCTGTTCTTAAATACAGTATAATCCGTAATTTAATAACTTTAATCACGTCTCTGCTAGTTAATCTAGCTGCTACACTACAAAACCAAAGTTTCTCATATTTGATTAACACGTTCTACCGAGAAGAAAATCCACAACCGTGGTGATACTAAGGTGGAAGTAATGCAAAAGTCATATCACCATATACCAGTTGCCAAAAGGTGTCAGCACCTTATTATTAATATTCTCTGGATTATAGATAGTTGATGGAAGTTTTTTCATTTGGCTATGCTACCAATTACAGATTTTGTTTAATCCTTTATCCAAGTGTAAGCAAACAAAGTTTGCAACTGGCATATGGTGATATGACTTTGCATTACTGCCACTTTAGTATCACTAACTCTGGGTGTAGCTCCCACTGACGAAAACTCAATCAAGGTCGAAACCAGTCTAGGTAGTGATCCTTTCCATAATGCATAGCATTTTACATACTCATAAGGATATGTGCTTTGCATTATGGGACACTAAGGCAAGTGATCAGAACTTATACCACCTTTACCACGAGTTGCCCCAGTCCTGAAAATATTTCAGGTGCAAACTTTGTTTGCTTACACTTGGATAAAGGATTAAACCAAATCTGTAATTGGTATTATATTATGTTATTTCAATCATCATCATCATCATTCATCTTCCTTATACCCTCTTTTACCTTGCGGTGTCGAGGGTCCATTGATCCTCGAACCTCACTCCGTTTACAGGATAAGGTGGTCGGCCTTATGCCCCGGTGTATCCTATGGCCTGTTTGAGTGTTGAGTACTCAAGGCCAGTTTGCCTGTTTTGCGGGATGAAAAACCCCAGAATAAACTGGGGAAAAAACCCTGCTGTCCACGCCCAAGACTGGCTAACTTGGCTATGGCTGAGGAAGATCCTTCAGCTCCTCACGTCACCGACGGGAATCGAACCTAGGACACTCCTTCCCCAGGCATATGGTAGCGAAGCGCATAGCCACTAGGCTAACCGCGCGGAAATAACATATGAAATAATATATTATTTCATATTATATATAATATTATATTATATTATATTATATTATTATTATTACAAGCAACTCCAAGAAGTCCTTGGACCCACTGAGGGAGGCCCTAAATATCTTGTCAAGAACTATCCAACATTTGTGCAGTATCTATCATGCTTTGCTTTGAACTCATTCACAGTCATGGTACCCACAACAGACTCCGGCAATCTGTTCCATTCATTCACCTCTCCAAGCAAAAAATCTAGTTCTAAAACCTTTGCTAACTACTCGGTTAGCAAAGGTGTTAGAACAAAGGTTCTAACTCTTACTCAGTTTCCATGGATGGCCCATGGAAACTGAGTAAGTTTTCCCACCACCACTACACCTGATATGAAAACTTTCCTCTGAATTAATTTTTTAAAAATCCCCTCAGTCATTTGTATGGCTCAATTATGTCACCTCTTTTCTGCCTATCAACCAGTTTCTGTAACTCACAAATCTTCAACCTGTTCTCATAAGGTTCATTCCATAGACCTGCTACCACATTGGCCACTTGCCTCTGGATCCTCTCCACCTCTTCCTCATCACCAAGAAACCCTGGCACCCAGATCTGCACACAGTAGTCAATATAGGTCTTATCAAGGTTCAATAAAGAGGAACAATAACCTGCTTGTGTCTGTTCTTCAAAATATTCTTCAGTAACCAAGTGATCTGATGAGCTGCTTTAGCCACTTTTGCTATGTGCCCCTAAACTTTAACTCCCTATCCACTAACACTCCCAAATATCTGGCTTTGTCAATTTCCTGTACAGCTCCAATGTGGTATACAGCTGGTAATCTTTTCTCCCCAAAACCTTACACTTTGTCACATTAAACTGACATCCATTTTTCTTTAATCATTCTGCCAATCTATCCAAATCATTCTGCAAAATTTTGACATCATCTGTATTAACTATTAGTCTACCCAACTTTGCATCATTGGCAAATAACTGAACAATTCCTCTCAGATCCTTTTTTGTATCGTTATGAACAAATTTAACAGTAGCAGTTCAAGAACACCCTGCGGCACACCACTAGCCACAGGCCTTCTTTAGGAGTCTACTCCTGAATAAACTTCTGTCTCTCTCTCTCTCTCTCTCACACACATCTCTCCATCAACCACCCTCCTTTTCATCTCACCAACCGTATATCCATCCCTCATGTGATGCAGCTTACTGATTAGAATTCCATGTATCCTAGCAAAAGCCTTTGCAAAGCCCAGCAGTATCACTGTAATAATATATATTTATTATATTATTTATAATTCCAAACCTCATATGAATAAATAATTTCTTCAGGCTCCTCGTACCAAATGCAAAATGCAGACTGTTTCCCTGTTATATAAATTAAACCTTTATTAAGATTTAATATTAGAATTGCTTACCTTACAATACTGGTGTATCAGTACAAAACTGGTGTATCAGCAATCTTTATGATAACTTCAGCTTTCTGAGGTCTCCAGGAATCTTGCAGGCCTTTCCAAAAAAAAATATTCAGTTATCTACAAAATCTGCATTTGGTTTTCTTCTTTAGCTTGCTGAACCTCTAAGGTTCTTAGCAATCTCCTTAGCTAGTAACAATTTCTTCCATCTTTTTCTATCTTGAACTCTTCCAGTGCCATTCAGGTTTCCATTCTCAGCTAAGTCTTTTTGGATGTTATTCTCCTAATGTTGCCTTGATCTTCCTTTGCTTCTTTTTTATCATGCCTCTTCATGAATGCTTGTTTAGCCATTCTCCCCTCATCCATTCTTTCCATATACCCAGCCATCTGAATCTGCAAGCTTTGATTTTATCAGATAGAAATGGAGATCTACAGAGTTCATATAGTTCTTGATTATGTCTTCTTCTCCATTACTGGTGTAAACATTTTTTTGAGGATTTTATTTTCAAAGATCTGAGCTTTTACATCTTGGTTTGTTATGCTCCAAGTTTGCTCCATATAAAACCATAGCTTTTGTGATTCCCTTGTATATGTCAATTTTAAGTCAGCTTGATAGAATTTTGGAAAATAATAAATAATGATGTGAGGCATATTTTCTAGCTTGTGTTTCTGGACAAATTTTATTATCTTGAATAATCAGTGTCCCATGATATTTGAAGTACTATGTTTAAATTTCAGTTATTGGAGGTGAACTAGTATCACTTCCCCCCCCCTTGATTGCTCTTTTTACATACTTTTTAAATATTCAGTTTCACTCTGGTTTGATTTGTAATCCTAGTTTTTTCAGCAGAAGTTTTAAGTTTTCTGAATGTTATTCTAATGTCTTCACCATTTTCCCCAACTAGGAATATATCATCTGCATATCCTAATACTACTGTTCTGCTTGAGTTATCTTTTCTAGTTTCTTGAATACTTTTTTCGAAAGCTAAGTCAAATAGGATGATCAAAAGGACATCCTCTTGTTTCAGTTCATTTTAATAGCAAAATGGTTCAGATCTAATTCCATTAGCAAATACTATGTTTTGGCTTTCAGTGGTGCAAATTTTGATTAAATTTATTATCTTATTACTGCCACTTTAGTATCACTAATTCTGGGTGTAAACAATGACTATATTTCCCATTTTTTTTTCCTGTTATCTTTCTTACTGTAAAAATATGGGCAACTGTGGACCTATTTCTTCAGAATCCTGTTTGATATTCACCTGTACAGGCAACCCTCGGTTTATGCCTCACTGTTCCTGAAAAAACGAGTGTAAAACTAACCCAATTTTATTGGGAGGTACAAAGTTATATTTAAAGCTTTGATAATACATACATATATATTTGTTAAAATAAAATTATTAATAACGAAAACAAAACAAAATTATATACAAAAAATATGAAACTTCAAAAAGATATTACATATTTCTATGTTGAAGTTCCTGGTTTCGGATCACCTGCATTTTTTTAAAAAAAGTATCCAGTTTACTGCCAAATGTTCTTTTTCTTTCTTTAAGGAGTTCAGTGTAAGGTCGAATAGATGCAATTACACTCCTTTTCATGTTTGCACTCTGTTCCCAATCGTGGTCCATTTCGCAGAGTTCATGAGTAAATGTCTCTATGCTTGCAAGGATACGCTGTAAATTGATTGGCCGTTTTTATATCTCAGAGGATCTTCTTCATTTTCTTTCTCCTCCTATGGATGTTGACTTAATTGTTTGGCTAATTCTTTTAAGTCTTCATTGGAAAGCGGTTTATCATGGCTCTCTAAGACTTCTCTCACATCTTCAGCTGTAATATCGTCCAATCGACGATATTACAGCTGATTTTGCACAAGCTTGGTAATGTCTTCAGTAACATTCTCCGCTTGCTCTAATTCCTCAAAGTCGTGCATAAATGCTGGAAGAAGTTTTCGCCATTGCTCCTTTTAAACACTTTGCTGACACTTCATTCCAAGCTGCCTTGATGTTGTTAATGCCCTTCAAAATATCAAATGACCAGCAATAGTCTTTAATAGTTTTTCCTGACGTGTCCAAGACTTACCATTTCCATAAATGTTATATGGAGGTAATTGGCTTTGAAGATTGATATAATTCCCTGATCTATCGGTTGCAAAAGCAATGTTGTGTTTGGGGGCATGTAAACAACCTTGACATCCAATGGTGTTCTTACTTCAGCAAGGTTTTGAGGATGTCCAGGGGCATTATCCAAGAGAAGCAATGCCTTGGCTGGCAAATCATTTTCTTTAAGAAGCGAAGCACGGTAGGACAAAAATAATTTGTGTACCAATCTATAAAAACGTCTTGTGTAACCCAACCCAAGCTTTCTTGTTCTATTTCCAATATACTGGCAGCATGAATTTTAGACCCTTGAAGGCACGTAGTGTCTGTGAATGATATACCAACATTAGTTTAAGCTTCAAAGTTCCGGACACATTTGCACCCAACAAAAGTGTAAATCTATCTTTTGCAGCTTTAAATGGAGCTGAACGTTCTTCACAGGAAGTGAAGGTGTGTGATGGCAATTTTTTTCATTAGAGCCCAGTCTCATCAACATTAAAAAAACGAGATCAGAAGGATAACTTCCTTGTTCTACACAGTCTTGAAATTCTTTAGGAAAAGCAGCCGCTGCCACAACATCTGCACTTGCCACCTCACCACATAATTTGACACTATGGCACTTACTTCAAGACTTAAATCTCATGAACCAAGCTTTGCTTCCTAAAAAGTTTCTTTGCCTCCATCTTTCTTTTTAAGATCCTCAAAAATTGTTTTTGCTTTCTCAGTTATAACACCCTGCATCAGAGGAATGTTTTTCTGATTCAAGTCATCCACCCATAATGATAATCATTTTTCCATTTTTTCATGAAGTTTACCCCTGCTATAATTTACATGTTTTGCATTTAGTACTACTGTAGATTGTTGCGTAGACTGTTTTATTCTATGTGCATTTTTCATAATTGTAGTAACAGTCGATGGAGGTAAGTTCTTACTTCTACAGACAATAGCACGTCTGCCCATTTTCCATACTTCGAATCACTTCCATCTTCTTTTCAAGTATGAATGATTTCCGCGCCTTCTTAACACCAAGTTCTGCTAACTTTTCTGCACTTCTTTTATCAGGCATGGTATGTAATTATGTACTTTATCAATTTAAATATGTATGTATGTTTAAAAATATTAAATAGAACAATTAGGTAGATTGAATTGTAAAACTAGGTTTGATACATATACGTCATAGTTGCTCGGTAAACACTCAAACACTAGAGTGTTTACTGAATGTTTATAATGTTGGAAATGCCTGCTAGCATCGTTTCTCGGTCAGACCACACTACAGTAAGAAAGCATGCGCAGGCATCCAGCGTTATTGTGAATCAACGTAAATTGAATCGTAAACTGAGTGCTGCCTGTATTTACTATGATTCATTTGATGTGTTAAGAGAGAGATATTTTTCATATTAACGATATTGATTGTGGAATAATCTTATATAAGTATATACATATTTTTTTTCAGCATTTTATCATTTACATTTATATTTCAATCTGCAGTTCATTTAAATTCACAAATTATTTTTTGTTATCAGTAGGGAATACTTAATGGAGATATTTCACTTTTTCACATTGCTATTTTTTGAATCAATAATAATAATTTTTTATTGTATTGAGAGTTTTTGCTGTCTTAAGGTTTCTGCCTGGTCTCTGAGGCCATTGAAACCTTATCAAAATGGATTAATAGGAGGCGAATATGAATGCTTGGGCAAAGTGATCATCTCTCCTATAAGGTCCAGTTAGGGCAACTTGTAAATATCGGCGAGTGTATTCCTGTAAGCTCTCTGGTCAAATTTTGTATGAAACTTTTATAGTTTCTGTATTCGGTTTTGGAATAATGTGGGATTTAATATCCACTTGATTTATACAATAATATATTTTTTTTTTTTTTTCAATTTCAGTTTACAGTTTATTTTGATTTACATTATCATTTTCTTTTCTGTTAACATGCAATAGGAATGCTGAATATATTCATTTCACTTTTCATGATCCTATGTTTAAATCAATAATAATATTATTTTTTCTTTATAATAAAATAACACTTTATTACCTAACAAATAAGATACATGAATATACAATACAATTTAGGAAATAATGTTACAATTTCTCCCATTTAGTTCAGTTCAGATTCTAATTCACATCTAAATGAATAACACTATACGTTATTCATTTAGTAGAACAATTCATGTAGTAATAATATTATTAGTATTATTATGTGTGCACCTCCATGGAGTTCGAAGACTTATCGCTGGAGACTCAATCTATCCACACGATCTATTATACCTCTAGTTAAACCCATTAACAGACAAAGCACTCACAACTGACTCTGGCAACCCATTCCAATCATTCACTCTCCAAGAAAAATTCCTGTTCTCGCACCTCTACTAACCACACCTTTATTCAGCTTCCATGAATGATCCCTTGTTCTGGTCTCTTTAGCCAAGTGCTGAAACATTTCTCCTGCATCTATCCTATAAAACCCTTTAAGCAACTTAAATGTTTCCATCATATCCCCTCTTTTTCTCTTATCAACCAACATTATTTGGTTGCAAAAAATTCTTAAGAAATATTAAGATTTGATTTTGCATGATGTTTGGAAGTTACTTATGAAATTCTATAATGCAATCCACACACCTTCAATCTATAATCATAGGGAACATTCCACAGACCACTCACCATCTTGGTCACTTGCCTCTGAATCTGCTCCACTGCTTTGTCATCCCCCAAGAAACTCAGGGGATCAGACTTGAGCACAGTAATCCAGATGTGGGCGTATCAAGGCCTTATAAAGAGGAATAACAACTTCTTTATCTCTACTTGTTAATGTATTCTTCAATAGCCAAGTAATCTTATGGGCTACCTTAGCAATATGATGAGGCTAGAGATTTACAGGTGGTTGTAAATCTCTAGCTTCATCTATTTCCTGGTGTGCAGTGTCATCAATGTGTACACGACTTGTGATCTATTTATCCCAAAATGCATAACTGTTCAATGCATTTCTCAACATTTTACTGGCATCCATTAAATTTTTCCCATACCGACAACCTATTTAAATCGTCCTGCAAATTCTCCAGATTGCCTTGATTAACTATTACTCTACCTAATTTTGCACCAACAGCAAACAACAATATTTCCTTTCATGTTATTTCCTATAGTCTGGTGTGGGAGGTCCTGGTATACTACCAGCAGTGTAGCTTGAAGGATCTTAGGAATGTGCAAGCTCCCAATCACAAGACAAAGTGAAGACACCATTGGGTGGGTGGGTTTGCATTGGCTAAATTCGGTAAATTACGTTATCTAAACAAGAAGAAATTTTGAAGAGGGTGAATGTTACCAACTGTAATAATAATAATAATATTATAAATGTTTGCTCACACTTGGATAAAGGATTAAACTAAATTTATTATATTTCAACATTACCAACTGTATTTTAAATATAGTTAGAAAATAATCAAATCATCAAATTCCTGACATACCCTCAAGGAGTGTATGGGATATTATGATATTACTACATGAAGAACTTACATCATTACTAACTTCCTATCAATAATGCTCCAAATCGATCTGTTATCTGTCAAGACTCCAACATTATCAGGTCGTATATTTCTGTCTTCTAAAGCACTTTTTACTGTATCAATCCACCCATATCTTGGTGTTCCTCAGAGTCTTTTTCCTGACAACCTGGCAGAGAATACTTGTTTTGCTGTTCTTTCCTAATGTCTTCATTTTTAATATGATATTACCATCGATGTCATGGCAATCTTTCTCAGGATTCTTATATCTGTGGTCTCTAGTCTTTGATCAAGTATTTTATTTCTAACCCAGCTCTCTGATCCATAAGTTAAAATTGGTTTCAGTACTGTCATATATATATATATAGGTAATTTAGTGTTTTGACTAATTTCTCTCTTATTCCATATAAATTTATTCAGTTTACTTCCTACTATACCAGCTTTGTTGATTCTGTTGTCTGTTTTCATGTTTAATTTACCTAGTTAGAATATTGTATTTAAAATACACTTTTTGAACTTAGCATGCCATTTTTAAGAAATATTAAGATTTGATTTTGCATGATGTTTGGAAGTTACTTATGAAATTCTATAATACCTTAGATCTCAGTTATTTCAATAATCACTGGAAAGCAGTACAAGATTTGCACTTTCAAAAATATTATTTGCTACATGAGACTTCAAATTAAATTATAAACAGAAATTTTATTCCTTTACCAGTGCATATGCACACAAGGTTTACATGTGAAATTTCATCGCAGCTAGGCTGCTTGTATATAGAGAAAGTTAACTTTACATCAGATTTCCTCCCTCTCTCTCTCATAATACACCACACTCACATACACACACATTCATTTGTTTTCAAACATTTATATTGCCACGAATTATGAAAATGGTCACTATCCGGAAGACTGTTGATTTTCTTTCTTAGTGCAGACTGTTGATTTGCTTGTTTTGATCTTTATTAAAATCTCATTGGAGCGGTGAACTAGATTTGTTGAGATATCATCACCAGTTTCTGATATATACCTTCAAGATGGTGTACAGGATGCTATGACAGCACTACATGATTAAATTTACATTATTACTAATCTCCTATCAACTATTTCCCTCCCAAGTATTCTATCTTATTTAGCACTCTAATATTATTATATCTAATATTTCAACTTTCAGGGCACTTGTGACTGAATCAATCTACAAGGATCTTTGACTTCCTTCTAGGTCTTTCTGGGGTTCATCTTGGCATCAAACACCTGTTTTGCTAGCCTTTACTCACCCGTTCTGTTTAAGTGAGCATATCACCTCACATTAGCCCTGCTTACACATTCTTGAATGCTAACAGTCAAGTTAGCATCACAAGGCTGTCATACTTGTGATCTCTTGTCTTTGATCAAGTGCTTTATTTCTAACCCAGCTCTCAGATCCATAACTTATTTGAACACCGTTTTATATATATATATATATATATGTATTGCTAGTTTAGTGTTTTGGATAATGTCTCACTTATTCCATATAATTTATTCAGCCAGTTCAGCTTTGCTTATTCTGTTGTCTATTTATATATGTAATTTACCATCTTCACTAAAAACTGTGGATGAGACCAGATCTCTCTTTGTGTTCAACATCTCCATCAAGTTTCTTCTTTCTCACCTGAAATCTACAGTTATTTGCCCAATGTAGGCCAAACTAGAAGAATATTTGGTTGTTTGTAAAAAGGGTGCTATCTCCTTAGGAGATCTGACAAGGATGCAGACAGTTTGAATTGATTGAAAAGTAATTTTTCAATCAATTCAATGTTATGTTCTTTGAAAAGAGCAGTAGTCCTAATAGATATGTTGGGTGGTCTGTAAAGTTCTCAGCCTCGACCATAGCAACACTATTGGCAAAGTTTTTTTTTCTAAGTTGGTATACATCTGTCATAAGCATCCATGTGAAATTGCAAGTCATTCTATCAAGTATTTTGTTTTATACAGTTGCCTGAAACACAAATGTTGTCTGTATCCCTTGAAATGGATAAAATTGAGTATCGTGAAGTTATAAAATTCTTTGTAAAAGAAGGTTTAACGTCAAAAGAAATTCGTTCAAAGTTCACAAACGCTTATGGGCACTCTTCGCCTTCGTTTTGGACAATTAAGAAATGGGCTGCTGAGTTTAAACTTGGTCGTACCAGCCTTGAGGATGATCCACGTGAAGAATGTCCAAAAAGTGTAACAACACCAGAAATCATTGATCAGTGCATGATATGGTATTGGATGACCGGCGAGTCAAAGTACGTGAAATTGCTAAGACCACAAACATTTCAAAAGAACGTATAGGATACATTGTATGAAGAATTGCAAATGAAAAAGCTTTGCACAAGATGGGTGCTGTGCAGATCAAAAACACACGTGCATGAAAATTTCTGAACAGTGCTTGGAGTGTTTTAACAAGAATAAAACTGATTTTGTGCATCAGACATAACTTACTTGAACACCGTTTTATATATATATATATATATATATATATATATATATATTACTAGTTTAGCTATATAGTTTATTACTATGGATGAGGCTGGGATTCACCAGTACACACCAGAATCCAAACAGCAGTCAAAACAGTGAACAGAAGCTGGTTGTTCAGCGCCAAAGAAGACAAGGTCATGGCATCGGTGTTTTGGGATGCTAAAGGCATTTAGTTTATTAATCATCTTGAAAAGGGTAAAACAATAACCAGGGAATATTATTCCAATCTTTTAACCAGACTAGAATATTTTTGAGAAAAGACCTGGTTTGCAGGAAAAAAAATCATCTTTCGTCAGGACAATGTGCCAAGAAAGGTGTTTTGCCAATGGAAAAATTAAGGGATCTGCACTATGAATTGTTGGAACATCCACCCTATTCCCCAGATTTGGCTCCCTCTGACTTCTATCTCTTCCCAAAACTAAAACTCTCCCTCGCTTGGCACCTTTTTTCTCTGAATCAAGAGGTGATTGCAGCTACAGAGAGGTATTTTGCAGATCTTACTGAGAACAACTACAGGGATGGGATAATGGCCCTGGAGCATCGCTGGAATAAATGTATTATTCTTAAGGGAGATTATGTTGAAAAATAAAAATAATTTTGAAATTATAAATTTGTTTTTATATTGTTAGGCTGAGAACTTTTCAGACCACCCACGTAGAATACCAATGCACAGAGTGATGATTAAACTCTTAGTGGATGTTCAGATCATGGAGAGAAGGATGGTTTGAAAATAAAATTCTGGTAACTTTTTCTTGGAATATCCATTAAGAACAAATCATTAAAGGTTTGGAATCATGAGTGGCTATTATTTTCTTAATTATAAATAAAGTAATTATTTCAACATGTGTGTTTTTGTCTCCATAAGTTCTTCACTGTGAATATTAACATTATAGGTTAATATTAATATATTTGCATCTGTGATGATGATGCAGTGATGGTGCACTTCAAAATCACTGTGTTAAATTCCAAAGAAATGAAGCTCAAGCTACAAATAAATTTGTTTGCTTGCATGGGGAAGAAACATAAGAAATATATATAAGAAGAATATATATAATAAAAAATTGATTTTCTTTAACAGTTGATCTCACTTACTCTGTGCTTTTATTTATCATATTTTTCTCCTAATTTCTTCCTATTCATTTATTTAGTCTGTCTTATCTCTCACTTGACCATTATACTACTCATATATCCTTTTTTACCAAGCAAGTTTTTATTGACCCACGCATGCACATGAGAGGTCACAAAACATAACACAAAATATTGGTTACGAAATATAACATATTTCTTTAAAAAAATGGGAATTACATTTATTGGAAAAAAACATTATGGGGACAGGTGGTCCATGGGTTGAAGAAAGTAAATGAGAAGTTAGTTATCATTCCTCTAATCTTACATGATTAGAGGAATGATAGTGGCCAGTTTGGTTGAAAGTACCAATGAAAAACAACATCTATGAAAAAGTATTTGGAGGTAGCCTGTGAAAGAATGATCACCTACTCTTATTAGACAGATTGTCCTCTTCAAGAATTCTTAGGGAGGTTTGTTTTGAGTGCAATATAAGAAAAATATTCTAATGTCAGTCAGACATAGGATTTGTGTAGTGTTAGGAATTGAGCAGGAGAGAAACAGTGCTTTGAACAAAAAACCAAGTTGTTTGGAGGCAAAAAGGGCTATGGATGTAATATGTCTATGTCAGGATAAGCTACGTATAAAAGCCAGTCCCAAAAAGTGAAAGAAAAAATAAATAAATAATCTTGTCTGGAAATCAGAAAGTTATCAAAAGTAAGAGGTCTTTTTTTTTTTTTGGATGATAATACAGAACCACTTTTGATAGCACTGAACTTTGCTTTATTATCTTTGTAATACTTGAGAATGGCAAGATCATGTTTAAGATACTGGTTATAGAAGATCTTGAAGCTTGAATCATTTGAGTATTAAAAGGTTTCTCAAATGAAGAACAGGGATGTAGAGTATTATCATCAGCAGCAAATCTGTTGATAGAATTTGAAGTAAGAAAGAGAAGATCATTGATGTATAGAAAGAAGAGCAAGAGTGAGAGTACCAAACCACTGATGCATTCCAGCATTGATGGGGGAAAAAAGAATCTAATGAAATGAAGCTAGCAATCTAGTCACAGAGGGACAAGAGGAAGACAATAAGATTGCAGCTTGTTGAGAAGGCCTCAATTGCCAGATGTGATCAATGATTTGAAAATATTAAGAGTGATCACATGAGTTAATGAAGAGTATCTTTCTTTAATTTCATAAAAGGGTCATGAATTTATAATCACTCACAAATAAAGTACAATATACAACATTTAATTGAGGCACTTCCAAAGGCTCCAGAGAAAAAAATTTCATTATAGATTTCATCTTGCTTTAGGCATATAGTACTCTAATTGATACATGAAGGCTTAACACATTGTGTCCTTATGCAGGTATCTCCTCAGAGTCAGATGACTCAACAGAAGACCAATTATTCACACAATATGCATCATACCTCTCCTTACTCTCATGAAAGTTTTTCACTAATGAAACTCGAACACCTCTGACACCCCACTCTGCCCATTTACCACCCTCCAAGAAAAAAAATCATTCCAGTTAACCACACTCTTGCTCAATATAGATTGCCAGAATATGTTGTGGGTGCCATGACTTAACACAATGTGTTAAGCCTTCATGTGAATGAGTTGAAAGCAAAGTATGATAGATACTGTGCAAATGTTGGATAGTTCTTGACATGATGTTTGGGACATCCCTCGATGAGTCTAAGGACTTCTTCTGGTTGCCTGTAATAATAATAATAAAATATAACAAAATCATTTCCCTGGTTCAAACATTAATTATATTAGCTATTCCATCCAGATGCAGAAAGGTAAGATGAAAGAACTAATTGTCTTGGTTTGTATTAATGATATTAAAGGAGAGAGAAGTATTCTATGATGTAGGATGAAAAGGAGTTGTTAGATGAAACAAAAAAAAAATAAGTATCTTGATACGCTGTGAAACAGGTGAACTGAGTAAGGAGGTGCTAATAGTAAATGAATCAATATGTAGGTTGTGCAAAATAGAATAACATACAGTTTGTGGACTTATGGTTTGAGATGGAAAGAAGGATTTGTATAATGCTGCTGGTCAGAACTTAATTGGTTTTGCTGTCAGGCATCTAAAGAGAGAAAGAGCTTTGTTCACTGAGAGTGTGCTACAGCACAAAGTCAAGAAAACTTAAACATTTAGGGTGGATTTAGGTGTGTGTAGACACCATGAGATGAGCTAGTCTGAGAATGACTACCAATGTGAAATCTAGTCGCTCAAGCAACAACATCAAATAGGGTAGTCAATTCAGGAAGTAAAGGTAGATGGGGCCTAAAGTGATACTACAGTTTCTATATTCTAATGCCATCAGTATCAGTAACAAGAGAAAGGAGTTTTTAATATTGGTTAGTGAAATCTTGTCAAAAGTTATAGGCATTAGTAAGACTTGGCTAGCAGTTACAGGGATAGAATGTGAAGGGTTTAGTATTTTCAGGGAGAATAGAGAAGATAAGATGGGGTTGGGAATACTACTGATAATATCAGATGAATTACAGCCCAAAAGAATAGGAGATAGACAGAAGGATGGCTGTTCATTTGAAACAGTCTGGTGAGAAATCAAAACCAATAAAACAAAATGCAGTTGGTTGCAGCTGTAGGCCAGAGTGTTCCAAGAATGATCTAGAAGACTTACATCAGTAAATTAGTACAATGAATGAAGGTTGAGTGGTTATTATGAGTGACTTCAATTATTATTATTATTATTATCATATCAACATACCTCCATGGAGTCGAAGACTCATTGTGAAATATCCCACTCTCACATGCACAGCTCATCGTATCTTGACTTAAATGTATTCACTGTCCCTGCTTAGGCAATGCATTCCAATCACCATCCACTCTCCATGCAAAAAACTACTTCTTACCCCCTTGCTCACACCCACCTTATACAGCTTCCAGGGATTGCCTCTCATTCTCCCCCACCCCTCATGTCTCCAGATATTCTATGAAAAATCTTATCCATGCTAATCTGGTAATTATCCCTTTCCAACTTATATGCCTCGATAATATCTCCCCCCTCTTCCTTCTATCTGTTGGGTCCTGTAATTTGCATTCTTGCAATCTGTCCTCATATTCCACATTCCAAAGACTGGATTCCAATTTAGTCAATTGTCTCTGGACCCTCTAGAACAGTGCTTCTCAAAACTTATGGATGTCAAGGCCCCCTTTGGAAACATTAAAAGATTTCACAGCCCCATTGGAAAAAAAAAACCTAATACAGACATATATTATTATAATATTTATTGTATTTATATTCAATACAAAACATACACACCAGGTGTATTTCTTTCCCACACATTGCCACACCTGTGTACACTAGCAATGAAACATTAATTTAAAGTGCAAAAAATTTGGCCATTTTAAATGAGCACAAGCTTTTGCCTTTGTAAGCTTTTTTTTTTTTTTTTTTTTTTTTTTTTTTTTTTTTTTTTTATCAATATGTTTGAAATGAAATTTACATGAATAAGCATATATTTACTACTATTCATTAAGCGCCGAAGTACGCAGGAAGCAAAATTTGTGAACCAACACCAAAGTGTGAATTTTTCCATTAAAATATAAAAAATAATAAAAATTAAATACCTTTCTTTTAAGATTAAAAAAAAATTTACTTAGTCTTAAAACATTTAAAATTTGTTTTCATTATTTCATGGCCCCTCCTCAACAAAACTAACGGCTCCCAAGGGGACCGTGGCCCACAGTTTGGGAAACGCTGCTCTAGAACATATCATTCTTATGAAAACCTGGTGACCAAATCTGTACATAGTAACCCATATGCAGCCTGATCAAAGTCTTGTATAATGAATCAAAACATCCTTACTTCTACACAGCAGTGTTCTCCACATTATTCCCATAATCCACTGTGTGTTGTTCTCACAATTTTAGCAAAATGTCCACAAAATTTCAAGTCTCTATCCATCACCACCCCCAAATCCTTCGTCTCCTAAAATATCTTCACCAATCCTATGCTCTGCTTTCCCAAATTTTAAAACCTTACATTTTGAACTGATCCCCACACACTCACTCAGTCAGACAGTCTATTTAGGTCCTCTACAACATCTGTTCTACTTATAACTCTTCCCAACTTTGTAAACAACTGTATATCACCATTAAGCCCTTTCCACTGTTGTTTACCTACAAATTACACAACAATGGCTCCAAAACAGACTCCTGAAGCACAACACTAGTGACCTTCCTCTTCTGGGATATCACCCCCACCCCCCATACACAACCTGTTCATGCGAATCAGACAGCCGATCTCCAATCCAACGCACTAATCTACTATCCAACCCCATCTATTCCAATTTAACTACTAGTGTCATGTGGTTATCTATCGAAAGCCTTTACAAAATCTAAATATACTATGGTATATGCATCCCTCTCATCCAATGTGTTCACCACCTTGTTATAATAAGTAAGCAGATAGCTAAAACATGATCTTCCTTTAGTAAAACCATGTTGACCATTAAAGAGAATTCTACTGCTTTTCACCTAGTTCTGAATCCTTGTCCTCACTAGTTTCTTCAGCACATTGACCACAACTCTAGACAAGCAGACTGGTCTATAATTTGAAGCCTTAATCTTATCATCTCCACAGAACAATTTTGCCATCTTTCCATTCCTTTGGGACCTGAGATAATTTCAGTCTCATATTCAAATTGTATCTTAAAGGTTGTTAATTCCTTAATTCAATTCATTATATATGTCTTGCTCACTCACCATCAGTAGTTCCTACCCCCCATACCCACAGCTCTCAAGTTCTGCATCATGTTACAATCATAAGGATGGAATACATTAAAGAACTGCTCATTTAACACCTCTACTATATCCTCAGGGGATTCTTAAGGATCAAAGCTATATAACTGAGAGGAGACCTCCACATAGCCTTTAAAGGAATGCAGAGAACTGACTTTAATTGGACATTAGGTCAGAAGCCAGGGCTTCTGACCTAATGTCCAATCCTCACCTTCTTGTGGTGCACCCTGTTGGGTATCTACTTGGATGCTGAATGAACGAGGATAGACTGGCAATTTGGGATTTAGCTGACCAAATTGTATTCTTATTGGTTAAACCAAAATAAAAAATGATGGTACAACATGACAAAATTTCATGCCAGCTAGGGCATTGCCCTGTTAAACAAGGTCCCCATTATTTTCACCAAGGAACCAGGGTGAACAGCAAAAAGTCAGCTACTGGAACAAATCTAAAAACACACCCCAACTCAACATCACCAGAGTTAAAGATCGGTACTATCAACATAAGAAGCCTGAATGGCAAAGAAATGGAGCTAGCTGAGGAATTAGATAACTACCAGATCGACATAATAGGGGTGACTGAAACAAAAAAGACAAAAACTGGTGAAATCTTTCTGAGCAATAAATACAAAATGTTATATTCAGGCAATGACGATCAAGGAAAAGAAGGAGTAGGCATAGTATTCAACACAAAATACAAGGCTAATCTTCTTGAATAGCAGTCAGTCTCAAGTAGAGTAATGTGGGCAAATATGAGAATGGGGAACTGGATAATGAGACTTATTTGTGCCTATGGTCCCACAGAAGGTTCTACTAAGGTAGAAGTGGAGGAATTTTTTGAGGCTTTAGAAAAAGCAACTGACACAATGAAAAAGGAAAAGTTGGTCCTTGTTGGTGATCTGAATAGTAGAGTAGGAAATGATTGTGAGACATACAAAAATATTTTGGGAAAATTTGGAGAAAAGATCAAAGCTAATAATAATGGCAAATATCTGTTGGATTTCTGCTCAGGATATGGACTGGTTATTACTAACACCATCTTCCAACATAAAAATGTGCACAAATTCACATGGAGAAAAGAGGCAAGGAATAAGAAAAATCCCATTGACTATGTTATGGTTGATAGTGATGTTTTCTCCCTGGTGCAGGACACTAGAGTGTACAGAGGATTTGAAATTGGAAGTGATCACTATTTAGTCTTGAACAGGATAAAATTGAATTTCGTATTGAAAAGAATAACATGTAAGAAAGTTTTAAAGCGAATAAAAGTTGAGCAGCTCTCAGATGTGAACTGCAGACTAAAATACACAAAGATTATTGAAGAAAAAATGAAAGTGTTTGAGAACAGGAATCAAACCTTGGGGATTCAGTAACAAGCCTTGAAGAAAGCCCTGATTGATTCAGCTAGAGAGGCATGTGGTGAAGTTGTCTGCAAGGATAGAAAAATTAGAACTCCATGGTGGACACAGGAAGTTAAAGAGGCAGTGAAGAAAAAGAAGAAAGCATATCAAAAGTTCCTGGCAAATAAGTCAGCTTGTGCTCTTAGAGAATACAGAGACAAATGCAAGAATGCTAAACAGTGTGTAAAACTAGCTAAACAAAACTCATGGGAGGATTTTGGCAAGAATATAGAAAATAAATATCAAGAAGGTGGCAAAATATTCTGGAGGTTGTTGAAAAGCTTAGGAAGAGGAAAGAGTGCTGTAAAAGAAGTTAGAGATGATAAAGGTGGCATGAAAACGGAAGAAAAAGATATCCTTGAAGTATGGAGTAATTACTTTGAAAAACTGCTAAATGACACAAGCAGTGATGACAGCATAGTGGTAAAAAACACAGACCAGGCATGCAGTCAGGAATACATATCCATACTTGAAGTAAAAAAGCCATCAAAGGCTTAAAATGTCGAACGGCAGCAGGAGGAGATGATATTCGACCAGAAATGCTGAAGTATGGTGGTATAAAAGTCTTACAGTGGCTGTATTGCATAGTTCAGAAAGCGTGGACAGAGGGACGAATTCCCGATGATTAGAGTAGAGTTCTCATAGTACCCATATATAAAAAGGGAAATAAAACTGAATGTGAGAATTATTTCCCTACTGAGTGTTCCTGGCAAGATCTATGCAAGTATACTTGAGAAACGATTGAGAAGAATTGTGCAAGAAAAAGTGGGTGAATAACAAGTTGGATTCAGGCTAAATAGAGGCTGTCAGGATCAGATCTTCACTTTATGACAAATAGTCGAGAAAGCATGGGAATATAACAAAGATTTGTAGTTAAGTTTTGTCGATTTGGAAAAGGCAATTGACAAGGTGCCAAGAGAGAAGCTATTCAATATGCTACAGTTATATGGTGTTAATGGGGCATTATATCAAGCAGTACTTTGTCTTTATTTGAGTTGTAAGTTAGCAGTTAGAATTGAAGAAAGTACAGGAAGATGGTTTAATGTTAAATCCGGTGTGAGACAATGATGTACATTATCCCCTCTGTTATTGATTATCTATATGGATTACATTATGAAGGAAAGTGGTTTTAAACCTGATATCAAAATTGGAGATGTTAATCCTTTTTGCTTTATGCAGACTTCTAAATAAATCTGCTACAAGTCTGCAAGATTCTCTGACTAAATTGAATAACTGTTTTAATAGATATGGTATGAAGGTCAGCAATAAAAAGACAAAGACAATGAAAATAGGCAGAATCATTGAAAATGTCAACTGTGTTGTGAACGGAGAACCTGTGGAACAAGTGAAACATTTCAGCTACTTAGGCATGATTTTTACTGAAGATGGTAAAGTAAATATAGAAATAGACAACAGAATCAGCAAAGCTGGTATGGTGGGAAGTCAATTGAATAAATTCATATGGAATAAGAGAGAAATTAGTCGGAACACTAAATTAGCTGTATGCAAGACTGTTCAAACGAGTTTTAACTTATGCATCTGAGAGTTTGGTCAGAAATAAAGCACTTGACCAAAGACTAGAGACCACAGATATGAGAGTCCTGAGAAAGATTATAGGCGTGAACAGATGGCATCAATGGCAATATCATATTAAAAATGAAGATATTAGGAAAGAACTTGACATTTTCAGCATCCAGGAATGCATTAGCTGAGCTAATCTCAGGTGGTATGGTCACTTAAACAGAATGGGTGAAGAAAGATTAGCAAAACAAGTGTTCTCTGCCAGGTTGGCAGCAAAAAGACCCAGAGGAAGACCAAGATATAGGTGGATTGATACAGTACAAAGTGCCTTAGACGATAGAAATATAAGATCTGATAATGTTGGAGTCTTGACAAGTAACAGACTGATTTGGAGGAAAATTGTAGATAGGAAGTTAGTAATGATGCAATTTTTTTCATGTAGTACTATTATATCCTGTACACCTCTTGAGGCTACATGGCAGGAATTTGATGATGATGATGATGACCATATCCTGAATGTTTATCATTCTCCCATTATCACTGACAAACATCTTCTCCCATAATCATTCTTCCTTCTACTGACCACATATTGAAAAAACTCCCTAGGATTTTTTTAGTGCCATTTGCTAACTACTGTTCATGCCTAACTTTTGCTGGCCTTACTAAGTTAGTCACCTTCCTTGCTTGCTCTTTGTAACCAGTTATCTCCACTCATCTTATGCCACCTCCACAATGCCTCTTTCTTCCAGATTTCACACCTCACCTCTTCGGTCATCCATTTTACTCCTGACCTTTGGAATACACTCAGTCATTGCCTCTGCCAGATAATTCCTCAGTAGAGACCAAGCATCACTGATTTCCTTCACATGCAATTCCCCATTCCATGATATCTCTGCAAGTTGCCTTCTGAGTTTGCCATAATCACCTGCCCTATAGTTCCATATATAAAAACCCTCTCTCACAAAAGTATTGATATAGCTGCCCATCACCCAGGTTATCACTTTGTGGTCACCTTCACCAACTGGAGGATGATGTGACACTTTATTTACAACAATATCTTCTGATGAGATAATGAAATCCAAGATCCTCGATACGCATGTAGCCTCTGTTCCCTGCTTAAGTTAGTTATTCCTCTCTATCATTACTGGTACTACACCCCTCTTCCTATAGTCCGACCGCATAAGCGACAGCTGTCATTGGAAGACTGCCTGCCAAGAAGAGTCAATTCATGTTGAAGGGGAAAAAGAAATAAGGTGATGTACAAATTGGTCACCAACACACGAAATCACGTGCTTTATACATAAAATTTTCCAACTGTTATACAAGCAAAATAGTTATCACTTTAAAAACTGCAGTGATCATAAAAGAGAAGTTAATTTTCCGACCTGTAATAATAAACACTCATCCCACAATACGGATTGATTACCCTATTATCGGAATGGATTCTCCTTCTTTTGACATGCGCAGAAGTGTCGAAGGATCTCATATCTGTGGGCGTACTATAGACCTAAATATTATCACCTCAACATCCTTACTGTCTTAATCCTTTCTTGCACACGCACACATCTACTCCTGAAACTATTATCTATACTTTTCACACAGTGTCCACTCGGTGTTCCTTCTCTCTTATTCTCTCTGCTCATGCAACTCACCTCTTCATTCACAAACATGGATTGGAAGGAACAAATTTGCATAGCAGGAAGGAAATGGAATTTATATGCTTATTGAGAGATAATTACTTGAGATAGCAATATTGCAATATGGCTATGTTCACATTGAAGTTAGCAATATTTTAAGCACCTCCATTCTCCCAATAGTTAGTGCTACATCCTGCATTGCAACATCACCACACGGTACATCCCTACAAAATGCTCACTCAGTAATTTAACTATTTCGTTTGCTTTTAAAGTCATTCCTTCCTCTCTTTGCCACAGCAAAAGAACTCTTTAAGGTTTCTTTTGGCCTCATCAGCCAGCTTTTTCTCATAATTAGCTTTAGCCTTTCTTCTTTCTTGCCTGTGCCTGGCTTATGTGCGTACCAATCACCTTTATATTCATTCCACAAGTTTTTCTTTGTCTGCAACTCCTGCTTAATAATACTATTCATCTAACTCCTGTTTAATTTATCCTCAAGATTCTGGGTATAAGTTCTGATACTGCTTTCTTTAAATACTCCTTGACCGACCCTCCCCCATGTACCACCAGCATCCCTTACCCTACCCAAATTCTTATGCCATGATATTGCTGAAATTTGACTCCTCAGCTTTTCTTACTTACCTGTTTTGTAATTCCACATATCCCTTCTTTACAAAAAAAATTCTGCATGCCTGATAATCTCCCAGGTCAAGACTACATGATTACTTCCCTCAAGTGGAGGCATCCTGGCTAGAGTGGTTACTGTTAAGTTCTCTGATGCTATAATCAGATCCAGCACTCTCAAACTTCATGACCCTTCCATTACATGCTACCTTGAATAATTATCTCTCAGCAGCTGTATAAATTCCATTTCCTTCTCTTCTTGTGACCATTCTTCCTCTCAGTCTATGTCCCTAATAGTTGAAATCCTACATAATAATTACTCAATCTGCACTCGTTGTGCTGTTAATCTTTTTCAGTGCATGTCATCTACATTGTCTCTTCAGTCTACTGGATTATTGCAGCAACCAATTACATATTCCATCCCATTGGCTTGTATCTGACATCATATTTTCTAATGAATTGTTTTCTGCATTTCTGTTCTCCTGATGTACTTCTACTCTTTTCAGCTTCAGTTCCTCTGCTATCATTAGCAACCCCCCCCCCCCATCATGCTCCTTCTTTCCTCTCCTTTGCATTTTATTCCTGTGACATATCATCCACATTCCACCAAGTCTCACTAATGCTTAGAACTTTTGGCTAAGTTAATCTAACCAATGCCAGAAACGTATTGCCTTTAATTTGAATATTTCAGGCATTAGTATACTTAAACTGCAATATCCCCATTTATCCTATTACTTCCCTACACCTTGTTTTGCCCACCTAAGTTACGAATTTTGGGGTGTTACATTTAGTATCATGTGATCTAACCTCCCACTTTGCATCCCTCCTCCAGACATTCTAGTTTTCCTGATGGTCTGCTTCCAAACCCTCACTGAACAATGCTTTCCAATGACTCCTGATCCTAAATGCATTCAAATGCAAGCCATCCATTTTATATAAATTCTTTCTCTGATCAAACTCACTCCAAACCATTCTTCCTGCACAGTCTGTGCACTGACTCACTCACAATCATAGCTCTCATCTCAGCTTGCCTCTATCATACCATGACAACAGACCTGCAACTTTTACTTTCTTGCTCTTCTCTTCTCTTTTTGTATTAGCATATCTTTCATGTACCACACGTCACCTGCTAAATCATTTGTTCCAATCAAAATAAACCTTTCACCTTCACTCTCCGTATCCTTATAGTATCACTAACATGTTTAATCTTGATGCCAGGAAAAGACAGTTTCATTTCACACTGAGAGGAAATTTGATTTTTTTTTGATCTCTTCATACTTCTTTTATCCACTCATGAAATACTTATGACAAACATGCTCTCCAGTTCATCTATAATCATTAGTAATGCTGTCTGCCCTTATTCTGTTTGTATTCACTGAATGTCCAATAATACTAAGGCAAACAATTGCATTAAAAAATGCTGAATAAATAAATTTAAAAAAAATGTGTTTATCATGTAACTAAAACATAATTTTAAAGCCTATTTATAAAATTTATACTCAATATTTATAATACCATTAAAATATGTACATAATAGCATCATGTGTTTATATGAGATATTTGTAATTCTTTTTTTTTCCCCAGAATTCAAGTACCGAGAAGCGAGTTCAAGGTCGGCGAGAAAGAAAAAAGATAGCGATGCTGATCGAAAAGCTAGTCATAATGAAGCATTGTATGGAATGATCGATTTGTTAATAAAGTAATTATAATGTTGTGATGTTTTTATTTTAATGGGTCAGGTGCATATATATATATACCAAAGTTATACATTGGAATCTCATTCATATTTGTGGAAAATATCTAGTTTATTTACATTATCATGTGTTTAATGTTTTTCTCATTCCTCTCCTCAATTTTCAGTTAATTTTTAAAGAAAAAAAAAAAAGAACAAATATATATATATATATATATATATATATATATATATATTTGAAGTTTTAAAAGTTTTTTAATTCAGTAAAATATATTATACAGCTTGAATGAATTTCATTTCATTGTTTTTGACCATTCTTTGCAAATCATATTCAAGCATTTTTAACTGTACAGAATGTACAGTTAAATATCCTATTTTAAATATTATACATGCCATTTTAGATTTTTATCTTTCTCTCATTCATACATTACACCATTCCACACTCACTTATCTGTGCTGTCTTGTCATTAGTGCTTTAAGATAAGTGAGTGTGGAATGGTGTAATGTATGAATGAGAGAAAGATAAAAATTTAAAATGGCATGTATAATATTTAAAATAGGATATTTAACTGTACATTCTGTACAGTTAAAAATGCTTGAATATGATTTGCAAAGAATGGTCAAAAACAATGAAATGAAATGAAATGCATTCAAGCTGTATAATATATTTTACTGAATTAAAAAACCTTTTAAAACTTCAAATATATATATATATATATGTTTTTTTTTTTATTATGAACACATTTATAATAATATGTATTTATGTAACCCATAAATCAGGTATGGCATTGAAAATGAACTGGCAAAATAATTCTCGTAATTTATTTGTTAGTTAATAATATTTTAGAATGGGTCACTTTTTTCTTTTCAAAACATTATAAACCTGTTGTACTCAAGAGGGACTAGATAATCCAGTCTCCCTCTCCTGCATAAGAGACCAAAGACAGAACTTTTTCAAGCCATTTCAGGCTCCAGAGTAATCATTTACCACCTAAAAGCATTCACAAACTTATGGCAGGGTTCAATGCCACAGTGCATTGATCAGAGAGTGGGTGTCTTATCCACTCATCCAACCAGGCTGGCAATTTTAATGAATTATATATGCTAGGTTGCCTAAAGTGTCCAGACAGCATCTGTTTGTATTTCCCATTGCTGTCAGTTACAGTGTTACTGCTATTATAGTATTGCCCTTTGGGGTAGGCTCTCCACTAAGTCCTGGTAAACTGCTGCTGGAAAATTTGTTTCCATACCTCCTGTAGTAATGTGAACAGCTGATGAGTGTTAGTTGGGTGAGTAGGTCTGGCATGGAACCTTGCTCCAGCATACCCCAGATATGTTCAGTAGGATTAAGGTTGGGGGTTTTGGGCTGGCCAATTTAGTTCTTCCACCTCCATGTCTTCAAACCACAGAACTAAGGCCTTTGCTTTCTGAGCAGGGGCATTATGATGCTGATACAGGAAATGGCCTATTCCAAACTATTACAGTGTAGAAAGAATGGAATTGTTCAAAATGTCATGTTAAGCTTCTGTATTTAAAGATCTGGGCACAGAAACCAATGGGCCCAGTCCAAATAAGGAAAAATAGGTCCAGACACGTCCGTCGGATTTCCAGATTATGTACTATGATTCACCGCTTCACAGGATCTTTTTCTCTTCCACTGATCCACAGTCCAATGACATTATTGTTTATAACATTTTGGATGACACTGGACATTGGCAGGTGTAATTAAGAGATTGTGAGCTGCAGTACAATCACGAAATCCAAGGGCAAGCACCTCCTGCCAAATAGTTAGGTCACTGGCTTCCATTCCAAAAGTCATTTGCGACGGTTGCTAAGGCTGACTGATGATTTACTGCAGCATGCTTGAGAGTTCACCAGTCCAAATTTCTCAATTTCTTGGGCCTACCAGTTTGGTGGTTTCATCTCATTTCCACTTCATGATAATCTCGTAGGCTGAGTGATGATTTACTGCAACACACTTGAGAGTTCACCAGTCCAGATTTTGGCCTACCAATTTGGTGACTCCATCACTTCCACTTCATGATAATATTGCTGACAATAGACTGGGGCACATACAACCTGGTAGGAATTGGACTGAATGACCGAACTTGTGGGCTCTAACTATCATACCACATTTGAATGGATTCAACTCTTTTCATCTTGACATCAAAGAATATCTACACTGCTAATGCCCAAGTGCCTATGCTAATATAGCATTACAGACTGTATCTGCAACATATTGGTGAGGCAATGTAGAGCAGTGGGAGTATTCAGACACTTATATACACTTGCTACCAATAATTGTCAAGACACTTTAGCAATTTACAATTGATACCAACAAGTGAGCTCTAATATTGGATATGTCCACTTTTGGCTTTGATCACCTCCTGCCCCCTTTGAGGGAGGCTTTCCACCCATCTGTAGCAAACATCAGGTGGAATTTGTCTCCATTCCTCCGTCAAAGCAGCACTGAGTTCAGCGACAGATCGAGAACATGCTGCTCTGGAACCCTCAATCGTTGCTCCAAATCATCACACAGGTGTTTGATGGAGGTTGAGGTCAGGACTGTGCAGACCAGGGCTGTCATTTCTTCATACCATTCCATAACAGCTTCAGCTTTGTAACATGGGGGTATTGTCATCTTGATAATAACACAGGTCTGTTCCATAAAAATTCCACAGTTTAAGCAGCACCTGATCATCCAGAATATCAAGGTACTGAGCTACCTTCATGGAGCCACAGACAACGACCAGTAGTCCTACTCCAAACTAGCTGAATGCACCCCCCCCCGCACACACACCATTATTCCTCCACCACCAAACTTTATTATGGGTACAACACACTGTGGTAACAAATGTTCACCATGCTGCCTCCACACACTGTCATCAGACTGGGAACAGGTGAACCTTGATTCATTGCTGCAGAGTACCATTTTCCACTGGTCAATTGTCCGGTTCACAGGCTCTTTGCACAAGGCCAGACGAGCTGCCTTGTTGTGATGTTCAGCTTGTGTGCCACTGCTCTTCTGTGGAAATCCAGTAAATAAGTCCTTTTTGTACAGTATTAGTGCTCACCATGGTGTTACTGGTGCTCTGAAACTCATCACAGATCGTCTGTGCCGATTTTAACTGGCTTTTGAATGTCACCTGTTTTAACAGCTTCCTGTCCCTGTGTCATTTTTGGCAGCTGACCTTGGTGTTTTCCTACACTAGTGATGCTACACATCTCTATTTGTTGATCACATTGCCAACCATTGATTTTTGGATGCTCCATTTGAGCAACAATAACTTCAAATAACAGTAGTGTCCAGACAATTATTGATAGTATATATATATATGTGTGTGTGTGTGTGTGTGTGTGTGTAGAAAGTATTTTACCTTGGATATAATAAATGTTAAAGATACCAAGCTATTTTAAACCTGGTTTTACTCCATTTCCCAAGTAAGCAAACAAACAAGTCAAGTTTGCGCCTGCAAATGTTGCAAGTCTAGCTGACCCTGCACGTAGTGCAAGACCAAGGCAACTCATGGTAAAAGTAAAATAAGCTCTGATCACTAATCTTAATATTTACCCTTAATGCAAAGCACATCTCCTGGAGGAGATGTATGAAGCTTTGCATTAAAGGCAAGGGGCCACTACCCAGAGCTCTGTCTAGTGATTTCTAGCCTGGATCCCACTGATGAGACCTCAATAAAGGTTGAACCAGTCTGGGTAGTGGGCCCCTTGCCTTTAATGCAAAGCTTCATACATCTCTTCCAGGAGATGTGCTTTGCATTAAGGGTAAATATTGAGATTAGTGATCAGAGCTTATTCTACTTTTACCATGAGTTGCCTTGGTCTTGCTCTACGAGTAGGGTCAGCTAGACTTGCAGGCACAAACTTGACTTGTTTATTTGCTTACTTGGGAAATGGAGTAAAACCAGGTTTAAAATAGCTTGGTATCTTTAACACACACACATATATATATATATATATATATAAAGTGAGAGAGAGAACATCTGATATACTGCTTTTCATCAAATTGCATCAAAATTCATTGTACAAAATTTGAGTTATCATAAATTTTTCTCTTTGTTCCTTAATTTATGGAAACCAGCACATCAGGATGAAATATAGGGGAAAATTAAAATATTATTTGTCCGTTATACTGTTCTGTTTTTTGCTGTTCCCAAGTTTTTTTTATATATATATACTGTTCTCAAGTTACAGGGAGAAAAGGATACTTTCAGAATCCTTTTTTCCCACTCTTTTAAAAATACTCAAATAAGATTTGTTTTCATACTTCTACAGTAATCCATCCCATTCCCATTCATGTGCCCTCTCCTATCCAGGAGGTTGAATACCATGATGTAACTCATTATTGACTACAGGCATAACAATATGTGGCAAGGACCCTATCTCTTCCACATATTGTCATATGTGTTTCATGGCTGCAATCCATGTGTGCATGTTCATGGGGCTGGTTTGCCTGTTCCTGATGGACAAAAAAGTTTCCGGTTGGAAAAACCCTATACCTCTGTATGAGACCTAATAATTCACCTTTAGTCGAAAGAGACCAGATAAAGGCTCCTCACATCATAAACAGGAATCAAACCCAACCTGCAGTCTTTCTTATAACAAACACATAAATACTTGCTTATATTTAACTGGTAATTAGTTTACGGAATTAACAACGCATATAAAGTATATTAATTAAAGGTAACTTTAATTAATAACTTCTATATTTCGGCAATGTCACATTGCCATCTTCGGGAACATAAAGATATGGTATGTGCACTCAGGAACTAACACAAAGCAAATGAGGAAGAAAGCAAGAAACTAATATTGTTCCTAAAGTCCTAATGGTTCCCTCTTGCGGGCTAATTTGGTAGTCTTGGCAGTTGGGCTGAAGTTCTCATAATGAAAGTCTCCCAAATTTGGGGCAGTTTCATGCACCCAAATTTGTTGAAGTTAGGAACGTTTTTTAGAGCTGCTGAAGATTCTTTGAATAATCTTTCGTATTTAAACTTGCTGCGATGGATTATTTTTGTTTTCTTCCAACGAATTTTATGGTGGGTATCTAAGGCATGGTCTGCCAGCCCAGAGCGGCTGTACTGGTGAAACCGGATGTAGTCTTGGTGTTCTGAAATCCTGATATTTGTTGTTCTGCCTGTTTGGCCAAAGTAGGACAATTTGCAGCTGCAAGGGACCTGGTATACACCAGGTAGGTCTAGGGGAAGTGGTTGGTCTTTGGTAGAGCGGATAAGGGATGCCAACTTTTTATATGGTCTGTAACAGGACGTAAGGTCATATTTTTTGAGGATATTGGTTATTTTTTCAGAGGTGCCCTGGATGTAGGGGATGGTGATAGACTTGGTGTAATCTTTATTGTGGAGGGGGGGAGGGGGGTTGTGGTTTACAGGTTTTAGTATTTTTTGGATTTTAACCACAACCCCCCTCCCTCCCTCCACAATAAAGATTACACCAAGTCTATCACCATCCCCTACATCCAGGGCACTTCTGAAAAAATAACCAATATCCTCAAAAAATATGACCTTACGTCCTGTTACAGACCATATAAAAAGTTGGCATCCCTTATCTGCTCTACCAAAGACCAACCACTTCCCCTAGACCTACCTGGTGTATACCAGGTCCCTTGCAGCTGCAAATTGTCCTACTTTGGCCAAACAGGCAGAACAACAAATATCAGGATTTCAGAACACCAAGACTACATCCGGTTTCACCAGTACAGCCGCTCTGGGCTGGCAGACCATGCCTTAGATACCCACCATAAAATTCGTTGGAAGAAAACAAAAATAATCCATCGCAGCAAGTTTAAATACGAAAGATTATTCAAAGAATCTTCAGCAGCTCTAAAAAACGTTCCTAACCTCAACAAATTTGGGTGCATGAAACTGCCCCAAATTTGGGAGACTTTCATTATGAGAACTTCAGCCCAACTGCCAAGACTACCAAATTAGCCCGCAAGAGGGAACCATTAGGACTTTAGGAACAATATTAGTTTCTTGCTTTCTTCCTCATTTGCTTTGTGTTAGTTCCTGAGTGCACATACCATATCTTTATGTTCCCGAAGATGGCAATGTGACATTGCCGAAATATAGAAGTTATTCATTAAAGTTACCTTTAATTAATATACTTTATATGCGTTGTTAATTCCGTAAACTAATTACCAGTTATGTCTAACCAACGTATAAGTCTTACTACTTGCTTATATTGCTCTCCTAAAAGAGCTATTAGGTTAATTAATGACCCATATTTCACCATTTCACTCTGCTTTGTTTTGCCCAGACATTCAGTTTCTGCTGCTGTTTGCATTTTCGATTAATATAATCTACAGGGGGCTATTCAAGACCTTTAGGGTTTGGAATTGACTCTTTGACTACCTAAATGAAAAAAACTTTCCATTTAGCCATAGAGGTAATTGGATCTTAAATGCCTTCTTCTAGCTTAGCATCATTTGATTTTCTTCATGGTATGTGATCTGTTGATGTGCTTTGTTCATAGAGATGTATTGATTAACTTGTTTAGTTTCATCATCATTTTTATTATTTTCCTCTTGCATAAAACCATTACACATATCTTGTAGCATATTTATCTGTGCATTTAATAGTACTACCTTTCTTTTCAGAAAATTCTATGCTGTTACTTTTACAAGTACATATACAATTTTATCACAGTTTTGTTTACACTCCAAGATGACTAACCTTAGTAAAGTTTAAACAAAGTTTTTGCTTGAAGTCACTTCATGGCTGGGCTACTTGTATACAGAGGATAATGACTTCACATCGATTGCCTTAGTATCCCATAATGCAATGCACATATCTCTATGGACATGTATAATGCTATGCATGGGAAGGACTACTACCCAGACCAGTTTCACCTTTATTGAGGTCTCCTCAGTGAGAGCAGACCCATAAGTCATACCAAGATTGAAGTAATACAGAAGTCATATTTCCATATAATACAAGTAGTCAAAAGGTGCCACACCTTATTACTGAAATACTCTGAATTAGAGATAGTTGTTGAAAGTTTTTCCACTTGATTATACTATAAATTAAAGATGCCAAGAAGTTACATTTTTTGGTTTCATTTTTTATCCAAGTGTAAGCGAATTTATAAGACTTGTGGTAGACAGTGAAGGATAGACTGCCTGAGGGAAGATGTACGACTAGTGTATCTAGAAAGGAAGTGAGTTTTGATTTTCAATTTCAGTTTCCATTCCTGGCTACACTCGTCACACATACTTGTACCTGCAAATATATACATGCTAACTCTTATCACCACTCTTCACAAAAACTTGGAGATGTTTTTCATCATCATCATCAAATTCCTGCCATGTACCCTCAAGGGGTGTACAGGATATGACAGTACTACATGAAAAATTTACATCATTACTAACTTCCTATCTACAATTTTCCTCCAAATCAGTCTGTTACTTGTCAAGACTCCAACATTATCAGATCTTATATTTCTATTGTCTGAGACACTTTGTACCGTATCAATCCACCTATATCTTGGTCTTCCTCAGGGTCGTTTTCCTGCCAACCTGGCAGAGAACACTTGTTTTGCTAATCTTTTCTCTCCCATTCTATTTAAGTGACCATACCACCTGAGATTAGCTCAGCTAATGCATTCCTGGATGCTGACAATGTCAAGTTCTTTCCTAATATCTTCATTTTTAATATGATATTGCCATTGATGCCATCTGTTCACGCCTCTAATCTTTCTCAGGACTCTCATATCTGCGGTCTCTAGTCTTTAGTCGAGTGTTTTACTTCTGACCCAGCTCTCAGATCCATAAGTTAAAACTGGTTTGAATACTGTCTTTGTCTTGTATACGGCTAATTTAGTGTTCCAACTAATTTCTCTCTTATTCCATATGAATTTATTCAATTGACTTCCCACCATACCAGCTTTGCTGATTCTGTTGTCTATTTCTATATTTAATTTACCATCTTCAGTAAAAATCGTGCCTAAGTAACTGAAATGTTTTACTTGTTCCACAGGTTCTCCATTCACAACACAGTTGACATTTTCAATGATTCTGCCTATTTTCATTGTCTTTGTCTTTTTATTGCTGACCTTCATACCTTATCTATTACAACAGCTATTCAATTTAGTCAGAGAATCTTGCAGACTTGTAGCGGATTTATTTAGAAGTATAAATCATCCGCATAAAGCAAAGAGCTGACATTAACATCTCCAATTTTGATATCAGGTTTAATACCACTTTCCTTCATAATGTGATCCATATAGATAATGAATAACAGAGGGGATAATGTACATCCTTGTCTCACACTGGATTTAACATTAAACCATCTTCCTGTACTTTCTTCAATTCTAACTGCTAACTTACAACTCAAATAAAGACTAAGTATTGCTTAATATAATGCCCCATTGACACCATATAACTGCAGCGTATTGAATAGCTTCTCTCTTGGCACCTTGTCATATGCCTTTTCCAAATCGACAAAACTTAAATACAGTTCTCTGTTATATTCCCATGCTTTCTCGACTATTTGTCGTAAAGTGAAGATCTGATCCTGACAGCCTCTATTTGGCCTGAATCCAGCTTGTTCTTCACCAAGCTTTTCTTCCACAATTCTTCTCAACTGTTTCTCAAGTATACTTGCATTGATCTTGCCAGAAACATTCAGTAGGGAAATAATTCTCACATTCAGTTTTATTTCCCTTTTTATATATGGGTACTATGAGAGCTCTACTCCAATCATCGGGAATTCGTCCCTCAGTCCAGGCTTTCTGAACTATGCAGTGCAGCCACTGTAAGACTTTTATACCACCATACTTCAGCATTTCTGGTCGAATATCATCTATTCCTGCTGCCTTTCCACATTTCAATCTTGAAGTAGAAAAAGCCTTTGATAGCTTTTTCTACTTCAAGTATGGATATGTATTCCTGACTGCATGCCTGGTCAGTGTTTTTTATCACTGTGCTGTCGTCACTGCTTGTTTCATTTAGCAGTTTTTCAAAGTAATTGCTCCATACTTCAAGGATATCTTTTTCTCCTGTTTTCATTTCACTTTTATCATCTCTAATTCCTTTTACAGCACTCTTTCCTCTATTCCTAAGCTTCTTCAACAACCTCAAGAATATCTTGCCACCTTCTTGATATTTATTTTCCATTTTCTTTTCAAAGTCTTCTCATGACTTCTGTTTAGCTAGTTTTACACAGTGTTTAGCTTTCTTACATTTGTCTCTGTATTCTCTATGAGCACAAGCTGACTTATTTGCCAGGAACTTTTGATATGCTTTCTTCTTTTCCTTCACTGCCTCTTTAACTTCCTGTGTCCACCAGGGAGTTCTGATTTTTTTATCCTTGCACACAACCTCACCACATACCTCTCTGGCAGAATCAATCAATGTTTTCTTCAGAGTTTGCCACTGAATCACCAAGGTTTGATTCCTGTTCTCAAACTCTTTCATTTTCTTTTCAATAATTTTTCTCTATTTTAGTCTACAGTTCACATCTGAGAGCTGCTCAACTTTTATTCGCTTTAAAACTTTCTTACATGTTATTCTTTTCTATATGAAATTCAATTTTATCCTGCTCAAGACTAAATATTGATCGCTTCCAATTTCAAATCCTCTGTACACTCTGGTGTCCTGCACCAGGGAGAAAACATCACTATCAACAATAACATAGTCAATGAGACTTTTCTTATTCCTGGCCTCTTCTCTCCATGTGAATTTGTGCACATTTTTATGTTGGAACATGGTGTTAGTAATAACCAGTCCAAGTCCTGAGCAGAAATCCAACAGATATTTGCCATTATTATTAGCTTTGCGCTTTTCTCCAAATTTTCCCAAAATATTTTTATGTCTCACAATCATTTCCTACTCTGCTATTTAGATCCCCAACAAGGACCAACTTTTCCTTTTTCATTGTGTCAGTTGCTTTTTCTAAAGCCTCAAAAAATTCCTCCACTTCTACCTTAGTAGAACCTTCTGTGGGACCATAGGCACAAATAAGTCTCATTGTCCAGTTCCCCATTCTCATATTTGCCCACATTACTCTATTTGAGACTGACTGCCATTCAAGAAGATTAGCCTTATATTTTGTGTTGAATACTATGGCTACTCCTTCTTTTCCTTGATTGTCATTGCCTGAATATACATTTTGTATTTATTGCTCAGAAAGATCTTGCCAGTTTTGGTCTTTTTTGTTTCAGTCACCCCTATTCTGTCGATCTGGTAGTTATCTAATTCCTCAGCTAGCTCCATTTCTTTGCCATTCAGGCTTCTTACGTTGATAGTACCGATCTTTAACTCTGGTGATGTTGAGTTGGGGTTTGTTTTCATATTTGTTCCAGTAGCTGACTTTTCGCTGTTCGCCCTGGTTCCCTGGCGAAAACAACGGGGGCCCTTGTTTAACCGGGCGATGCCTCAGCCATCATGAAATTTTGTCATGCTCTACCATCATTTTTTATTTTGGTTTAACCAATAAGAATACAATTTGGTCGGCTAAATACCAAATTGCCAGCCCATCCTCGTTCGTTCAGTATCAAAGTAGATACCCAACAGGGTGCACCACGAGAAGGTGAGGATTGGACATTAGGTCAGAAGCCCTGGTCGGTTCTCCGCTTTCCTTTAAAGGCTATGTGGAGGTCTCCTCTCAGTTATACAGCTTTGACCCTTAAACACCCCTTTTTAACAAATGTTTTTTTAACACGGAGATGTTTTTTAACACCCTAAAAACTTCAACAAGAATTTAAAAAATGATAAAATTAATAGAATTCTATACCATTATAATCTTAATGCTACTTTTAAGCCATCTATAAAATTAAAATTATAAATAAAAATACAAAACAAATATAAAATAAAATAAAATAAAAATCCTTAGCCCACCCACACTACAAATACTATAATCTTACAAAAGCCTTTCATTGATGAAAGTCATAAAATAATAACAATCAGTTTATAATAATTGTTTTAGTAATAACATGTTATTTTTTGGTTTGTATGTTACTCTTACATGTAGGATGTATGTCTTTTTTACCTGTTAGTTTGCAATGTGGCATGTTGTATCCAGTCTAAAATTACTCAGTTTTATTCATAGGTCTGCTTTCTGATTATTACTATTATTATACAGGTTATGGAATCAAAAGACTGATCACAGAAGATCTATCATTCACACAATACCCATCATACCCCTGCTTAAGCTCGTTGACTGATGGAGCATCCACAACCACCTCTAATAATCCAGTCCGTGCATTCACCATCTTTCAAGCAAAAAATCTAGTCCTAACATTCTTGCTGATCACACTCTTACATAACTTTTACTGGTAACTACTCTCCCTTCTTGTCATGTACTGAACTTCAGTGTTAACTCTATAAATCTTCATGTCTCCTCTTTTTTGAATATCAGTTAATTTTTGAAACCTAAAGACCATCAATCTTTTCTCATAAGGAGCATTCCACAGACCTCCCACAATCTTTGTCACTCACCTCTGGATTCTCTCTGCAAAGCTGCACTAATCCAGATGTGACCTTATTAAGCCTCATATAGGGGAACAGTAACCTCTCTATCCATGCTTGTTAGTGTGTTCTTCAAAAACCATATCAAATGGTGCTGTTTAGGTTATCTTTGCAATATGCCCTCCAAAGTTCAACTCCATTTCTGCAATCACACCCAATCCTTGGCCTCAGTTTCCTGCAGTTCAATTCTATTGATATAGTACACTGCTTCTGGTCTCTTTCCAGAGCACTGGTAGCCATTTACCTCTGCCCATACTGCTGGTCTGTTTAAGTCTTCCTTCAGGATCTCTGCATCACTTTCATTCACCATATCATTTCCTACAAACAACAAAGGACCAAGTACTAAGCCATGAGTACACTACTGGTCACTTGACTTTTCCTGGACTCAGCTATTCTATAAACCACTCTTTGATATCTGTTCATCGCCGCCACCATCTAATCCAAATCACCAGATTCATATACATCCCCATTTGCTCCAATTTATGCAATAGAGTTCTATGTAGATCTTGTCAAATGCTTTTTTAAAGTCTAAGAATATCACTAAGTAACTCTTTCCCCTATCCAACTTCATTGTTAGTTGATTATAAAAAGTAAGCAAATTACACCCTTCACAAAAAAACCCATGTTGTACCTTATACAGTATCATATTCCTATCCACCCAGTCCTGAATTCTGTCTTTCACAAATTTCACCATTACCTTAACCAAAACTCCTGAGATGCTGATTGACCTATAATATGCTACTTCTATCTTAAAGTCTCCTTTACTTGTTATCTATTTTGTCCTCTTCCCACTCCATTGGCACCTTCTCAGTACTTAGGCGTGAAGTACACAGCTTGGTCAGAGGAGATGATAATTCTCTTGCACATTCTCATAATGCATTGATATGCCAGCTAATCCCGTAGCTATGTTCATATCGAGATTCTGCAACATTTTAAGCACCTCTATTCTGTCATATCTGACATTGCAATATCACCCCCTAGATTGTGATTTTGCAGTATCACCCACCTAGATGGCACATTCCTACAAAATACTCACTCAGTAATTCAACTATTTGGTCTAGTTCTGTTACCTCCCCCTCACCATCAGCACTTTTCAAGTTATCCTTCCATAATCATTCCTCCTAGCAAAAGAACTCTTTAGGGTTTCCTTTGGGCTCATCAGCTGTAATCCTGTTTGCACTTCTTGCCTCTATACTGCTCATGGGCATGCTGATCACCTTTTTCTTTATAAGCTCCACAACTTTTTCTTTGTGTGCAACTCCTGCTTAATGAAGCTATTCATCCATCTAACTCCTATCTGACACTAGGTATACATTCGAATACTGCTTTCTTCAAACATCCACTGATCACCTCTCATGCTCTGCTGAAAGATGACTCCTCAGTTTGTCATAATCACCTACTTTGTAATTTCATGTATATCCCTTCTTAATAGAAAATTCTGCATGTCTAACAATCTCCCAGGTCAAGACTACATGATCGCTCTTTCTAAGCAGAAGCAGCGCAGCTAGATTGGTCACTCTGATGCAGTGATCAGATCCAGTATTCTTGAACTGCATGCCCCCCCCCCACCTCCAGTACATATTGCCTCGGGTAATTATCTTTCAGCAGCTGTATAAGTTCCACTTCCTTCCCTTCCTGTGACCATTCCTCTTCCCACTGTATGTTCTTATAGTTTAAATATCCCATAATAATTACTTGACCTGCACTCACTGTGCTAATTTTTTCCAGTGCATGTCATCTACATTCTCTCTTCAACCCCCTGAATTGCTGCAGCAACCAATTACATATTCCGTTATGTTGGCATATATCTCACACTAAAAAGCCTATAACGAATTGCACTTATTCTACAAGTCCACAAACTCCATCCCATTTCTCCTGCATACTCTGACAGACTCATTTGCAATCATATCTCACCATCTCAGTTCAACTCACCTCTATCATGCCATGTCAATAGATTCACAACTTCTACTTTCTCATTCTTCAGTTCCTCTGCTATTAGCAAAATCCTCTTTACCCTTTCATCGTGGTTTTTCCTTCCTCTCTGAAAACAGTATGTCCCTTGCATTCTATTCCTATAACCCATATTATCCTCAATCAACCATGTTTCACTTGGCCAAAAGTTATAGACATTAGTAATGTCTATACACTTTTGGCCAAGTTGTGCTAACCAGTGCCAAAAACAACCTTATTTCGAATACTTCTGGCATTTGTATAAATAAACTCCATGTCCCTTTCATACCACAACCTCCTTTCCATCTTGTGTTACTCAGCTTACTAAAGTTAAGAACGTTGTGTGCTACATTTTGCATCATCTGATAACTCTCCCCCTTACTAACCTCTAAGTTGCCTGAACCCATGTTCACCTGCATCTTCCCTAAACATTCTAGTTTCTTTAATTTTGCACTTCTGAACTTTCACTGAACAAAACTTTCTGAAGACTCTGACACCAAATCCATTTAGATGGAATCCATTCTTCTTGGCTTCCTGTATTAGGCAATTGTTTGTCTGTAACATTTTCAAGGGTTTAAAAAGTCTTCTGCTCATCTCCTCCTGGGTCTTCCTCTTGATCAGTGTCCCTTTGGTTTATATTTCCAAGCAATATTTGGCCATCTGTCCTCACTCACTTTCTATGTGGTTTTTTCCAGTTCTTTCTATAGTTTGTGATGTCTTCTGTTATGTTAATTATGGATAACTGTTTTCTTATTTTTTCATTTCTTATCTTGTCTATTATTTTATAGCCTGTGAGCGGTCTTAGGAACTTCATGTCTGCAGCTTTCACTTGTCTTTTATCTCGTTCTCCCCAAGTTCATGTTTCACTGCCATATTTTAGAATTGGTTTGGCTCTTATTTTATATAGTTTTATTTGGGTTGTTCTAGACATCTGTTTACTAAAGTGTCTATTCAAAGTTCCAATCACTGCTAGGAATTTTTGCTTTTTATATGCAATGTCAATTTCTCCATTGGGGCTTATGTAATTTCCTAGATATTTAAATTTGTTCACATGTTCTATTACTTTGTTGTGGATGACTAGTTCGCATCTTTTTATTTGTTTACCTTGAAATGCTATTGATTTCATTTTATTTATTGAGATTTTCATGTCATACTGTTCTATTGTCTTGTTCAATACGTGTAGATTTTTCTGTAATTGGTCTTTTTCAGCAAAAATAACTTTATCGTCAGCATACAAAAGGTTGGTTAACCACCTTACCGACCATTATGGATCAAATAAGCATCCTCATACACTTCGTATCCATCATATATTTCAATGTAATATCAATGGTATTACAATTTTAATATGCATTTCGCATCCTGATAACTTTGACGTCTATAGACGTCTTGGCCGGTAGTGTGGTTAATTCTTTATTTCCTATTTTATTCCTATGATTTTGTTTTTCCTCTATTCTCTTGAAATTTTTTCCATATATATATATATTGAAGAGTATTGGTGATAATCCACTTCCTTGAATGAGACCCCTATTGGTTTTAATTTTTTCAGTTGTTTCATTATTAATTTTAATTTTAATATCACTTTCTTCCATTATATTTGCCGTAGCTTTTGTGGTTTGAAGTTGAGCTTTCAATTCATACAGTATATTGATTAATTTTGTTCTGTTGATTTGATCATAGGTTTCTCATAATCTAGGAAGGCTATATGAGTTAACAGGTTAAATTCTATTCTTTTCTTCTATAATTCGTGTAAGTGTAAATGTGGAAGAAAAGAATAGAATTTAACCTGTGGGCCGAGGAAATTATTCTCCAATAATTTCCTCAGTCCATGGTGTTAATTTACTTTTATTATATCTAGATATATTTTATAGCATGTATTTAATAAGGATATTCCTTTGTAGTTTCTGCAATCCTTTCTGTTTCCTTTTTTGAATATGTTTATGACTATTGTTGTCTTCCATTCTTGTGGGATGTTTCCTTCTTCCCATATTCTGTTTAGAAATTTGATTAATTGTGTTTGAAATAGTTTAGAGCTGTATTTGTATAGTTCTGAATTTATTCCATCCTTTCCTGTAGATTTTCTATTTTTTAGTTTTTCCAATATTTTCTTTAGATCATTTAACTGCATTGGTTCTTCATTTTTTTCCTGATTTATGACTTGCTTTATTTCAATTTGATTATTGTTTAGAAGCTAGTTGTAGTGATTGGTCCATTCTTTTGTGGAGGGGGGGGGGCTTCTAATTGTATCCTTTGTTTCTTGAATAATTTTTTTAATGATTTTATAGCTCTTTAGTTGAAATCCATTTATGTCATGCTCTAATCTTGATACAAATTTTTCCCAGTCTTGTCTTCTGATTTTTCTAGTTTCTCTTCTTGTTATTGCTCTGATTCTTTTATATTCTATTTCATTTCCTATGGTTCTGTTGTTTAACCATTTAAGGTAGATTTATTTTTTCTTTCTTATTAAAGATTCTATTTCTGTGTTCCAGGTTCTTAGTCCTTTCCTTTTTCTTTGCAGTTTTGTTCCTATGGCTTCATATGCTGCTTGTTTTACTGTTTGTTTAATGTTTTGTCATTCATTTTCTACGTAGGCTGTTCAATAAGTTATGACTATATTTATACAGAAAACAGATTACCTTTAATCGTCATCATTTACATGGTCTTTTTCGAAATAACTACCGTGAGACGCGATGCATTTGTCCCAACGTTGCGTCCACTTCTTAAACACATGTGAAAGTCCTTTTTTTTTGAGAGTTCTTTCAAAACCGCCTCTGCAGCTTTTACACATGCTTTGTTGCTTTCGAAATGGCGGCCTCTTAGTGGTTTCTTGAGCTGAGGAAACAGCCAGAAATCGCACGGTGCGAGATCAGGACTGTATGGAGGGTGTGGTAGGATATCTATGTTCTGCAAAAAGTCCACTACACAACCAGCAATATGTGGCCTTGCATTATCGTGGTGCAATAAGAAGCCAATCTTCAGCAATGGACGCTTCCTTTTGACGTGTTGTACCATTGTCCGTAAAACATCCACATAGTATGAGCCGTTTGCAGTATTCCCGGGTTCTACAACATGTTGGTAAACAATGCCTTCGTAGTCAAAAAACATTATGATCATAACTTTACCAGCCGATTTTACAGTTTTTGCTTTCTTGGGAGTAGACGAAGACGGATGCTTCCATTCACTGCTTTGTTGTTTCATTGTAGGGTCATAGTGATACAACCAAGCTTCATCTGCTGTAATGATGCGTTTTAAGAAGTTGTCGCCTTCGTGTTCCAGTCTTTCTTTCCATTCTGTGCACACATTCACTCGATGCTGCATTTGCTCCAGTGTCAAGAGTTTGGGAATACATCGGGCGCAAACACGTTTCAGTTCAAAATGTTCAGCCATGATTGAGTGAACACTTCCCACAGAAATATCCAGGACAACATGCAGCTAGCGTGCTGTAATTCTGCGATCCTCCTTGATGATAATCGCTGCTGTGTTGATCATTGTCTCTTTGATGGACGTTGAAGGTCTTCCCTCACGTTCAAGATCTTCCACATTTTGCCTTCCTTCCTTAAAAGTTTTATGCCAGCGAAAAACACTTACCCTCAACATTGCTTCATCGTGGAAAGCTTCGTGTATCATGTTAAAAGCGTCCGATGCCGATTTTTGCAAACGCGCACAAAATTTAATCGCATAAGGCTGTTCCAAGGACGCTTCCATTTCGACGTCGCGGCTCGTAGGCGAGCCGAAACAAGCTTGCGTTTAGTCACGTGTCACTGGCACATCAGCCCGTATACGCCATCTATCAACCTCTTGTTAATACAGACAGCAACATTTCTTTATTCCACAGAAATTAATATTGTGATGAGTGGTTTCGCGACAGTAAAATTAGTCTTATTACTTATTGAACAGCCCTCGTATATCTATATCTTCATTTATTTTCTTTGTATGATTTGTAAGTCTTTGATATAGTTCTCTGATACTATCTTACTGTAACAATTCTATCTTAAATAGCTCATGCTTTTGTTTTTGTGTTGTATTGTTTCTATTTCTCTGGTTTGGGATCTTAATAGTACTGATTAATAAATAGTGGTCTGAGTCAATATTGCATCCTCTGTATACTCTGCAATTTCTTACCAACTTTAGTTTTTCGCCCACTATTATATGGTCAATGATGCTTTTATATCCTCTAGCTTTCCATGTATATTTATGTTTACAGAAGCTGTTGGTGATTTTCAAACTATTATAGGCCACAAGTCCTCTGAGTTCTCTTCCGTTGTTATTTATGGTGTTTTCTCCTTGATTACTTATTAAATCTTTAAATGTATTTGATCCAATTCTAGCATTGAAATTTCCTGCAATGATTAAGTAATCTTGTTTATTTGTGTTGTGAATTACATTTTGGAGGTTTTTATAGAATTCTTCTGTTTCAGATTTTTTTTCCTTCTTCCAGTGCATATATTCCCATGACTGCAATAATTTTTTTTATTTAAGTCTAGCCTTTATTATTCTTTTAGAGGTCCAGTTAATTTCAATTTTGTCTTTCCATTTATTGCTGATCATGATGGCTATGCCTGCAGCTGTTCATTTTTCGTTGGGGTACTCCATTGTATATTAAACTGTAGTCCTGAAGTTCTGTAGAGCCTTTTGATTTTTTGTATTTCTTTGATCTTGTGATTGGTGCCTCTTATGATCCTCCGATCCGTATTGACTTCATAGTCCTTTTTCTACTTCCGTTTCGTTATTGTTTGGACTGCCCGGTTTTTATTCCCTTGAAATTTCCAAGTAAAAGAATTTGTCATTGATGATGGGGCTGCCATCTTAGGGCCTCCAGACATGCCTGCTTATTGGGTATTAACCACCATTTCTGATAGCCATTCCCCTATCTGCCACCTGGTGACCTGCTTGGTCGCAGTAGCTCTGCTCCAAGTGGAATCCATCTACCTTATATAAATCCTTCCATCAAGCTCACTTCACAAGTTCACAAACTTCACCCCATTCCTCCTGCATAATCTGCAACTGACTCATTTGCAATCATAGCTCATCATCTCAACTCGCCTCTATCATGCCATGGCAACAAACTCGCCACTTTTACCTTTCTCACTCTTCTTTCTCATGCACTAGCAAATCTTGCATGTCTTTTTATATACCACGCTTGTCACATGCTACATCATTTGTACCAAACAATATAAACATGTTTTACCTGAATCTTAGCATCCTTACAGCATAACCTTTATTTTAGCTCCAGAAAACACGATTTCGCCACACCGAGGACTCTCGTATGATGATCAGTGAATCAGCATACAAAATCAGATGCTTATTTTCACTCTCATGCTTTGCTTTCTTTCGTACCTGTGTCATACCATCTGCGAGGGGAGGTTCTCCAACTGCTCTATTTTGTTCTGAAGAACTCCATATATACATGTGCTGTATTTTCTATTACCTTCTAGTCATTCGCTTCATATTCCAATGCGTTATTCGTACAGTCACTCATACCGCTTGCAACATTAACTACACCAATCTCAATATCATGCAGTTCATCTTTCAGCTCACCGCTGTCACTTTTCTTATTCTCTTCACACTTCTGGCATTATTCGCCCACGAAACACACAACAAAAACTTTTCCGGTTTCATTCCCCATCCAACAATATTTTTCTGCAAAGGCCATACATTTCTCACATGCTGCAGCGAACGTAATCACGCACATTAAAATCGACCGCCTGTTTTACATATCGGCGTTGTGCCGCACAATACAGTGTGCTAGAAAAGGATTAAAATTTGAAAAATTAGAAAATTAAATACACTTCCTTTACAGTTAATTACACAAACACTCAGAAATATAATGATCCAAAAATAATGATAATTAATGCTGAATACTTCCAAAAAGAACTTATCTTTCAGCAGATATTCATCACTCTCACTATCTTTTGGCCCATCTCCAAAATTATTATTATTAACATCTGACCTCCATGGAATCAGAGATTCATCGCGAAATATATTCAGCCTGTTTCTTGTTTTTCCTCAATAAATTATTAATATGATTGAATCCAGTTTCCACAAGATAAGAACTGGAGAAAGTTTTCATACTTGTATTTTTTTTTAAAAATATATATATATATATTTATACTACTACAATGAGACCTGTGTAGCTCAGTGAAGTGGTGCTTGCATCCTCTGTGCTTGATCGCTCAAAATCAGACTTAAGTTTAAGTCTAGTTGCCGACTGGAGGAACTTTTTTCTAAGCCTTTCTTTGATCGATTCCCGAGTTAGTCGATCTCTGGCACGGGCAAGTGGGTTTATCCTCCTGGAAACTTTTTTTTTCATTCCATAAACTCAAGAAAATCGACCATGGTACCCACATTATCTCAGACACTAACATATCTTGTTAGGGTTAGGTACCAAGAGAGATGGCAGCACTTGCTTTCCAGCCTCTTCATCGGTGACTGCTATAATTAGTGATGACATGGGCAAGCTATCTCGGATTGGCTACCAGTGGAGATTGAACTGCACACTCAGTCTTCAAAGGCTAGATAGGATATAAAGGCCTCGCCTACTCCCTATAAGGGAATAAAAGGTGTCAGCTGATATTTTTTTTACTACTATTATTATTAAGTGACACCTCCAAGAAGCCCAAAAGACTCATCAAGGGAGGGCACCTATGCCAACTCTCTGTCTCCACTAACTATCATCATCTATACTAATGCCATTCACTGCTCATCACTAGTATTTTCGTCTGTAATTTGGGCGTGTTCTCAAGGCTGATTTGTCTGCGTGATGAAAACCCTATTATCCCCGTATGAGATCTGATAACTCATCTTCAGTTAAAAATATCCATATAAAGATTCCTCTGGTCATGACGAGAATTGAACTTAGATCTTTCCAGTCGAAGGGCGTAACGTACCGTTGTTCTTGCAGTATTTTGTACATTATATTTATTATTATAGAATTATAATTCATTTGCCCATCAATCCTTTAGCATTCTTGACCCCCTCTTTCAAGTCAGTTGACTCCCTCGGTTGGGAATCTCTACATTAGAGTATTACGAATCTGAACAAAAAATCTAGCACAATAACATGTAAGATTTGTGTAACTCTATGTACAATGTGTGCTTTCAGCGCGCGCGCACACAACAAAAATTAAATCACACAAATAGATTCAAAAACCTTGATAATGAGTGTAAAATTACCAAACATGCTACGCGTATATTAAATGCACTTTTAAATGTTAAATTTAACAACATATAATAATAAGAGCAGGAAGCTACTGTTATAATTTCTCTAATTACAAGCCAAAACTGAAGATGGAGATCTGATAGTGAAAAGGGACAAAGTTGTCATATTACTGTTGAGGGCAGTGCTGATGAGAGACCAGGATGACTACAATAACAGATCCACTAAATTTGGATATATACCTTATCATTTTCTTTTAAAAAATATTAAAAAAGTAAAACATTAAATGTTTTAATATTTACATTGGAAGCTTATCTTATTGACTCCCCCCCCCCCCGAATTATGTTTAATTATGATGTTGGGTGCCTGTTTAATCCTATAGAAGTAGCATTTACTTCCATGGTGCTAAGCTTCCTGAATCCTGAAAAAAAAAAAAAAAAAACGCCATTGTAAGTTCGAATCGAGTTACCGACTAGATGAGCTTTTTCTAGACCTTTCTTCTTTTTCCAAGACAATTGATCTTAACAGTTCACTGAATTTATTTGTGCAATATAAATCTGAAACAATTATGGTGAAGAGTTTGCTTGTACTAAACAACTTCAGAAAGCTTGTGTTGCCTTTGCAGAAACGAAATCAGCTAATGCCTTTTATTCTCTTATACGAGGAGACAAGGCCATTTAGTTGTATCTAACTTTTGTAGACTGAGTGGGTTGTTTATATTAATTAGATTAGCTTAAGATTTGGTTGTATTAAATTAGGATTGAAGACATTTCTGTTTCGATTTTTAGATTTTTGATGCGTCGATTTGCTAATTATGTGACTTGTTATGTTAATAATGAGAAATGTCTGCAAGGATGGATGCGCTATAGAAAACGGTATTCTTTTTATCTGGATAAAGTTTTTTTTTTTTTTTTTAAAGTGGTATTCAGCTATGTGTTTTAGAATTCAAATGCGCCAATGACGCACTACACTTCGACATTTCACAGTTTCAGTGATCACATTGTGTTCAAAACTGATAAAATCTTGCTCTCTTAGTTGTGTGTGATACAGATAAATTAAAATCGGATAACGCCTTTTATTACTTGGAGTAGGAGCGGCCATTTCACCATAACTAACATTTGAACACTGGGCGTGCAGCCAGCCTCTACCCTTAGGCAATGAATGATATCAGCGATTTTAACTGGTATTCGAGAGCTCACAAGGAAAGTATTACAGACAAGTAACCTTCTCTTGTAGTCCTTAGCCTAACACTGTTATCGTTTGAAGTAGTGAATTCTGTTGGCCTGAGTTACGCGATTAAAAATTTCATTTTCCACTAAGAGGAAGTCCTACTTGCCAAACCTAGAATTCGATTTTGAGAACTAGAAGAATAAAGATTTTAAAACGTTTATCCACTTGGAGATTCGAAGTAATGAGGCTCTTTCTTCTGATGGCCTAGCACTGCAGATGCAAACAACATTTCCATTTGCCAACATACACATCAATACAGATAAACAGTTTAATAATCATTGACTAAAAATCATTACATTCCATATTTATTCCATGTTTATTGCATTACATTCCAATTGTGATACTCCTGCCTGTAACTATAGGGAATTCAGCTTCTTTCCATCTAGTGTATTAATATAGGCACTTAGCTGATGTCCGCCATCTTAAATTAGATTTGCGGATTATCCTCCGTCTTGTTCTTTCGATTTTTTTATACCACAATTCACTTGTCTATTTATGCTGAATATGCTTGTAAATTGGTATCTACTCAGCGCTTATATATATATATATATATATATATATATATATATATATATATATATATATATATATATATATATATATATATATATATAATGTCATATGAAGGTCTCCACTCCAAGACTGTCAGGACCATTAGCAACCTGTCCTGTTTTTAGGCATTGTCCATGTATAGCCACTGGAATGAATATTAAACAGCTTTCTATTTTAAATTTTAAACTTCCAGCAGATAATCTTTATGCAGCCAAAATATTTGATTTTCTATTAGTTATATATGTATCCTACATACGAAAAGCAGAAAAGCCTATAGCAAACTAATGCTGTGTAAGGGCGAAATTTTATTTCTTTATCTTGTTCCTTGAAGCCAACTGATTTTCAAAATCAAAATAAATTCAACATTCACAATTTCAACAGGATTATCTGCTGATTGTAGTTCAGCATGGTTTGAATTTATCAATTTTTAGTTATATTAATCTAAACTTCTTATACTTGCGCTCCATCAAGATCATTTATTATTCTCTGAACTTCTTTTTATTAACAGAACAGTATCATCTACAAAACGTAAATAATATAGTTTTCTTCCATTCATGTTAATTCCATAGTTTTCCCACGAAACATGCCTAATTTTCTTCTAGTGAGGCAGAAATCAGTTTCGGAAATCTAATCTGCTGTGTCACTCTTTCAATGCTGAATTCCTTTCTCTTATTCTAACATATTTGCTATCGAGTTTCAATTAATAGTATTTTTTTTACATGTTTTTCGTTGAAAATATGGCAGATGAAAAATACCACAAAACTCCAAAAGATGGCTAAAGTACGTTGATCGTTTCCTTGTATTGTCGGATATCAAAGAGGCATTTTATAGTTTTGCAAATCTCCTGAATAGCTGAAATCTCAAATATGTTTCACAGTGGAAGTTGAAAAACGGCTACTTCCTACCTTTGATTGCCCTTATAACAAAGTGTCATAAGGGCAATATGCACGCTTATGTCCAAAACCTAAGGATGAACATTATTTGTGACGATTTCGATAGAAAGCGCGGGTATCCATTCAAATTTTCGAATCGCCCACAAAGGGATCACATGGTAGCACTCAACAGTATAAAAGGCAAAAGGTTGTGCTAAGCGAATTGTGTTTGAAGGAAGCACTTTTCGTGAAAGAATAAAGTTGCAAATTTGGATATTTTGTAATGTCTCAAAGACATCTACACGATTTCACGCGGGTAAGAATTATTGGAAAGCTTGAAGAAGACCGTAGAATTACTGATATAGTTTGGAATCTTACATAGCGTTGTATCCAGGTATGTTTCAAACCAATGGAATGTGTTCCATACGTTTGCTAAGAGGTCTTCCTCACTACCACAGAGCACGAAGACAGATTTTTGGTTATTACAGCAAAACTCGACGTGCAAGTTGACCGTAGCAGTAGGCATTATGCTTAATGGATGCACCGAGCTACAAGTGCTGGGGGAAAAAAAGGGGGGGGGACTATGACTGGTGATTTGATTCTAGTGGCATTGCGACGAAGTTCTTCAACGTCATGTTCGATAGTTCCGTGGTACGTGGTGCTATAGGCGAAGAATTCATTTTTATGGGTGACAATACCATGCTACATCATACGAACAGTGGAGGTACTTCTGGAGGCCGAGAATATCAATTGAATCGAGTGACCAGCACGCCCTGCAGATCTAATTCCCATAGAACACGTCTGTATATCTCAATCCCATAGAACACAAGAGATGCATTACTGCTCGAAATTCCCCTCCAGAAAACAAGGCCTTATCCTTGCTCTGAGGGAGGCATAAGCCAGTTTGCCTCAAAAACTCCTGAATCACTTGGTGATAAAAATTGTATGACATTGTGAGAGCTGCGTTGCAGTTCACGGTGGACATATTCCATACTGAAATGTCCCTCCGCATAGTTTTCTTGTAAGCATTGTACATTGATTCCTTAACTATCCTTAGGAAATTTGTAACTTTTGCCAAATACATATTGCAATTTAATCTGTACGAAATTTATAACATACTTTTTGTGTAATATAATTTATTAGTGTGCTGGCAATGAACATATCCACATTTGGCTGTAGTCATGATTTTTATTTTACTTTTTTCATATACAGATAAAAATATAGTTCGTCCTTAGGTTTTGAACAGTACGTATATCATTCAATTCTACAACATTATTGACATTAAGCTTGCTTTAAAACACTTCATTTTCCTGAAATACTCATATCTCCTCTTCTTTCTCGCTGTTATTCAACGCACCCCTCCTTTCTCTCAATCTCGTGTGTTGTTTGCTGGAGATGGTACCCATATACAGGGCCGATTTTATCATTAGGCGAACCTAGGCAATCGTCTAGGGGCGTTAAGCTTCGGGGAACCAGATGTTGCTACATAGTTCGGGAGAAAATATATAGAGACAATGTTTAGGGGCGCCTAAATTTTTCTTTGCCTAGGGTATCAGACTCCCCGATCGGCCCTGCCCATATACCATCTACAACAATTAAAATCTGTGTCTGGCATAGTCACCTTTCTTCTCCTAGTCATATACCCAGGGCTTTTTTTTTTTTTTTCAGCCGGAACGGTCCGGAAAAGTTTACCGGAACGCGTTCCGGCTGAAAAAAAGCCCTGCATATACCTATGGATAGCCACATTACTCTTATTATCTTCATACCATGTACTTTATACACTTCATGTTGCTGAGGAGCAGATTACCTGTTCTTTATATTTCCTCCAGAACTTATTTCTCTGCAGCTGCTGTTTAATGCCATAATTCATCCATCTCATCTCCACTCTATTTATCCTCCTAACCCTGAGGATACAGTTTAGCACTGCGATCAGTATCTGATCTCGAACAAAAGTCGCTTACTATCTGTCTCCTTAATTTGTCGTCCTCTACTGCTCATTCTCTTTCTCAACCTGGTGCCATCATAGTGATTGGATTCTATTATCACTGTATTAGACATCATTAATAAACGTGTTTAAGGTACTTATCCTTAAGCAGATGAAGAAATTCATTCTCCTTATCCCCAGATGGCGTTTCCTGATTCCAATCAATGTACCCAAAGCTAAGTCGCCAGCTGTTATCACCTGTCTCTCACTCTCCAGTCTCATCTGCCTGAACAATTCACAATCAAACTCAAGCTTATCAGATATAAGATCAAACTCAAGTGGCATTTGAATTTGATCATAAGTAAGTAGTCTTTTGATTAGTTCTAGCTCAGGTTTTAAAAAGTCATTCATATCTCACTCATTCTTAGTACGTTTACTGCGCATAGGATGCGTGAGGCACACAAGAAATCTGATTTTTTTAATGACATCTTGCAATATACCTTTTGAATTATAAAATGACTACAGTGATATCTGCCTCATATCAAAAAGTATTTGCATAAAAAAATCCCTCATTTAAATATGGATTAATCGCAAAATTTCATTCCTAGTATTAATAGTACGGCCCTTTTGAAAAGAGGAATTGAAAAAAAAAAAGTTCCATGTTTTGTCTCTAGATCAAGTTTTCCGAATTATCTAGCTACTGATGCCCAAAATTTCCTGTGTGAGATATTCTCATTAAAAATATATATTTACTGTGTTTTTCTATATTCAGAACCAAGTTTAAGAGGTCGTTATAACAATGGAAAACACAAACTTAAAAAACTCCTCAAAAAATCACCAAGACACAGATTGAAAGCAAAAAAAAAAACTCTTGCGTTGGAATATTTCTTTGGAATACTAACTGATGACTAATCACATACTATAATTATGGTTGTAATTCTCAATCCTCAAGAATTCGAAATCATCCAGAACACTAGTTTAAAACCCAAGTTCTGACTTTATCAAAAGTCCCTTATTCAGTTTCAGTTCACTGACACGAGAATGAATAAATGAGGTACAAATGAGGCTAAAAAATAATAAAAATAAAAACATAAAACAGGAAATTTTTCTAAGCCTTTTTTCGACTGGTTTCCGAGTGAGTCGATCTCTGGCACGGGCAAGTTTTTTTTTCTCCCGGAAACACGGGTTTTTCGTCCCGTAAACTCAAGAAAATCGGTAGAACCCACACTATTTCAGACATTAAATATATTGTGTTAAGGGTTAGGGACCACGAGATGGCGACACTTGTTGATCTACCTCTTCATTGCGTGCCACTTAATTAGTGATAGCTTTCTATCACTAATTAAGGCCAGCTATCGCTGATTGAGTACCAATGGAAATTGAACTGCCCACTCAGTCTCCAAAAGTTAGATAGGGCTAAAACGGCCACGCCTACTCCCTAGATGGGAATAAAAAGACGTTGGCTCATTTTATTTATTTATTTTTTACCTTATATATATAAACCTAATTCGGGGCCATGTGGATGAATATAACAAGATAGAAGCAGAATTGTATTGTCCCGAAATAAAAGCAGTACAAAGTAAGCCATTTGGGCCTATTCAGCAATAATGGCTTGAAATATAAAGTGTGCATCCTCAGTACTATTACATGAATCAATCAAACATATAATACTTGACACAAGTAATCTATAACAATGACGATTCGCGTTTTATAAGCCTCCAGGCCACTTTCAATAGTTTTAAAAAATGTCAAGTGCCAGCTGACCTGAATTTAACTCGGCTGTACGATATTCCGTAGCGCAATTGGAAGAACGACGGTACATTGCGCCCTTCGATTGGAATAGGCCTAAGTTCGATTCTCGTCGCGACGGGAGGAATCTTTATCTGGTCGATTTCAATCGATGGTGAGTTAGCCGATCTCATACGGAGGTAGCAGGGTTTTTTCTCCCGGAAACTCGGGTTTTTCATCCCGCATACATACAAATCGGCCCTTCAGAACACACGCAATTTACAGACAAAAATTACTAGTTGTGGTGGTGCTGGAGGTGGGCGGTAGATGGCGTTGATGGAGATGATTCGTAGTAGAGGTTAGGTGTAGAGACAGTTGTAGGTGTCCTCCCGCGATGAGTCTTCGGACTCCTTGGAGGTATCAGGAATAATAATAATAATAATAATATCATTGCCGTAAAGATACTGCCGATTCCCCAACTGTAAATCAGTCTGTATCCTAAATCTGTGAACAACGACTGAGTAGCTCACAGAAATATTCGCGTTCAGTTTTTCTTATCGAGGCAGCGTTTCTCTTAGAACTCGTATTTTGCAACAGATCATTATCACCTTTAAATCGGGATAACTGAATACATCCCAGAAATATTATTTTGCTTCAGCATATCGATGACTTAATATCCGAAGTATTTAAATTAAACTTTTAATTTGAAACAGGTTCATGATACTTTCCTTTCCATAATTTTCTAGCATTCCATAATTTTATCTTCCATGAAATGCCCAGCGGATATATCAACGCTCAGCGTGTGTGTGTGTGTGTGTGTGTGTGTGTGTGTGCGCGCGCTCCGCGCGTTTTCCTCTGAGTAGTAACCCTACCAGGAGGTAATTTATTCCTACATGCTCCATTGCATACAATGCATATATTACATGTAGCTTCCAAGTACTGATTAATATTTATATACTAATTTTGTATCAATATTCATATTTACATGTATATTTTTACAACTATATATACATATTCCGACCTTTACTTCACATTTATATTTTTACATCTATATATACATATTCCGACCTTTACTTCCATATTTATATTTGTAATTTTATATATACATATATTTGCACTATATAATTCACATAATATCAGTAATTTATGTTACATTACAACGACTGGAAGTAGATCTTATTGGAAAATTTAATTAATTCTGTGTAATGCTTCTGGATAAGTCTCTGTTTTGACACTGGCCCACTTTTCTCCAGAGGCGATGCCGTGTTGTATTAGCGGCATCCGGATGGAGTCCAGTAGCTGACAGTTGTAAAGTATGTGGTCAAGTCTATTGAAGGTGTGGACTGCAAATGCACGATATATATGGTTGTTCTGATTCTTTATGCCGTCTATAATGCTTCTACTGACACTGTAAATGATTGCTGTTTTTTAATGAGAGGTGTTCGAGTTGTAATTCTCGGAGATATGTAAGTGAATGAACTATAGCAAGTTGTTCTGCTTGGTTGTTGGAACAGAGAGGATAGGATGCAGTCCAGGGCAGAGTTCTTGTATAATGAACTGTTATATGCAATGAAAGAACAACTGAAGTTCTCTTCGGTTTTTCTGCCGTTAGTGTGTGTGTATGTGCGCGCGCACTTATGAGGGGAATGAGAGCTAGATTTTTCTTCTCCAAGCAGAGTGAGTGAGAAAAGAAGAAATCAGATTGAAATTTCCTAGCAAAGTGAGTCAACAAGTGTCCTTTAGAGAAAATGTAACAAAGCTGTGTGTAAAAAATGAGCTGAAACTCGTATTTTGCAACAGATCATTATCACCTTTAAATCGGAATAACTGAATAATCCCAGAAATAATATTTTGTTTCAGCATATCGATGACTTCATATCCGAAGTATTTAAATTAAACTTTTAATTTGAAATAGGTTCATGATACTTTTCCTTTCCGTCTAACATTTCATATTTTTATCTTCCATGAAATGGCCATGAAACAGCTAATGTAGTGTTACAATGCTGTAACATTACAACGGAATTCTTTGGCATCATGCATATCAGAGATGATGAAAATATACTGGAGCCTATCGATTTCTGAACATAAGGAGAATAGTTTGTATGCTTGGAATAATTATTTTCAAATTTATTAGAATTACGCTGTGTTAGATATTTGAAAATACTTAAGACAAATACAGTAATTTATACATTTCCATATTGAAGGTAGAAACACTTGTCAGAAATCTGAAATGTGGAAAGATTGGAGTAGATGATATTCGACGAGAAATGTTCTGATATGGAACATAATCATTATCATTATCAATTTCTGATAAGAGCACCCTAGAAGAATATAAGATACTATGACAGAATTACATGATTAAGCTTCTTTATTCTCCATCCATCCATTTATTGGACATCATCACATGCTGTATGGTGATTCCACTGCTCGGTGATGTACCACACCAGTCTTCGCCAGGCGGTCCAGTTGTATGCCCTTCTGAACTCTTCAACTCTCTGAATATCAATCACTTCAAACATACCATCCATGCATCTCATTGACGATCTACTTCTTTCTTTTTTTCCAGAAACTTTACCTTCTATTACTGTTTTGAGAGGTCCTCTTTCCAACCTTTCAGTGTGTCCAAAATATCAGCGTTCTTCTGTCAATAGCTGTAAAGAGTCTTGAAGTTCTATCGATCTTTCTAGCACCTATTCATTTGACCGCCTTTCAGTATATGATATCCTTAATAGCCTTCTGTAACACTACAACTCAAAATCGTCTTTCTTTTTCCTGTCTCAATTCTTTTTCTGTTAAGGTACTTGTTTCTCAGGAGCTTCCCAGTCTATATGTCCTTTGAGAACCATAACCTTTGTCTTGCTAAGATTGAATTGAATCCTGTGTGCTTATTGATCTCATTAACATTGTCATGTATTCGTCCTAGTTCTTCCTTGTCATTACAAAGGAGTATTGTATCATAAGCGTACCTCAAATTTGATCAGTTTGCCACCTGTCCTAATTCCTGTGTTAAGCTCATCCAATGATGTCCTGAGAATAGATACTAAACAGGTGAGGAGAAAGTAGGCATCCTTGCTTAACTTCATTTACAACCCGAAGCCAATTAGTTAATCCAACACCTGTTCTTTCCTTGGTTTCTTGCTCACTGTACAAGTTGGCTATCAGCCTGATATGTGTTAAGGAAAACTCATTATTTCCCACAGTTTCACATGCTGAACACAATCAAAATCTTTAGAATGATTCACGAAACACATTACCCTAGAGAATCTAAATACTTTATCCATTTTGATGATCAGTCTGAAGCATAGGATCTGATCTCTGGTATCCTTACCTATCCTAAAACCTGTTTGGTCCTCATGCAGCTCTGCCTCCACTTTGACTTCAGTTCTATTTAGAATGATCTTTATTAAAATCTTACTTGCATGAGAGATTAAACTAATAGTTCAGTAGTTCTTGCAATCTTTCTTATCTCTCTTCTTCTTCTGCAGTAGTATGAAACCGACTTCTTCATGTCTCTTGGCAATGAGCTTGTCTCCCATATCCTCACACTCAATCGATGAAACACTCTTATTCCTTCATCCACTGTGGCCATAACTCTGCTTGGGATTTCACTTGCACCTGGAATCTTATTGTTGTTAAATTGTTTAAATGCTGTTTTAACCTCATGCCTAAGTGGAGGAGGTTCCACATTGAAATTTTCCCTATGAGAGGGCTTCTCTAAATTTTCCTTATCCTTTCTGCTGTACTGTTTCTCACAATACTTTTTTCCCATCTGTTTTGATTTCAAGATCTTATGTTAGTACTACTCTATTCCTTTTTTGATGACATTCAATTTAGACTCAAGTTTTTATTTAGCTCAATAACTGAACGAAACATCCTTTTATAATTTTACCTCGTCATACGATGTTCGCTATCTTTATTCGAGAATAAAGCATTTATTAGCATAAATGTTTTATTCTCAAATCAACAATTCTCCCGAATATTGTGTCACTGCAATATTTCCATATGTATTTCTGTCGTCTACGGCATTTTCTTATATTCACATTTATAATATGGTTCTTCTATTAATACCATTTTTTTGCTTGTTGCTTTCCTAATATTTCTTAGACCACTCATATCTGTAGCTTGATCAAGTGTTTTATTTCTAACCCATCTCTCAGATTAATAAGTTAAAATTGATTTGAATGCTATCTTGTCCGCATGCTTTGTGCTTTGGTTAATTTTCTCTTATTCTTTTATTAATATAAATTCATTCAATAGCTTTCCACTATACCAGCTTTTCTTATTCTGTTGTAATTTCCAAATATAAATTGCTGTCTTCATTAAAAATTGTGCCTAAATGCCTAAATAGCTGAAATGTATTATTTGTTCTACGAGGGTGGTCTTAAACATTCTCTGCCTAACATTAAAAAAAAAACGAATTTATGATTTCAAAATTATTTTTAGTTTTCAACATAATCTCCCTTCAGACTAATACAGGGTTGCCATAAAATACTTTCCCTCTTTGAAGGCATCTGTAGCTAAAACCAATAAACGAAATGAGACCAAATTTTATATTGAGACTTTTGAAGGCATGGGGAGATGATTTCCACACACACAAAAAAAGATTTAGTACCAAAAGTCGCCGATAGGGGAAATTTTGGCGCTGGTGGAGCCGAAAACAAGCGGCTAATTACATTAAAGGCAGATAAAATTTCGCTTACACCGTCGAAATAACATTTCGACGGTGTAAGCGACATCTGCATCACTCATTGCAGCTGGATATGTGGCACAGTACAATGATGATAATAATAATAATAATTAAACTAAAACAACAACTTGCAAGAGACAAAAATTAATGTAGTGATTGAACACACAGGAAATAATGTTTTATTCATCAGAATCAGGATCCCCTGGACCACATACACGATTTTCAATGTGCTGACCTTTCTTGTACAACAAATTGCATCTGGTGGCATGCTGAGGCAATTTATAGTAGGACGCATATTGAGCACAATTTGTCAGTCATTCGAATAACTGCCTAAAACGTTCCCAATCGCTTTGTAAGTGGAATTGGTAGCGCTGCTATCACGTACGCACAGTAAAATTTGCATAATCCTTTTTACGAGTTTACTGCAAATATTTGACTGCTTTCGGCTCTGCCAGCGCTAAATTTTTCCCTATCGGCGAATTTTGGTACTAAATCTTTTTTTTTTTTTTTTTTTTTTTTCAGAAATCATCTCTCCATGCCTTCAAAAGTCTCAATATAAAATTTGGTCTCAATCCGTATATTCGTTTTAGCTATAGATGCCTCTAAAGTGGAAAAGTTATTTTATGGCACCCTGTACATTTATTCCAGAGATACTCAAGCGCCATTATCCTGTCCGTGTAGTGGTTTTCAGTAAGATTTGCAAAATACCCCTCTACAGTTGCAATCACCTCCTGACCAGTTAGGAAGAGTTTTAGTTTTGGGAAGAGATAGAAGTCAGATCTGGGGAATACGGTCGCTGTTCCAACAATTTATAGTGCAGATTCCTTAATTTTCCCATTGCCAAAAACACCTTTGTTGGCAGGTGCATTGTCCTAATGAAAGATGATTTTTTTCTTCTGCAAAGCGGGTCTTTTCTCAGGAATTTTTTCGTTTAGTCTGGTTGAAAGATCGGAATAATATTCCCCAGTTATTGTATTATATTTCAAGATAATAAACAAAATGACTTTAGCATCCCAAAACACTGATGCCATAACCTTTCCTGCTTATGGACCCGACTTTGTTCTTTGGCACTGAACAACTGGCTTCTGTCCACTGTTTGGAAAGCTGTTTGGATTCTGGTGAATCCAAGTCTCATCCGTAGTAATAAATTAACGCACAAAATTAGTTTTATTCTTGTTAAAACGCACCAAGCACTGTTCAGAGATTTTCATGCGAGTGAGTTTTTGATCTCCTGTGAGCAAACGCGGCACCCATTTTCCGCAAAACGTTTTCAATTCTTCATGCATAATATATCCTGCATGTTCTTTTAAAATGCTTATAGTTTCAGCAATTTCACGCACTTTGACTCGCCGGTCACCCAATACCATATCGTGCACTTGATCAATGATTTCTGGTGTTGTTACACTTTTTGGACGTCCTTCACGTGGATCATCTTCAAGGCTGGTACGGCCACGTTTAAACTCGGCAATCCAATTCTTAATTGTCGAAAACGAAGGAGAAGAGCGCCCGTAAACTTATGAACTTCGAATGAATTTCTTTTGGCGTTAAATCTTCTTTTACGAGGAATTTTTTTAACCACACGATACTCAATTTTATCCATTTGATGGGATACAGACAACACTTTTGCTTCAGACAGCTGTATAAAACAAACTACTGGACAGAATGACTTGCAATTTCACATGGATGCTTATGGCAGATGTACCAACCTAGAAAACAAAACTTGCCGATAGTGTTGTCATTTATGATCGAGACCGAGAACTTTTCAGACCACCCTCGTATATGTTCTCCACTGAGAATGCGAAGGTGAAGTATTCTTTGTTCCTGCTTATTTTCGTATTTTTTTGCTGATTTTCATGCCAAAGTTGTCACAGTTGTTATTCAATTTTGTTAAATAATCTGGCGATGTACACTAGATTTATTTAGGAATAGAATAATATCTATCATCTGCATAAAATAAACAGCTCTACTTTTGATTCAGGTTTAATCTCACTTTCTTTCATAAATGTGGCCCATCTCTAAGAATGATATTGATGGTGAAGGACTCTTCGCAGGAGGGAACTCTGCTCTACTCCGCTATACATATCTCACCGTCTCCCTTACTACTTAACTATCAAAATATGCAAACGACACTACTACTACTACTACCATCACCATTAATGCCATCTACTGCCTATCCACCAATACCAAGATTCTTTGTCCGTAAACTGCATGTGTTCTCATGGCAGATTTTTCTGTATGTGGAATGAAAAACACCCAACTTTTCAGGATAAAAACCCTGCTACATCGGTGTGAGATCGACTAACTCACCTTCAGGTAAAAAGATTCTTCTCCTCATGACGAGAATCGAACTCAGGTCTTTTACAATCGAATGGTGCAATGTTCTGCTGTCTTTCCAGTTTGCTACAGATGCAAATTAAATAATAATAAGAAGAAGAAGAAGAAGAAAGAAGAAGGAACACATACGTCTCCCCCCCCCTTGTCTACAGTTTGTACCATTGGGTACGATTACATAATCCCCATTCACAACTTATACCATTGTTTATAATTGGAATTATATATAACTGTATCCTTTGAAAAGCTTTTCTCTTGAACCTACAACACCTTGTCGTATGTTGTTTTCCAGATCTACAAAGCTTCATTTTCATTTTTTTGTTATATTTCTACGAATTCTCAACTATTTATCGTAAAAATCTGGTCATTATTTGGTCCCTGAACCCAGCCTGTTCTTCTCAAAGTTTCTCTTCAGCAATTTTTTTTAGATTCTGAGGTATGTATGCTTGCATAAATCTTGCCAAACGCTTAGTAGAGAAATTCCTCCGCAATTGGTTTTTTTTATTATTTTATTCCCCCCCCCATCAATATTTAGATCAACATTAAACAAAATAGCTACTGCGCGTATATGCATTTCTCGATAACTTTCTGCTTCCTTGTAAGGAAATGTTGAGGTCTTTTCCGCTAAAAGACACCAGTTCCTTGTTGACACTAAATATCCAAGAAATCGTAAAATAAATGTTTTCCGCTAGCCTTGTTACGTCTCAGCTAAAATAGAAACGTTGACGGTAGCAGTAGGAGGAGGAGGAGTGGTAATAGTAGTAGTAATTATATAACTAGCTAATTTTATAATAAATTCACTTGTTAATGTACAGTAATTGTTTAAAGAACAATATTATATTTAAATGAATTTAAAAATAATTTATAAAGCGAATTCCAATTTTTCAATTTCGATTAACCCTAATCTTCTCCCTATTTTATATTTATAGTTGCAAATATCTTTTTTTTCCTCGCTAATTGTTATAGTTTCCTGAATCCTCCTTTCTGTAAAGTTGACATAATTTATGGATCATCCCCTTAGAACTAATAAAATCTTTGTATCAGTAGGTGGTTAATATTCATTGAAGTAGTCAAACAGTCAGTTATGGAGAACTTACTTGTCACTGATACGTTAGTACTGTATTATTATTTTATTCATATACCGTAATTGCCGGCGTATAAGACGCACTTTTTTCTTTGAAAATAGGTCTGAAAAACAGGGTGCGTCTTATACGCCGATACTCGGTTTTTTTATTATTTTCATTTCTGGAAATTTTCTCTGTTCCGAGTTACGCGATTTCTTTATTGCTTCCTTGCGGTGTGTGTGAGATCATTCCAGTTACGTAGAACAGTATTTCTCAAACTTCAGACATCCGCGTTCATATGATTGGTGCGGTATTAACAAAAGATCGTGCTACTAAATGACAAAGACAAGCCGACAGTTGATTTGACTTGAGTCATACAGAAAATGCTGTATGACTCAAGCAAAACCATATGTTGCACAGGCAACATATGGTTTTGCTTGAGTCATACAGCATTTTCTGTGGGGGGGGGGGGGAGGAGGGACATGCGATTCATTAGTTAGTGCCGTTTTTATCCCAGTTGTCTCTAATTGCACTGTTTGTTGAGAAATATATTGCACAGCCTGCAGATGTCTCTGTACCTTATTCAGTGATACAATAGGAACGTTTTACGATCTGGAACTTCATGGATACATTGAATTTTATTCCATGCGTTAATGATGCATAGCCGAAAATTGCCACGGACCCCCTGAAGACCTTTCACATACCCCCCGGGGGTACGCGTACCACACTTTGAGAAACACTGACGTAGAGTTTAGTGGATGCGCATGCACTGTCATCAACGGTCACAGCTGTGTCCTGTTCGTTTAAACTTTCCAATTATTGTCGCAGTTGTGAACGGTGATAAATTTCTGCCGTTAATTTTCTCTAAATTTCTTGGCAAATTATGACTGAAAATCGTCGGCATTGTTACAATATTGCATACAAGCTACGTGTGATTGCGTATGCTAAAGAACATGGAAACAGGGCTGCAGAGAGACACATCCGATTCCTCCCCCACCCGAACTGAGAAAATAAGAACTAAGAAGAATCAGGAAGCGGATTTAAGAAAAGCAACTCACACTAAACGTAACCTACGAAGGAACTGCAAAATGGCCAGAACTTGAGGCAGAACTGAATACTTGGATTTTAGACCACAGAAAAGCTGGACTTTCAGTGTCTACAAAAATGATTATTCATCAAGCGAAAAAGCGATAGCCACTAACAGAGGGATCGCCAACTTTACTGGATCAACATCATGGTGGTCAAGATTCATGAAGAGAAACCAGCTATGTATGCGGACTAAAACAAAAATATCACAAAAGATGCCAGCTGAATATAAAGAAAAAATGATTGAATTTCACCGATTCGTCATTTTATTTATTTATTCATTCATATGGAATTTCCTCCCTTTTTCTCCCCCGTCCCTATTGGGGCGAGTTGAGCCTCCTCATGGGGGTTAGTTATTTATAGCTGTAGATCCGTGTGTGTTCACGGGGACGGTTTGCTTGCTTGCGGGATGAAAAACGCCAGATAAACTGGCAGAAAAAACCCTACTTCCCGCACCCAAGACCAGCTAACTTGGCTATGGCTGAGGAAGATCCTCAACTTCCTCACGTCTTCGACGGGAATCTAACCTGGGACACTCCTTCCTCAGTCATATGGTTGCGAAGCGCACAGCCACTAGGCTACGCGCGGACGATTCGTCATTAACGCAAGGAAACGAGAAAATTTTGAACTTGGGCAAATAGGAAACATGGACGAGATTCTTTTGATGTGCCCTCAAACAAAACTGTAGAATCCAAGGGCACTAAAAGTGTTACTATTAAAACTTCGGGGCACGAAAAAACTCGCTACAGGGTTGTTTTATTCTGCTGTGCTGATGATACAAAATTGCCGCCACTATTGATTTTTAAAAGAAACGCTACCCAAAGAAAAACTGCTTAAAGGAGTGTTTGTACATGGCAAAAGACTGGATGGATGGAGGAGAAATGAAGTTATGGATAGATAAAATTTGGTCTAGGCTCCCTGGCGGTATTTTTTTTATATTTTTTTTTTATATTCAATCTCTCAAACTTCACTGGCAGACGCAAGTACTTGAACTTCACATTCGCTAGAAATACTTGGCTTGAAAGTTTTTTTTTTTTTTTTTTTTTGACACTTGGCCAGGTGTTTTATCTCGGAAAACTCTCCTGAAGGTTATGCAATATTTATTTATATAGAAACCAGAAGTGCGTTGCTCGAGATTAGAGTGAACGGAAGTATGAAAGAGGTAGGGGGTACGAGTGATTGTATCTGCTGTGATCTGTTAATGTTGCTTAGCAATGGAAATGACGAATTATTTCATTGTTTATACATATAAAGTTCGACTAGAATGAAGGTGGAAAATGCAAATTGCTTCATGACTATTCACATAAGAATAGTCATGAAGCCATTCTTTTTGATAAATAACAAAATATTGAACAAAACATGAAATTTTAAAGGACTGATTAATGAAAAGGAAAACATCAAGTAACCACGGAAATTATATTGTGTTTAAAGTTGTTTAGAAAGGAAATGTATACTTTTCTCGGTTGTGTGCTTTAGCTAGTGTGTTGCTGAAGAGTAACACCAACTAGTTAGTGGTTAATTAATTCTGCTATCCTCATGCTGATATTTGGTTCCTAAACTCTTATTTTAATAGTTAATAATCTTAGTGATAACTTGTAGGATGCTAAATCGGCAGAAGTAAGACTTACAAGGTAACGCAGTTGTTACTAACTAAACAAATTCATTCTAGGTTTATTTATTTATTATTTTCATTTTTTTATCTTTCATTATATTATTATTTTTTTAATATTTGTATTTATTTATTTATTTTTTGCGCAGATGAGTAGTTTTCTTTTCCTCCTCTCTTGGAAGAAATCTGAGTTTTTAACTCCACAATTCATAAAAATCTATCCTAGAACATATTCACAACATCTGTATAAAAAATAAAATAAAATAAAAAATTGGTAGAAATGACAGAACGAAACCAGCAAGGATTAGAGAGCATTTGTAACATATTGTTTGGTTAAAATATTTCGCTTTTTGGGGGCGTTTTCATCTCAGAGTCATTCTGATGAATATCTATATAATTTGACTTCATCTCTACAAAAAATAAAAATAAATAAAAATGAATAAATAAAAAGGCATCTTCCTCTTGGGAAGAATAACATGATATTCTTTGGATGGGAAAATAAAATAACCCTTAGCACAAACTTCTGAAAAACGAAGCAGTTTTCAACTAAAGCTCGTGACTGGCACAGTTAAGTTAGGCAGGCAGGGATATTTCTCCTGGACAAAAATTCTTTCATCCTTCAGGATGAAGGAATTCGTGTCCTTTTTCTTTCTTTCTTTATTTCTCTAAGTAATGCTTTCAATTAACCGACGAAAACTTCCAGCACGAAAACTGTGATGACACAAATATAATAAGCACTATCCACACACTTCATGCATGACCTGTGTGTATTTTATGTAATGTAACCGTTTAAATGTGTCACACCACAACATGCCATGCGAAACAGCTTAATCAACTCATTAAGAGAACACTCACAAAACCAGTATATTATTTTCGTACAGATTATATGCACGTGTGAGTCTTGCTAAACACCATATTTTACCATGAGTAACAGACGTTCCTACGTTGTAGCTATGAAGGCGATATGCAATTTTCACATTACAAATGTTGCAACAAACATCATGAAGGTTATTTTCTTGATCATAAATTAGTAAATAATGATATTTGGTTTACCGATCAAGTGTTGATCAATTTTCTTAACTGAACCAACTAGTTTCGCCACACTTATCTGTTGGCATCTTCAGGGCACTTACATATAGGTTTAAACAAGCTCACAATTATGAGTAACTGCAAAACTGACAAGAATAAAAAAACTGACTAGAATAATTACAAATAAAATAGTATCGAACGTGAGTGAAACACGTATCGCGTGTACAAGATCAGCTAGCTGTTGCTGAGGAACTTTCTGTAGTTTGTATTAAAGTTCATCAGCAACAGCTAGCTGATTTCTGTACACCGATAGATTTATACTGCCATCAATTTGTTTTTTGATTAAGATATCTAAAAACGGAAGTTGTTTTTCTCTTTCAAGTTCCAGAGTGAATTTAATAGAATGATGGAAAGCGTTGATCTTTTTGAAAAAATCATATATGTCATCTTTGTTATTGTTCCATACGATGAAGATATCGTCCACATATCTCCTTCGCTTTATCCGCAACAAACAGTTGCGGATAAAGCGAATGAGAATTGTTTTTCCCATATTCAAAAAGAAATCAAAACTGTTTTGAATTTTTATTTCTATAATAAAACGAAACGCTTATTATTATTATTATTATTATTATTATTATTATTATTACAATGATATGTAAGGTTTGACCAGCGATTTTAATAGGAATCTCTACAGGAGAGTCCACAGTACTCTCCTCCACGGATGCCTATTAAAATCATTGAAGACTTTGGGCAAGGCATCTTTAATTGGCCGTCATCCATTCTTTAAAATTTGGTTATGTACTAAATGGTCTCGCCTAATCCCTGTCGGGAATAAAATAAGTGACGTTTTTTATTTATTTAATTTTATTTTATTATTACTATTATTTTTTGAACAGAGTTCGCAGTAAGAGAGTACAAGAGAGTTATTATGTCTAATTCTAGCTTTATCCAAAAGTGTGGGAATCGACTATATATCGTCTAAAAATGTGAGTTATCCATAATTACTTTCATTTCCGGAGTAGAGCTCAGCATTTCCAGGTGTTTTATATGCTTCCTTGATATTGCTTCTAGTGTTCTATGACAATGTTTCATGATATCTTCGCATTTTTTTTATTTTCAGTAACTTTTTCAATTGTATGTTCCAAAAGGGTTTTACAAGTTGGAAAACCATAGTTCTTTCACAAGTTCGAGTGTATAGCTTTTCCAGCGCTGGCTGATGCTTTCGTTTTTAATATTTATGAGCACTCTTGATTTTGCTGCAAGAACCGTTTCTCTTTATTTGTGCACAGTTAGTATTTGCTATAATTACTAATTTTTTTGAGCGGCAAATATCGGTCCTTCTGTCTGTTCAATGTATGGAGTACTTTAATTTCGGATCATCTGATCTTTTTGTCATTTCTTTCTCCTTGTACCTTTCTTTTTTTTTTTTAATCTACTGCATTCACTACTTTTATTTTTACTTGTAGTATCTTTTCTGTGCTTAGCTTGATATAATCATCGAATGCTCCCTTTTCTTCTTTTATTGTTTGTTAACAATAAAAGAAGTCTTAACCATCTTCCATTAAAAAGTAAGAATCAAATCATTAAAATCAAAAATGTATTCTCATTTTTGATTAGCCAGCCAGGTCATGTAGGACATTAATCTGTCCTACATGACCTGATCATGTAGGACAGATTAATGTCCTACATGATCAGGTCATGTAGGACATTAATGAAATTAATGTCCTACATGACCATGATGTTCACACGTGCCAATGCAAACGCAGTCTACACAAACATGTAGGACATTAATTTCATCACTAGCTGGCTAATCAAAAATGAGAATACATATAAATGATAATATTTATTTTCTGGGAACAAAGAGAAGATGCCGCAATGAGAGAACACTAACATTTAAGGTAAAGCACCTATACAACTACGAGCCATAGAATAAAAAAATAAAAAAAATAAAAAAAAATCTAGAGTGGTTCTTCCCAACCAGAATGCCGCCAATGTCATTTAATGATACTGAGAGTTTTTTTTTCTTTTCTAAGTATCGAAAACGTAAGATTTTTGATTTAAGAAGAGATAGAAATAGAAGTTCACAAGTGAAATGCGATGACTAATTTTACTGAATTTCTCAATATTGAAAACACAATTATTATGATAATAATAATAATAAACATTGGTACCTTTATTTTTCATAGGAAGTAGACAAATCCTGCTACCATTTTTCCCCTTATTATTTATTTATTTGATTTTTAAGATTGATGACCAATTAGTATCCACCCTTAGCTATTAATATCTAACCAAAGACTATTAATACTCCAAAGGCATTCCAGAGGGAGAGTATGATAATATGAAAATTGCAGTTTTTTCCTACTTAACTCTGTAAGTTGGAGTTTTCAGAACTAACAAATATTATACATAAATAAGAAAGGGGAAAATTGCTATCTATAGAAGAAGAATTAAGAGTATGATTCACAGTGCGACCATGAATTAATAACTCCATGAAGAAGCACTAAGCACAAGCGCATTGAAATTATACATGTATAAGAGTTATTATTTAAAATATATTTTTGTTTGCAATATAATAAAATTTTGAGTCCTTTTGTAAACCTGCTGAGCCTTTTACTTCCTAAAAGGAGTAGGCGATGTCGTTTAGCCATACCATGTGGAAACCAGGGGGGGAGGGGGGGAAAGCCAAATACACCCTTTGCCAATCACAGAATAATTGACCCAAGACTAATGATTTTAACTGGCAACTGGGGAATAGAGCACAGCAAATAAGTGTCTCCATCTCGTGGTCCTTGAGCCTAATTCTATATATTATTATCTGAAATGGTGTCAGTTTTGTGGTTGATTCTCTTGAATAACAGAAAGAAAAATTCGAGTTTCCAGAAGGGGATAAACCGTTCCTTTGCCCTTGAAAGAGGTCGACTAACTCGGGAATATACTCGTCCAAGAAAGGCGTAGAAAGCAGTTCTAGTCGGAAACTAGAAAATACTTTGCACAGTCTTTTTTGAACGGCCCAGCACTATGAAGGTGAACGTCATTTTCTCTGGTATACACAGGCCTAGGTTTCTTGGCAAAAAATGTAAATATTTTTTTAATATAAGTACATGTGTATAAGTTTAAAAATGTGTAATATACTTAGTTTGTTACAAGTATATAAAAATAAACAAATAAGCTATTGCCTTTTATTCCCGTATAGAGAGTAGGAGAGGTCGTTTTAGCCCTAACTATTGGAGACCAAGTGAGCAGTTCATTCTCCACTGGTAGCCAGTCAGAGATAGCTGTTTCAAAGCTATCACTAATTTAAACAGCTTTCAGTGAAGAGGGAGCTGAACAAGTGTCGCCATCTCGTGGTCTCCTTAACCCTAACACAATATTTTTAATGTCTGAAATAGTGTGGGTTCTAAGGTTGATTTTCTTGAGTTTACGGGACGAAAAACCCGAAGATCCGGGAGAAAAATATCGGCTTGCATGCCAGAGATCGACTAACTCGGGAACTGGTCGAAAAAAAAAAAGGGTTAGAAAAAAGTTCCTCTAGTCAGCGATAAAAGGCTAAACGACTAGAACTGAACTTACAACCCTCTTTCTTTGGGGGTCTGGTGGCCATAGATGGCACATGTCACTTGCACTGAGCTACACAGGAAGTATATTGCCTGATCAAAAAAACATTTTTGATACCCAACATTTTTTTTGGGGAGTAAGTATGTTAGGAACTATGTTCTACAGTATTTACACATGCCTATTAAAATTTGGTACCTGGAATGTGTGAAAACACTTCGAAAAGGTTGTTAATAGAATATGAACTCCCATTGGTCTGTTATGGGGCTTTGTAAAATCGGATAGCTGGAAACACAAGAGGGATTATCAAACACTGGATTACAAAAGACATTTTACAACTAGGTGACTGAAGGAGAATCTTAAAATCAAAGTATAAACAAAAATTACGATAGAAGGGAAAATATAAAGAACGAAACAAAATAATAAGAAATAAAGTTAAAATAGATAAAACTAACTGGATTATTGAGGAATGTAAAAATATTGAAGAGGAAGTACAACGAAACACCTTCAGAAGTGAATTCCAAATGATAAGCAGATTAACTTTATCACAATACTATTTGGTCAATTGAGGATGAAAATGTCATTGGAAAGAATGAACTCTTATAGCATTAGCATGATTACAAAGCTAACCTCTTCACAAAAGACACTAACCTTAATAATCAAAAACTTTGAAGACATAATGCAAATAGCATTGGGTGAAAGCGATCCCTATTTTAAGAGAAGATATACTGTAGATGCAGCAGTTAATTCTTTGAAGGCGGGAAAATCGCCAGGCATATATGGAATAACTTTAGAACTGCTGAAAGTAGGTGAAGAACCTTTCATTATTAATATTAATAGTAGTAGTAGTAGTAAGATGCACCTACAGGGAGTCAGGGGAACGTATTGAGTAAGACCACATATTATCCCTATCCATTGTCATACCTGTTCTTGAATTCATTCACATTACTTGCACATAGAGCATTCAATAACAATCCATTCCAATCATGCACCACTCTAATGAAGAAAAATCTAGCTCTTGCACCTTCCCGACGCATTCACTCTCAACTTCCAATGACGCCCTCGTCCTTTCCCCATCCTCCATCAAATGAAAATTTCTATCTACTAGTATCCTGTATTCCCCTTTTTAGAAGTTTGTAAATTTCAATCATATCACCTGTCTTTCTGCTGTTTGCTAGTGTCTGCATTCCACAATTCTCAATCTATCTTCATAACCTGTATTCCACAATCTAGGTGTCATTTTTAACATTCTCTTTTGCATGCTATCCATTGCATTAGAATCACCGTGGAAACCAGAAGGTCGGACATGAGTACAATATTATCCAAAGTGAGGTATTATCAAGGCTTTGTAAAGAGTCAAAATGATTTTATTTTAGGTTCGTTTCAGTACTACAGTTATTCTCCGATTTGTCTTTACAATCTGCTATATGGCCCTTGAACTTCAACTTGCTATCTACTAAAAACCCCGTGGTCCATAGCCTAATCAGTTTCTTCTAGAAAAATCCCGCCAATATAATTGCTGTCATATATTGAACTGTCATATATTGAACTGACAGCAATTTTCGCATGTCCATATTTCCGTCCACTTTAAATAATTCTGCATATTAGTTGCACTCCTGATTACCATGCCTATCATTGCATCGTCAGCAAATAGCTATATGCTACCTATTAAATCCTTCCCAAAGTCAATAATATAAACATTGAATAAAAATGGACCAAGGGCTGATGCTTCTGGAACACCAATGGTTACATTTAATCATGAAGACTCGCATCCCCCCATAACCATTTTTTTTTGATAACTCTCAGTCGGCCATCCTTTTATCTACAGCAATATTTTATGATCCAATTCCATATTCTCCAATTTATACAACAGTCTTCCATGCCTGGATTCTATCAAAAGCCTTAGTAAAATCTGAAAGTATTATTATGGTATGTCCGTTCATCTTTTCTAACCTAATTGTAACATTATTATAGAACGTGAGCAAGCTGTTCAAACATGATCTTCTCAGTAAATCTATGCTGTTCATTGCACAGTAGAGATTTTCTGTCAACCCATTTCAGAATGTTAGTCCTAAGTAACTTTTTCAAAATCTTCCCTACCACTCCAGAGATACTGATAGGTTGATATTGGATACATAAGTCTCTGTGCCACCCTTGTGCAATCACCATACATTCCTTCCACTCCTGTGGAATCTTTCCTGTTCTGGGACTCGAATTATAAAGTCTGGTCAAAAGAATAGCCAGTTCAACTGAACACTCTTTTATCATTCGTACTGTTATCCTATCAGTCACTATTACCGAATTTTTATTCAGTTTGTGCAACAACACTTCTTCATCATACACCTGACTTTCTTCATCCAGTAAAGAAGTAGCAGTGAGCGCAATGTTACGTACATCAGGTCGATAGCTTTTAGCAAAATGACCACTCATTAGTTGATCACTCACCCATGTACCTTCTTTATTCCGTAGTGTTATTGTTTCATATTCATTCTTTCTTTTACTGCAGTGTAACGATAGAATTCTGTTGGGGTTTTCATACTTAGCTTTCTGTAAAATAGTTAAAGCTTTTCTGGCCTGCTCCTTCTAATTTTCATAACTGACATCATAATTTTTTTCTTAGGAATGTCTTGCTTAATAATATGACTTAATAATTAAGACATGGGAAATGAATAGTCAGTAACTCTGAGACGAATAATCCCTTTCGAAAGAATGTGTTATAGCAAGATTCTACGAATTGGATGAGCACAAAAAGTAATCTAATCCAGAAAATAATTCAAAGAAAACTGAAGTTTTTTGGATATATCTGTAGAAAATATTATAGTATAAAGATCAAAACATTGATGCCTGGTATAATTGATGATATAAATAGAAAAGAACAGCCAAGTCGAGAGTTTATAGACGATATGAAAGAATGGTGTGGAAAGAGTTTGCAGGATTTGAGTCACCTGACAATGGACAAATAGAATGGCAAAGAATGGTGAAACAAGCATCCGACATCAACAGGCATTGGACCCATGGGCATTGATGATTATAATCTTCTGTCTTCTCCTATTCTATGCAAAACTTCTCTGACATTAATCTGGTAATAACTTCTTAACAGCTTATATGTCTCGATCATATCCCTTCTCCTCTTCTTATCCACCAGTTTTTGCAAATTACATTTTCTTAATCTATCTTCATACTCAGCATTCCAGAGACCAGAAGTTACTCAATCGTCTGTGGACCTTTTCCAATACATCTTCATCTTTTTTGACAACACGATGACGAAATCTATGCACAGTGATCCATATGTGGCCTTATATAAGGGCACATGTTGGTCACTGTATATAAGTGTATATAAGGCCACATCAAAGCCTTATAGCCCTCCGCATCATTCTCATTATCCGATGTGCTGTCCTCACAATTTTAGCAACATATCCCGGAAATTTTCAGTCCTTGTCCACAATCACTCCCAAATTTCCAATCTCCTCTTCCAAGACATTTCTACCAATTGTATGCTCGACATCCCATCTCTGCTTCCCAAATTTCAAGACCTTACACTTCGCAACATACAATTGATACCCCCACCCATTTACCCATTCCATTCAGCAAGTGTATTGAAGTCCCCTTGCAAAGCCACAACATCTGCTCTACTCTTGATCTCTCTACAACTGTGCATCATCTGCAAACAACTTAATATAACCATTCAGACCTTTTCTGATATCATTTACATACAAATTAAACAGCAGTGAACCCAAACCAGATCATTGGGATACACCACCAGTAACTTTCCTCTTCTGGGATATCGCTCCTCCATAGACAACTCGCACACACCTATCAGACAGACAATCTCCAATCCAGCGAACAAATCTACTGTTCATCCCCATTCATTCCAATTTAATTACCAGCTTGTCATATGGAAATTTATCAAAGGTCTTTGCAAAGCTTTGAATCATATCCTATTGTATATGATTTCAATATCATATTCCAACATCAGTAGTATATGATTATTGTATTTGAATCATATACTACTGTATATGATTCACCCTTATACAATGTATTTTTCACCTAATTATAAGTAAGCAAGCACACTGTTAAAACTTGATCTTCCTTTAACAAATCCATGCTGGCCTTAGAGAGTATTTTTCTGTTGTGAAGCCAATTCGGAATCTTGGTCCTAACTAACCTCTCTAACAATTTAACCACAACTCCAGACACACAGGCTACAATTCAAAGCTCTGGTCTTATCACTTCTTTTATGAATCAGAATAATTTTACTTTCTTTTCACTTCTTTGGAACTTGGTCCAGTGCAAGACTCATGTTAAAAAGATATTTAAAAGCTCTTGTTAATTCCCCGGAACATCCCCTCAAAACACGTGGTGATGTAGCATCAATTCTATTCAATCCCTCATATACCTCCTGTTCACTTATTAGCAGTGTCTCCTTCTCGTCCTTTCCCACTGCATTGAAGTTCTGCATGATGTCACATTCACAAGAATGAAATACCTTTAGAAATTTCTCATTAAATACCTCAACTATATCCGTTGAAGCGGTTATCATTCCTCTATTTTCAGAAATTAACGTCCCTCCGTAATCATTCTTTCTTACTGGCCACGTATCGAAAAAATTCCCTAGAATTTTTTTAAGCATCATTAGCTAACTTCTGCTCAAACTGCATTTTTGCTACCCTTATCAAGCGAGTCATCTTGCTTGCCAGCTCTTTGTACTCCTCATGCAACTGTTTGTTCATCCATTCATCGATTCATCCATTTCACATCTGCTCTTTCTGCAGTTCCTCTTTCCAATTTATTGCCGCAAGCTGTTTCCTGCATAGGTACCTAATTAAAGCCTTGCATATACTGTAAATATGGTCGTTATCAAAAAATTGAGTACAGAAAGCTTCGAAGTTTACTATCGCTAGCACTGGATATGAACAAAATAATATTGAAAGAAATTTTTCTTAATATCTACTTTAGCCAATTTACCACAACTACTCGGTAGTTCATCAGGGTACTTGAAACAACGAAATCCTTTTTTCAAATACTTCCAAATATTTCGCTTGTTATTTGAAATAACTGCCCAGTTCTGGTGCACAATTATTTTAATGTGCATTGCACATAATTTTGAAATTCTTTACCATGTAGCTTATTTTCTTTAACTGGATAATTTTCCTTTAATAATTCTTATATTGCTTTGGCCAACCGCCAAGGGCGAATTTAGAATCACGTGGCCTTGTTCGTTGAAAGAGTTCTCAAAGCATCACACATCAAAATGTATACAAATGGCCTACGGAAAACACCTCGAAGGTTTCCGTCTGCAGTTCCGCTTACTCGCGATGACTCAGACAGTCCAACTTTGCAGTTTATGAGGTGTATGAGTGATTAGCCATATGAGGTTGTCAGTCTGAAGATTAATTTTTAGGGAGAAAGTGAAACTGTCAAATATTACGGAGATGAAAGAGAGAGGGATGATAAGAATAGTTTACATAATTTACTTGGATATTTCATTTATAATATTCAATTCAAATTTTTAATTTGTGTTGAAATACGATAAAAAAAAGTTTATATTTGCTGTTTGATTGATGCAATTTTTAACAGATAAAAGCTTTTAATCTGCTCTGGCGGTTTTTTTTTTGTGTGTGTGTGTGTGTGTGTGTGTGTGTGTGTGTGTGTGTGTGTGTGTGTGTGTGTGTGTGTGTGTGTGTGTGTGTGTGTGTGTGTGTGTGTGTTGGGGGGGGGGAGAGAAGCAGAATAGATAAAATAAATACAAAAATAAAATAAAATGTTGGGAAGTACGCTTTTGTAGAAATGTATAAGTGTGTGACTTATACATTTCTACGTCCTTCATCTTTGAAAAAAAGAAAAAAAAAATACAGTAAAGGACAAGAAGTGATTGCTGAAGTAGAAAACATGAAGATTCAAAAAAAAAAAAAAAAAAAAAAAAAAAAAAAAAAAAAACTGCCTATGGCAGTAAGCTCGAAACAATTTTCTCGAGCAATTCATAGCACAAAACATTGAAATTAATCAGTGTTGGGATTAAGAGTGGTTGTATTTGCTATATGATATTATATATACTATGTAGTAACTTACAATGCCGTGTTCTGCGTTGTAAGTTAATATATAAGCTAAATCAATTGTAAATATATAATTAAAATAAACAAGAAAGGTCTGGCTCTCTGGCTTTACAATTGAGAATGAACCTAAACAAATCGAGAGTCGACAGTCTTGTCTTTTAGGCTAATTTTCCCAAACTCAAACATAAAGCTGAATTTGGGGATGCACCTACCTTCTCTCGAAATATTCGATTCAATACAATTTTCACCAAAATAGCTCTTTAGCACATAAAAAAAATAAACTAAACTAAAATAAAATAAAATAAAAAAAAAAGATTTTCCATTCCTTTAAAAAACATTTTTTTTTAAAATGTTGCTCCCAACCAAAAGGGTATTCGCAAATTGTAGTATATTTGGTATACAGTAGGGCTAAGGACTGTTTTCTATTTTAATCAGCTTATATGTGTGTGTGCGCGTGCGTGCGTGCGTGTGTGTGTGTGTG